>NC_040916.2:50999488-51637206 GCF_004126475.2 Phyllostomus discolor | reverse complement strand
AAATTCAATCAGAAGTCCAACTGAAGAGGAGCTGCAATTTAGGAAAGAATTCAGGGGCCCAGGACTCAGCCTCACTATTCCCTGTCTAAGTCAGAGTATTGGGCCCATGTCTTCTCTCAGAATTTACTCCTTGTTAATTTACTCCTTGAGCATCTACTTCTTAGACATGGGGAACTATATTGGTGCTAGAAACAGACACATTAAGATCCTGTTCTCAAAGAGCTGTAGGTTCAGGAGAGAGTGTCACAACCAAGTAGCAAATTGAGGTGGGAGTTAAGAACTGGGTATGCAAGAGCAAGAAGGTAAAATTGCTTAAATCAAGAGTAATAACAACAGTCACCATTTATTGAGCACTTATCCTGTTTCAGGTCCAGTACTAAAACCTTTGGACATATTATCTTGCTTACTCTTGACAATGATCCCAAGAGGTAGCTATTTTGTACCCATTTTACTGACAGACTCTGTAACTTGTTCAAAGTGACATAGCTAGACTCCAGTGCCTGTATTTGGAACCACCAGACTAACAGCCTTGGATTGGATCTAGGAAATAGGGCAGGGTTAAGAATGAAGGGAGAATGGTTACTTAGTGGGCTGGACTATAATAGGTAGAGAGGCAGGAGCTGACCTCCCCTTTCAGATGAACTGATGCTTACTGATGCATATTTATCCACTATAGTTTTTCTTTAAAAAATTTTTTTATTGTTGTTGAATTACAGTTGTCTGCATTTTCACTCACCACTCCCCCCAAGCCCAGCCAGCCAAACTACCCCCTTGGTTTTGTCCATGTTTCCTTTATAGTAGTTCCTGAAAACCCTTCCCCCCATTCTCCGCTCCCCCCTCTCATCTGGCTATTGTTAGAGTGTTCTTAATTTTAGTGCCTCTGGTTTTATTTTGTTTGATTTTTTCTTTTGTTGATTATGTTCCAGTTAAAGGTGAGATCATATGGTATTTGTCCCTCACCAGCTGGCTTATTTCACATAGCATAATGCTCTCTAGTCCCATCCATGCTGTCCCAAAGGGTAGGAGCTCCTTCTTTCTTTCTGCTGCATAGTATTGCATTGCGTAAATGTACCACTGTTTTTTGATCCACTCATTTACTGATGGGCCCTTAGGTTTCTTCCAGCACGTGGCTATTGTAAATTGTGCTGCTATGAACACTGGGGTGCATAGGTTCTTCTGGATTGGTGTTTCAGGGTTCTTAGGATATAATCCCAGCAGTGGAATTGCTGGGTCAAAAGGCAGTTCCATTTTTAGTTTTCTGGTGAAATTCCATACTATTTTCCACAATGCTGCACCAGTCTGTATTTCCACCAACAGTGCATTACGGTTCCCTTTTCTCCACATTCTCTCCAACACGTGTTTGTTGCTTTGTTTATGATGGCCATTCTCACTGGCGTGAAGTGGTATTTCATGGTGGTTTTAATTTACATCCCTCTGATGGCTAGGGATGCTGAGCATCTTTTCAGGTGTCTCTGGACCCTTTGTATGTCCTCCTTGGAGAAGTGTCTGTTCAAGTCCTTTGCCCATTTTTTCTTTTTTCTTCTTTTTGGTCTTCCTGGATTAGAGTCCTGTGAGTTCTTTATGTATTTGGAGATTAAACCTTTGTCCAAGGTATCACTGCAATATGTTTTCCCATAAAGTTGGCTCTCTTTTCATATTACTGCTGTTTTCTTTAGGTGTGCAGACGCTTTTTATTTTGACAAGATCCCATTTGTTTATTCTTTCCTTCATGTCCCTTGTTTTAGGGGGCATATCAGTGAAGATGTTGCTGCATGGAATGTCTGAGATTTCCCTGCAGGTGTTTTCCTCTAGGGCTTTTGTGGTGTCATGACTTATATTTAAATCTTTTGTCCACATTGAATTTATTTTTGTGTATGGTGTAAGTTGGTGAACAAGTTTCATTTTTTTGCATGCAGCTGTCCTCATCTCCCAACACCATTTGTTGAAAAGGTTATTTTTATTTCATTTTATGCTTCTGCCCTCTTTGTCAAATATTAACTGACCACATAGACTTGAGTTTATTTCTGGGCTCTCTGTTCTGTTCCATTGGTCTGTGTGTCTGTTCTTATGCCAGTACTAGGCTGTTTTGATTGCAGTGGCCTTGTAATACAGTTTGATATCAGGTATTGTGATCCCTCTTGCTTTGTTCTTATTTCTCAAAATTGCTGCAGCTATTCAGAGTCGTTTATGGTTCTATATAAATTTCTGAAGTGTTTGTTCTATAACTGTGAAATATGTCATTGGTACTTTAATAGGGGTTGCACTGAATCTATAAATTACTTTAGGTAGTATGAACATTTTTGATCATGTTAATTCTTCCAATCCATGAACATGGTACATGCTTCCATTTGTTTGTGTCTTCCTTAATTTCTTTCTTCAGTGTTGCGTAGTTTTCCGAGTATAGGTCTTTTACTTCTTTGGTTAGGTTTATTCCTAGGTATTTTACTTTTCTTGTTGCTATATCAAATGGGATTTTTTTCCTGATTTCTGCTTCTGATATTTCATTGTTGGAGTATAAAAATGCCTGTGATTTCTGAATATTGACTTTGTATCCCCCTGTTTTGCCAAAGTTATTTATTAGACTGAGTAGTTTTTTTGGTGGAGTCTACAGGCTTTTCTATGTACATTATCATGTCATCCACCAACAGTGACAGCTTTGCTTCCTCCCTTCCAATTTTGATGCCCTTTATTTCCTTTTGTTGTCTGATTGCTGTTGTGGGACTTCCAATACTATGTTGAATAGGAGTGGTGAAAATCAGCATCCTTGTGTTGTTCCAGATCTTAGTGGAAAAGTTTTTAGTTTTTGCCCATTGAGTATGATGTTGGCTGTAGATCTCTCATATATGGCATTTATTATTTTGAGGAGTTCTCCCTCTATTCCCATGTTGTGAAGTATTTTTTATCATAAATGGGTGTGTACCTCATCATACGCTTTTTCCACATCTATTGATATGATCATGTGATTTTTGTCTTTTGTTTTGTTTATGTAATATATTATATTTATTGATGTGCAAATATTGTACCGTCTTTGCATCCTTGGGATGAATCCCACTTGATCATGGTGTATGATCTTTTTAACATATTGCTGGGTGTGTTTGCCAATATTTTGTTGATGATTTTAGCATGTATGTTCATCAGCAATATTGGCCTGAAGTTTTCTTTCTTTGTTATGTCTTTATCTGGTTTTGGGATTAGGATGATGCTGGCTTCATAAAAAGAGTTTCGGAGTCTTCCATTGTTTTGGATTTTTTGGAATAGTTTGTGAGTAATAGGGGTTAGCTCTTCCTTAAATGCTTTGTAGAATTCTCCTGTGAAACCATGTGGTCCAGGGCTTCTGTGTGTTGGGAGCTTTTTCATAACCACTTCAATTTCATCAGGTGTTATTGGTCTGTTCAGGCTCTCTGCTTCTTCTTCATTGAGTTTTGGAAGATTATATTTTTCTAGAAATTTGTCCATTTCATCTAGGATTTCAAACTTGTCATATAGTTCATCATAGTAATTTCTTACAATCCTTTGTATTTCTGTGGTATCAGTTTTAATCTCTCCTCTTTCATTTCTGATTGTGTTTATTTGGGTCCTCTCTCTTTTTCTTGATTTGTCTGCTTAAAGGCTTGTCAATTTTCTTTATCTTTACAATGAACCAGCTCCAGATCCTTAATATTGTGCTTTTAGTCTCTATGTCATTTAATTCTGCTCTAATCTTGGTTATTTCCTTCCTTCTACTTTTCTTGTTGGGAACCGCACTGCCTGGTTTCAAAAGCTGTAACCCCCTCATGGTTAAGGCTGAGTGAGTGACCCTCGGACCAGAAGCCACTGAGGAGACAAAGCTTATCTCCCTGGCAGGGGCACTGCTTCTGCTCCTTTACTTCACCCTGCCTGGCCCCCAGTGCTTGATTGGTTAGCCAATGATGGGTAAAATTCCCCAAGGGGGAACAACCTAAGACAGGCACAAACATGAGGAGACCCCAGTGAAGGACTTGGGGGGCTATAGCAAAAGGCGGTGATGGGCCCTCGCCCCTTGGCTTTGAGTTCTCATTCTGTCTGTGAGAAGTGTCCTAATCTCTTGGCTGTCTTACTTCCCCAGCCTGACTGAAGCCTGAAACAATGCCTTAAGCCTCAAACAATGCTGGTGGTGGGTGCAGCCCTGTGCTGGAAAGGGCAGGTTCCCTAGGACTATCAGTCCTAAGAAAGAATATGTAAAACGCTGTGAAACCTACTTTGTTTAGGATGCCTTCAATTAAATAATGAGGGTCCAAGCAGGAAATACGTTTGTTCCCTAAAGTTTTGTAGCCCTGTAGCTAACAGACCCTGACTCAGAATAAGCCCTCCTACTTCTTTGTATCCTATCTATTGTTTGATCCTTACTACCTGATAATGATTAATGAGGTTTACCTGTATTCCTGTGCAAAATGAACCCAATAAAAGCACATTAAGGAAAAGGCTCTGGGCCCTTCTCCTCTGAGAGATTGGCCACCTTTCCTCCCCAAGCAGATCATGTGTTAATAGACTTGTTCTCCTTTGTGGTGGCTGGGGGTCCTGCAGGCAGAGCCCCCCCACACTTGTTCTGGTCTATCTTTGTTGTTGTTCCTCAGGTTCTTGTAGGTGCAGGGCTAGGTTGTTTATTTGAAATGTTTCTATCTTTTTTAGGTAGGCCCGTATCACTATGAACTTCCCTCTAAGGACTACCTTTGCTGCGTCCTGTAAATTTTGGATTGTTGTGAGTTTATTTTCATTTGTTTCCAGAAACTTTTTTATTTCTTCCTTGATCTCATTCTTGACCCATTCATCATTTAATAGCATGCTATTCAATCTCCATGAGTTTGAGTGTTTGGGGATTTTCCCCTTGAGGTTGGTTTCTAGTTTCAGTCCCTTGTGGTTGGAGAAAATGCTTGATTTCAATTTTCTTGAATTTGTTGAAGCTTGTTTTGTGTCCTATCATGTGGTCTATCTTGGAAAATATTCCATGTGCATTGGAAAAGAATGTGTATTTGGCTTCTTTGGGATGAAAGTCTCTATATATATCAGTTCAGTCCATTTGATCTAGGCCATTGTTCAATGGTACAATACCCTTGTTAATATTTTGTTTGGCAGATCTGTCCATTTCTGGCAGTGGGGTGTTGAAATCTCCAAGTATACTTATGTTGCTGTCAATATGTTTCTTGAAATCCTCCAACATTTTCTTTATGTATTTGTGTGCTCCTATGTTGGGTGCATATATATTTACATTGCTTATGTCTTCTTTTTTTAAAAAATTTTAATCATTGTTCAAATACAGTTTTCTCCCCGCTACTCCCATTCCAGCCCACCCACCCAACCCTCCACCCTTCCCTTTCATTACCCCCCACCCCTAGTTTTTGTCCATGTGTCCTCCAAATTTGTTCCTGTAAACCCTACCCATTCCCCCCTGAAATTCCCTCTTCTCTCCCCTCTGGTCACTGTCAGACTATCCCCTATTTCAGTGTCTTTGGTGATATTTTGCTAGTTTTTTTTGTTTTGTTGTTTAGATTCCTGTTAAAGGTGATATCATGTGGTATTTGTCTTTCACTGCCTGGCTTGTTTCGCTTAGCATAATGCTTTCCAGCTCCATCCATGCTGTTGCAAAGGGTAGGAGCTCCTTCTTTCTTTCTGCTGCATAGAATTCCATTGTGTAAATGTACCATAGTTTTTTGATCCATTCATTTACTGATGGGCATCTAGGTTGCTTCCAGCACCTAGCTATTGTAAATAGTGCTGCTATGAACATCAGGGTGCAAAGGTTCTTTTGTATTGGTGGTTTAGTATTCTTAGGATAGAGTCCCAGCAGTGGAATTGCAGGGTCAAAAGGCAGATCCATTTTTAGTTTTCTGAGGAAGTTCCATACTGCTTTCCACAGTGGTTGTACCAGTCTGCAGTCCCACCAACAGTGCACTAGGGACCCCCTTTCTCCACAGCCTCTCCAACACTTGTTGTTTGTTGCTTTGTTTATGATGGCCATTCTGACTGGTGTGTAGTGGTATCTCATTGTGGTTTTAATCTGCATCTCTCTGATGGCTAGCGATATTGAGCATCGTTTCATGTGTCTTTGGATTTTCTGTATGTCCTCCTTGGAGAAGTGTCTGTTCAAGTCCTTTGCCCATGTTTTAATTGGGTTACTTGTCTTCTTAGAGTGGAGTCGTGTAAGTTCTTTATATATTTTGGAGATTAAACCCTTGTCTGAGGTATTATTGGCAAATATGTTTTCCCATACAGTTGGTTCTCTTTTTATTTTGATACTGTTTTCTTTAGCTGTGCAAAAGCTTTTAATTTTGATGAGGTCCCATTTGTTTATTCTTTCCTTTATGTCCCTTGCTCTAGGACACAAGTCAGTAAAAAAGTTTCTGCGTGAAATATCTGAGATTTTCCTACCTACGTTCTCTCCTAGGACTTTAAGGGTGTCATGCTTTATATTTAAGTCTTTTATCCACCTTGAATCTATTTTTGTATAAGGTGTAAGTTGGTGCTCGAGTTTCATTTTTTTTCACGTAGCCCTCCAGTTCTCCAAAAACCATTTGTTGAAGAGGCTATTTTTATTCCATTTTATGTTGCTGCTTCCTTTGTCAAATATTAATTGACCGTAGAGGCTTGGGTTTATTTCTGGGCTCTCTGTTCTGTTCCATTGGTCCAAGTGCCTGTTTTTATGCCAGTATCAGGCTGTTTTGATTACAGTGGCCTTGTAGTATAGTTTAGTGTCAGGTATTGTGATCCCTCCTACTTTAGTCTTTCTCAAAATTGCAGCAGCTATTTGGGGTTGTTTATGGTTCCATATAAATTGTTGAAGTGTTTGTTCTATGTCTGTAAAATATGCCATTGGTACTTTAATAAGTATTGCATTGAATGTGTAAATTGCTTTTGGTAGTATGGACATTTTGATGATATTAATTCTTCCAATCCATGAACACGGTATATGTTTCCATTTATTTGTGTCTTCCTTGATTTCTCTCCTCAGTGTTATGTAGTTTTCTGAATACAGGTCTTTTACCTCTTTGGTTAGGTTTATTCCTAGGTATTTTATTTTTCTTTTTGGTATTTCAAATGGGATTTTTTTCTTGATTTCTGCTTCTGTTGTTTCATTGTTGGTTTACAGAAATGCCTTTGATTTCTGGATATTGACTTTGTATCTGGCTCTTTTGCCAAATTCATTTATTAGGTTGAATAGTTTTTTGGTGGAGTCGATAGGATTTTCTATGTACACTGTCATGTCATCTGCAAACAGTGACAGTTTTGTTTCCTCCTTTCCGATTTGGATTCCTTTTATTTTTTTTTCTTGTCTGATTGCTGTGGCTAGAACTTCCAGTACTATATTGAATAGAAGTGGTGAAAGTGGACATCCTTGTCTTGTTCCTATTCTTAGTGGAAAAGATTTTAGTTTTTGCCCATTGAGTATAATGTTGGCTGTAGGTTTCTCATATATGACCTTTATTATGTTGAGGAATGCTCCCTCTATTCCCACTTTACTGAGTGTCTTTATCATAAATGGGTGCTGTACCTTATCAAATGCTTTTTCTGCATCTATTGATATGATCATGTGGTTTTTGTCTTTGCTTTTGTTTATGTGATGTATTACATTTACTGATGTGCGAATATTGTACCATCCTTGCATCCCTGGAATGAATCCCACTTGGTCATGGTGTATGATCTTCTTAATGTACTATTGGATGCGGTTTGCCAGTATCTTGTTGAGGATTTTAGCGTCAATGTTCATCAGTGAAATTGGCCTGTAGTTTTCTTTCTTTGTTGTGTCTTTATCTGGTTTTGGAATTAGGATGATTTTGGCCTCATAAAAAGAGTTTGGGAGTCTCCCATCTTTTCGGATTTTTTGGAACAGTCTGTGAAGGATAGGGGTTAGTTCTTCCTTAAATGCTTTGTAGAATTCTCCTGTGAAACCATCTCATCCCGGGCTTTAGAGTGTTGGGAGTTTTTTGATTACTGCTTCAATTTTGTCAGCTCTTATTGGTTTGTTCAGGCTTTCTGTTTCTTTTTCATTGAGTTTTGGAAGATTATATTTTTCTAGAAATTTGTCCATTTCACCTAGGTTTTCAAATTTCTTGGCATACAGTTCTTTGTAGTAATTTCTTACAATCCTTTGTATTTCTGTGGTATCTGTTGTAATCTCTCCTCTTTCATCTCTGATTGTGTTTATTTGGGTTTTCTGTCTTTTTTTCTTGATGAGTCTGCTTAAAGGCTTGTTGATTTTGTTTATCTTTTCAAAGAACCAAGTCTTGGATTCATTGATCTTTAGAATTGTGCTTTTAGTCTCTATGGCATTTAATTCTGCTCTGATCTTGGTTATTTCCTTCCTTCTGCTTGCTCTGGGCTGTCTTTGTTGTTGTTCCTTGAGTTCTTGTAGGCGTAGGTCTAGGTTGTTTGTTTGAAATGTTTCTAACTTTTCTAGGTGGGCCTGTATTGCTATGAACTTCCCTCTCAGGACTGCCTTGGCTGCGTCCCATAAGTTTTGGGTTGTTGTGAGTTCGTTTTCATTTGTTTCCAGAAACCTTTTGATTTCTTCCCTAATATCATTCTTGACCCATTCATTGTTTAATAGCATGGTGTGTAATCTCCATGAATTTGAGTGTTTTGGGTTTTTTTCCTTGGGGTTGGTTTCTAGTTTCAGTCCCTTGTGATCTGAGAAATTGCTTGGTATGATTTCAATTTTTTTGAAACTGTTGAGGCTTGTTTTGTGTCCTATCATGTGGTCAATCTTTGAAAATGTTCCATGTACATTTGAAAAAAATGTGTATTTAGCTTCTTTGGGATGGAGGGTTCTGTAAATATCAGTAAAGCCCATTTTGTCTAGGTTATTGTTCAATGCCACAATATCTTTGTGGATATTTTGTTGGGATGATCTGTCCATTTTTGATAGTGGGGTGTTAAAATCCCCCACAATAATTGTGTTGCTGTCCATATCTTTCTTGAAGTCCTCTAAGATTTTCTTTATGTATTTGGGTGGTCCTATGTTGGGTGCATATATATTTACAATATTTATGTCTTCTTGGTGAATTATTCCCTTGAGTATTATGAAATGACCCTCTGGGTCTCTCTTTATCGTCCTTTTTTGGAAGTCTATTTTGTCAGATATGAGTATCGCTACCCCGGCTTTTTTTCCTGTCCATTTGCTTGGAAAATTTGTTTCCAGCCCTTCACTTTCAACCTGTGCAGATCTTTTATCCTGAGGTGGGTCTCTTGTAGACAGCATATGTGTGGGTCATGTTTTCTTATCCAATCAGCTATTCTATGTCTTTTGATTGGAGCATTTAATCCATTTACCTTTAAGGTTATTATTGATAGGTTCTTATTCATTGCCTTTTATGTACGTGTGATCCTCTCTCTCTCTCTCTCTCTCTTTTCCTTCCCTTCCTTAAAGCAGTCCCTTTAGAATCTCTTGCAGAGCTGGTTTGGTGGAGGTGTATTCTTTTAGACTTCTTTTGTCTGAGAAGCTTCTTATTTGGCCTTCTATCTTAATTGAGAGCCTTGCTGGGTAAAGTAGTCATGGTTGCAGGCCTCTGGTTCTCATTACTTGGATTATTTCTTGCCAATCTCTTCTGGCTTGGAGTGTTTCCATTGAGAAGCCAGCTGTTATCCTTATTGGGGCCCCCTTGTATGTTACTTCCTGTTTCTCCCTTGCTGCCTTTAAGATTCTCTCTTTGTCTTGAAATTTTGCCATTTTAATTATGATGTGTCTTAGGTGGGCCTCTTTGGGTTCCTCTTGATTGGGACTCTCTGTGTTTTCTGGATTTGTGTGACTTTTTGTCTCATCAAATTAGGGAAGTTTTCCATCATCACTTGGTCAACTAGGTTTTCTATCCCTTGTTCTTCTTGTCCTTCTGGTATCCCTATTATACGGATATTATTACATTTCATATTGTCTTGAACTTCTCTTAATCCCTCTTCATTTTTTCTGAGCCTCTTTTCCTTTTCTTGCTCTTTCTGGGTGTTTTCTTCTACTTTGTCCTCTAGCTCGCTGATCCGATCTTCTGTTTCATCGATCCTGCTTTTCATTCCTTCTACTGTGCTCTTCAGTTCAGAAATTGTATTCTTCATTTCCTCTTGGCCCTTGTTGAGAGTTTCTATTTCCTTTTTTATGCTGATGTAGTTTTCATTGAGTTCATTGTAGCTTCCCTGTAGTTTCTCGTAGCTCATTGTGAGCTCATTGAGCTTCCTGACAATCAGTGCTTTGAATTCAATATCTGATAGTTGAATTGCCTCTATTTCATTTAGCATTCTTTTTGGGGCTTCCTCCTTTCCTTTCATTTGGGGATTATTTCTTTGTCTTCCCATTGTTTGTGAGACTCTTCTTGTTCACCTCAGCTTCTTATATTGATCTGTTCTGGCTCCCTGGGTTTATGTTGTGAACTTCTTTAGTAGAATAGCAGTGAGTTTCAGTGGTGCTGTTTCCTTGATCTCCCAAGCTCACTGGTCTTGGGCTGTCGTTTAAGTTGGCTTTGTGTTTGTCTTTGGGTTTTGATTGTTGTTGAGTGTTTCTTTGGTGGTTCCTTCCCGCCAGCTGGTTAAATGTGGGTCACTCTGTCCACCACCTTCTGTATTTTGTTGTGCTGGTGAGGGCAGGTTGTGTTGAAGCTGGTTCTTCTGTGTGTACAAGGTTTAAAGAAATCTTGTTCAGTTGTTTGTATTGGGTACTGACTCTACTGTTTAGTTGTATTTCCAGATAAGTCCTGGATTGAGGTTTGTGTGGTTACTACTCCCTCCTTCACCTTCTTCTGCTGTTATCTGTTGGTGGTTCCTTTGTTGTTGGGTTTCCTCTTCCAGTGGGTATCCTGGTGTTCACCTCCTCCACCTATTCTTTTTTGTCATCAGTTGGAGGGGGAAGGCAAAATGGTTTAAGACAGCAACAGAGAATTCTATGCTATTTACAGTAGTAGCAAGTAGGGAAGCTATAGGAGATCTTTTCACTATGTATAGCGTTAACCGTGGTCTTCCACCCAGCTAGCTGATTTTTAGAAAGGATGGAAAGAAGATAAGACCCTTGTTGGGGGAGGAAGGATTGTGAGTTGGATCTATAAAGCAGGGAGGTTGTGGGCGGTCAGATTCTGGGGTAAGGTGAGAGTAAAGGATAGTAAATAGGTGTAGTGTGTGAGAGAATAGAGTTAACCACTACAGTAATAGAGTTCAGGAAACTTTGAAATGGCCTAAGATCTGGGGGGGGGGGGGGGGTGTTGTGAAGTAATTACAATTGCATGGAACAGCAGTTATTTACAATAATATTATGGCAACATTCATATGACAGAGCCTATGAGATCTAGGTAACAAGAATAGGGAGTACAGAGCATCGAGTAGTGTGCTAATGGGACACAGGTGAGTTAATGGACAGTAGATTAGTAATACCGTATAGAAAGAGATATCAGGGGAAAGCTGTCAGGTCATACAATATATCCAGCCTAGCAAAGCAGGCTATACAAAAAGAAGAGGGATATAAAAATACTGTTAAAAAAAGATGTAGGAACACTGGAAAAATAATAATAATACAAATATGCAATAACTTGCAGGTTCTCTGTAATAGCAGAGTGACATTTATCTCACTGTCCCAGCTGTTGTGATGCCCCTTCTTTGGGTTCAACTTTGGTCTTTTCACAGATCCAGGATTTTGTCTCACTTGTGGGTATTTAGGAAAACATTTAAAAAAGTAAAAAATAGAAAAGGCAGACGAAGGCAGGAAGAAGAGATAAAATTGGAGGACAGGAAGGAGGAAGGAATAAAACAAGAAATCAGGTAAGAGAGGAAAAAGAAATCAAAAGAGAATAAAAACAATAAAACTTAAAAAATTAAAAATTGTTAAAAAAATAGAATCAAATTAAAAAGTCTCTTGATTTCAAAGTGGCCAAACCGGTTTTTCTGCTCTTGCTGATTGAGGCAGGCTGAAGGATGATTTGTTTGGCTTTTCTTCCTTGGCCCGTGGGGTTGCACTGGCTCCTCAGTTTTGGGCCCTGGGTGTGGGAATCAGGTCTTTCCCCAGGGTTACTGCTGTGGGCTGGTGTGCGGGGATGCTCTCCTTGCAGGCGCGCCCCTGCGCCGGTGCAATGGTGGGCCCGTCCGCTGGTGGGCCGGTGGGCTGGTGTGCAGGTGGGCTGGTGCACCCATGCCTGCTCACCCACAGCTGAGGAGCAGACAGGCTGGAGCCACTGATCACTTTAGGAGAATTCCCCAAACAGTGTCTGTGTCTATTCACTCCTTCCTCTTGAGAAATTCCTCCCGTTCAAGCCCGCCGCTCCCCACAGTGGCCTGGCTTCTCCCACCGCCAAAGCTCCAGCCAGACTGGTGACCGTGGGAGTCCGGGTCCGCTGCGCGACTCGGCCCCTCTGGTGTCCACCGCCTCCAAAGCTGGTCACTGCCCCCGAGTGTTTGCCAGCACCTGGATTCCTCCCAGAGCCACTCAGACTTTGCTCGGCTGGGGAGGGAGCAGTTGACCTGGCTCTCTCCCAAGAACCCTATGGTATACCTAGCAGCGGCCCCAGGCCTGGGGCTGCAGCCCCGGGACCACATGCTTGTCCTGGGACCCTACCTTGTTGCAGCACTCCCCTTAGGATCCGTTCTTCGTTCTTTCGGTTCTGCCACAATCCTTGGTCCTCTGTTTTCAAAAATGCTGAAATATGTTGGTTGCTTGCCTTTCTACTCCATAGATCGGTCAGGATTTTCTCCCCTGAGCAGAGGAAAGCCGAATCTGCTCCTTCCTACTCTGACGCCATCTTCAAAACTCTGCTTATGTCTTCTTGATGGATTCTTCCCTTGAGCCTTATGAAGTGACCTTCTGGGTCTCTTTTTATGGCTCTTTTTTTGAAGTCAATTTTCTCTGATATGAGTATTGCTACCCTGGTTTTTTTTTTTTTCCCTGTCCATTTGCTTGGAATATTTGTTTCCAGCCCTTTACTTTCAGTCTGTGTAGGTCTTTTGTTCTGAGGTAGGTCTCTTTAAGGCAGCGTATGTGTGGGTCATGATTTCTTTTCCATTCAGCTATTTTATGTCTTTTGATTCAGGCATTTAATCCACTTACATTTAAGGTTATTATTGGTAGGTACTTATTCATTGCCATTTTTTTTTGTACCTGTGTTCTTCTCTCACTGTTTTTCTTCCTGTATTTTTTAAAATTTTAATTTAATTTTTATTTTAATTGTTGTTCAAGTACAGTTTTCTGCCTTTTACCCCTTCTTCCTGTTCTTAAAGCAGACTCTTTCACATCTCTTGCAGAGCTCGTTTGGAGGAGGTGTATTCTTTGAGGCTTCTTATGTCTGGGGAGCTCCTTATTTGGCCTTCCATTTTAATTGAGAGCCATGCTGGATAAAGTAGTCTTGGTTGCAGGCCTCTGGTTTTCTCTTACTTGAAATATTCTTGCCATCTCTTGTGGCTTGAAGCATTTCCATTGAGAATTTAGCTGCTAGTCTTATCAGGCTTCCTTGTATGTTACTTTCTGTTTCTCCCTTGCTGCCTTTAAGATTCTCTATTTGTCTTGGAATGTTGCCATTTTAGTTATGATGTGTCTTGAAGTGGGCCTCTTTGGGTCCCTCTTGATTGGGACTCTGTGTTTTCTGGATTTGTGTGACTTTTTCTCTCATCAAGTTAGGGATGTTTTCCATCATTACTTTTTCAAACAGATTTTCTATCTCTTGTTCTTTTTCTTCTCCTTTTGGTGTCCCTATTGTATGGATTTTATTACATTTCATGTTGTCCTGAATTTCTCTTAACCTCTCTTCATTCTTTCTGAGCCTCATTTCCTTTTCTGGCTCTTTTTGGATGTCCTTTTTTCTATCTTGTCCTCCAGCTCACTGATCCAATCCTCTGTTTCCTCTAGCCTGCTTTTGACTCGTTCTACTGTGTTCTTCAGTTCAGAAATTATATTCTTCACTTCCTCTTTGCCCTTGTTGATAATTCCTATTTCCTTTTTGTTGTTGATATAGTTTGCAGTGAGTTCATTATAATTTCCCTATAGTCTTTGGTAATTTTCTGTGAGTTCATTGAGCTTCCTGATAACCACTGCTTTGAACTCAGTATCTGATAGTGACTTGCCTCTATTTCAGTTAGCATTCTTTCTGAGGCTTCCTCCTTTCCTTTCATTTGGGTATTGCTTCTTTGTCTTCCCATTGTTTATGAGAGTCTTCTTTTTAGTGTCTGCTTCTTAAATTGATCTGTTCTGACTTTCTGGATTTGTGGTGTGAACCTCTGTGGTTGAAGACCTGTGAGATTCAGTGGTGCAGTCTCCTTGATTTCTTGAGCTGGCTGGTCTTGGACTGTCATTTATGTTGGCTCTCTGTATGTTTTTGGGTTTTGATTGTTGGGTCTTTCTTTGGTGGGTCCTTTCCAACAGCTGGTTAGCTGAGGGTCACTCCATCCACCATGTCTTGTATTCTGTAATGTAGGTGTGGACAGGTTGTGTTGAAGCTGATTCTTCTGTCTGTATGAGGTTTTGAGGCTTCTCTCTCACTATTGTTCAGTTGTTTGTTCTGGGTAATTTCTCCACCATTTAGTTGTATTTCCAGTTGGTCCTGGGTTGAGGTTAGTGTGGCTTCCACTCCTTCTGTCACCTTCTTCTGTTGTTATCTGTTGGTGGTTTCTTTGTTGATGGGTTTCCTCTTCCAGCAGGTATACTGGTGGTCGGTTCCCACCTACTCTTTTTTGTGATCTGTTGGAGGGAAAAGGCAAAATGGTTTAAGACAGTAGCAGTGTATTCTATGGTATTTAAAGTACCAACCCATAGAAAAGAAATAAGATATCCTTTGTGTATGTATAGTGTTAACTATGATCTTTCACCCCAACTAGGCACTTTTTAGAAAGGGTGGATAAAAGATAAGACTCTTGTTAGGGGCAGAGAAGGGTTCTGAATTGAATCTAGAAAGCAGTGAGCTTGTGGGAGGTCAGATTATGAGGTAAAATGAGAGTAAGGGATACAAAATAGGTATAATATGCAGGATAATAGAATTAACTACAACAGTAATAAAGTTTAGGAAACAGTGAAGTGAGCTAAGATCTGGGAGGGGTGCTATGTAGTATTTACAATTGCATGGAACAGCAATTGTTTACAATCATAATGGAGCAACCATCATATGACAGAATCTATGTCATCTGAATAACAATAGGAAGTACAGAGCTTAGAGTAGTGTGCTATTGGAACAGAAGTGAAGTGAAAGACAGAAAATTAAAAATACACTATGAGTGAGAGAACAAGGGGAACCAGTCAAACAATGCAATTAAACAAACCAAGTGAAGAAGACTAAACAGAAAGAGGAGAAATACAATAATACTAATAAAATAAAAGATGTAAGAATAATGAAAATAATAATATACAAATATACAATAATTTTCCAGTTCTCTGTAGTAGCAAAGTGAAATTTTTCTGTCTCAGTTGTTGGGATGACCCCTTTTTGTGTCTAACGCTGGTCCTTTCACAGTTCCAAGTTTTATTGTCTTAGTTGTGGGAATTTAAAAAGAAAAAGAAAAGAAGAAGAAGAAGAAGGTATAAAAAAAGAAAGGGAGTAAGGAAGAAGGAATAAAAAAAGAAAGAAGGAAGAAAGAAGGGATTTTTTAAAAAGTCCACAAAAAAGAGCCTCTGCTGGCTTCAAACTGGCCAAGCCATTTCTGCTGGTCTTCCTGGCTGCAGCTGGCTGAGGGGGATTGCTTTCGATTTTCTTCCTTTCTGAGCCATACCCTTTGCAGTTGCCCAGCCTCCAACCCAGTTCCTCAGTTTGTTGCAGGGCTTCCAGTGCCCTTCTGTGCCCAGCCTACACCTTCAGTCCACCAGTTGCACTGTCCTTGTGGTGCACCAATTAGGGGCAACCCACACACCACCTTCTCACTCTTTGCTGTCCTAGATGCTAGGGACTGTCAGAGTCCCTTCAGGGTAGTTCAGCCCCACCTCACCCCCGAGTTAGGTCTTTCTGGGGATTGCTGACTCCCTGATCCCTGCGGTTTTTCCTCTGTGGGGATGTCTCTGCCTTCCTCTTAGAGAGCAAGTGGGCCCTGCAGGGTGGGTGTGCCACTGCGGCTGCCGCTGTGGGTGTGGGTGTGGGTGTGCACCTCCTCTGCTGCTGACCCCGGGGCGCAGGGGTTGGACACAAAGTGCCTCTGGGTGGCAGGGTCAGGCATGCACTGTCCCTGGAGCTGTGGGTCCAGTGCACATCCTCTGCTGTCACAGCACAGCAGATGGGTGGGGGTGGGGACTCAGGGGGCAGAGGAGGCTGTTGCAGGAGAATTCCCGAAACAACTGCTGAGTGCTTCTTTTTTCTCTTTTTCTTTTTAAGAAATTCCTCCTATTCAAGTCTGCCACTCCAGAGAAGCTCCTGGCCTCTCACACAGCCCAACTCTCCAACCAGACTGGGGACTATCTGGGTCAGGGTCTGTCACTGCCCAATTCTTCTCACATGGCATCCACAGTCTCAGTGGGTGCATACTGTCCCTATGTGTTTGTCACTTTGTCCTTATTCCCCTCCCCCTTCAACTTCAAGCATCTGGGTCCCTCCTGATGATGCTTAAACTTTGTTTGGCAGGGAAGGGAGCCATTGACCTGGCTCTCTCCCAAGAATCCTGTGGCAGAGCAGGCGGGTGCCAGGCCTGGGGCTGCAGCTGCCCTGGTCCCTGCGCTGGTCCCAGGAACCTTTTTTTCCAGAAGCACTCTCCTTACCATCTGATTTTTCAATGCCCTCTACAATTTGTGGACTCCAATCTTCATATATGCTGGGATACCATTGGCTGTTCACTCTGGTCCTCAGAAGATCAGCTAAGTGTTTCACCTGTGTGCAGAGGGAAGTGGACTCCACTCCCACCTATCTTGCCGCTATCTTCCCATATCCACTATAATTTTTAGCTCCCCAAGAGTTTATTCTGATAAGGAGAGGTAAGATCTTGGGCACTGGTAGAGGTGGAAGATGAGGGCAACCAGTGACACTGAGGAAATGATATAGGGGGAAAAAGAATTTGAGACACATTTTGCAGCTTATATAATTTTCCCTCTACTGAGGGCTGCCCCTGGGTAGATAAGACTTGCCAAGCAACTAGAAATAATTGAAGAATTGAACCAGCTGAGATGGAAGCCATTGTGCTTCTTAGTCTAGTCAAGCTGCCATTCTACCTGAGGAAGAGCAAGCAGCTGTAGGGAATTCTTTGTGGATTTGAGGATTAGCTCTATGAAGGATGATGATAACCAAAGGGAATCAACCACACAGGTAACCCAGCTGAACTTCAAGGTCAAATTTATTAGGGCCCTGACTGGTGTGGCTCAGTTGGGTGTCATCCTGCAAAGCAAAGGGTCACTGGCTGGATTCCCAGTCAGGGTAACTGATTGATATTTTTCTCCCACATCAGTGTTTCTTTCCCTCTCTTCCTCCTTCACTTCCTCTTGCTCTAAAAAATAAATAAATAAAAATCTTTAAAAAAATTATTAGTTAGGTAATTATGTCTTTCACTGAATGAGTATCTTCCTAGTTGAGTTGTTTCTTGAAAGGCACAGTCCTTGCCTTCAAGCACTTTATCTCTGAGATAGTAGAAAGGGTAGGGAAATGCCTGGTCTTTCTGCCTTGGACAAGGAATGTAAGAAGTAAGACAAAAATAAGTGATAGCATTATATCACCAAAGCAAAATAGTAATAAAGCAATTTGACTTATTTCTCAACCTTACATCTATGTTTCTGTTTTTAGAGAATTTCCCCCTTCATTCCCATTAGTTGAACACTAAGCATTTTCCAGGTGTCTTGGCTCAATAACACACAGAGTACATGTTATAATGTCTGTAGGTCTGAGGAAATGGCAGCACACACAGCCAAGGACCAAAATGTTCCAGGCTGCTTGGCAAAGCAAGGTCAACCCATGGACAGTGATGAGGATATAGTAGTATTCATTGCTGGCAACCAACTCTAACAGTTCTTAGTGATTGGTAAATAAGGAAGGTATATCTGTGATGACTATGCTGTCTCATACAGTTCCAATGTCAGTCAAAGACTTCTCTATTTTTGCTGAATTTTCTTTTGATGTAATTTAATTCTTCAAAAAGATAGTTCTTTGAATATACAACTGAATGTGGGTTAATTATTTTGCTTTTGAAAGCCTTTTCACATAAATAAGTCAGTACATGTGAAGGGAAAAAAAGACCCCCAATCATCCATAGTATGAAGCTGTGTGTTCCAATCTTCGGTTTTTTTTAAAATATGGTTATGGGACAGTTAGGAATCAAACAATTTTTTTTTCACCTATAAGAGGCAGTTTCTTGCCAGAAATGGATTTTAAACCAGACTACGAGAAGTCAGGAACATAATCTACAAGTTTTGGCATGCTAGCTCCCCAAAGAAAGATTTGGGGTTACAGTCAGTTGAGAGAAGTTGGGAAGAGAACTAATATCCATGGAGCATCTCCCTTGTGCATGGCTCTGGCCAAGTGCTCCCCACACAACCTCATCTAATTTTCATAACTGTTCTCTGAGGTAAGCATCATTAACCCAATCTGTAGGTAAACACCCTGAGGCCCACCACCATTAGTGTCCCTTAAAAAGACCAAACAGTGAATTTTTTAAGTTCATTTTTTTACAAGGTATACCTATGAAGAGACACTTTCCTAGCAGAAGAAAAAAAGTAAGGGAAAGATTTGTTTGCTTAGAAGGAGGAAGACCTTCTTCTCAGCTCTGTTCCATTAAATCTACAGGTAATGAGTCATTTGGTCTGATGACAGCCTTGAAAATGACCTTATACTTACACCTTATTCACAGCAGAAAGGGAGCTTTGAATCTCCTCCAGGGCTTCCATATCTTAAGTGTGAGCTATTTGAGGTACCTGTGGACCTAGAATGATAAATCTTTCCTGAAAGCTTCTGCTTTAACTCAACAGAAACTAAATAAAAGCTTCCAGAGTGCCATTGTGTACTATCTACACCGTTTCAAAGGAATCCCAAGTGGAGGATGCAATATACTGTTTTAATTACAAAGGAATAATAGCCTAGAATAAAGAAGTTTTACCAAAGAAGAAAGGAGTCTCACAAAATGAGCAATTGTTATTATTGGTTTTATTCAGGGCCAGACCTCAGTAAGACTTGGACAGAGGCCAACTTGTACTTGAATACCATTCTTCTCTATCCCATACATTTTCTTCTTCTCTGGGCATTGTTTCTTTCCTTCTTTTTTCATAATTCTCCCTAGAGGAATCCAGTCCTTCCTACTAACAGGAAAGCCTGGGTTAAATGCATTTATACAAAAGTAATAGGGATGTAATGTGTTACTTCTCCCAGAGGTATTTGCATTTTAAAACTTTGGCCCAGAGAGGACAATACTGAATGTAAAGGAACAAGTCATCGGGGTGGAATTGCAGGCCTTCAAAGGGAGAATTTCAAGAGAAACTTTTAGAGACAAGGATACCAAGGAATAAGAGGAGGAACAATAATATTTTCTTACTTATTTTCATTACACAAGGAAAATGGTCTAAAATAAGGTAGTAAGATGAATTTTTCTGATTTCCCCATATCATGTACATGAAAGTACCTGTTGACCTTGCTTCTATATAAGGATTGCCCTGGTTTTATTTATTGCTTCCTAAAATCAAAATGATTCATTTAAGAAGTGGCTTAACTCAACTCAAGTAATTTCAGCTGGTGGGGATATACATTCACCATAGTGTGGTGCTACAAAGGAATAAAACATGGTCTTTACCTCCAGGGAGTTTTTAAACCCCCTGGGATATGGAGAGGATTTTCCTCCATGACACAGTGGAATAATATTGCATTATTGAAAGCCATCTGAAACTTTAAAGAAATCTTCTATCTATTCCCTTGGCCTTTTTGCAGCAAGATTGCCATCTCTAATATACTATATAACATATTTGAGCCTCTACTTATTGTTACTAATTTGCTGAGAGACAAATGCTTTTACTAAGTTTATGGTGTTCCTTTCTCTGCAACAAATCAATTTAATACCATCAACAGTTCTCTTTATTCTATGGTGTAATATTGTGGTTTGTAACAAGAAATATATATTTAGTCCTTTTATTTTCAACCCAGAGATTCTAAAATCCCTGGGATTCCCTAAGTAATAAGAGCTATAAAGTTGTCTTATTATTCATAATAAGCCCCTTTTCAACCACACCAAAATTTATGTTAATAAAGTTACTTTTGGAAAATCCATAAAGATGGGGTTGGGGAACCAAACAGGTGATGAGAGGGTTGGGACTTTCACTCCCACTCTGTTACCTCAGGAGAGGAGAGAGAGACTGGAGATTGAATCAATCACTAATGGCCAATGATTTAGTTAATCATGCCTACATTAAGAATGGGGTACAGAGAGCTTCCCTGATGGTGAATATGTGGATATATGGGGCAGTTGGAGTGCCTCAAGAGAGCATAGAAGTCTCTGCCTCTTTCCACATATCTTGCCCTATACCTTTGTTAAAAGATAAACTGAGGCATATTCAAATTTTTAAGAGTTCATTTGAGCAAACATTGATTTGAATCAGGCAGCAGCAAGCCAGAAGTGGTTAGGAGCACACCAGTGGTTAGGTTGGTTTTAGGCAATAGGAGCAAGCTTTTTATACAGAAGCCCTAAGGTAGATGGTGTCAGAATCTTAAAAATATATATATTTATTGATGAAATGGGGGGAAGAGGGGGGAGGGAGGGAGGGAGAGAGAGAGAGAGAGAGAGGGAGAGAGATTTGTTGTTCTGATGGTGTCAGGATTGAGTTAAATTATAAGATACCCAAGAGGTATCACAGAATTGCTTGGTATGGGGAATATCTTACCCCCCACATTTGGTGACCAGCAGTGTTGGAAGTAAAATATTAAGAATAGAAGAGTCACATAAGAAGAGTATTTCCTCAAACACATACAAAGTCACAGACTCCCCTAAAAGGAAGAGTGACTGTATTCACTCTGTGTGTTCTTTTGATTCAAGTTGTAGCCCTTTTGCTTAGTCTTTCTGAACTACTGTGGATTACAGTTTCATTGGACTATCTATGAGTGTCAGGCCCTCATTTACCCCTAAATGCTGATTTTCATCCTCATTTACTCGACATTTTCAGCTGCAGCTGCCTCTGTTCCCTCGCCCAGTTCAAGCTCTACGAGGACAATTCAAGTGAGAACCCAAGGCTTCTGTTTACTTAGGAAGGGAAATGAGACATTGTGACCCTACTTAGCAAGAATAGCAGCAACAGCAGCCACTGTTCTTTGAGGTTATTTAGATCAGTTCATAGGGACTGAGTGATTGATGAGCCTCTGGAGAGTGCTGAGATTCTAAAATAACTTTAATACCATCCAGTTTCTCCATGAGGTACTGTGGAGGTCAGGAAATCCTCCCACATCAACCTGGAGGGGTAAAGTGGAGAATATTTATTTATATATAACCAAGATTTTGACCTAAGCTCCTAAAACATTAAGCAATCATAAATAATTTCTTAAAAAAGAAATTCTTAAGTGTAGAGGATGTGTTGAGCTTTGTACAAAGGCAAAACTGACAGTAAGAACAAATAAGAACTATGCATTTGAGGCATCCACCTGAATCAGTTGAGGTCATTGATCTCATGGAAATAGGATATTCACCATACAGCTGGGATGTTTGCTATCATTTTAGAGCTGAGTTTCTCAAAATATGATTCATATCCCACCTGTATCAGATCATCTGGCAAGCTAGTTAAAAATGTAGCTTCCTGGATTGAGGCCCAGTTAGGTTGCTTTCAGCTGCAAATACATAAGAGAAAACACAACTGCTTAATTCAGAGGCTCAATAACTTCTTCAAAGAACTCATTTCTGTTTTTCTTTCTCTATGTCAGCCTTGTCCTCAGGTTAGTTTCACTCATGCTAGGAAGATGGCTTCTAAGTGCAGTCATAGGATATCCAGCAGAAAGAATGATTCTTTAAATGAGTCATTCTAGCAGTCTCCCTGCCAGGGTTGGTTTCATGGGCATGATAGCTGTGCAGTCACATAGGGCCCTGTGCTCAGAAAGGCCTTGTACTTGGTTTAATATTTGTTTAAGAATGTCACCATCTTGGAATTCTTAGTAATTTTACCTTTGAATTTGTGTTTTGTAAGTAAAGTCTGATGGGACAAAGGCACCTGCATATGAGCAGAGGAGATATGTGTCTCTGCCCTTCCTTGACATTCTGTTCTCATAAAACATTTACAATGTCCTGTGGGCACAAATGGGTGGGAGTTCAGAGTTTATAAAAGTCCAAAGCTAGTACAAGGTAAGAATGTTGGGAAAATCATCAGCTTTAACACTGTTCGTAGAATATATGCACATCAAAAACTAAAATAGCCCTGACAGAGTAGCTCATTTGGTTAGAGCATCATCCCAATAGCCAAGTCTGTGGTTTTGATCCCTAGTCAGGGCACATACAAGAATCAACAAGTGAATGCATAGATAAGTGCAACAACAAACTGATGTTTTTCTCTTTCTCGCTTTCTCTCTCTCTAAAAAATTTAATAAAAATTTAAAAAATGTAAAATAGTTGAATTTTGTACAGCATTTCTACTGTTCTGGTAAGAACAAAATACATATGTGTTACATAATACAAATTGTGTGGTTTTTGTGATTGTGCATATAAGTTATATTTGCATTTAAAGCTACAATATAAAGATAAACAATAAACTTCATGCTAATAATTTAAAATTAAAAAATTAAAATAATTTTTTTTTTGCTTTCTGAACAAGGAGTTCTGTATTTCCACTTTTCATTGGGACTCACAAATTACATAGCCAAAACTGCTTCCAGCAGACTTTCTATGTTTCGTTGACCATAATTATTACTGGAAAGGGGGATGGGTTTACTATGATTGGCATAGTGAATGAAGAAATTTGCGATGGGGAGGAGGATTATTAGAACAAAATCAGGATTCTGTTACGAAGGAGGAAACGAAATGCATGATTGTTGGGTAGTGCAATGGGCTGAGTGTTTCCCCCACCCCAAGTTTCTATGTTGAGACCCTAATCCTAATGTAATGATTTTTATGGGCATCTGGGAGGTGATTAGGTCACAAAGCTGGAGCCCTCATCAATGGGATTAGTGCCCTTCTAAGATGACTGAGAGCTAACTACTCTTTCTGCCACTTGAGGATGCAAAGACAAGTAAGCTGTCTGTAACCTGGAAGAGGACTCTCACCAGAACCTAAGCATGCTTGCACTGTAGTCTCTGACTTTCAGCCTCCAGAACTCTAAGAAATAAATTCCTGTTGCTGAGAAGCCACCTAGTTCATGGTATTTTGTTATAGCAGCTACAACTAAGACAGATGGGCAACCAACAGTGTATGCTTCACCTGAGTATTTACAATTTTAAAGCACTGAAGGAAATTCCCAAAAAGGTGAAAACGTTTCCACATCCTGTTTAGCTGAGAAAGAGCTAAATGGTAGATGGTGCTTCTTTAGCACATTTGATTTAAGGGTTTCTCTTTGATTTCTGAGCATCTTTGGGACTAACTGAAAACACTTTGAAAAAAACTTCTCCCTTAGAGGTTAGGATTATCAAGACTAACAATTCAGTGGATGGATTTTTGCCTTTTAGACACTACATCTAAAGTTGAGGTAAGTGGCGCTAGAATAATAGGCCTTATTTGTACAGTGTGGGCCAACCAACCAGGCTTTCCAGATGTGGAGAGCTGAGCCTGAGAACATTTAGACTGTGTTTCTGTGAGGATTTATCTCCTTCTGTTAAAATACACTTCTGTTAGAAAAACTGCAGATTTTACCTAATGTGCCAGTCAACTGGTCTAACTTCTTCAGTTCTACACGTTGTGTTACAGAACGACAAGGGCAGGGGTGCCTAGAGGTGATATACTATTACCGAAAGGAACCCCAGGTTCATTATGTCCGCCACCTATAGGAAAGACGTCTCTCAATGCCAGAGATTCGTGAAAAGGAAAGGAAATGTTTATTTCATGCTATACAAACTTAAAGTAGTGACCTAATATTTTCATCAAAATCCCAAAGTCCCTTAAAACACTCACAAACATGCACAGTCCTTCCTTCCCCCTTTGCCCAGTCTGGAGTACTGCATCTCAGGAAAAGAAATAGAAGTACCTGGCTCAGGCAGCCCCCAGTACTTTGCAGTAATCTGTCTCAGCTGGTAGGCTTCTCTCAGTTCCTGGCACCACCAGCTGTGTCGCCAGGATCTCTGCTAAGGCTGGGTGGTGGTTCCCCCTACTAATGCTATGGGGGTCCCCACTCTAGCAAAGTCATGAGGTTCTCTCTCCACTGCTCCAGCCACATGGTCTTCTCTCCCCAAGGGCCACAGGAGTCCCCACTCAGCCCAAATCATATGGTTCTCTCTGCACAATGGCCGTGTCTGGGTTTTAAATCCCTGTGCCAGCCATCCTCTGCAGCCCCATTTCTGACTCCTCCCACACTCGGCCACACTTGCCATCAATCTCACATCCTTCCAGCTTTATTGGGCTGCCATTGTGGGTCTGGGCAGGTGTGGCCCCATGTCATGGAGCCAATCTTCTCTGAGCTCCCACGCAGGCACTGTAACTCAGGGGACCTGCCCTCCAGTCACATCTTGATGGGGGGAGTCCCTTTCCATCCTCCAGCCCAGAGCATGGCCACAGCTATTTAGCATATCTAAGTGACCAGCCAAAGGCTATAGGTATGTTAAATGGCCATGCCATGGATTAGCTGTGAAACTGTTGCTGTACAAAACAGCCCTGCATGTTCTTGCTCCATGTGTCCCTTCCCCCAACTTACACCTGTCGGGGAAGGGGTAAAGACACCTTATATGTCTTTCTAATATTTCCTGGACACCTTGAGTTCTGGGCCCCATTTCAAATGCCTATTTGGGGTCCCCCCTTTTGGCTGCACCCTGTAACAATTGTCATTAATTTTAATATCCCTACTGCCCTAATTTCACAATTATTGAATTCTTGCCTATGACACCTTCTGCTGCTAATAAGTCTCCAAAACCAAACTGCAAACAATTTAAGGTCTGATTGTATACTTTATGGGAAAGTCGACTAGGGATTTCTAGTCAACTTTCTTACTGTGCAGATAAAGCAACTGAAGCCCTGATCAGGAAATGATCTAAATAGGGTAATACTGCAAATTAGGAGAAGAATTCAGGTGTCTTATGTTACTTTTTGGCTGTCTTCTCCAATCTCTTTCTGCCAGCCTCAGTGCTGAATCTCTCAGAACCAACTCAGAAAACACCAATAAGGACAATGTGACTGGGTTGGATTTCCTTAACCTCTTTCTCTTCCTTCCTGGGCAATGTATTCAACCTCAAAAATCATTCTCTTTCTTTCACTCATCCTCTGCATTCAGTTCCCCCATCTCCTAGCCTGTCACTTAATTCCTGTTGGGAGGAAACTGTTGTCTGTTTTTAAAAATCCCTTGATAGACTTGGGGGTAGAAGGCTAGATCCTAGGGTTAGCAGGAAACAAGGAAACCACAGAGATGCTAATCTGCTCTGCATAGAAAATGAATGGGGAACCAGGCATGGGGGAGGAGTAGGGGAAGGGAAGGGAGGCTGAAGGAGGGGTTACACAATTTAGATGAAAAAGACCTAAGTTGCTGGAAAATTGCAGAAGAGCTTTAAAATTTTTTTTTGTCCTTGTTCAGCTACAGTTGTCCCCATCCCCCACCCCATTACTCTCCCCTGCCCCAACCAACACCTGCTCCCAAAGACAGATACACCCCATTGTCCTTATCCATGGGTCCTTTGTGCATGTTCTCCTTCCTTCCCCCATTATCACCCTGCTCCCTTTCCTCTGGTCGCTATCAGTTCTTTATTTCCATGTCTCTGGTTCTTCTCTACTCATTTGTTTTGTTAATTAGGTTCCACTTATAAGTGAGATCTTATTCACTGCCTGATTTATTTCACTTAGCATAATGCTTTCCAGTTCCATCCATGGTGTTCAAAAGGGTAGGAGCTCCTTTTTTCTGCTGTGTAGTATCCATTCCACTGTGTAAATGTATCAGTTTTTTTATTTAGTTATTTACTGATGAACACTTAGGCTGGTTCTAGCACTTGACTATTATAAATAATTCTACTATGAACATAGAGGTTCATAGGTTCTTTTGAATTGACATTTCAGGATTCTTGAAGTATAATCCCAGAAGTGGAATCATTGGGTCAAAAGGCAGTGCCATTTTAGTTTTTTGAGGAAACTCCATACTGTTTTTAACAGTGGCTGTACCAGCCTGCATTCTCACTAAGAGTGCACTATGGTTCCCTTTTCTCTATAACCTTGCCGGCACTTGTTGTTTGTTGATTTGTTGACAACCATTCTGAATGGTGAGACCAGTGGTATCTCATTGTGTGTGTGTGTGTGTGTTTTTCCAGAAAATGAATACTTTTCTCTTTATTTTTATTTTTGCCTTAAATAAATTACTTTACTTTCTCAATATTCACATTTGGTGAGAACAATTTGCATGGGACTACAACTAGTAGAATATGGAAGAAATGAAGGAGTCACTTAAAAATATATAAATACATGGAGATTGATGCTCTGTTTTTTTTTTTACAGAGATTGCTCAGGTTATATCATTATCACATTTGCTGCTAGAAGTTTACTGAGTATCAAGAAATAATATCCTCAATTTTTTTCATTTTTTAAATTTTATTGTTCAACTACAGTTTTCTGCCTTTACCCCCTACCATTCCCTCCACCCAGGCTATCTCCACCTCTCTCCCCTGATTCCAACCTCCTTGGTTTTGTCCATGTGTCCTTTATAGTTGTTCCTGAAAACCCTTCACCCTTTTCCTCCCATTATCCCCTCCTATCTCCCCTGTGGTTACTGTCATTTTGTTCTTAATTTCCATGTCTCTGGTTATATTTTGCTTGCTTGTTCATTTTGTTGATTAGGTTCCTGTTAAAGGTGAGATCATATGGTATTTGTCCCTCACTGCCTGACTTATTTCACTTATCATAATGCTCTGCAGTCCCATCCATGCTGTCCCAAAAGGTAGGAGCTCCTTCTTTCTTTCTGCTGCATAGTATTACATTGTGTAAATGTACCACTGTTTTTTGATCCACTCATTTACTTTTGGGCACTTAAGTTTCTTCCAGCACTTGGCTATTGTAAATTGTGCTGCTATGAACACTGGTGTGCATAGGTTCTTCTGGATTGGTGTTTCAGGGTTCTTAGGGTATAATCCTAGCAGGGGAACTTCCAGATCATAAGGCAGCTCCATTTTTAGTTTTCTGGTGAAATTCCATACTATTTTCCACAATGCTGCACCAGTCTGCATTCCCACCAACAGTGCACTAGAGTTCCCTTTTCTCCACAACCTTGCCAGCACTTGTTTGCTGATTTGTTTATGATGGCCATTCTCACTGGCGTGAAGTGGTATTTCATGGTGGTTTTAATTTACATCCCTCTGATGGCTAGGGATGCTGAGCATCTTTTCAGATGTCTCTGGACCCTTTGTATGTCCTCCTTGGAGAAGTGTCTGTTCAAGTCCTTTGCCCATTTTTTTCTTTTTTCTTCTTTTTGGTCTTCCTGGATTAGAGTCCTGTGAGTTCTTTATGTATTTGAAGATTAAACCTTTGTCCAAGGTATCACTGCAATATGTTTTCCCATAAAGTTGGTTCTCTTTTCATATTACTGCTGTTTTCTTTAGGTGTGCAGACGCTTTTTATTTTGACGAGATCCCATTTGTTTATTCTTTCCTTCATGTCCCTTGCTTTAGGGGGCATATCAGTGAAGATGTTGTTGCATGGAATGTCTGAGATTTCCCTGCAGGTGTTTTCCTCTAGGGCTTTTGTGGTGTCATGACTTATATTTAAATCTTTTGTCCACATTGAATTTATTTTTGTGTATGGTGTAAGTTGGTGAACAAGTTTCATTTTTTTTGCATGCAGCTGTTCAGATCTTTCAAGACCATTTGTTGAAGAGGCTATTTTTACTCCATTTTATGCTTCTGCCCCCTTGGTCAAATATTAATTGACCAAAGAGACTTGTGTTTATTTCTGGGCTCTCTGTTCTGTTCCATTGGTTTGTGTGTCTGTTCTTATGCCAGCACCAGGCTGTTTTGATTGCAGTGGCCTTGTAATACAGTTTGATATCAGGTATTGTGATCCCTCCTACTTTGCTCTTCTTTCTCAGAATTGCTGCAGCTATTCAGGGTTGTTTATGAGTCCATAAAAATTTTTAAAGTGGTTGTTCTATATATGCCATGTGAAATATGCCTTCGATACTTTAATAGGTATTGCATTGAATCTGTAAATTGCTTTGGGTTGTATGGACATTTTGATGATGTTAATTCTTCCAATCCATGAACATGTTATAGGCTTCCATTTGTTTGTGTCTTCCTTAATATCTTTCTTTAGTGTTGTGTATTTTTCTGAGTACAGGTCTTTAACCTGTACCTACCTCCTTGGTTAGGTTTATTACTAGGTATTTTACTTTTCTCATTGCTATATCAAGTGGGATTTTTTTTCCTGATTTCTGCCTCTGATATTTCATTGTTGGTATACAAAAATTCCCCTGATTTCTGAATATTGACTTTGTATCCCACTGTTTTGCCAAATTCATTTATTAGGTTGGGCAGCTTTTTGGTGAAGTCTGTAGGATTTTCTGGGTACATTATCATGTCATCTGTAAACAATGACAGTTTTGCTTCCTCCTTTCCAATATGTATGCCTTTTATTTCTTTTTCTTGTCTGATTGCTGTGGTAGGACTTCCAACACTATGCTGAAAAGGAGTGATGAAAGTGGATATCCTTGTGTTGTTCCACATCTTAGTGGAAAAGCTTTTAGTTTTTGCCCATTGAGTATGATGTTGGCTGTAGGTCTCTCATATATAGTCTTTATCATGTTGAGTAATGCTCCCTCTATTCCCACTTTGCTGAGTGTTTTAATCATAAATGGGTGTGTACCTTATCAAATGTTTTTTCCATATCTATTGATATGATCATGTTATTTTTGTCTTTTGTTTTGTTTATGTGATGTATTACGTTTATTGATTTGTGAATATTGTACCTTCCTTCCATCCCTGGGATGATTCCCACCTGATCATGGGGTATGATCTATTTAATGTATTGCTGGTGCAGTTCACCTATATTTTGTTGATGATTTTAGCATGTATGTTCATCAGCAATATTGGCCTATAGATTTATTTCTTGTTGTATCTTTATTTGGTTTTGGAATAAGGATGAGCCAATCTCATAAAAAGAGTTTGGGAGGTTTTGCAGAAAGACCTTTTAAAGACACAGACTTTTTAATATTAAATTTTAATTTGTTTGTGCTCCTGCAAGGTAAACCCATCCTCCATTTTGTTGAAAATATCAGCAAAAGCCTTGCCAGACTTTTGGGGGTTGTAACTAATTAAGGAAGGGATTTCATTTCTCGGTTAGAAAAATTGCACTGAAAGGTGAGTTGATTAACTGAAGTAATTCCAGAACCAGAGGAGACCTCCCAAAATTTAATTGCTCAAAGAAAGTACAGACATTTTGGGGAGAGCACTGAAATTTCCACAGGATATGTTTAGAGATTCAAACCAATGTTTTCGGGATCTCATGTGGCATGGTGCCTGCTGCAGGTATTTTGGGGTTATGTTAGATTTTTATTGTATTTATACATAATATCAAATCCACTTTCTCAGCCTTCTAATTTTGCATCATCTATAAAACCAGCCTCTACACAGAATCCTCCTGCTGAAGTTAGGGTATTATTGGTGTAGTCTTAGGAATAGGTAATTCCTAAGGGCATCACATTTTCCCAGAACCTCAAATGATTTTCTGACCCACTATTCAAACTCAGACTCTCTCAGGGCCTTGCTCAATCTCCTCTGTGAAGGTTTGGCCCCCTCCAATGTACACACTCTCTTTGTTTCTGGATGCTTGTTGCTCTTACTCTTCAAACCCATGAGGTCTCCTTTTGTTTTTGTTTTTAATAGACTTAAATTTTTCAGAGCAGTTTTAGGTTTACAGCAAAATTAAGAGGAAGGTACAGATATTTGTCACATACCTCCTGTTCCCAAACATGCATTTGTTACAGTTGATGAACCTACATCAACATGTCATTGTCGCCCAAAGTCCATAGTTTACAATAGGATTCATTCTTAGAATTGTACCTTCTATGGAATTGGACAAATGTATAATGGCATGTATTTTTTTTTCACAGCTCTAATTTTATTTTCCAGGTTTGTTTCTTTAAGTCAATGGTAAGAATTGCTTTTTAAAGAAATATATTTTATTGATTATGCTATTATAGTTATCCTGTTTCCCCCCTTCACTCCCCTCCACCTTGCACACCCCCTCCCACCCACATTCTCCCCCTTTAGTTCATGTCCATGGGTCGTGCATATAGACTCTTTGCCTTCTACATTTACTATACTATTCTCACCCTCCCCATCTATTTTCTACCTACCATCTATGCTACTTATTCTCTGTACCTTTTCCTCCTCTCTCTCCCTTCCACTCCCCTGTTGATAATCCTCCATGTGATCTCCATTTCTGTAGTTCTGTTCCTATTCTAGTTGTTTGCTTGGTTTCTTTTTTTGTTTTAGGTGTGGCTGTTAATAATTGTGAGTTTGCTGTCATTTTACTGTACATGCTTTTTATCTTCTTTTTCTTAGATAAGTCCCTTTAACATTTCATGTAATAAGGGCTTGGTAATGATGAAATCCTTTAACTTGACCTTATCTGAGAAGCACTTTATCTGTCCTTCCATTCTAAATGAAAGCTTTGCTGGATAGAGCAATCTTGGATGTAGGTCCTTGCCTTTCATGACTTGGAATACTTCTTTCCAGCCCCTTCTTGCCTGCAAGGTCTCTTTTGAGAAATCAGCTGACAGTCTATGGGCACTCCTTTGTAGGTAACTCTCTCCTTTTCTCTTGCTGCTTTTAAGAGTCTCTCCTTATTTTTAATCTTGGGTAATGTAATATGATGTGCTTTAGTGTGTTCCTCCTTAGGTCCAACTTCTTTGGGACTCTCTGGGCTTCCTGGACTTCCTAGAAGTCTATTTTCTTTGCCAGGCTGGGGAAGTTCTTCTTCATTATTTGTTCAAATAAGTATTCAATTTATTGCTCTTCCTCTTCTCCTTCTGGTACCCCTATAATTTGGATGTTGGAACCCTGAAAGATGTCTGGGAGGTTCCTAAGCCTCTCCTCATCTTTTTGAATTCCTGTTTCTTCATTCTTTTCTGGTTGGATGTTTCTTTCTCCCTTCTGGTCCACTCCATTGATTTGAGTCCCAGTTTCCTTCCCATCACTATTGGTTCCCTGTACATTTTCCTTTATTTCACTTAGCATAGCCTTCATTTTTTTCATCTAATTTGTGACCAAATTCAACCAAATCTGTGAGTATCCTGATTACCAGTGCTTTGAACTGTGCATCTGATAGGTTGGCTATCTCACTGTCACTTAGTATTTTTTCTGGAGCTTTGATCTGTTCTTTCATTTGGGCCATTTTTTTTTGTCTTGATGTGCCTGTTATGTAGTGAGGGGTGGAGCCTTAGATATTTAACCAGAGGGGTAACCCATGTGGCTTTGTTGTGACACTGTATGTGGGGAAGGGGTTCAAGAGGGAACAATGGCACTTGCTCCGCTCTCTGCTGGCTTTCAGTCACTTCCTCTGCTTCCTACAAGCAAATTGGGCCCTTCTGGTGCTGATTCTCAGGTGGGTTGGCTTGTGTACATTCTAGGACACTGTGGGTCTCTCCAATGAACTCTCTTGTGAGGCTAAGAGTTTCTCCTGCTGCCACCTTAACCCCCACAGGTGTTTTCAATTAGTGGTTTGAGGCTTTATTTCCCTGAGCTGGAGCTCTGGGTTGGGTGGTTTGTCTTTCTCCCCATTTGTTCCTCCCAGTTTATCTGTGCTCAAATGTGGGACTGCTTGCTCCACCAGCTGCCACTGTAGCCTTGCCGGCCAGCTGCAACCCTGTGTACCTTGCTCCACAATCTGGTGCTGGGTCCATCAGCCTCTGCCTTGCCTGCCCCGGTCCTTGAGCCACTGCCTTTCCACAAGTCGTCTCTGCATGCCCGTCTCCACCCCTCCTACCGATCTGGATGAGTGTGTCTTCTTTAACTCCTTGGTTGTTAGACTTCCATGCAGTTCAATTTTCTGTCAGTTCTGGTAGTTTTCTGTTTTTAAATTGTTGTTGTCCTTCTTTTGGTTGTGCAAGGAGGCACAGTGTGTTTACCTATGCCTCCATCTTGGCCGGAAGTCCTAATGGCATGTATTCATCAGTATAGTATCATACAAAGTAGTTTCACTGATCTAAAAATGCTCTCTGCTCCACCTAGTCATCTTGTCTTCCCCTACCAAGCAGTGACCTTTTTTTCATCATCTTCATAGTTTTGCCTTTTCCAGAATGTTATATATTGAATAGTTGGAACCATACAGTATGTGGCCTTTTCAGATTCACTTCTTTTAATTAGTAATATGCATTTGTTTCCTCTATCTCTTTTCATGGCTTGATAGCTCATTTGTTTTTAGTGCTGAATATTATTACATTATCTGGATAGACCACAGTTTATTTATCCATTTGCCCACTGAGGGATATATTTGTTGCTGGGTCTCTCAATTAACATACCGTTTTGTACATGTTGTCCATTACTGTTCAGATCTGGTTAACTTCCCACCCTGTTGTGCTGTGTGTTCATTAAGGTCAGAAACTTCTTGTCCCTAAGATGCCCTACAGTGCCTAGCCAGGTGCTATGTATTAACACTGTGTGCTGACAGCCTCACTAACACCTTCCTCTTTGAGGCAGTCTGTAAACCAGATTCTTTGCTTGTTTTGCTGCCTTTAACTTCTCAGTTTTGTCTCTACACTCAGCAGCAAGAACCCTCCTCTTTTGGACTGTTCAAAATCCTCTCCAAGCTCTCTCTCAAATCAAATTTCTCTGAAGACGTACTCATATCCCTGAGCTTAGGTGGCAGGCAGCCCTCTATAGAGCCCACATCCCCCAATTCATGAACCCCCAGCTTGCCCTTATTGATGGGATGGGACCAGACCCTGCTGTGAAAAGCCCACTGTCACAGCCTGAAGCAGGTACTGCTCTTTGATGGAGAGACTATTTTAGGGTTAATGCTGGACATGGCCCCTCTACCACCTGTGACAAAAGGCTGGCCAGAGGGCCCCTAGCCAGAAGGAATGTGTATTATCTTGAGGAATGGAATGTAGCTCCCTTCTTATCTCCTCTGGGGATCAGTTTCTTGACTGGTGACTGCTTCTTGCCCTTTCCGTCCTGCATGTACACACTGATATAATGTGGCTCCAGGCTATATGCAGGTCTGTGAGACTTGGACCTATGACACCTTTGTCTGGAGCCCTTTATAATGAGCTTTGGATGAGGGGAGCTGTGGTTCTGGTTAACCAAATTGCTGCCATTGGTGGTCTCTGTAATATGAGTAATAAAGGCTGTGTGTGCTCCATCAGATCCTCCTCATGGTTTTTTTGATGTATCCAAATGAGTAGTTGTCCTGCAGCTGTTCAAGGCTGAGCAGGTTCACATGGGATTCGGGCAGGTGGAAGAAAATTCATGGAGCCGTCAGGATGTCTGATGTGCCTTTATTCCAGGTTGGGGTGATCCACATGTGCCGCAAGTCAGGAGTCTCACCACAGGAACCCTTATATACTAAGTGCACACAAAGCCAACAAGGTGCCACTACTGACCTTCTAGTTATATAATAGGGCTTCATTACACACATGTGGGCCCCTACTCAAGGCCACATGAATGCTGCCAAGACACAGTCGCACAGACATCTGGGTGAGGGAGTCTGACTGACTCTACTGTCCCTACATTTCACTCCTTCAGGGTTCCTCACCATAAAATGTATGCGAGGGTGTCTTCTGTGAGGGTCCCTTGGAGAGGTGGGCAGAGCCCTGCACCCAAATGCCACAGCAGCAGTTCAAATTGCAACACCAAGCAACCAAAACACAAGCACTGCCACTGAAGACAGCAAGGATCCACTGCCATTCAGTAGTTAAGGATGCCCATCATTCCTCAGGGGATCACCTGTTAGGTGTTTGATAGCATGGTTCTCAGTAGCGAATGCCTGTAGGGCTTGGCTAACATTGTGATGGACATCTGGAATGTACATACAACATTCGTCCCTCACTAGAGCACATACCCCACCTTGGGATGCAGTGAGCATGTCTAAGGCCATGCAATTTTGTAGGGCAACTTTTCTCAATTGATACACTTCCTCATTTAATGAATTTAAGAGGCTCAAGGAATCATGTGTTGCATTTAATGCACGAGCAGTGTGCAAAGCTAAAGCAGTTGTTTCAGCCTCAGTGACTATAGAAACAGCTTGAGGAGAAAAAATGGCTAATGGGTAGTACACCAGTGGTATGCTTTACCTGTGTCATTCCTTAAGTACTTCCCAATGGACTGGCTGGTTCTTAAGGGTTTTCTGAACTCAGGCAGACAGATAAGGCCACACCCAAGTACAACAGCCAGTCCAATTCCCAGGCAAGTAGGGCTCCATCCATATGAGCCGCACACCCAGAGGACCCCTGTGGGAACTGCAGCCCACACATTATTCCATGTCTCCCAGTAATGCTTGAGAGTATGCTTTTGACAGACCTGTTGGAGTCTAGCCCACTTGGGCTTGTCCTTTCGGGTTCTCAGTACATAGGGGGCTAGTCCAGTCAATTCCACAGACTCAGCGGTGAGCCACCGCAAGTTATCCCATATGGAGTAGCCAACTAATGGCCAGGGCTGGTCATACTGCTGCTCTGCCCCAACATAGATGTCAGTTTAGGTTGAATTCCACAAGGACTGTGTACTGTCCACTGGTATTGTAACCAGGTCCAATTGGAAATGGAAGCTGGAGAGATGCACTATGGGAGGTCCACAGCTGTGCTAAGGGGGATTTCAGTGCAGACCCAGCACACTGATTGGTTAACCACTGAGGCATAGATATGTACCCAGTCAACTAGGGTGTTAGTTTGTACCCTAGCAGCAAAAAACCAAAGCAGTTATTGGAACTAACAATGGCAAATCACAGGCCTCAGGCAAAATACAAGCAAGTTTCTGGTCACATGGTACACAGTCGATAAGACAGTGGCTGGCAGAGGAGGTCTTCCTGGGTGTCGTAGCTTTCACACTTCAACTGGGGCTTCACCATCTATGTGCAGTAAGAGTGGAGAACTCATAATGGGTCATAAGAATATCACAGTGGAGCCTTGGAGCAGTGTTTCATGGTCTTCTGGCCCTGAGTATGTTATCTTTAACATTGGGGGTCATGTTGCAATCACCCAGGGCACTATTTGAAAGTTTCTCTCCATCCCTTGCCCCAGTGGGCAACAAGAGCCACCCAACACATGTGGGGGGCCTTTATCTCCCAAGGCCACATCCAAGTGGCCATTTGGCTACTCTCCAGGCCCTCAGATGCAAGCAACAGAATTTTTCTTTCCTTGTTTCCCTGTGCCTGGTTTTAGCAAAACATCCCTTGTCTGTACTTATAGCTGGATTGGAGCTGCAGTCCAGTGGAATAATACCTCTACTGGAGCTGGATGCCCCCTCTACTCCTCTTGTTTAGAGTTCAGAAGACAGTCCATAAGTATTTCGTCCAGCCCCCCAGTGTAGTGGTGGCAGCCATGGCTCATAGGCCCTGCTTTAAAAGACCATTCTATCATTCTATCATTACAGCAGCTTAGGGGTGATAGGCCAGATGGAATTTCCAGTCACTTTGCATGTCCTTAGCCCATTGTTGTGCCAAGGCCCCTGTAAAATGTGTCCCATGCTCACTGCCAATGATTTAAGGTTCACCTATAGGCAGTGCATAAGTGCTCCAGCATAACAATAACCACTTTTTGATCTGGGTGGTATGCAGGGTATGTAGCCAAAGAGTATGGTGGTCATGTCCACACATGTGATTGCATACTGATACCCATCTGAACAAGGTAGGGGTCCTATCACATCAACCTGCCACCAGGTCAGTGGTACCCATCTCTGCCCCACCTGCTCTGTAGTTCTCTCAGGCCTCCAGGTATGCTCTCACAAGCAGACAACACATGTCTCACGGGCTTCCTGTACCTCTGCTAAGGTGACAGGTAAACCCCAAGCTTTTATATTAGACCACATGATCTTCTATCCAGCATATAAGAGGTGATGGTGTAGCCACTGGGCTACTTCTTATCCTGATGGGTTGACAGGCCACCATTTCCAGCCATCGCACCTTGGCTAGAGTATCAGCCTCATCGTTCCTGTGGGAGGCTAGAGGTGAATGCCTGGTCATGTGATATACAGCCATTTGCTGCTAGTGGCCTAATTCCCATAGGTCTTGCCACAAAACCTGCCTCCATAATGGCCTATGCATAACCATTCATTTATTTGCATGCCATGTAGAGGTCCATAACATTAGTCCCTGGTACACTGCCCAACTATCTGTGCGAATAGTCAGGGGCGGTGCTTCATTTGCAACCATGAGCCACACAACCTACATTCTGCCACTGGCTACTCTGACTGACTCCAGTGTCAAACTAGATTGTATCTGTTGCTGCAGTCCATGTGGCAGGGTGGTCCCTGCCTTACCCATCAGTATACCACACATCTGAGGGGATAGATGCCTATCCTTCACAGAAGGGTTCAGTTTCCTCTTTTATTGTGGCAGAAGCAGTAGAGTTTTCATCTACATAAGTAACAGGGCCCAACACTTCCTGCTACTTTGCCCATAGGGTGCTAGTCAAAAGAGTACTTTTTTGTTGTAGATATGCTACCCAGTTAGTTAATGTGGATGTCCGGGCTGTCCACTGTAAGGCTCGGGCATCCAGTCCCAAACTTGCCCTGCAATGGGATAAGTGGTCCTTACTGTCATGGGGGCAGTTCCTGTTATAACCTCCATAGCCAACAGGGCAGCATACACCACCGCCAGGCGCTTTGCATTTAGGAAGTACTATACCACCACTCCCTTCCATAGGTGGGACCAGAATCCCAGTGGTTGACATAGCTGTACTGATTGCTGCCAAAGATCCCACCCAAAGCCTTCTCGTGTCACATGTGCATCTAGCTCACAAGGTCTGGCAGGGTCCAAAGCATGCAAAGCCTGAGTGCATTTAATGATTCACTTTGCTCCCTGGAATGCTTGTTTCAAGGCCAGGGTCCAGTCACAGCTTGCTCCCCTTTTTACCAAAACATACAAGAGGCAAACAACTTGAGCAACGTGGGGCACGAACACTCTCCTGTACCCTAGTATGCCCAAAAATGTCTGGAGCTGTGTCACCTGAAACAGGTAGGGGTAGGATACACCTGAATTTTATCTATCACTGCATCAGGGATGACTTCTGTCTTACCTGACCAGAAAAACCCTAAGAATTTGACAGATAATCCAGGCCCTTGCAGTCTGGTTTTGTTGACAGCCCAGCCTCATGATTTCAGGTGTGATAACACTTGTGGCACTGCCTTCTCTAACTCTGTAAGAGAATCCCTGGTTAGTAAAATATCATCAGTGTAGTGAAAAAGGCACACTGTTGCAGGCTGTGGCTACTTAGTCAGGTCTTCCACTAGAATTCTGTGACAGATGGGTGGGTTGTGCAAATACCCTTCAGGGAGCATTGTAAAAGTCCATTGTCAGCCTTCCCGTGTGAAAGCAAACTGATCTTGAATCTACAGAGTAATATCAATGAAGACAAAGACATTTGCTAGATCAACCACAAAGTTACGTTCCCAGCTCATTAGTTAATTGGTCCATCAAGTCCATCACAGAGGGGACCACTGCATGTACTCAGGGAATGACCTTATTCAGCTCCTGGTAATCTACCATCATTCTCCACATGCCATCCGGCTTTCACATCTGGCCACACAGGAGAGTTGAAAGGACTGTGGGTGGCTCTAATTATTCCCACCTTTTCTAACTATCCTATAGTTTCTGTGACCTCCTCTTGGCCCCCAGGCAACCAGTACTGCTTCACTACTGTTACCTGTCATGATGATGGCAACTGAGTAGGGGGATGCTCAGGATGCTCCTACACAATGGCTTTTACCACTTGCACTCTCAGGTGGAACTCTCCCACAGTGCTTTGCAGCCACAATCCTTGGAACACATCAGTGCCCAGGATATACTCAGGAATGGGGGACATCTACACAGTGGAGGGGCAATCACCCAATACTCAGGAAAAGCCACATGGCCTTCACCTTTACACTGTAACCCCCATAACCATCAATAGAGGCCTCGGGCTCTGGGAACTTGTCAGGGTTTCCATACAAGATAGTACATTCTGCCCCTGTGTGTACTACAGCCAGTAGTAGGAGATTTATAGGAGACCAGTGGATAGCCAATTCCACATGCGGCCTCTGGTCCCCATCTGTCCTCTGCAGACAGGTTCCTTAGCCCTCCCTCTATTCAAATTGCCAAAGGATATCTCCTCCCTCTTCTCAGGAGTTTGGCATAGCCAGGTGGTTTTCCAGCTAGACAGGTTGGGCCTCTTGGGTCACATCCCTGGATTTTCCGTTTGCCTTCTTTTTCTGGCCCTTCAGGAAACATTGGTCAGCTCACAGCTGTTTCCACAGTTCTAATAAGTAAGCATTTGGCTTCCCATTAATTTTATTTTGATCTACTCTAGCCCCTGAAAGATCCACCCACATCTGAGTCCTAATCACCTGCATGGGGTTGCTTTTTGCCTGAGAGACTGAGAGGGCTTGAGACACTGTCTGAATTCCTTTCTGCTGCTGCTGATTTTCTGTTTCTCCCAGACCTGCCACCATTGTGATGATGTCATTAATAACGGTACCTGATATGGGTCAAAATAGCCATGAGGGAATCAAAAGAAGCAGAGGGGGTGTGCTGCAGCACCAGATCCCTCATTCCTGCTGTAAAGCATTCATCATTAGGGCCATGAGCATTAAGATTAAACATGGCCTGGTGCATGCCCAAGTACTGTAGAATCTTCACTAAGTCCGCATAGGACTGCCATTTACTCACAGTATCTGGCATGTCTCCTGCATCTACACAGACCATGCAAATAGTGGCCATGACCCATTTCAACAAAGAATGAGATCTCTGCTCCTTCTCATTGCGTGGGCTATTTTCTGGCTGCTGGTGCAGGGAGGAGTGAGAGGTGACGGAAGCCAACTTTACCATTTCATTGTCAGTGCACATGATACTATGCACTGCTAAATCCTAAAGGTGGAGAAGCCACACTGCCAAAGGGCTCCCTGGGCTGCTGCCAAAACTGCTTCGCCTGATCAATTCATTGGGCATGTGTACATGGATAGTATGTTGTGTGCTCAACCATCTGAGCAGGGCCAGCCGGATTCCCCCCAGGCACCATAAGCTGTTGGGATTTCATCTTCTGTATCCCCACTGGGTAAGCCCACAGGGAACTCGGCTCCTCTTCCCCCTCCTCCAAATCATCCACTGTGATGAGGATGGGGACAGTCACAACTCCACTCTTCAGAGGTCTTCCTCTAGGGCATGGTCCTGAGCCTCCAAGGCTCTGCTGCCTCTCGGAGCTCTTAAAACTTCACTGGACTGCAAAGTGAAGTCTCTATCAAAGCTGTGATAGAGCTTTGTTTCTTACTTGCAAAGCTGTAAGAAACACCCAGTCCATGGACCCCATAGCCTTCCAGGCACTTGGCTTCTTCAGGGTCTCCCCTACCACCCGCAGGGTTTTCTCTACCATGTCTGGTGCACCACTAACATTGGGCCAGTCCTGGTGGGGAGCCCAAGCTGCAAGGAGCCCTGCCATGGAAAACCACATACTGGTGGCAGGCCACCCCTCTAATCCCTACTCTGGGGGTCCCTATGGCTCCATACAGTACTTCGATGAATCTTGCCAACTTCACTAATTGTCCTGCAGCTGATCAAGGCCAGACAGGTTAACACAGGATTCAGGCAGATGGAAGAAAATTCATGGAGCCATCAGGATGTCTGACATGCCTGTCTTTCAAGGTGGGGCTATCAATGTACGCCGCGAGGTGCAAGTCACACCATGGGAAGTCCCAACTTCCTTATGTATTAAAGTGCATACAAAGCCAGCAAGGTGATAATACTGACCTTCTAGTTATATAACAGAGCTTCATTCTATGTATGTGGGCCCTTACTCAAGGCCACATGAACACTGCTAAGCCACAGTTGCCTGGACATCCAGGTGAGGGAGCCTGACTGACTCCATTGTCCCTACAGCAGTCAAGATCCCCAGGCTCAACCTCCTGCATTACAACTGGCATAGGCAGCAGGGTTCGGATACTCTGAAAAATCCCTAGCTGAGTTAACTGTCTGGCATTATGCTGAGTGGGGTTTTCTCAGGGTAATCCTGGACTGGTCAGCAAATTCTATGTGGTTCAAAGTGGCAAACCTTCTTGATTCACCAGGACTGCCATGGGACTGGGAAGACACCACTGAAACTCCTGCTGGCATCCTATAGGGCTTGCAGCATGCAGGAGAGCATTAAAACCTAAGGAAAAAAAAGACCTCCACCATGTTGCCACTGCCATTGGTTGGCCAATGCTGCCAGTGCTACAGAATGTGACTGAGAAGCAGATAGAGATAGAGGTGCATAGTGAATGTTTAAAAGAGGAACTGAAACTAGAAAGGAATGTGCATCTCTTATAGGCAGACAATAAGGATGCCCTAGGGAGACAGAATAGACCAGTGAATGATTACAGGCCTAGTATGCTGTTTTACCAGGATATGGGGGTGGTAACTAGTGCCCACCTATATATGAACAATTGTGGTGCAGTCTGAGTGGAATTCCTGCAAGTGGGATTCTACTGCCAAAAGTGAAAGTGACTTGGACATAGATAATAGTGGATGAGGGATAGGGAGGATATAAAAGTGGAAGAAAGGATATTTATGTCCCAGAAGATTAAGACTCAATAGCTATGGGTGCCACAGGGTATTCAAGTGCTACCTCCCAAGCAAACTTTGCACCCCATGGTGCACCCATACACCCCTATTGAACTAATAGAGCTGGCTGCTAAGTTCAGACAGAAAGGGTCCAACTCCATCATGGGGTGGCGAGTGAGGCTATGGGATACAGGGGCTGATGACATTTTGCTTACAGGGGACTAATTGAAATATATGTCCTCTGTCACCACCCATCCCTCTTTAAGACAAAGGATTCATGAGGATAGAACTCCAACTGGTCATACAGATACACTTCTCTTGTGACCAATGGCTGGCTGCAGAGCAAGGTGACCTAAAGAGGGGGATCTACCCTCTTCTAACCTGTGCTGGACCTGTTTATTGGAGCTCCAGCAGTTCATCCAGGAACTAAGCATGAGGCATGCCATTTATAACCCACAGTCCAATGGGCCAGATAAAGAGAGGTTTGCTGCAGGGCTGAGGGATTCAGTTTGCAGACAGCACCCCTGACTTACTTTGGCACCTGATACCTATTTTGTTCATTAAGGTGGGTGGTCATGTATAGGAAGTAGCACAGACAGTTGCCAACTTAGGGAAGGTAGAATTACTGAGACAGAAAAAAGGAATAAAACCTGTAGAAAAGAAGGACAAAGAAGGAAAAAAGAGAGAAAATTTAACTGTGAAAAATAAGCAGAAAGGTCCTGTGAAGGTAATCCGCAAACAGCTATGGAATGACCTGGTAAAGGATGGGGTAGGCAAAGACAAAATAGCCAAAAAGCTCAACTGTGTCCTTCTAAGCCTGTGGCAGTAACTGAAACCTAAGCAACAGTTCCAGCCTATAGCAAGATCTGTGCAAACACTGGAATGGACCCTATAAACTGAGACAGTCCTGTCAGCGTCCCCAGAGCCAACACCCTGTTTAACTGACTTTATGGTTGATCCCTTTGTAGAGTTGCCACTGACCCAGACAGAGGATGACCCATGGGGTGGGACCTACCTGCACAGGCAGATGGCTGAGGGACCTGCTTATAGGGATCCAGTGGGGACCAGAGGCCACATGTAGAGCTTGCTGTTTATTGGTCCCCGAAGGACATACAAAGAGTGCTTGTTGCCTTTGGTTGATGCTGAATGTACACATATTTATGGTAATTCAGATAGGTTTAGGGGACCCATAACTACAACTGATAGCTATGGAGGACAATCCATTTGAGTGGGAACTGTGACATTACCCCTTGAGACAGGGCATCTACCACCATGTCCCTACAAAATATGTTTCCCCTATTCCAGAGTATATCCTAAGAATTGATATTCTAAAGATCACCGTGGTAAAGTTTTGCCTCCAGATACAGGTTGTGGAGGCCCTTTTGAGAGAGCATGCCAAACGCTCTCCTGTGTCACGCTCCATTTCCCATACACTAGTGGCCACCAAACAATACCACCTTCCAGGTGGCCATAAGGAAATTGGGGAGATCACAGAAGAGTTGGCTAGGAAGAATATCATCAGACTGGCACACAGCCCTTACAACTCATCTGTGTGGCCAGTCCAAAAACCAGATAGAGCATGACACATGACTGTAGGTTATACAGAACTAAATAAAGTAATTCCCTCTCTCTTTGGAGGCATGCCTAATATAGCTAGCCTCCTAGACCAGTTCATCCAATAGTTGGGTATATACCATTATGTATTAGATTTAGCCGGTGCATTTTTCTCAATAGACTTACACCCTGATAGCCAAGACAAGTTTGCCTTCACCTTGGAAGGCCACCAGGGGACATTTACTGTTTTGTCCAAGGGTTACTTGAACAGCCCTACTGTTTGCCACAGCCTTATGGATGAAGACTTAGCTGCATGGACTATACCACCCTCTATGAAACTGTATCATTACATTGATGGCATCATACTAACCTCTGATTCTCTTACAGAGTTAGAGCACACTGCTCTTCTGCTAAGGGCTCATCTCCAGGGCAGAGAATGGGCCGTCAATTCCAACCAAATCCAGCAACCTGTATTATCTGCCATATTCTTGGGTGTTGTTTGGTAGAGTAAGACAAAGGTGATACCTGCTGCCATTATAGATATTACTTAAGTTTTCCCCATCCTACAAAAGCCAAACCAATTACATGAATTTTTAGGGTTGTTAGGATATTGGCAGATTTTTATACCACACTTAGCACAGCCAGTGTGCCCTCTATATTGCCTAACCCACAAAAGAGCCACCTGGGATTGGAAGGAAGAGACTGACCAGGCCTTTAAGGCTGGTAAATAAGCAGTAAATATCATATAAGCACTGGGGTGTCATAGATCAATTTCAGGTATGTAATTTTGGACATCCACATCACCTCTGAGGGCTATGCGTGGGGCCTCTGGCAATGGCAAGGACCCACCAAGGTGCCAATTGGCTTCTGATCCCAGCTATGAAAGGAAGCAGAGGCTCTATATAGCCCCATAGAACAAGTGAAGGCTGTTCACCAGGCTCTCCTGGCTACTGAAACCATCATTGGGCCTGCTGCGGTTTGAGTATGTACTACCTATCCCATTGCTGGTTGGGTATAGCATCTGATAAATCAACCCAAGGACTCAGTAGCACAGATGGCCACTCTGGCAAAGTAGAGTGAATGTCTCCAGTACAGAAGCAAACTGGCAATGAGTCCTCCAAGCAAAGAATTGCAGCAGTTCTTGGGCCTGGTTACTTAGCAAGATGCAGACACAGAGGTCCCCACTCCCCTTCCCATGCCTGGACCTACTATTAAGGAGGGACAAGTCCCTGTACCTGAGGTTTCCTGGTATACTAATGGCTCTTGCCAGGGCCAGGGACTCATCTGGAGGGCAGGAGCCTATCATCCCAGTATGGAGAGCATATGGATGGAAGGTGACTTAGGACAAAGTAGCCAGTGGGCCAAGATGAGAGCCATCTGGATAGTTATAACCTGAGGACCAGGGCCAGTAGCAATTTGCACAGACAGCTGGGCAGTGTATAGAGCAGGGGTGTCAAACTCATTTTCACTGGGGGCCACATCAGCCTTACAGTTGCGTTCAAAGGGCTGAATGTAATTTTAGAACTGACTGTATAAATGTTACTACTCCTTAACTAGGGGCAAGAAGCTCAGCACTGCTGCTGGGTAGAAACAAGGTGCCAAGTTGGATAAAACAAGATGGTGGGCCAGATTCAGACTGTGGGCCTTGTGTTTGCCACCTGTGGTATAGAGGACTAACTATACGGTTGTCCATTGGCAACAAGATGACTGGCAGTAGCTTGGTAACCCTTATGGGGACAGGACCTAGGCAAAGACATTTATGAACATTGTAGTCTGGAAAAGGTAATAACTCTTTACTACGCCAATAGACAGCAACATCTCTGCAGCCCAGGCAATGCCAAGCCAACAACCTGCCATGTACCCACTGGCTAGAAGAGGTTCCAACAGAAGATATGGCTGAATGGCTCCACAGAAAGATGTGTCATGCAGAACAAAAGACTGTGGGAAGTGGTAAAGGCTTGGGGACTACCTTTCTATTACTTCAGTGTAGTTACTGCCTGTCAGCAATGTACCATCTGTGAAGAGAAGAACTCTCACCAGCTACCCCAAGATGTGGGTGGCCTATAATGGGGAGACAATTCACTGACCCACTGGCAGGTTGATTACATTGGCCCCCTACCACTACCCAAAGGCTCACGTTATGCCCTGACATGTGTGAACATGACTGCTGGCTTGCTCCAAGCATACCCATGTAAGCAAGCCACACAGTGAACCACCATCTGAGACCTAAATCGGCTATGTGCTGCCTGTGGGACTCTGGGCGTCATTGAAAATGACCAAGGCACCCATTTCATGGGACATCAAGTACAAGAGTGGGCAGATGCCCTCAATATAAGTTGGAGATTCCATTTGCCATACAACCCTACTGGAGCTGGCCTCATGGAGTGATATAACGGCTCTTGAAAGATGCTCTGAAGACTGACTCTGGCTCATTTCAGGGTTGGACAACCCATATTTCCTACTGCTTACAAGCTTTAAATGAATGGCTTAGGGTAGGACAAGCATCTTCTGTCAACCTCCCTAGACTCTGGGCGGCACCTATCTGCCTACAATTAAGCACCCAGGAGTCTCTGCTGCACTCTGGCCTGGGCAACAAAATAAGATGCTCTTGCTAGTGCCCCAAGACATGCCTCCCTGGGAAAAGCACCCTCACCTCTGGCCTTGGCAGGCACAGGGAGAGTCCCATTTGGTGTTCCTTGATGGCTCCTTGGGGAGAAGGACTTGTAACGGGGTTATGGCGAGTACCCATGGTAATAGCCTCTTTCCTTGTTTGTTATAACCAATAGCAGACCTCACTTCCTAAAGAAACTTACATAGCCTCAGTTTGGCAGGTACACACACCTTCTCTGGCCCTTGGAGTATATGAGGCCCTTAGTCTAGGTCCAGATAGAGCATGGTACCAAGGGCCAGGGTGGCATCCACTGGCTAGTGTGATGATGTTAACCAAAGACCAGACCATTGCTTTTGTGCTGCCAGACCACCAAGATCTGCCTCTATTAGTTCCTATTAAACATCTTTCTTATCACCCCTACACTCTACTCTGGAAACTTCTTTCTACAGTGGGCTGGCATGCTAGCAGCCATCAGCTATCACTCCAATTTTTGGGTCTGTGCTGTATTTCCCACTGTTGCTTCTGCTGGTCTGTCATGGTGGATGCACCCTGAGAACCAAACACACTAGGACTAGCTGCAAGGCTGGAAGACTTCTGACCCTCTCTTTAAGCAGATGCATGAAAAGGTGTTTTTGCTCATGTGAAAACAGACTAACTGCACCAAGCTATGGCTTGTATATACAGTTTGGGATGGTGTGGGGTGCCTGTCAGCATTATAAGTATAAGTACAACAGCCTGTACCCATAGGTATTGAATGCAGACATTGAATACAAATGAGACTGTTTAGCTCATGGTGTATGTGCTGGTAACCCTATGCAAGAAGATTATACCAGTGACTGCTACAAACCACTTGGGACAGTCTGCTAATGGGACGCAGGCCCATCCTATCCCATGGGGAGCCTGGTGGGCATGTGGCCAATATGGTTGGCGTTATCTCCCATTTAATTGGACTGGATGTTGCACCTGGGGAGAACCATATTTGGTACTGAATACTCTTTCAGGTCTTCCTCGGAATAGGGACTCATTTCAAGCATGCTGTTGAGTCAAGCATTCTGACTGGTGGTTCTACCCCCTAGCCCTTTTTGTGACCTCTACAGGCATTATTGTAACCCCTGAAGCCATTAAGGCCCTAGCAAATCATTGCAATAGCCCTTAATCACATCAAGCACACTGTTGCTCTTATTTCTGATAAAGTAACTCAAATGAAGAAAGTTGTGCTGCAAAAATAGAATGGTATTAAACTTCACTGCTGCCCAGGGGGGTACCGGTGACATTCTGCACACAGAGTGTTGTGTATATATACCTGATAATGTTTATAATGTATCCCGAGTGTTAACTGCATTAGGGAGCTGAAATCAATCATATATTGGCCATAGCTTCTGATGCCTTTATGACTTGGTGGAATTCTTTAGGTTCTTGGCATCATTCCCTAATCCTAGGTCTCTTTGATTTCTGTCTTACAATTTTAGTCTTGTGTTATAGCCTTTACTGTATCTGTGGTATATGGATGCAATGTGCCAACATGCTCACCACACAGGTCCCCTGTCAGAAGAATTAATGTGAAGAATGTGAAGTGGAAGAGCAATGTTGGGGTGGAGTGTGGAGTTAATGTTGGACATGGCCTTTCCACCACCTGTGACAAAATGCCAGCCACAGGGCCCTTGGCCAGAAGGAATGTGTAATGTCCTGAGGAATGGAATGTAGTTCCTTCCTTATCTCCCCTGGAGATCAGTTTCTTGACTGGCAACTGCTGCTTGCTCTTTCCCTCCTGCACATACACACTGATGTAACATAACTCCAATCTATACACAGGTTTGTGCAACTTGGATCAAAGCCACATCTGTCTGGAATCCCTTATAATGGGATTTGGACTGGAGGAGGTGTGGTCCTGCATCACTGACCTGCTGCCATTGGTACTCCCTGTAATGTGAGTAATAAAGGCTATGTCTGATTCATCAGGTCCTCATTGTGTTTTTTGTTTGTTTGTTTGTTTGCTTATCTGAATGAGCAGTTGAGACCCCCAGGCTTGACTTCATGCATTACAATCTTGTTGTAAGCACAGTAAAAGTGCATTTAATACTCAGACCAGAATATGCAACAAACACACTGCAACCAAAAGTTTTACAAAACAATATACACTCTTACTTTTTGCAGTGCATACTGATATTTTCTTTTCTGTGTTTATTTTATTAAAGATGGTAATGACAGCCCACTAAACTGATTTCATGATTCACAAATGAGTTGTGATTTGTAGTTCAAAAAACACAGTTCTACCCATGTACAAAACTTAACTTTAAGTGGATCAAAGGCCCAAATATAAGATCTGAAACAAGAAATTACACAGAAAAATGTTGGTAGCAAACTTATAGCCCTCAGACTTAGAGAACATTTTATGAATTTGACTCCACAGGCAAGGGAAGTAAAGATGAAAATAAATGAATGAGACTATATTAAATGAAGAAGCTTCTACACAGCAAAAGAAATTGCCAACAAAAGAAAAAGGCCACCAACCAAATGGGAGATATTTGCAAACAACATCTCCAAAAAAGGGGTAACATTAAAAATATGTAAAGAACTCATACAAAATCAACACCAAAGGAAAACAATATGGAATTTCCTCAATAAACTAAAAATTGAGCTGCCTTTTAACCCAGTGATTCCACTTCTGGGATTATACCTTAAGAATCCTGAAACATCAATTCAAAAGAACCTATGAAACCCTATGTTCATAGCAGCATTATTATAATAGTCAAGTGCTAGAACCAGCCTAAGTGTTCATCAGTAAATGAGTAAATAAAAAAACTGTGGTACATTTACACAATGGAACACTACACAGCAGAAAGGATGAAGGAACTCCTACCTTTCAATTACAGCATGGATAGAATTGGAGAGTATTATGTTAAGTGAAATAAGCAGGCAGCAAATGACAAATACCATAAAATCTCACTTACTAATGGAACCTAATGAACAAAACAAACAAATGAGCACAATAGAACCAGAGGCATGGAAACATGGAACAGACTGACAGTGGCCAGAGGGAAGGAGGGAAGAGAATAATGGGAAAAGAAGGGAAAAGGCCTAGTCAAAGAACATGTATGAATGATCCATGGACATGAACAACAGGGATTGACTGTGGGAGTTGGGGGGTGAGGCATGGGAGAGCAACGGGGTGTGGGGGGAATTGGGACAATTGTAATAGAACAACAGTAAAATAAAAACAAACAATTGAATTTAAAAATGGGCAGAGGATCCTAACAGACATCTCTTCTAAGAAGACATACAAATGGCCAACAGATATAAGAAAAGACATGTAACTTCACTACCTCCTAGGGTAATGCAAATCAAAACTACAATGAGATACCACCTCATATCTGTTAGAATTGCTATTATATAAAAAAAAACAGGTGATTAACAAATGTTGGAGAATTTGTGAAGAAAAAGAATTCTCATTCTCTGTTAGTGGGAATGTAAACTGATACAGCCACTATGGAAAAGAGTATGGAGTCTCAAAAACTGAAGAATAGAGGGCTTCTGGCCAAGATGGAGGCTTAGGTAGATACACTTTGCCTCCTTGCACAACCAAAACAAGGACAACAACAAATTTAAAAACAGGGGCAACTTTAAATGTTCCAACATCTGAATCATAGGGGTTCCAGAAGGAGAAGAAGAGAAAGAAATTGAACACTTATTTGAAAACATAATGAAAGAGAACTTCCCTAACATGGCAAAGGAAATAGACTTCTAGTAAGTCCAGGAAGCTTAGAGAGTCCCAAAGAAATTTGACCCAAGGAAGCACACACCAAGGCACATCACAATTACATTACCCAGGGTTAAAGATAAGGAGAGTCTTAAAAGCAGCAAGAGAAAAGGAGACAGTTACCTACAAAGGAGTTCCCATAAGACTGTCAGCTGGTTTTTCAAAAGAAACCTTACAGGCAAGAAGGAGTTGGAAAGTATTCAAAGTCCTCAAAGGCAAGGACCTATATCCAAGATTACTCTATGCAGCAAAGCTATCATTTAGAATGGAAGGGCAGATAAAGTGCTTCCCAGATAAGGTCAAGTAAAGGAGTTCATCATCACCAAGCCCTTATTATATGAAATGTTAAAGGGACTTATCTAAGAAAAAGAAAATGATCAAAACTATGAACAGTAAAATGAAAACAAACTCACAACTATCAACACTGACACTAAAAGAACAAAAACAGAAACAAAAATGAACTAAGCAAACAACTAGGGTAGGAACAGATTCATAGAAATAGAGATCACATGGAGGGTTACCACCAGGGAGAGGGAGAGGGGTGAATGGGGAAAGGTTACAGGAAATAAGAAGCATAAATGGTAGGTACAAAATAGATAAGGGGAGGTTGAGAATAGCATGGGAAATGGAGAAGCCAAAGAACTTACATGTATGACCCATGGGCATGAATTAAGGTGGGGGGAAGACGGTGGAAGGGGGTGGTTACAGGACAGAGGGGAATAAAAGGGAGAAAAAAATGGGACAACTGTAATAGCATAATCAATAAAATATATTAAATTTTTAAAAAATTAAGAATGGAGTTACCATATGACTCAGCAATCCCTCTTCTGCATATTTACCAAAAACCCCTCAAAAACATGTACATTGTGGACTAGTCAGCTGTAGGAAAAGATAAAGTGCTGTCATTTGTGACAACATGGATGGACCTTGAGAATATTATACTAAGTCAATCAGAAAAATCTAAGAGCCACATGATTTCACTCACATGTGAGTTATAAAACTGAAAATCAGACAGACACAGATATGGTGGTTACTAGAAGGAAGGGGGTGGAGGGCTAGTAAAGGGTAAAGGGGGCCAAATACATGGTGATGGAAGATGATTAGACTGTGGATGGTTAGCACACAATGCAATATACAAACCATGTGTCATAGAAGTGTACACTTGAAACACATGATCTTATTAACCCGTGTCATGGCAATAAATCTAATTTTAAAAACCCTGATGTTCTAGAGGATCAAAGGACAGTTGGCAGGGGAAGAGAGGAACACAAGCATTCTGAGGCCCTCAAAGAATGACTACCAGGAAGGGCTGTCGGTTCCGGATGATCACTCCTTCTTGGCTGTGCAAATTCGGAGAAGGTAAAGAATCCATAGGAGACAAGCTGACCTGTTGTTTATGTCTGTGTTATCTCTCTGGTCTCTGTGCATGGGCCAGGTGGGCATTTCTGAAGTCCAAGGAATGGCATGGGGTTCTTTTTCAGGGGCTGGATGCTGTGTGCCCTGTTACACTTTGAACTCTGTGGACACTTAGGACAGCGTCATGGCATCATTCAATAAATGCTTCTTGAATGAATAATTGAAGAGTGATGATCTCCTCTTGTTTATAGTTTTCTGTTTGGGGCTATTGACAAGGGAAAGACTCTGGGGAGAGGGAGGACAAGGAGCGGGGAGAAAGGAACACAAATTTATTCCACCAGTGGCAATGCATGGTGAATAAACCAGGTGCCAGTCTTGAAAAATGCAGGCACTGGTTGGGGAGTACCCCAGGCTCCCTCTGCATCCAGAAGTGTGTATTCTCAGTGAGGGTCAAGGATAAATGCAGCCTCTTCAAGGCCTTTGCCCATGGACAGCATTCTTGGGCTGAGCAGAGAAGAGGCTGTATGGGGCTGCAGGACTGAGGGGACCATGAGGAGACTACACTGGCTGTGGCATTTTATCAAAGATGCAGCACACAGGGAAGAGGTGATGAGAAAGGGTTAAATGTCAATAAGGTGCTGCTGATGTGTTCTTAGCCACCCTATTTCAGCCATCACTGCCACACAGACTAGATAGTGGGCCCCTTCCACCCACTCCACAACCCCAACTAGCTCACCTCCCCAGTGAAGGTTATTCTGTTCTCTTCCAGGCACTCATCCCTGGGGAGCAGCATAGCCAGGGCACAAGGTTCTGGTCCACAGGGTGCAGGGACCCAATCTCCACTGTTACCAGATCCTGGGAAACAGAGGAAACAACTGTTGGGTCCTAGTTGTAACCTGGGGGCCTGTCTTTCTGCATGTATGGGAATGTGGGAAGCCCTGAGATGTGTGACAGTGCATTATTTTCATTCTTTTAAATGGATCTGACCACACACACACACACGCGCGCATGCACACAAATATATATACACGTATATATTCCGATGAAGATTAAAATGAGATTAATTTATATAAAGTCCATAGCACATACCTACTAATTAATTAGTTTAACAAATATTTAATGGCTATTTGTTATGTATTACTCACTATTGTAGATATTAAGGCTATAACAGTGAACAATTGCTGCTCTCATACAGTTTATATTTTAAGAGGAGGAGATATATAACAAATAACCAACAATAAGTAATATACAGTATGTCAGAATGTGCTAAGTGGTCAATAGAGGATTGTTGGGCAAGGGATTGTCACTTTATATAGGCCAATCAGGGTCGGTATTGTGGACTAAATGTTTGTGTCTCTCCAGAATTCATATGTTGAAGCCCTGATCCCCAGTGTGATGGTATTTGAAGATGGGGCCTTAGGTAGACAATTTTGTCATGAGTATGGAGACCTGGTCTGATGGGATTAGTGCCTTTATAAGTAGAGACACCAGAGTGCTGTCCCAAACCCCCTTCTCTTTCATGTGAGGACACAATCAGAATATGGCTGTCTATAAGCCAGGAAGAGAGCTCTCACCAGAAGTGGGCTTTGCTGGTATTCTGCTTCAGCCTCTAGAACTGTGAGAAGTTACATTTCTCTTGTTCAGGCCACTCCACCTGTCTGGTATTTTGTTATGGCAGCTCAAGTATACTAATACAGAAGGTGTCTCTGACAGTGACATTTGAGTGAGCAGGGATCTGAAGAAGTTCAGAGAACAGGTCATGCAGACATTTGGGCAGAATATTCCAGAACAGTAAATGCAAAAGCTCTGAGGTGACAACATTCTTGGTTGATTCATAAACTATCAAGGAAGCCACATTGCCTGATGAGGAGTGAGGGGAGAAGTAAGAGATGAGGGAGGAAGAGATCTTAAGATACAATCATGAACTCCTTCAAATAATATTTTTTTTCACTTATTCTTCTTCTGAGCTGGAAATTTGAAATAATGGAACAGGTGTGTGGGGAGAGGGGTGGGGTAGGTGGGGTAGGAAGAGGAAGAGGTTTTGACATAGCCATGTCTTCCCTTTTGTCACCTTGGGCGTTAGATCCTCATTCTTCTCTAAGACCACTTGCATCTCTCAGCTACCTGTGAATCTTGTTTATTGACTCAAGAGAAGTGGCCAATTAAAAACTGTGTGTGGTAGATTGCTTTAGTTGTTGGTAGTTATGTGTGCTTCCATGTTTCTCTGTAGGTGACATCCTACCGATTGGCTTTGGGCTGGACCATTGGACTGCTTTGGCAAGTAGAGTATTGGCAGATGAGTCAGATGCCATGTCAGAGCTGAAGATTTAAATGTGCTGCTGCAGTTTGACTCTGTCACCTTTGGAGCATGTCCTCCACAGCAAGAGCAGCTTGCCTCAGATAGTGGCTTCCCCTTTATCATGGGCCACTGAATGAGAAGACAGTGGGAAACCAGTGGAATTCAGCAGAGCCATAGCCACTCAACAGCCCTCAAGAAAGATGCATGTGCCTGTAAACCATGGAGATTTGGGGGTTCTTTATTGTTGCAGCAAAATCTGACCAATAAAATCAGATTCTGTGCTAAGCACTTTTAAATGTTATTTCATTTAATTTTACACCAATGCTTCCCTCTGCTGTGGGTATTCTCATTCCAATTTTGTAGATGAGGAAGCTGAGGTCCTACAAAGTCAAGCAACTTGCCCGGGATTATACAACTGATAGGGGTGAAAATTCAAACATAAGCCTAGCTGAGTTCCCAACCATTTTGCTAGGGGGCACTTTGTTTCTTTCACATGGGACCCTGAGGAAGGATAATAGGCCAAGAAGTCCCATGACAACTCCAAATAACCTATGAGTAAGAATGGACTTCTCTTTTTCCCACGAATGCAAGAAACTCCTTTCTTCTCTCTTCTTCCTTTCTTCCCCAGCTCCCCTTCTACTCACTTCATCTTCATTGCTGAAAGTGCTCTTTGTCTCTCATTTTACTCCAAATGTCTGTCCAAAACTACATTTGTGTGTGTGACATCTTTTCAAAATGACAAAAGAGATAGTTTGGTCTCCCTTGTTCTTATTTCCAAACATGCATGAAAATCTCTTGGCAATTTCCTCCTCATTCTTCATCCTAAAATGCACTGATTTTTTATCTTTGCACTGTAAATATGTATACACTGCCACACTTAATGAGCACCTACTATGTGCCATCCACTGTACCAGGGCTGGGGAGTGAGAGGTGAGCAAGAACTTTCTGGAAGAGTTTAAAACCTAGTGGGAGATAAAAATGTAAATGGGTCATATTTATTAAAAGTACTATAAAATAAATAAGAATGGATTGTGGTGACACAGATGAGGGATCAGTACTCATGGGATCAATTGTTTTAAGAAGAACAATTAAGTTTTTCTGGGGAAGATGACACATGAGCTGAGTTGTGAAGGACACGTGGGAGCCTAATGAAGAGGCAAGAAAGGGAATAGCATGAACAAAGACATAGAAGCAATAACTGCAAGTTGTAACCTGGGGCCTGTCTATTCTTGGAGAATGATGAGTAGTTGAGTTTAGCTAAAGTATAAATTGTGAGATTTGTAGTGACATGTGGGAAGTGGAAGGTAGTGGCAGAAAATGGTCTGGGGGAACAAAGCAGATGTAATATAACTGAGGTCCTGGTTCAGAACTCAACAGATTAAAATGCCCAATGAAGGTAAAGGAGTAAGCCCACATGGATACCAGTATATAGTATTGCTTTAGTCAGACTAGAGCTGACCTTCTGGACAGTTTGATTTTGAATTTCCCAGTCTCCTCACACTTTTTTCCTATTGCTTTTTGTGTGTTTCCATCCTGACTATATAGCTTATCAATGCCCTTTTGATAGCCTTCCTTCACCCTAGGGGGCAAGGGTAAAGCATTCTTTTTTCCAAGCTCATCTGTCCTGCAAGGGATTAACAGAAACCACAACACTAACAAACATTTCCCAACACTTATTGTTCCAGGCTCTGTATGAAACACTGTACATGCACATATTATATCCTTATAACCACCCTGTAAGGAAGGTATTATAATTAACCATACTTTATCAATAAGGAGACAAAGTTTTAGGGAAAATCCTAGGCAGACAATAGCCAAGAGAAGATTTAAAATTTTTGCAGGGGGAGGGAGGGAACAAGCAGGATTCAAGAGGTGGGGAGAGACTTCTAGCTCCAACATCACACCATGTAAGCTGACTATTGCCATGTATTTCTGATGCCATCAGTCCTTTATAATTTCCATACTCAATATTAGAAGTGAAATTAAAAGGAGCTTCATGGTTTGATGTGCTTTGGGTAACTAATGTTTTTTTTTCAGGCACATTACTTGACCAGTGATGTATAGGGCATGTGAAAAGAGCTATATAATGGGCCTCCCTACATTTAATTTTGTTTTTTATCTTCAGAGAGTGAGAAATAAGGACTATGTCTGCACTATCTGCCTATCTCTGGCCCTCTAACACTACTTAACCCTGCGGGAACCCTATTTTTACCAGCCCAAAAAGGCCACAGCAGCCAAACTAAGTATTTGCTGAGATTACCCAGGGTCACCCTTGCCCATACCCAATTTGTCTTTGATCTGAACCCCCAATTCCCGACCTTAAACTTGACTGACTTAGCTTCCTTCTTCTTTGGGCCCAATCTTCCTCAGTTCCCCTGAGGGATTCCAACTTGCCCTAAACTCCATCACTACCCCCATCTCTTGGTTGCAGTGCTAGCTGGATCTAGTTCTACTCATGCAAACCCAGCTTCTTAAGCTCAGTTGCATGCAGACAGGAGCAGGAGTGTTGATACACTTGGGTGCCCAATAAAGCCTTCTGATGGGAGTAATGATATTAATATCTAATAGTTACTGAGCATTCCTCTGACCAACTCTCATGTGTTATGTCAGTTAATCAACAAAAATCCCCATACTGCTGAGTCATAGGGTTAGTTCTTAGGCTTTATCTTACTTAGAAACCTATACACTACATTTGACTTTCTACACTTGCATTCCAGGATACAACACACTCTGGGATTTCCTCCTTTACAGTTTCCTTGGAGAATTTCCCCTTTTCCCCCGACCTGTTTAAAAAAAAAACCATTTTACTGATTATGTTATCACATAATAAGTAAAAGTTTCCCAATTTTTTCTCCCCTTTATTCCCATCTGCCTTGCAATGCCCCTCCCACCAGCATTACCCCCACCCTTAGTTTATGTCCATAGATTATACATATAAGTTCTTTGGCTTCTCCACTTCCTATACTATTCTCAACCTCCCCTGTCTATTTTGTACCTACCATTTATGCTTCTTATTTCCTGTACTTTTCCCCACATGCTCCCTCTTCCCCCTCCCCACTGATAACCCTCCATGTGATCTCTATTTCTGTGATTCTGTTCCTGTTCTAGTTTCTTTGCTTAGTTTGTTTTCTTAGGTTGAGTTGTTAATAGTTGTGAGTTTATTGTAATTTTACTGTTCATAGTTTTGATCACTTCTTTTTCTTAGATAAGTCCCTTTAACATTTCATATAATAAGGGCTTGGTGATGAACTCCTTTACTTGACCTTATCTGGGAAGCACTTTATCTGCCCTTCCATTCTAAATGATAGCTTTGCTGCATAGAGTAATCTTGGATATAGGTCCTTGCCTTTGAGGACTTTGAATACTTTCCAACTCCTTCTTGCCTGCAAGGTTTCTTTTGAAAAACCAGCTGACAGTCTTATGGGAACTCCTTTGTAGGTAACTGTCTCCTTTTCTCTTGCTGCTTTTAAGACTCTCCTTATCTTTAACCCTGGGTAATGTAATTGTGATGTGCCTTGGTGTGTGCTTCCTTGGGTCAAATTTCTTTGGGACTCTCTAAGCTTCCTGGACTTACTAGAAGTCTATTTCCTTTGCCATGTTAGGGAAGTTCTCTTTCATTATGTTTTCAAATAAGTGTTCAATTTCTTTCTCTTCCTCTTCTCCTTCTGGCACCCCTATGATTTGGATGCTGGAATGTTTAAAGTTGTCCTGGAGGTTCCTCAGGCTCTCCTCATTTTTTTTGAATTCTTGTTTCTTCATTCTGTTCTGGTTGAATGTTTATTTCTTCCTTCTATTCCCAATCATTGATTTGAGTCTTGGTTTCCTTCCCTTCACTGTTGGTTCCCTGTATATTTTTCTTTATTTCATCTTGCATAGCCTTCACTTTTTTCCTTTATTTTGTGACCATACTGAACCATTTCTGTAAGCATCCTCTGCACCTGATAGGCTGGTGATCTCTTCATCATTTAGTTCTATTTTTGGAGCTTTGATCTGTTCTTTTATTTGGGCCATATTTTTTTGTCTTGGCTCACCCAGTACATTGTAAGGGGTGGAGCCCTAGGTATTTGCTGGGGTGGGGCAACACACATTGCTGCATTGTGGTGTTGTATGTGGGAAAGGGGTCAAAGAAGGAATAATGCTGATTACTCGGCTCTCAGTTGGCTTTCAGTCACTTCCGCTACAACCCAGAAGCAAATTGGGCCTTTCTGCTGCTGATTCCAGGGTGGGTGGGTTTGTGTACATTCTAGGGCCTTGTGGGTCTCTCCAATGAACTCTCCTATGAGACTGGGAATTTCTCCTGCCTCCACAACCCCCACAGATTTTTCCAGTCAGAGGTTTTGGGGCTTTATTCCCCACACTAGAACCCTGGGGTGCATGGTCTGTCTCGATCCCTGGTTGTTCCTCCTGGTTTATTCACATGTAAATGTGGGACTGCCCAGTCTGCCAGCCACTGCCTTCCCTGCCCAGTCATCCATCCACCACCTTGCCATACATGTGTCCTCTCTGTTCCTGCTGCCATCTCCATCCCTCCTACCAGTCTGAATGAATGCTTCTTCTTTAATTCCTTTGTTGTCAGGCTTCCATACAGTTCAATTTCCTCACAGTTCTGGTTATTTTTCACTTTTACATTTGTTGCTGTCCTGGAGCCATTTTCAAGGATGCAGCCTTGAGAGAGCCAAAGGTGTTGAGACCATCTGGACTATTTATGTGACTCAACCCCATAAAGCCTCTGGGTAAACCTGAAGATTCTGGAAGTCAGGCATGGAGACTTCCTTGCTTTGTGGCACCCAAGATGTGCTGCATTCTGTATCTGCAGATTCAACCAACTGTGGACTGAAAATATAAAAAAGTGGAAGATGGTGGCAAGGTAAGTGGGAGTGGAGCCCAGTTCTCCCAGTGCCCAGCTGGAATACCTAGCCAGTCTTCTGAGGAGCAGAGTGAACCACCAATGGAATCTCAGCTTACATGAAGTTTGGAGGCCAAAAGTTGTACAGGACACTGAAAAACAGATGGTGAGGAGATTGCACTGGGACTCTAAGGGCCCTGGGATCTGTGCAGGGACCTAGGTTGCTGTGGCCCCCTGGCCTGGAGCCTGCTGCAGGATACTGGGAGGAGAATTAGATCATCAGCTCCCTCCCCTACCAAAGCAGGGAGGGCAGCCTGGCACCAGGAGAGACCGGGATGTGTGAAGTTGCTGGGAGGAGGAGAGACAAAGTGAGAGACACGCAGAGGCAGTGTACACCTGCTGGGACTGTGGGTGCTGGCTAGGTCATTACCAAATAAATTGGGGAGGCGGGCAATGCCTGGAGAAAGGAGCAGGGTTGGGGTGTGTGGGACCCTGACCTAGATAGTCTCCAGACTTCTTAGAAAGTTTGGCTATATGAAAAGCCATGTGATTATTAATAATAGTGGGCTTCAACAAGAGGCTTTTACTAAAAAAAAAAAATGGCTCGCAGCTGCTTTGTAAGGAACTCTTACTCAGTGGCTGGCTTGCATGAGGGTGATTTGAAGTGCACACCTGCTCTTGGCTAGGGCCACTCACCTAACAGTGGATTCGAGCCACCTACCCACACTGGACTTGGGCAGTTTGCTGGGCAGCTGATTTGCCCCACTGGTTCTGAGGCTGATTCAAGCCACTTCCCTGTGCTAGACTTCCACTCCTAGCCTGCCTGAGTCACACCACTGGCCTGGAGGCTGACTGGAGATGCTCACCCTGTAGCTGGTTTTGGCTGCTCTTCACACCACTCACCCCAGGTTGATTTGAGCCCGAGCTTAACTCGAGCTCTTGCCCAGAGGCTAAGTAGCTGATCTGAGTTGCTTACCCACACTTGACTCACACTGCTCCCCCAGAGGCTGAGTGGCACCATGTACCTGGAGGCTGACTGGTGCTGCTTGCCTGGCAGTGGACTCTGGCCATGGTGGACTAGCAAAGAGCAAGGAGTAGGCACACTGCATGGACATCAGTGCAACTGGTGAATTAAAGAGGCAGGCCTGGTGCAGACTGACAGAGGGGGCCTGGCAGCTTACAGGGGACCTGGGCTGAAGGCTGGGCAACTGTGAATATTGCAGCCCAGACCTTGCTCCCATTTTCACAAAACCATAAAAAGGGTGAAAAGAGAAGCTCAGCCCCCTCCCTGTGGCATCCAGGAAGACCAGCAGAACTCGCTCAATGGGTTTAAAGTCAGCGGGAGGCTTTTTTTTCCCTCTTTTTTTTTCTTCCCCTAAGTAAGACAATAAGACCTGGAGTTGTGAAAGGTCCAGAGACAGATCCAGAGAAGGAGCACAAAGCTAACCCCCAACAACTAAGAAACTGAGACAAATTTTACTCTGCTATCCCAAAGAATTGGCATTTTATTATTTATTTGCATTATTATTATTTTGTATTATTTTTACTTCTTTTATTTTATTAGTATTTTTTAAATTTCTCTTTCTCTTTAGTTTTCTTCATTTTATTTCTCTGTTTAATTGCATTGTTTGACTGGTTTTCCTTATTCTCTCTTTATTGTATTTTAATTTTCCTTCTTTCATATCACCCATGTTCCATTAACACACATCTCTTGATTGGGTACTTTCTATTCTGGTCATCCAAATCATATATAGTTCTTGTCATATTATTCTTGTTCCTGTACTATTGTAAATAATCGTTGTTCCATACAATTGTACATTCTACACAGCGACCTTCCATGATCTTAGTACACTTTTCCTTAAATCCTGACCATTATTATTGTTGTGGTTAACTCTATTCTCTCTCACACTACGCCCACTTTCTATCCTTTATTCTCACTATATCTCATTATCTAACTTTGCACAAGCACTCTGTTTTCTGGATTCAGCTCACAATCATCCTCCCCTCTAACAAGAGTCTTATCTGTTTCACCTTTTATAAAAAGTGGCTAGTTGGGTGAAATATCATGGTTAGCGCTATACTCATCCAAAGAATCTCCTATCTCTTTTCTACTTGCTGGTATTTTAAATCCCATAAAATGCTCTCCCACTGTCTTAATCCATTTTGCCTACCCCTTGCCACTGATCACATACAAGAATAGGTGGGAGCTGTGAACATCAGTATACCTACTAGAGGAGAAAAACCACCAACAGAAGAACCACCAAAAGGTAAAAATCCAAGTACAATAAGAGAGCCCACACAAGAAGAAGAAAGGGCAAACCTATAGCATAAAGACAAGAGGATCTAAGAGACCACACCACTGAATCCCATAGAATTCCTACCATAGAAGTTCACCCTACAAAGGCAGATAGACAAGTGAAACACCAGGAAGTACAGAAACAAACAAAAAGAGCCATCTCAAATGAGGAGACAAAAAAAAAAAAAGAACCTGCAATCAAAAGGAATGGAAGACTCCCCACTAAAAGAGCTGAATGTAATGGAGGTAAACAAACTATCAGATATAGAACTCAAAATAATGATTATAAGGATGCTCAAGGAACTCACAGACAATTACAAGGAACTGAGTGGGAACTACAACAGTACAAAAAAGGAAATAGAAACTATAAACAAAAACCAGGAAGAAATGAACAATAAAATTTTAGAAATAAAAAACACACTAGAAGGACTTATAAGCAGACTGGATAGAGCAAAGGACCAAATTAGTGAGCTGGAAGATAAGGTGGAAAGAAATGCCCAGGTAGAGCAGCTGCATGAAAAAAGACTCAAAAAGTATGAAGACAGTTTAAGGGAACTCCAAGATAACATGAAATGCAACAACATTCAAATCATAGGAATACCAGAAGGAGAAGAAAAGGAACGAGGGATAGAAAACCTGTTTCAAAAAATAATGACAGAAACTTTATGAATCTGGAAGGGGAAAAAAACATGCAAGTTTAGGAAGCACAGACAGTCCGAGTCAAGAGGAACCTAAAGAGGCCAACTCCAAGACATATCATAATTAAAATGTGAAGTATTAAAGACAAAGATAGAATCTTAAAAGCAGCAAGGGAGAAAAAAGAAATAACATACAAAAGGTATCCAATAAATCTAGCAGCTGATTTCTCAACAGAAACACTCCAGTCCAGGAGAGAATGGCAAGAGATATTCCAAGTAATGAAAAACAAAGGACTACAACCAAGATTACTCTACCCAGTGAGGATCTCAAAAAATGGAAGACAAAATAAGTATTTTCCTAGACAAAAGAAATACAAGATGTTGAAAGAATGCATTTCCACCAAACCAGCACTACAAGATACACTAAAGGCACTACTATAAGAATAGAAAGGAAAAGAGTGAAAGGAAGGAATACAGGTACAGAGGGAGAAAAATGAACAAATACAATAACCTTAACTGTTAATGGATTAAATGCTCCAATGAAAAAAGACACAGAGTAGCTGAATGGATAAGAAAACATGACCCACACATATGCTGCATAAAAGAAACCCACCTCAGAAAAGAAGACCTACACATATTGAAAGTGAAGGACTGGAAGCAAATATTCCAAGCAAATGGAGAGGAAAGAAAAGTTGGGCTAGCAATACTCATATCAGAAAAATAGATGTTAAAACAAAGGCCATAAAAAGAGATACAAAAGGACACTTCATAATACTCAAGGGAAGAATCCACCAAGAAGTCATAAACATTATAAACATATGTGAGCACCCAAATATATAAGGAAAATCTTGGAGGACTTCAAGAAAGATATAGACAGCAACACTATTATAGTAGGGGACTTTAACACTCCACTGACAAAAATGAACAAATCTTCCAAACAGAATATCAACAAGGATGTTGTGGCATTGAGCAATGGCCTAGATCAAATGGGCTTAAGTAATATATATAGAAAGAGCCTTTCATCCCAAAGAAGCCAAATACACATTCTTTTCCAGTGCACATGGAATATTTTCCAAGATAGACCACATGATAGGACACAAAACAAGCCTCAACAAATTCAGGAAAATTGAAATCATATCAAGCATTTTCTCCAGCCACAAGGGACTGAAACTAGAAACCAACCTCAAGGAAAAAAACTCAAAAACACTCAAACTCTTGGAGATTGAATAGCATGCTATTAAACAATCAATGGTTCAAGAATGAGTTTAAGGAAGAAATCGAAAACTTTCTGGAAACATATGAAAATGAACTCACAACAATCCAAAACTTATGGGACACAAGAAAGGCAGTCCTGAGAGAAGTTCATAGCAATATAGGCCTACCTAAAAAAGATAGAACTATTTAAAATAAACAACCTAGCTCTACACCTACAAGAACTTGAGGAACAACAACCAGTCCAGAGCAAGCAGAGGAGAAAATAACCAATATCAGAGCAGAATTAAATTACATAGGGACTAAAAGCACAATTCTAAGGATCAATAAATCCAGGAGCTGGTTCACTGAAAACATAAACAAAATCTTTAGCAGAGAAATCAAGAAAAAAAGACAGAGAGGACCCAAATAAACACAATCAGAAATGAAAGAGGAGAAACCACAACTGATACCACAGAAATACAAAGGGTGGTAAAAAATTGCTATGAAGAACTATATGCCTGGAAATTTGAAAATCCAGGTGAAATGGACAAATTTCTAGAAAAATATAATCTTCCAAAACTCAGTGAAGAAGCAGCAGAAAGCCTGAACAGACCAATAACACCTGATGAAATTCACGTGGTAATGAAAAAGCTTCTGACACACAAAACCCCTGGACTGGATGGTTTCACAGGATAATTCTACAAAGCATTTAAGGAAGAGCTAACCCCTATCCTTCACAGACTATTCCAAAAAATCCAAGATGGAGGAAGATTCCCAAACTCTTTTTATGAAGCCAGCATCACTCTAATTCCAAAACCAGATAAAGACATAACAAAGAAAGAAAACTTCAGGCCAATATTGCTGATGAACATAGACACTAAAATCCTCAAGAGAATATTGGAAAACTGCATCCAGCAATACATTAAAAAAATCATGTACCATGATCAAGTGGAATTTACCCCAGGGATGCAAGGATGGTATAATATTTGCAAATCAATAAACATAATACATCACATAAACAAAAGCAAAGACAAAAATAACATGATCATATCAATAGATGCAGAAGCATTTGATAAGGTACAGCACCCATTTATGATAAAAACACTTTGCAAAGTGAGAAGAGAGGGAACATTCCTCAACCTAATAAATGTCATATATGAGAGACCTACAGCCAACATCATACTCAATGGGAAAAAACTAAAATCTTGCCCACAAAGATCAGGAACAAGACAAGTTTGTCCACTTTCACCACTTCTATTCAACATAGTATTGGAAGTCCTAGCCACAGCAAACAGACAAGAAAAAGAAATAAAAACCATCCAAATTGGAAAAGAGGAAACAAAACTGTCATTGTTTGCAGATGACATGATAGTGTACATAGAAAATTGTATAGATTCCACCAAAAAAATGCTCAACCTAACAAATGAATTTGGCAAAACAGCAGGATACAAAGTCAATATTCAGAAATCAGAAATTTTTGTATACCAACAATGAAATATCAGAAACAGAAATCCCATTAAATATAGCAACAAGAAAAATAAAATTGCTAGATAATGTAGGAATAATAAAACCTAGGAATAAACCTAACCAAGGAAGTAAAAGACCTATACTCAGAAAACTACACAACACTGAAGAAAGAAATTAAAGAAGGCACAAACAAGTGAAAGCATGTCCCACGCTCATGGATTGGAAGAATTAACATCATCAAAAAGTCCATACTTCCCAAAACAATTCATAGATTCAGTGAAAACCTATTAAAGTACCCATGATATATTTCAGAGATATGGAACAAACACTTCAAAAATTTATATGGAACCATAAACAACCCTGAATATCTGCAGCAATTTTGAGAAAGAAGAACAAAGTAGGAAGGATCACATACCTAATATCAAACTGTATTACAAGGCCACTGTAATCAAAACAACCTGGTACTGGCATAAAAATGGACACATAGACCAATGGATCAGAATAGAGAGTCCAGAAATATATCCAAGTCTCTATGGTCAATAATATAGGGAACCAATCCGCATGGCAGTGGTGAATGTAGCTCAGTCCTGGTTTAGAAAACTGACAGGCATAAGGTGGCACACAGGAGCTAGGCTCACAGATCGGCTTTCCCATGAGGAATCAGGCCTGCATTGTACCTAGGCTGCTTTGAGCCTTGCTTTTGCTAAAACTCCCTCACCCTGAATTGAAGCAGCAAATGTTTATTGCATATATTTAAAGTGACTTCCTAAAGTCTCTGCTAATCCTCCCAAGGACTGAGTGTAAACAGTTTGACTGCTTTTCCCTTTGCATTTGCAACATCCTTTTCTTTGAAGTAATCAGCAACATCCTTTCCTTTGTTACCTGTAAAAGGTAATCATCTAAAGCAAACCTGTGCATAGTAAATGAGGACCATCCTCAATGTAACATGCCCAGAAAAGTAATAAAAGTTTGTCCAGACAAGGCTCGAGGTGCTCTCTCACTCAGAGACTGGCCATGACATCCCATTTTCTCCACAGGACTTCTGTAGTCCATGTGAATTTGTTCGTTGCATCCACAACACTATGGACGCCGCTGGTCTGAGTCTGCATCAAATTAATATTTTCAAAGGGGGCAGCAGCATAAAATGGAGTAAAAATCGCTTCTTCAACAAATGGTGTTGGGAGATCTGGACAGCTACATGCAAAAAAATGAAACTTGATCACTAACTTACACCATTCAAAAATAAATTCAAGGTGTATAAAATATTTAAATATAAGTTGTGATACATAAAAGTCCTAGAGGAGAACATAGGCAGGAAAATCTCAGATATTCCATGCAGCAATATTTTCCTTGATATGTTCCCTAGAGCAAGGGACATAAAGAAAAGAATAAACAAATGGGATCTCATCAAAATAAAAAGCTTTTGCACTTCTGCACAGCTAAAGAAAACAGCATTAAAATGAAAAGAGAGCCAACTGTATGGGAAAACATATTTGCCAATGATACCTCAGACAAGGGTTTGATCTCCAAAATATATAAAGAACTCACACAACTCTGCTATAGGAAGAAAAAATAACTAATTAAAAATGGGCAAAAAATTTGAACAGACACTTCTCAAAGGAGGACATAAAAAGGGTTCAGCGATATATGAAAAGATGCTGAGCATCACTAGCTATCAGAAGGATGCATATTAAAACCACAGTGAGATACCACTTCACTCCAGTGAGAATGACCATCATAAATTAACACACAACAAGTGTTGCAGAGGATGTGGGGAAAAGGAACCCTAGTGCACTGTTGGTAGGAATGCAGATGGGTGCAGCCACTGTGGAAAACAGTATGGAATTTCCTCAGAAAACTAAAAATGGAACTGTGTTGGACCCAGCAATTCCCCTGCTAGAATTATATCCTAAGAACCCTGAAACACCAATCCAAAAGAACCTATGCACCCCAGTGTTCATAGCAGCACAATTTACAATGGCCAACAGTGCTGGAAGCAACCTAAGTGCCCATCAGTAAATGAATGGATAAAAAAAAATATGGTACATTTACACAGTGGAATACTATGCAGCAGAAAGAAAGGAGGAGCTTCTACCCTTTGCAGCAACATGGATGGAACTGGAGAGCATTATGCTAAGTGAAGTAATCCAGGCAGTGAGAGACAAATACCATATGGCCTCACCTTTAAGTGGAACCTAATCAGCAAAACAAACAAGCAAGCAAAATATAAGCAGGGATGTTGAAATTAAGAACAAATGGACAGTAACCAGAGGGGAGATGGGAGCACATAATGGGGGAAAAGGGTGAACAGTTTTCAGGAACACCTATAAAGGACACATGAACAAAACCAAAGGGGGGTTGTTGAATCAGGGGAGGGAGGTGGGGATGGCTGGCATTGGGGGGATAGGTGGGTGGAAAAGGCAGAAAACTGTACTTGAACAACAATAAAATTTAAAAAATTTGTTGTTGTCCTTTTTTTTTGGTTGTGGGAGGAGGCAAAGTGTGTCTACCTATTCTTGATCTTTGATCCTCTTTTCTGTTTATAGTCACTTTCTTGAGGATCTCATCCACTCCCATGACTTTAAAACCTTTGTCCTGAACTTGTATATCCAACTACATACTGAACATATCCACATCTAATAAGTTTCTTAAACTCACATCATCTGATCACATCTGTTTGCTCCCCAGTCTTCCGCAACTCAATTGGTGACAACTATATATTTCTGTGGAGTCATTCCTCCACCTATCTTTATACTTCACATCAAATACTTCAGCAAATTCTGTTGCCTCTACTTTCAAAACATGTCTGGAATCTCACTACTTCTCACCACCCTACTGCTACTTCCTTTGTTATCTCTTGTTTGTATTGTCGTAACAACTTCCTAACTGATCTTTTTTTTATTCCATTCTTTGCCTGTATATTATCAAGGTAGTAGCCAAATATATGTTTTTAGAGAGTATAAATCATTCTTAAGTCAACTTCTTTGAGTTTTCACCTCTTTTTCTGTGGGACTCCATGTACACATAAAAATCAAATTAAAATACTAATGTCAAATAAAATTTGTTTGCCTCTTATCCTCTTAATCTGTTATTTATCAGTCTAATTTGTAGTGCCCCAGATACTGAACATAAGAGGACAGAGGAAAGTTTTTTTCCACTGATTATTACTCAAACATGCCCACCTTACGGCTCTTTTACTGGCTGATCTTTCTACTATAATATTCTTTCCTTCGATATAGGTTTGACTCACCCTCCCTTGCCTCCCTCAATTCTCTGTTCAGAGTTCAGATGTCACTTTCTTAACGAGGCCTACCTTAACCATCATGCTAAAGATTGCAACCAGCTTCTGAGACTCACAATCTTGCTTTCTCTGCTCTATTTTTTTTCCTGTAGCACTTGTCCCTTTCTACCATATTAAATAGTTTACTTATTTATATTTACCCCTCCCCTGTTATAGTGTAAATTTCAAACAGGAATGCAGTACCTAGAAAAAATAGCTAATATTTATACAGTGCAGGCCCTATTCTAAGCATTTTACATATAGTAAGAAATTTAACATTTGTACCAACCCTATGATGTAGGCACTATTGTTATGCCCATTTTATGGATGAGATGACTGAAGTATACAGAGATTAAATGACTTGCCTCAAGTCACACAGCTAGAAAGTGTTGGATCTTAGACCAAGATATTCTGGCTCTGGTATTCATGCTTTGAACCAAAAAAGTATGCTGGCTTTTGTTGTACAGCAAATAGGAGGTGCTCATAAATGTTTGTGGAATAAAAAATGAATGAAAACAATTAGAAATCAAATAATGCTGTTGCTCAAGGGAAACAAGAAAAAATAAACAAATGGGACTACATCAAATGAAAAAGCTTTTGCATAGTAAAGAAAACCATCAACAAAACAAAAAGAAAACATATTGGGTGCAAGAAAATGCTCATCAATGATACATCTGATAAAGGGTTAATATCCAAAATTTATTTATTTATTTACATTTGAGAGAATTTAATGAACTCCGCTTCATATGGCTTCAAACTACCAGCACACAAGCCCCACCAACACACTTAATCTTATTCTCAAAGCTTTCTGCTGAAGACTTTGTCCTTCAAAATGACAGGTTGCTTTAGGAGCTTTCCCTCCCCCAGATCTTTGTAGTAGCTGGATTATACCACATCAACGATGGGGGCAGCTCCAGTCTTGTTTTTGGCAGCATTTATCCATCTGCTTACTGATCAAGGTCCAGATTTTATCAAGGTTGATAGTAGAGCAGAGCTCTGCTTCCTCTTTAAGTGATAATGCCTCATGCCAACTTTCCCAAAGTAACGTGGGTGATATTTGTTGAAGTCGATCCTGTGATGGTGTAAGCCACCAGCATTACCTTGGCTGCCCAGGTGCTTTCTCAGCTTGCGGATGCAGCCATAGCCATGGCTCATGTGGACCCAAAGTTTCTGGGTCTTCCTCAGTCTGGATGGCACGTTGGTGGCCGAGATGCAAAAAACCATATTATCTAAAATTTATAAAGAACTCACATAACTACACCAAACAATCCAATTAAAAAATGGGCACAGTACCTGAATAGACACTTCTTTTAAGAGGGCATACAGATAGTCAATAGACATATTAAAAATTCTTGACTTCACTAATCATCAGAGAAATGCAAATTAAAGCCACAATGAGATATTGTCTCACAACCATCAGAATGGGTATCATTAATAAATCAACAAACAACAAGTGTTGGTGAGGATGTGAAAAAAAAATGAAACTCTTATGCACTGTTGGTGGGAATATAGAATGGTACAGCCACTATGGAAAACAATATGAAGGGTCCTCAAAAAATTAAAAATGAAACTGCCTTATGACCCAGTGATTCCAGTTTCCCAAAGTTTCTTCTGGGTATATACCCAAAGAAACTCAAAACACTAGTTTGAAGAATATTTGTACCCCTATGTTCATTGCAGTGTTATTTACAACAGTCAAGCTATGGAAGCAATCCAAGTGCCCATCAGCAGACAAGTGGATAAAAAGTGGTAGTACATATATATGATGGAATATTACTTGGCCATTAAAAGAATAAAGTCTTACCATTTGTGACATAGAGGGTATTATACTCATTGAAATAAATGAGTATAGAATTGAGTCTATTAAAATAAATGAAACTTTTTCAGTCAGAAAAACACAAATACCATATGATTTCATTTATATGTGGACTCTAGAGAACAAAATAAATGAACAAAAACAATAGAAACAGACTCAGACACAGAGAACAGAATGATGGTTCCCAGAGCACAGGGCACTTGGGGAAATGTGTGAAAAAGGTGAAGGGATTAAGAGATACAAATTTTTGAATTCCAGCCAAGATAGAGGCATAGATTTGCTTCCTTGCACAACCAAAAGAGAGACAACAACCAATTTTAAAACAAAAACAACCAGAACTGCCAGAAAATTGAACTAGATGGGAGTCCAACAGTCAAGGAGTTAAAAGAGAAACATAAATCCAGATTGGTAGGAGAGGCGGAGATGGGCAGCTTGGGTGAAGAAGACAAGTGGCAAAACACTGGCTGGCGTACCAAGCAGGTAAGGTGGCAGTAGTGGACTGTGTGGTTCCACATTCACATGTGAATAAACTGGGAGGAACAACTGGCGAGCAAAAGAGGGCACAAAACCTGGGGTTCCAGCAAAGGGAAATAAGCCTTAAAATCTCTGGCTGTAAAAATCTGTGGGAGTTGCAGTAGCAGGAGAAACTCCCAGTCTCACAGAAGAGTTTGTTAGAGGGATGCAATGTACAACCCACCTACCTGGGAATCAGCAACAGAAGGTTGCAATTTGCTTGAGGGTATCAGGGGAAGTGAGAAAGCCAGTGGAGAGCTGAGCAAGCGGCATTGTTCCCTCTCTGATCCCTCCTCCACATACAGTTCCACAATGCAGCAAAGTGGGATCCACCCTGATGAATACCCAAGGCTCCACCTCTTACAACATAACAGGTGTACTGCTGAGACAAAAAAAATATGGCTCAGAAACTGGTGGCAAGACAGGTGGGAGTGGACTCCATTTCCCCCTGTGCACAGGTGGAACACCTAGCAGATCTTCTGAGGAACAGAGTGAACAGTCAATGGTATCCCAGCATATATGAAGATTGGAGGCCAAAAGTGTAAAGGACATTGAAAAACCAGATGGTAAAGAGAGAGATTTAGGACAATAAGGTCCCTAGGACCAGTGCAAGGACCAGGGCAGCCACAGCCCCAGCACCTGCCAGCTCTGCTACAGGATTCTTGGGAGACAGCCAGGTCAACAGCTCCCTCCCCTGCCAAAAAAGTTTTGAGCAGCACCAGGAGAGACCTGGATGCTTTAAGTTGCTAGGGGAAATAAGGATGAAGTGGCAGACACACAGGGGCAGTGTGCACCTGCTGAGACTGTGGATGCCAGCTGGGAAGAGTTGGGCCATGATGGACCCTCCCAGATAGTTCCCACTCTGGTTGGAGGGTTGGGCTATGTAAGAAGCAAGGTGCTTGTTTGGAGTGGCAGGCTTGAGTAGGAGGAATTTTTCAAAAAGAAAAAGAGGCACTCAGTGGCTGTTTACGGAACTCTCCTGCAGCAGCCGCCCACCTCACCTGGTGTGTGCAGCCTCCACAGCCTCAGCAGTGGGTCCACCTCTCTTGCCACCACCACGACTGTGGCCCTAGTCCAGGCCACATTGGCAGAGGGTGCCTGAACCCGCTGCCCCAGCTGCCAGGACAGCAGAGGCGGAGGTGGCGCACTCACACTGAAGCCCTGGGGAGGGCATGCACCTGAAATGGCAGCCCAGGGGCTGCTAACTCCACCCCAGCAGCCCAGGCTGAGTACTCATGCCTGCAGGCCCAGAACGGAGTGCGTCAGACCCCCACCACTCAGAAGCACCTCACACCCACCCCACTGCCTTGGCTGCAGCTGCAGAGGATGTATGTGCCACCATCAACCGCAGCAGCCATGGTGGCGCCCCTGCCCTGCAGGGCCCACTGGTTCTCTAAGAGGAAGACAGAGATGCCCTTGCAGAGGAAAGAAGCAGGGATCAGGGAGTCAGCAAACCCCAGAAAGACTTAACTCAGTGGGGAGGGCTGAAATACCCTGAAGAGACTCTGAGAGTCCCTAGCATCTAGAACTGCAAAGAGTGAGAAGGTGGTGTGTGAATTGCCCCTAAATGGTGCACCTCAAGGACAGCACTGGTGGACTGAAGGCATAGGCCAGGCGCAGAAGGGCACTGGGGGCCCAACAGTGAACAGAGGACCTGGGTTGGAGGCTAGGCAACCACGAAGAGTGTGGCTCAGACCTGATCCCTGTCCCCACAAAATCACAGGAAGGGAGAAAAGCGAATCCAGTCCCCCCCTCAGCCTGCTACAGCCAGGAAGACCAGCAGAACAGGCTTGGCTTGTTTAAAGCCAGTAGGGGGCCACTTTTTATTTTTTATTTTTATTACTTCTCCTCTTCTTTCCTTTCTTTGTTTTTCTTATTACTTATTCCTTCCCTCCTTTTAAAAAAAATTCCTACAAGTGGGACAGTAAAACAGGGAACTGTGAAAGGACCAGAGTTAGACCCAAAGAGGGGAGGGACAACTGAGACAACAACTGAGAGAGTGAGAAAAATTTCACTTTGCCACTCCCAAGAACTTGCAGGTTATTGTATATTTGTATTATTACTATTTTTATTATTTTTACATCTTTTATTTTACTAGTATTTTTTATTTCTCTTCTTTCTGTCTAGTCTTCTTTTCTTGGTTTGTTAAATTGCATTGTTTGACTGGTTGCCTTTATTCTCTCTTTCATGGTGTACTTTTAATTTTCCATCTTTCACTTCACTTGTGTCCCAATAGCACAGCCTACTCTAGGTCTTGTACTTCCTATTGTTGTTATTCAGATAAAATAGATTATGCTCCACTACTACTGTAAATAATTGCTTTTCCATACAATTGTAAATACTACACAGCATCTCTCCCAGATCTTAGCTCACTTCACTGTTTCCTAAACTTTATTACCATTGTGGTTACTGCTATTCTCTCATACACTACACCTATTTTCTATATTTTACTCTCACTTTACTTCATAACCTGACCACCCACAAGCTCACTGCTTTCTACATCCAACTCACCAGCCTTGCCCCCACAACAACAGTCTTACCTTTTATCCACCCTTTCTAAAAAGTGCCTAGTTGGGGTGAAATATCATAATTAACACTATACATACACAAAGGATATCTTATCTCTTTTCTATGGGTTGGTACTTTAAATACCATAGAATACACTGCCACTGTCTTAAACCATTTTGCCTTTTCCCTCCAACAGATCACAAAAAAGAGTAGGTGGGAACTGACCACCAGTATACCTGCTGGAAGAGGAAACCCATCAACAAAGAAACCACCAACAGATAACAACAGAAGAAGGTGACAGAAGGAGTGGAAGCCACACTAACCTCAACCCAGGACCAACTGGAAATACAACTAAATGGTGGAGAAATTACCCAGAACAAACAACTGAACAATAGTGAGAGAGAAGCCTCAAAACCTCATACAGACAGAAGAATCAGCTTCAACACAACCTGTCCACACCTACATTACAGAATACAAGACATGGTGGATGGAGTGACCCTCACCAGCTAACCAGCTGGTGGGAAGGACCCACCAAAAAAAGACCCAACAACAATCAAAACCCAAAGACATACAGAGAGCCAACATAAATGACAGCCCAAGACCAGTGAGCTCAGGAGATCAAGGAGACTGTACCACTGAATCTCACAGGTCTTCAACCACAGAGGTTCACACCACAAACCCAGGGAGTCAGAAAAGATCAATTGAAGAAGCAGAGACTAACAAGAGGAGTCTAACAAACAATGGGAAGACAAAGAAACAATCCCCAAATGAAAGGAAAGGAGGAAGCCTCAGAAAGAATGCTAAATGAAATAGAGGCAAGTCACTATCAGATACTGAGTTCAAAGCAATGGTTATCAGGAAGCTCAATGAACTCACAGAGAATTACCAAAGACTATAGGGAAACTACAATTAACTCACTGCAAACTATATCAACAAGAAAAAGGAAATAGAAACTATCAACAAGGGCAAAGAGGAAGTGAAGAATATAATTTCTGAACTGAAGAACACAGTAGAATGGATCAAAAGCAGGCTAGAGGAAGCAGAGGATGAGATCAGTGAGCTGGAGGACAAGGTAGAAAAAAAGACACCCAGAATGAGCAAGAAAAGGAAAAAAGAGTCAAGAAAGAAGAAAGAGAGGTTAAGGGAAATGCAGGACAGCACAAAATAATAATAATAATAATAATAATAATAATAATAATATCCATATAATATGGATACCAGAAAAAGAAGATGACCGAGGGATAGAAAATCTGTTTGAAAAAGTAATGATGAAAACTTCCCTAATTTGATGAAATAGTCACACAAATCCAGGAAACACAGAGAATCCCAATCAAGAGGAACCCAGAGAGGCCCACTTCAAGACACATCATAATTAAAATGGCAACATTCCAGGACAAACAGAGAATCTTAAAGGCAGCAAGGGAGAAACAGAGAGTAACATTCAAGGGAGCCCCGATAAGACTAGCAGCTGACTTCTCAATGGAAATGCTCCAAGCCAGATGGGAATGGCAAGAAATATTCCAAATAATGAAACCAGAGGCCTACAACTGAGACGACTCTATCCAGCAAGGCTCTCAATTAAAAAGGAAGGACAAATAAGGAGCTGCCAGACAAAAGAAGTCTCAAAGAACACACCTTCTGCAAACCAGCTGTGCAAGAGATGCTAAAGGGTGTGCTTTAAGAACAGGAAGAAATACAGTGAGAGAGAGAGGAACACAGGTACAAAAAATGGCAATGAATAAGTATCTATCAATAATAACTGCTATGACAACCACAGAGTGAGAGTTGCTGAGTGGGGGTGATGGGAGACTGAGAAAAACACAATGCAGATCATTTAAAGAAAAGTGGACACCAGGTGGGACGTTGTCCTCTGATGGAGAGACAATGAGCCCTGATCGTGGTCTCCGCATTTATTATATAGGGGTTGGTTATATAGAGCTTAAGGACATTTTGCAAATTTAGAGAAATGCTGCAGGCACAGATTGTTTCATTCCCAGGCTATTTAACTGATACATATGTCTTCTGCAAAAGTTACAGTTGCTTTCAGCTGAATCTTGCAGTTAACTATCCCTTCACTCAATCCCTGTGGAATAGGGCTGCCATCAATTACTAGCCTGCTCTGCTTTGCAGATACAAACGATCAAGCGTGGTTTTGCCAGCACTTAATCTGAGCTTTGACATCAGCCTTCATTGTCCTCCACAAGTAACTTTAAACATAAATGGATTAAATGCCCAAATCAAAGGACATAGAATTGCTGAATAGATAAGAAATCATGACGAAACATATGCTGCATACAGGAGACCCATCTCAGAACAAAAGACCTACATGGACTGAAAGTGAAGGGATAGAAACAAATATTCCAAGCAAGTGGATAGGAAAAAAAAACCAAACGAACCAGGGTAACAATACTCATGTCAGACAAAATAGACTTCAAAAAAGAGCCATCAAAAGGAACCCAAAAATTCACTTCATAATACCCAAGGGAAGAATCCACCAAGAAGTCATAAACATTGTAAATATACATGCACCCAACATAGGAGCAAATACACAAATACCCCAAATACACAAAGAAAATATTGGAGGACTTCAAGAAAGATATTGATAGCAACACAATTATACTAGGGGATTTTAACACCCCACTGTCAAAAACGGACAGATCTTCCAAATAAAATATCAACAAAGATATTTTGGAGTTGAACAATGGCCTAGATCAAATGGACTGAACTGATATATATATAGAGCCTTTCATCCCAAAGAAGACAAATATACATTCTTTTCCAATGCACATGGAACATTTTCCAAGAGAGGACACAAAACATGATAGGACACAAAACAAGCCTCAACAGATTTAAGAAAATTGAAGTCATATCAAGCATTTCCTCCAACCACAAGGGAGTGAAACTAGAAACCACCCTCAAGGGAAAAAACCCCAAACACTCAAACATGGAGATTCAATAGAATGTTATTAAAGAATGAATGGGTCAAGAATGAGATCAAAGAAGAAATCAAAAAGTTTCTGAAAACATATGAAAATGAAGTCACAATAATCCAAAACTTATGGGACACAGCAAAGGCAGTTCTGAGAGGGAAGTTCATAGCAATATAGGCCTACATAAAAAAGATAGAATCATTTCAAATAAACAACCTAACCCTACACCTACAAGAACTTGAGGAACAACAGCAAAGACAGCCCAGAGCAAGTAGAAGGTAGGAAAGAACCAAGATCAGACCAGAATTAAATGACATAGAAACTAAAACTACAATTCTAAAGATCAGTGAAAGTAGGAGCTGGTTTAAAAAAAAGAAACAAAATCAACAAACTTTTAAGCAGACTCATCAAGAAAAAAAAGAGAGAGGACTCAAGTAAACACAATCAGAAATGAGAGAGGAGAGATTACAAGTGATACCACAGAAATAAAAAGGATTGTAAGAAATTACTATGAAGAACTATATGCCAAGACATTTGATAACCTTCGTGAAATGGACATTTCTAGAAAAATATAATCTTCCAAACCTCAATGAAGAAGCAGAAAGCCTGAACAGACCAATAACACCTGATGAAATTGAAACAGTAATTAAAAAGCTTCTGACACACAAAACCCCTCGACCAGATGGTTTCACAGGAGAAATTTACAAAGCATTTAAGGAAGAGCTAACCCCTATCCTTCACAGATTATTCCAAAAAATCCAAGAAGGAGGAAGACTCCCAAACTCTTTTTATGAAGCCAGCATCATCCTAATCTCAAAAACATAAAGACATAACAAAGAAAGTGTAAGGTTTTCTTAGACCCCGCCAAGGAAATAAGCAGCCAATTAGCCATGAAAACAGGCAGATGAGCTTTATTTTGGAAGTTTGTGCTCCCAGGAGAGATTTCGTCTACCCATGCACAGAAAGGGCCGAGGAAAGTCCAAGGGGAGAAGGGAAAGGGTGGGAGTTTTATATGGCTTGACTTCACGCAGGAGCCAAGGATTGGTTCTTGGTGAACAAAGAAGCACCATATCATTGGTGGTTCCTGGTCTGACATCAGCCACCTCTTCCGGGTCAGAGTTCAGTCGCCATATTACTTATAGTCCAAACAGTGGCCATATTTGTAGTACAAAAGCTACAATTGTAATTAAGTTCCCAATTGTCCTACCCCACCCATCCTGACAGAAAGAAAACCTCAGGACAATACTGCTGATGAACATAGACGCTAAAATCCTAAAGAAAACTATTGGCAAACCACCTCCAACAATATGTTAAAAAGATCATACACCATGATCGAGTGGGATTCATCCTAGGGACGCAAGGATGGTATAATATTCACAAATGAATAAACATAATACATCACATGAACAAATGGAAAGACAAAAATCACATGATCATATCAATAGATGCAGGAAAAACATTTGATAAGGTATAGCACCCATTTATGGTAAAAACACTTAACAAAATGACAATAGAAGGAGTGTTCCTCAACATAATAAAGGCCATATATGAGAGACCTACAGCCAACATCATACTTAATGGGCAGAAACCGAGAGCTTTCCCACTAAGATCAGGAACAAGACAAGGATTCCTGCTTTCACCACTCCTATTCAACATAGTATTTGAAGTCCTACCACAGAAATCAGAGAAGAAAAAGAAATAAAAGGCATCCAAATTGGAAAGGAGGAAGCAAAACTGTCATTGTTGGCAGATGACATGATAGTGTACATAGAAAAGTCTATAGACTCCACCAAAAAACTACTCAATCTAATAAGTGACTTTGGCAAAACAGTGGAATACTATCTCAGACCCACATGCGTGGGGTCCACAGCGTTGTAGCTGAAACAAAAGAAATTCACACAGACTACCAAATCCTGTGGAAGAAAGGAGCCAGAGGCTTCTCTCTGAAGGGGAGCAAAAGCCTTGGCCCTTGCTCCAATGAGCTTTTATTGTCTTACTGGGAACATTACAAGAAGAACCTCATTACCTACACACAGGCTTGCTTTAGGTGGTTACTTTATACAGAAAACAAAGGAGAGGATGCTGGTAATCACATCAAAGAAGAGGGATATTTGCAAATGAAAAGGCACAAGCGGTTGAATCAGTTACACTAGTTCTTGGAAGGTTTAGCATGGTCTTTGGGAAGTTCCTTTGCAGTAAATGTTTGCCACTGGGGGCTGGGCCCATACCACACAGGATGGTCTACTACAGAATACAAAGTCAATATTCAGAAATCAAAGGCAATTTTGTACGGTAACAATGAAATGTTAGAAATCAGGAAAAAAAAATCCCATTTGATATAGCAACAAGAAAAATAAAAGACCTAGGAATAAACCTAACCAAGGAGGTAAAAGACCTGTATTCTGAAAACTACACAACGCTGAAGAAAGAAATTAAGGAAGATACAAGCAAATGGAAGCATGTATCATGTTCATGGACTGGAAGAATTAACATGATCAAAATGTCCATACTACCCAAAGTAATTTATAGATTCAGTGCAATCCCTATTAAATTAGCAATGACATATTTCACAGATATAGAACAAACACTTCACAATTTTTAAGTATATTTTATTTATTATGTTATTACAGTTGTCCCATTTTCCCCCTTCACTCCCCTTCACTCTGCACACCCTCTCCCACCAACATTCCCCCCTTTAGTTCATGTCCATGTGTCATACTTATCAGTTCTTGGCTTCTACATTTCCCATACTATTCTTACCCTCCCTTTGTCTATTTTCTACCTACCATCTATGCTACTTATTCTCTGTACCTTTTCCTCCTCTCTCCCCCTTCCACTCCCCGGTTGATAACCCTCTATGTGTTCTCCATTTCTGTGGTTCTATTCCTGTTCCAGTTGTTTGCTTAGTTTCTTTTCATTTTTGTTTTAGGTGTGGTTGTTAATAATTGTGAGTTTGCTATCCTTTTACTATACATGTTTTTTATCTTCTTTTTCCTAAGATAAGTCCCTTTAATATTTCATATAATAAGGGCTTGGTGATGATGAACTCCTTTAACTTGACCTTATCTGAGAAGCACTTGATCTGCCCTTCCATTCTAAATGAAAGCTTTGCTGGATACAGCAATCTTGGATGTAGGTCCTTGCCTTTCATGACTTGGAATACTTCTTTCCAGCCCCTTCTTGCCTGTAAGGTCTCTTTTGAGAAATCAGCTAATAGTCTTATAGGAATTCCTTTGTAGGTAACTCTCTCCTTTTCTCTTGCTGCTTCTAGGATTCTCTCCTTCTCTTTAATCTTGGCTAAGGTAATTATGATGTGCCTTGGTGTGTTCCTCCTTGGGTCCAACTTCTCTGGGACTCTCTGAGCTTCCTGGACTTTCTAGAAGTAAATTTTCTTTGCCAGAATGGGGAAGTTCTCCTTTATTACTTGTTTAAATAAGTTTTCCACTTGTTGCTCTTCCTCTTCTCTTTCAGGTACCCTTATGATTCAGATGTTGAAAGGTTTAAAGATGTTCTGGAGGTTCCTAAGCCTCTCCTCATTTTTTTGAATTCTTGTTTCTCCATTCTTTTCTGATTGAATGTTTCTTTCTCCCTTCTGGTCCACTCCATTGATTTGAGTCCTAGTTTCCTTCCCATCACTATTGGTTCCCTGTACATTTTCCTTGATTTCACTTAGCGTAGCTGTCATTTTTTCATCTAAGACCAAATTCAACCAATTCTGTGAGCATCCTGATTACCAGTGCTGTGAACTGTGCATCTGATAGGTTGGCTATCTCTTCATTGCTTAGTGGTATTTTTTCTGGAGCTTTGACCTGTTCTTTCATTTGGGCCACTTTTTTTTTGTCTTGATGTGCCTGTTACATAGTGAGGGGTGTAGCCTTAGGTGTTCATTAGGGTGGGGCAACTCAGTTGCTGGGTTGTGACACTGTATGTGAGGCAGGGGTCCAAGAGGGAACAATGGCACTTGCTCCGCTCTCTGCTGGATGTCAGTCACTTCCCCCACTTCCCACAAGCAAATTGGGCCCTTCTGGTGCTGATTCCCAGGTGTGTGGTTTGCATACATTCTAGAACCCCATGGGTCTCTCCAATGAACTCTCCAGTGAGGCTGGGAGTTTCTCCCAGCACCTCAACCCCCACAGGTGTTTTCAATTGGTGTTTTAAGGCTGTATTTCCCCACACTGGGGCCCTGAGTTGGGTGATCTGTCTTGCTCCCTAGTTCCACTTGGTTTATCTGCATATGCATGTGGGTCCACTAGCTGCCATCTTGCATGCCCAGGATCTGCCCACTGCCACTTGTGCACCTGGGCTCCACCAGCCGCCCTGCTGTGAGCCCTCTCTGTCCTGGCTCCCTGACTCCGCCTCTCCTACTGGTCTGGATGAATGTGTCTACTTTAACTCCTTGGTTGTTGGACTTCCATACAGTTCAATTTTCTGTCAGTTCTGGTTTTTTTTTTTAATTGTTGTTTTCCTTATTTTGATTGTGCAAGGAGGCTGGAAGTACACCTCCATCTTGGCCAGAAGTTCCAGAAATTTATATAGAACCAAAAATGACCCCGAATAGCTGCAGCAATTTTGAGAAAGAAGAGCAAAGTAGGAGGGATCACAATACCTGATATCAAAGTGTATTACAATGTACTGTAATCAAAACAGCCTGGTAGTGGCACAAGAACAGACACATAGACCAATGGAACAGAACAGAGAGCCCAGAAATAAACCCAAGTCTCTATGGTCAATTAATATTTGATAAAGGGGAAAGAAGCATAAAATGGAGTACAAATAGCCCCTTCAACTAATGGTGTTGGGAGACCTGGACAGCTAGATGCAAAAAAAAGAAACTCGATCACCAACTTACACCATACACAAAAATAAACTCAACATGGATAAAAGACTTAAACATAAGTTGTGACACCATAAAAGTCCTAGAGGAAAACATCAGCAGGAAAACTCAGACATTCTACGCAGGAACATCTTCACAGATATGTCCTCTAATGCAAGGGACATAAAAGAAAGAATAAACTAGTGGGACCTCATCAAATTAAAAAGCTTCTACACACCTAAGGAAAACAGCATTAACCTGGTTCGGGTGTGTGCCCTCACAGGGCCTGGGTGTGAGGCTATGGCCTCCTCTGTGCTCCTGCGGAAGTCAGGTCAGTGGGGTCAGGTGTGCTCCACCCCCAGGGCTGTGGGCATGAGTGCTTGCTTCTGCTGCTGCAGCACGAGCACAATCGCTGGGTGGAGGTGTTTGGCACTTGCTGGCCTCCACTCCTATGGTGGCAGCCGAAGCAAGGTGTGGGGCGGCTGGGTCCGTGGCTGACCACTGGTGTCATAAGTGCAGTTGGGTGCCCTCACCCACTGTGGCCAGGGGTACAGGCACAGTTGTAGTCCTGGAAGCAATGGTGGGCCCATGGCTGAGGCTGCAGAGGCTGCGGAGGCTGCAGAAGCGCAGCCAGGGGAGGCGGGGACGGCTTCTGTGAATTTCTTAAACAGCTGCTGAGTGCCTTTTTTTTTTTCTTTTTCTTTTTGAGAAATTCCTCTTACTCAAGCCTGCTGCTCCAGATAAGTACCTGGTTTCTCACACAGCCCAACTCTCCAACCAGACTGGGGACTATCCAGGTCAGGGTTTGTCAAGGCCCAACTCTTCCCAGCTGGCATCCACATTCTCAGCGGGTACACATTGCCCCTGTGTGTTTGCTACTTTGCCCTTATCCCCCCAGTGACTTAAAGCATCCAGGTCAATCCTGGTGCTGCTAAAGCCTTGTTTGGCAGGGGAGGGAGCCATTGACCTGTCTCTCTCCCAAGAATCCTGTGGCAGACCCGATCGACACCTGGCCTAAGGCTGCAGCCTCTCTGGTCCCTGTGCTGGTCCCAGGGACCTTATTGTCCTGAAGCACTCTACTTACCGTCTGATTTTTCAATGTCCTTTACACTTTTGGCCTCCAATCTTCACATATGCTGGGATACCGTTGGCTGTTCACTCTGTTCCTCAGAAGATTGGCTAGGTATTCCACCTGTGCTCAGGGCTAAGTGGCCTCTACTTCCACTGATTTTTTTTTGAATTCTTGTTTCTTTGTTCTGTTCTGGTTGAATGTTTATTTTTTCCTTCTGTTCCAAATCATTGATTTGAGTTCTGGTTTCCTTCCCTTTATTGTTGGTTCCCTGTATATTTCCCTTTGTTTCACTTTGTGTAGCCTTCATTTCTTTATTTTGTGAGCAAACTCAATAATTTCTGTGAGCATCCTGATTACCAGTGTTTTGAGCTCTGCATCTGATAAGTTGTCTGTCTCCTCATTGCTTAGTTCTTTTACTGGAGTTTTGATCTGCTCTTTCATTGGGGGCCATATTATTTTGTCTTGGTGCACCTCTTATGTTGTAAGGGTGAAGGCATTAAGTATTCGCCATGGTGGGGCAATCCTCTTTGTTGCATTTTGGCACTGTGTGTGAGGGAGACATCAGAGAAGGAACAATGTGGTTTGCTGAGCTCTCAGCCTGGCTTTCAGTCATTTCCCCTGCTACCCACAAGAAAATTGGGCCCTTCTGATGCTGATTCCCAGGGGGGGGGGGTTTGCTTACATTCTAGAACCCCGTGGCTCTCTCCAGTGAACTCTCCTATGAGGCTAGGAGTTTCTCCCACTGTTGCAACCCACACAGATTTTTACAGCCAGAGATTTTGAGGCTTTCTTTTCCTGTGCTGGAACCCTGGGCTGTGTGGTCTGTCTCATTCCCCAATTATTCCTCCCAGTTTTCCTGCACACAAATGTGGGACTGCCCCATCCTCCAGCTGCCACCTTGTTGCTTGTCCTCTCTGCCCCAGCTGCCCATTGCTGCCCCTTCTACTAGTCTGAATGAATGTTTCTTCTATTCCTTACTTTTCAGACTTCCAGAAAGTTCAATTTTCTGACAGTTCTGGTTGCTTTTTGTTGTCGTCGTTCTTTTGATTTTGCAAGGAGGCAAAGTGTATCTACCTCTGCCTCCATCTTGGCTGGAAGTTCCCTGATTCCTTCTCAGCTTGGTCTCTGCAACTTCTCTTGCCTCATCCCTCCTCAAGCCTGTACCAAGTCCATGGCCCAGTAATGTAAGCTATTAGAGGTGCTGGGTCACTCACTTATATTTGCACCAGGTACTTCTACTTCTGGGAAGGCCTTTATGTCCACCCCTATCTTGCCCCAATGTGGCTGCCTGTAATCATTACTTCCCCTGTCAAGCCTTCCCTGATGCCCAAATCCCACTCCATGCACAGTTGGTCACTGTATTCTGGTGCTGACAAACACTTTATACCAGTTCTTTTCAACTATTTTTTCTTTGAATTAAAAAGACAGGTTCATCTGTTCATTTATTTTACTAGACCCTGGACTCCTTGAAGACTGGATGTGTCTTATCAGTTTTGACAAACCCTCCCTGACACTGTAGTTGCTCAATAAATGTGCTGTGGAGCATTGTTTCTCAAGTGTAATTGATAAGCATCTTCTGAGGATAATAAAGAAAATGGTTCTTTTAAATTATACATTTTAAAACTGTGGTACATGCCACAAGCAGCTTCTAACTCCTGTAAGTCCTAAAAAGCTCTTTTGTCCATCTGTAATTTCATCCCTGAGCCTGACAATTTCTCAAGAATTGAGATGTAAATATGTGTCAAATGAGAATGCATGCAGATAAGAATAATACCTACAATTGTAGGGTTGTGTATCAAATAATTCAGGCTACAGTCTTTATACTTGAGGGTGTATATTCTTGCCCCTTTGGGGATGGAATGAAAACCCATGCCCCAATATGGCAAGAATGCACCACTTGGAGCCCTGAATCCATATAACTGGGCAGACCTCTGGGTGTTGCAGCATTTCACTTTCTGTAGGCCTTGACCACTGGGAAAACATACAGAGTATGTGGCCTTTGTAACCCGAACACATAAGTCTTCATGGAAAGTTACCATTCTCAGACATCAGGCATGTCAATGAGCTCAGTCCCCAGGGTGACTCTGGGACAGAAATATCCCAATTTAAAAATATTCTCCAAGTGGCTTATAAAATGTGCACAAGTTCAATTACTCTCAGCCCCCATGTGCTGTGGCAGCTGGCTTGTCTGTTTTTACCTGTTTCTCCGACTTGTGATTATTCAGACGGACTGCATTTGCCTTACTCTCTCTCCTCTGTGAGAGGCAGGGAGCCCCTTAGGCTAGAGGTCAGCAACCTGTGGTCAAGTAAGTGGTGGGCCTGGGGGGATGGGAGACATTTATACTCCAGGGATGAAGATCAAAGGAGTGCTGATCTTCCTGAGTAGGCTGGGGTGGTTTGGGCAGCAATGGGCAGTGCTGGGTATCATCTGGGTGGCAGTGTGGTCACCAAAGGAGATCAGTGTGTTTGTGTTTTTTCCACTGGCCATAGAAACTACACCTAGTGCCATCTTGATTCTACTTACTATAGATGGACAGTCCTGCCTTGGTTGTGTCCTCAGAGATGGAGTGGAGGGAATCTAACAAGGAATAGTGTCAGAGGAGAGTTGGCAAAGATTACAAATGATTTACACAGTAGAACCCACAGAGTCAGAAACAAAAGGGCTCTCTCTGAATTCCCTTTGGTTGGCCTAGCTAGTGGGCCAGGGCTGGAGGTGGGAATTCCTTACCTAAGGTTTTAGGGGTATGTCAGCCAGAGAAGACATGCAAATAGACTAGATGAAATGTAGCCTGGTCTCCATTCCTCAGTCACCCCGTGACCTCAACAGTCCATGAGAGTCTAACTGACCTGAAGTGGTCCTGTGACTCCCTGTGACTGTAGCTACCTCAAGTGCCCATGGAGGGACAAAGGGGCCATATTTGAAAGCCTGTCTAGATTGCTGCAGTTCTCAAATGATTCCCTGCTTCATGTCTCTTCTCTTACTCTTGGTATGGTCCTTGAATTGAGCTTTCTGACTTTGGATTTCAGCTTTCAATGTTGGTGCTATAGACATCCTACCTTCTGTTAGTTTGATTTCCTCCTTACCTTCAAATGGTTCGTTACTATTTGTAAAGTCTTTCACATTTCTAATCTCATTTAATTAACATAACCCTGAGAGGTAGGTAGAATTACTAGCCCATTTTGTGAATGAGAAAAACGAGGCTCAGGGAAGTGAAGTGACTTGTGCAAGGTTCCTCAGCTAGTGAGCAGTAGAGTCAGAACCTGAACCCAGGCATCTGACTCTATTTCTGTTTGACATGTCAGTTAAGTCTGTAAATCACTGATAGTTTGAATGTGTATGTTTGTTAATATTTAGTAAAAAGCATGTATGTTTAACTATCTATAAATTATAAAATGTATGATGGTATTAATGTATTAAGTACATTATACAACATATAAACACATTTTAAAAGGCTGAAAGAAGATAAGTGATTTATTTTAAAAACATGGGCCAGTATTTGTTGGTAGGAGGTGGGTACATGGGTATTTGTTCTATTATTCTGACTAATTTTGCGTATGTTTGAGATCTTCTGTAATAAAACATTAGAAAAAACAAACAAAAAATAAGAAAGGGTCCAATAAACAGTTATGGAAGCTTTGGCCAGGAGTCTTAGACTGAGGCAGGGCCAGTAGGGAGAAGGTTCAGAAGTTGTCTGTGCAATCATTTGGCTTCTAGGTGGTAACTCTCATTGAGACAATGGTGTGACAAAGACAGAGGCTTGATTAATTCTGTTTCTGTGATTTCAGCAATGTCACTATAATTTGTCTGATCTCCTCTCTCTGTGAGAGGTTCTATAGGGTAGTGGTCAAGAGGCTGGACTCTAGAGTTGGACTGCTGGCTTCATAATCAGGATTCTGTCACTCACTAATTCTAAAATCCTAGGAAATTACTTAACTTCTGTGTGTCTTAGTTTCCTGATCTGTAAAGAGGGGATAATAATAGTGACTACTTCATTGGGCCATTGTGAGGATTGGGCAGTGTTTGAAACATAGTAAGGGCTGCATGTACTTGCTATTGTTGTAACTATTATTCCCTCTACTCTTACATTTTTATTTTTTCTTTCCTCTACCCTTATATTTTTAGACACAAAGGGATCTGAATTCTCAAAGACCCTGTTTCCCCTATTTCTGCCTCTGAGTCAATCTCTGAAAATATCTGAGTTAAAAAAGGTGCTAGACTTTCCCGGGCAAGAGTAAGTTGGAAAAAGGGAAACAGTTTTGCCATTTGCTACACATAATAGAATACAAAATCTGATGGAAAGAGGTAGGATGATGATTCAGGAAACATATCTTAGTATAAGTCTAGCCACACTAGACATGTTCACTTCATGGGGCTCCAGTTTCATCATCTCTAAAAGGAGTGATTTTGAGCAGGTGGTCTTAGAGTTTCCTTTCAGAGTTGACATTTTTGACTGTGGTCTGACATACTTTGAACTGTGATTAGTGGTAGGATTTTGAATTTTAAACACTCTTCTAGATTTAAGATATAATCATGAGATCTCCTGATCTTAGATTCTAACATATACCATGTAACCATGTGCCTTGTGACTTATGCTAGATTAATCTTTAAAATATCAAATCACAAATTATGTATTAAATTTAAAAAATGTGTCATATTCTTTATTATATGTACATGATGATTAATGGGTTGATAATGTAGAAATTCATACCAGAATGTCAAATAAAAATACATAGGTCATATAAGCTGATCTCTATTTATGCAATTTTATATAGATAAATCTTTATCTATCTTTATAATATAGAGAGCTTTATCTACCTACAGATATTTTCTAATACATTTACCTAGTTATATATAGGTAGATAAATCTGAGATACATTATCACCTATCCACTTAGTTCCTGGATCCTTGTGTCATGATTACATAGAGCACTGTTAAAAAATGTTCATAATTTTATAAAAATATTAAGAAAAATGCACTGGCTGGTAGCTCAGTGAATTGAGTGCTGACCTGTGAACCAAGGGATTGCTGGTTTGATTCCCAGTCAGGGCACATACCTGGGTTGCAGGCCAGGTCCCCAGTGGGGGTGCACAAGAGACCACCACACATTGATGGTTCTCTCCCTCTCTTTCTCCCTCCCTTCCCCTCTCCAAAGAACAAATAAATAAAAATCTTTAAAAAATGTTCATAATTTTTAAAATTCACAAGTTTTATGAAGTCCATATGTGTCTATATATCTATACAGACAGATATTAATGTATATAGTTTATATAAACATAATTACTGAATGTTAATGGTGATTATTTCAGAGTGATAGCATTTCAGGTGATTTTAAATTTTTATCCTATGGTTTATGTATGTGGATTTTTTTTACATTGAATATTATTTATACAATCAGAAGAAAAAAACCCTTTTTGTGGCAAAGAGTATTTAAAAGTCACTAATTCAGAGAGTCGTATAAAGATAAAAAATTTAAAAGGAAAAATTAACAAACTGATGTAATAACTAAACTTTATAAGAATTCCAAATCTTCTAGTATATTTCATGTATTTAGGTTTATTACCTCTAACACATGTTTTTAAATGCAGTGCTTAAGATATTTTTGTTCCATGATTGAGTTTGAGGGCTTCTTGGATGTCTCAGGGGAGTGACTACAACTAGGAAAGGCAAGAAAATGTTCAGAGTTGGGACAGTTGAGCCTTTTGAGGACAATTAAGTACTTCAACACTCAGGTAACACATTTCTTTGTGTAGACTATTAATTTTCTTTAGTTTTACAAAACTATTCATCATCGCATATTTATTGGGTATTTAAAATGTTAGTACTGGGGAACCCTTAGACTGGCCTCTCATCTCAGCCTGACCCACCCAACACACAGTCCTCAGTTCTCATATGAAAGAGCCCCTTTCCAACTGCAGTCCTGCCCCTTTGTTGGACCAGGTATCTAGGCAGCATTTCCCACAGCCAGGCTACAAGGAGGGTGGTGAGTGCTAAACAATACTGGAGGAAGCTGGAGCAATGCTCTGAGCTGATAGTTTCACAGACAGCATTCAAGGCAGGTGAGAGACCTGGACGCACTTCCTCCACATTGATGCTTGTTTCCTCTGCTGTGGATGAGGCCCTTCTTGGCAACAAAGAGTCTTACTGAGCAAAGCATCTCTGTTGCCACTGCTGCAAGGGTGGGCAGGGGGAGATGAGGCTAACATCATCCTGGTTTCTCCAGGACTGCTTATGATCTCCTCATTTTCTCCAGTGGCCTTACATGAGGACCCTCTAGTAAAACTGAGTAATAAAAAGTCATTTTCTCTAAGTTACATAATGTGTAAGTAGCTTGTAAAATTCAAACCCAGGTCTATTTTCCCCTTGAAATCATTCTCTTGACCTCTGTTATATATAGCCACACACTATGCTCAAAACTATAAACAATATAGGCATGAACTCTGTCTTCATGGAGCTCATACTCTAATAGGAAGGAAGGACAAAGAAGAGTTGATTATGTGTGTGAAATGTGAGTGAAAGAGGGGAATGAAAGGTTTACAGCACTCACAGCAAAGAGAGCTAACCAAATCAGCCAGATGGTTCGCATGTGTTTGTGAAACACACTCTAGAATATTTTGTGAATATAAGCCTAGCTTAAAAGCATGCTTACCAATACCTTGTCTGAATTTTTGCTGTTATGGGGAAGCCTATACTTGGATGATTCAAGGCTCAACATTAGTTGGGCTTCATGGATAGGAACAAGGTGAGACAGAAATGCATGTAAACTCAATGTGGGTATTAGGAAATTTCTCTCCTTCTGCAAATCCTTTACTTGTTGCCCAACAATGTTGGAATTCCTTTTGGCAAGGAGAGTGAGAGAAACTCTCTCCAAACAGTTTTTTTGGCAAATATTTGAGGATCCTAAATGTGAACAGTGATCTGCAGGGCCTTTGAGAGGAAACAGAGTCCAAAGCAGTAGCACAAGCACAGGATTTTGCCAGTTTCATCCCCAAGGCCTTTTTCCTTCCCAAGTCTCTGTGGAAGTGTTCAGGCCAAAGACTGTAGAAAGGGCTAATCTTGGAGTGTTGGCCTGCTGGAAAAAAATTTAATTACAAAAAAGAGCATTATTACTTATATTTTTGTCTGTCTACATGAAAATCAAACATTAAAAATTTATTTTAAATACTCTGATAAATAAAGGATTCTTCCTCTCCCCTGGATTAATGTGTTCCTGCAAAGATAGCTGAAGATAGTGTCATATAGTTTAACTGACGGAGCTTCTTCAAGGCAGGGAAATGGGTTGGAGCTTTATAAAGTGTTTATTAAGGGAATGGTGAATGTCAAAGGTTTCATATGAAGCTTATAACTGCCAAGTCAACAATTTTGAGGAAATTGCTACCAAGCTCTGTGCTGTGTGACCAATAACCTCTCACCATTTGATTCATTTCAACATTCAATTACTTAGTCCCCACTACATGCAGTGGGAGAAAGGAGCTTTAACTTGGAGTCTGAAAGTCTGGGATCTAAACCCATCTGTTAGCTGCTTGACCTTGAGTAAATTCTTTGAGTGCCCTGTTCTTTAATGACTTCACCTGTCAAATGGAGATTATGCTTACCTGACAATGCCATTTAAAAGATCAACACAATAATTTTAGGGGCCCAATAAATGACGTCTCCATTATCTGTACAACTTAGATAAAAATGGGAGAGATAGATGCAGGAGCCAAGTAAAAGGAGGTCAATATATTATTATCTTTATTACTGATGAGACTAAGTTTTAATGCTTAGCTTAGGGTGAACGGCGACAGTGGGCTTTTCTTCAGGATCACCAGCAATTTCAGACACAGCTGTGCCACTGTCAAATTGTGAGCATGGAGGAGCAGGTTAAATACTAAGCTTTCTGCCCACAGGCAGCTCCCCTGGAGAAAGGGAAAGAAAGGCCTGAGTTACTCACAACCACAGAGTTGCATCATGACCTTTGTGGGTCATTGGAACTGTTGCTTTCAGAGGCCTCTTTCTGAGTGAAAAAATATTAAAAAGTACATATGCAATGACATAAAGATGAACATATTCATATTATATTTTAAAATATTGCCCTGACTGGCATGGCCCAGTGGGTTGAGCATCAGTTCACAAAGCAAAAGGTTGTCAGTTTGATATCTGATCAGGGCACATGCCTGTGTTGCAGGCCAATCTCTGGTTGAGGCACAAGTAACATATTGATATTTGTCTTTCACACTAATGTTTCTCTCCCCTCTTTCTCTCCCCCTGCCCCTCTCTCTAAAAATAAATAAATAAAATCTTTAAAAACTATTTTCTTTGACTTAACCTAAATCTTTCTTTTGCTATTTAAAAAATTAAAAATATTTTTTTGTCCCCTAAAAAGTACTTTGGACCCTAGCCACTATGCCAAATGGATTAGTTGACCCTGCATATCCAGCCCTTGTTACCAAATTTCCCAACCAGATTGAGTGAGGTTAAGTGGAGAACTAGTTGTTGCTCTAGAAGCAGACAAGAATTCAGGGGATAGGGTGATCTCTAGACCCTCATGTAAAATGTTAATAGGAAATGTGTAATGTAGCCTAGATTGTGAATGATACCAAGGTGAATAAGACATTCACTTTGCCTCCAAGAGCTAAATAGAACATGAGAAAGAGGGAAATAAATGCAAAATTGGAGACCAAGTCATATGCTGAGGAGTTTCTAGAAACAACTTCATGAGGTAGTGATATTTGAGCTTGGCCTTGGAGAATAAAAGATGTTTGCTGGACAAGAAAACCTGGGGGTGGGTGGAAAGATCATTCCAGACTATAAGACTTGCTAAAGATATGGGTTCATACATAGGGACATTCTGGGAATTGAATTACAAAAACATTAACCTACCTTATTCTTCTGGCTACAGAGGACTCTCTGTTTGAAGTATTATTGTTTTATAACGATAGGTAGAAGGGAGGAAAGTTATCACTTATTCAGTAGCCACTATTTTTCCTGTGCTTTATAGACATCAACTCACTTAACCTTCACCCCAATGTCTTGAGGTAGGTCTCACTGGCCCCACTTTTTCAGGCAAGGAGGTTGAGACCTTAAAAGTATAAATCACTTACCTACTGCCACAGAACCTAGTTGACATCTTCAGAAACCAAAACCCAGGGCTCTTGAATGCCAGTTCAGGGCTCTGTTCCCTATTTCCTTGGAGGCTTTGAAGGGGTTTCCTAAAGGGTCTAAAAAGAGGAGTTCTTACAGTTGTATTTTGGGCAGAATGTTGTCTTGGCAACATTCTTGGCATTCCTTCATTTCTGGCATTCCACTATCCACTCTCTCAGACTCCTGATATGCTTTTTCCGCTCTTCATCCTGATCATCTTTCTTTTCTGGGCCCTTCCATGCCTGCTTTCATCTATTGACAGTGCTGCCTTCCTTGGCCTCCCATACAGGACCCAGATCTCTGCTCTTCTTAGGATTTTGCTTATGATTCTCTAGGGTTGGTTCTACACATCCAACTATGGATGCACCTGTGTGCTTGTCCCAAGACCATGTTGGGCTCTTAAGAGCTAACATTTAGTGGTCAAATAGTTAATATTTAGTAAGCATCTGCTCTGTGACTGGCACTGGGATTAATGTGTTTTCACATATTGTTTTATCCTCTCAACATTTCTCTGACATAGGCATTATTAAAATTTTACAGATTAGGAAGCTAGGACTGAAAGAGATCATGTAACTTTTCCAAGGTGACATGTATTTAATTCCAGCAGCCTGACTCCAAACTAATCCTTAACAATGATGGGTTCCACCTTCTTGTAATACTTAGAGTTTTACATCAAATCTTCTCAGTATTGGTGAGAAATTGTCCTCTCTGCTTTTCTCCAATTAATTTCAGTTTCTCAAATTTCATCAGTATTTGGAATATTTTCTATATTTTCTTTCAAATTATCCTCAATAGGCATGGCTCTTATTCTCTTGGAATTTTGTCATTTGGCTGTTTCCTGTTCAAAAATTATTAATTCTATCATATTTGTATTTCATCCAGTCCTTTTGTTATAGGTATACAACAACTTGTTATATATCTGTTTTTTAATTGCCCTTTTGCTTCTTACTCTCTTTCATCTTCTCCTTGCAGTGACCAGAGGATAAGGATGGGAATTTGAATGTGGAATTCTTGAACAGGAAGATACTTCAAGACTCCTCTCTTTTTTCTATAGCAGGACAAAGCCTTAAGGGAACATCCGTGGGGTTTATCTCATAGTATCTATTCCCCTTCTTCATCAATACCAAAATTCTGCTTTGGAAGACTTCCCCTTTCCTTGTTGGTATTAGAGGAAGTATAGTCATGGGGGGACCACATTATCTTAGCTTGAATCCCAGCTCTGCCACATAGACCATCTATGCAAAGTTGGATTGGTAACACAAGCTCTTTGTGCTTCATTTACTAAATTATAATAGTACATACCTCATAGGGTTGTTGTGAGAAGAAAATATGTATAAATATAATACTTAGAATAATGCCTGGTGGAAAATAAATACACCATAAATATTAGCAATTTTTATCATTAATCTTTCCCAAGGTTATGATTGGCACTTCGAAATTCAGCAGCATGGAAAAAATACAGAAATCCATTAGAGTTGATTTATTTGGATAATTGTACCCCAAAGAAATGGTTAGTTATTTCCTGCTGCCTGGATCTTAGGGCAGTCTTTGTTCTGGTCCTTCTTGAATCTGGATCTTCAGAAGTTTCTTTTATTCTGCACTCACCCCCAATATTCTTTCAATGGATTTTCCCTTCTCCTTTTCATTTTCTTTATTTTTTAAAAAGATTTTATTTATTTATTTTTAGAGAGAAGGGAAGAGGGGGAGAAAGAGAGAGAGAGAAACATCAGTGTGTAGTTGCCTCTCATGTGGCTCCCACTGGGGACCTGGCCTGAAACCCAGGCATGTGCCCTGACTGGGAATCGAACCAGGGACCTGTTGGTTTGCAGCCTTTGCTCAATCCACTGAGCTACGCCAGCCAGGGCTCCTTTTCATTTTCTTCTTCATCTTTCTTCTCCTACTTTCTCTCCTCCTTCTTATCTTCCTGTAACTTAAAGTAGTAAATGTTGGTTTCTGATACTTCCTGCCAAGGAACATTTACTGAGCCAGTATCCCTTGAACATGGCTCCTTAGTTTTGGCTTAAATAGTTCCATAGAACAATTCTTTATCATTTTTTTTTTAAATTGGTAAACTATGAAAGTACTTCCTCATACTAGGCAGAAAACCTTTATAACAAAAATGTTTGGGTTTGGAGCCTGACTCTGTCATTTAGTTGTTGAATGGCTTGGACAAGTTTTTTAACCTCTGTGCTTTGGCTTCCTCATCTGCAAAATAGAGGATAATAATAGTTGCCAGTTTATGGTATTGTCAAGATTCAATGTCATAATACTGTGAAGCACTTAGATTTCAGATAAGAGGAAGTTAGTGTTAGCCTTCTTCCTCCCCCTCTGACCCATCAGCTCAAGCCCCTCCATGTGTTCTATACTGAACAAACAGGGAAGATCCAAACCTCAGTCTTCAACCTGCCTGCTTCATTACTTTATCAAAAGTAAAACACAAGCAAATATCTTCTAAGGCTTTGTGTTAAAATTTTCCCACTTCCATACATAGTTTTAATTATGCAAGATGAATAAGTCCTAGAGATCTACAGTACAGTTTAGTGAATACTTAACAACACTGTATTGTAATCTGAATTTGATAAGAGGATATATCTTAAATGGTCATATAATTTAAAAAAGTGTGCGTGTGAGAGAGAGAAAGAACTCTTAGAGGTGATGCTTAATTCTATGGCATTATTAATGGTGATGCTTTCACAGACGTATACTTACCTTCAAACTCATCAAGAAGTATACATTAAATATGTACAACTTTTTTGTATGCCAGTTAGACCTCAATAATTAAAAAAAAAGAATGTTCAAAAATTACCCATTTCCTGCATCCCATGGAGCATCTGTGTCAATAGCTTCTGGAGTCCAGAACCTTTGAGCACTACTCCAATACCTGGGCCTGAGGGTAAAGACTGAGATGAGAAGGAAGATGGTGCATGAAGGTGCATGGGCATAACAGCAATGGGAATGAGCTGTCTCACTGGCTCATCCCACCCAAGCTTGAGCAGAAGCTGACCAGACACATTTCCCACACTTTGCCTGCTCTTCCCTGGGATCGTGGGCAAGGCTCTGCACTAAGCTGTTTCTCTTTGTTGAAATGTCACTGACAAGAAAAGCTTCCCCCATGGCATGGAAAGCAAGGGTCTGATTGATAAAAACATTGGTTGCATGGCACTTGGCATTTGGGACACATTAGTTTATTACAATATTGTGATGGATTGTCACAGACAGAACAGTCCTTTTACAAAAGGAGTTCCCTTTTTAACAATGAGGACATTATAGCTTGGAAAGTTTAAGGGGCTTGCCCAAGTTACAGAACCACCAAGTGACGGAGATTGCATTTGAACTGACTTTAGAGTTCTTTGGTGCATGCCTTGTACTGGTGGATTATTCCTGTGATTACATCACTTTGCCCTTCAGGCCACAGGACCTCTAGGAGCCTTTTTCTCAATGGTCAGCAAAAACACCAAGAAATAGGTGGGCAAGATAAGAGGGAGGTTGCAGGGGCTGGATGAAAAAGGTGAAGGGATTAGGAAGTATGAATTGGTAGTTACAAAATAGTCATGGGTATATAAAGTACAGCATAAGCGCGAACCACAAGCAGCGTGAGCAACCAGGTGAGTGGCCGCGGAGGTTTTCCTGGTTTCTGACCCCAGGGGCCGATGGTGAAATCGTCCCTGCAATGGATCCTCAGCAGCCACTGCTTCACCAGAAAGGAGGAAATAAACTCAGCGTCCCAGTCCACACCAGCCGCACCATGCTGCTGCTCCTCTGCCTGCACAGCCAAGGCGGACACCGCAGTAAGAGTTCCAGGGTCTCACTCAACTACTGTAGTGACCTGGGTCCAGGGCCTCAGTGGTGCTTCTGATGTCCCACACCCACCCCCGAAGATCCCAGGTGGACGAGGGAATAGTCAGAGGGAACACAATCTTTCAGCTAATTTATTTTACTGTTAATAGATTATAGACTGCATGTAACAGAGGAACTAACATCTAATAACAAGAAAATTCTCAATGTTCAGACCAGGCTCACAGATGCCAAACATGTTAACTGGAGAGTGGTAGTGTTAAGCAGCAGCTGCCTCTACATTGAGATCCCAGGCGGTGCTCTGCCAGAGGAGAGCAAAGATGATTTTTCAGTTCTGGAGTTTGCTGAGGAGCAGCTGCATGTTGACCACGTCTTCATTTGCTTCCTCAAGAACCGTGATGACAGAGCCTCTCTACTCATACCTTCAGCTCTATGGCCTTTGAGATTTGTGAGACCAGGGCATCCCTTTGTCTCTAAGAGACCCGGCGGTTGCTTCATGGCATACACGTGGGAGAGTCATGATAATGCGTAGCAGCTGTGCCAACTGCTCCCTTCATCTTTGCCACTGCTGACAGATCATCACAGAACATAGCCCCCTTTAGTATCTCTCTTTGTGCGAGTGGTGTGACCAACTGCTGTGCTGGGTGCAAATGCCAGGCCGGGTCCCTTCTTCTGGGTTTGTTCGCATGTTGTAATTGTGCAAATAAATGCTCACTCCAAATCAGTTCTATACTTCTTGAAGTTTAATATTGTGTTTGTGATACTGAAGTATTTGCTTTAATTCTAAATAAAAATTTATATTTTACTTTTTTATCAATGGGTAAGGTGATACAGATTATCCTTGTACTTTGAGCAGGAGGTCCTTATTTGAAGTTTTGGAAACATTATTGGGTCTTAACTTGGAAAGATAGGTATCAATTCACCCTTCTATTGCTTTCAAAAGTGATTACATGTAAAAAAAATAAAGTACAGCATCAGGAATATAGTCAATAATATTCTATTAATTATGTATGGTGCCAGATGTGTACTAGACTTATCAGGATGGTCATTTGCTAAGTAATAGAAATGTCCTATCTTTATTTTGTGCACCCAAAACTAATACAATATTGTATGTCAATTGTAATTGAAAAGAAGCAGGTGGGCTGAGAGCCCTTAGACTTACAGACTTTCTATTTATAAGCAGGGGAACTTTCGGGTGTAGAGACACAACTTGTAATTTGGAAGATTCATTATGTTTGGTGAGACTATAAGTGTGTCCTGGAGAGAATGAGAACAGACTGGTGAATTGGATGGAAGTGTCATGGGGCAGTCAATTTTTATTATTTTCTTATCCTCCCACTTGTAAAGTCCAAGGGAGCCTTCTCACTGAGAGGCTTAGAGATCTTCCCAGAGATTTTAAGAAAAATAAGTTCTTTGCTTGGTCTCTATTTTGATTTTCTTGGGTTCAGAACTTCCAGAGTGAATAAAGAGTCCAAGATTCTATGGAATGCCACTGGGGTGGCCTGCCAGCTTTGTCTTTAAACTACTATGCATCCTTTACTTTCCATTCCTGAACTGGCAGTAGGACTGAAGTTGCCCAACCCTGACCTCTGCCTGTAATTGCTGGGGGGTTCTAAAAGCAAGGAGCGGGTGGCCAAAGCAGAAGTGATTTATACTGAGTGTGACACAGGATAAAGCAAGTTAGAAATCATCCTGTGGATCCTTGAAAATTGGAGGATGGTCCTGACTTATCCCCTTCCTCAGCTCCCTGCTGCCTGCAGAACAAATTAATGTGGTTTGCAAAACTCTTTTTGTTTTTTTTTGGAAATCACTTTAATCTTATGGCTTACTTTTCTTTCTCCTCTACTACTCTCTCCCACCTAGCCATCCACACTTTATACCCTTGATCCTACCCACTTTGGATTTGTCCATGTGTCCTTCATACATATTCCTGAGAACACTTCCCCCTTTCCCACCTATTATCCCCTCCCACTTCCCCTCTGGTTACTGTCAGTTTGTTCTCAATTTCAACATCTCTGGCAAAACTCTTAATAATCTGGCTCCCAACTCTGGCTTCTTTGCAAGCCAAGCTTCTGCATGCCTTTTGGTCCAGCTGTATAGAATTACTTTCTGGTCTTCAAAAATGCCTTTGCTCACACCATGCCTTTCCTCATGCTGTCTCCTGCTGCCTGGGATATACATTCACCCACTTCTCTGTCTGGAGAACTTCTGCTCACTTCAAAACATCAAAAATGTCATCTCTTCTGTGACACTTTCCTGGCAATTTTATTGCTTGCCCTTTTCTCTGTTTCCACAGCATTCTGATCTTAGCTTTACTGTAGCACTTCTCATATTGCCATGTAATTTATTTGTGGTTGAGTGCACAGACATTGAGACCAGACTGCTTGGATTCAAACCATAACTCTACCACTAATCAATGTGTGGCCTCAACAAGGTCTCTGTTCTTTTCCTTCTTTGTAAAATGAGGACACTAATATCTACTCCACAAAAATTATTATGAAGATTAGCCCTGGCTGCTGTGGCTCAGAGGATTGAGTGTCGACCTGTGAACCAAAGGGTCACTGGTTTGATTCCCAGTCAGGGCACATGCCTGGGTTGCAGTCCAGGTCCCCAGTAGGGGCCACGTGTGAGGCAACCACACATTGATGTTTCCCTCCCTCTCTTTCTCCTTCCCCTCTCTCTCAAATTAATAAATAAAATTTAAAAAATTATTATTAATTAAATGAGCTAATGTGTATTAAGGTCTTAGGCCACTGTCTGGTACCATAAGTGTTAATTATTATTAACATCATCATCATTTTACCACTATCATCTGTTTGAAGTCACCTGGCATGATTCCTTACTATTCAGGTTTATTTGCATTTCAAAGATTATGATTAGGTCTTTTTCAGGCCCATAGTCAACAAGCCAGACCTGAAAGTGATGGGATTCTGTCTCTGCACCTTGCTGACATGCATGGTTCCTTTTTTAAAAAAAATTTAAATTATTTTTCAAGTTCAGTTGTTTCAATTCCCCCCTCATTGGTCCCCCATCCCAGCCATCCTCACCCTCACACCCTCAATCCTACCTCCCTTTGCCTTTGTCCATGTGTCCTTTATACATGTTCCTTGACAATCCTTCCCATTTTTCTACCCATTATCCCCTCCCACCTCCCCTATGGTTACTGTCAGTTTGTTCTTAATTTCAATGTCTCCAGTTATATTTTGCTTGCTTGTTTGTTTTGTTAATTAAGTTTCACTTAAAAGTGAGATCATATGGTATTTATTTGTCTTTCACTGCTTGGCTTATATCACGTAGCATAAAGCTCTCCAGTTCCATCCATGTTGCTGCAAAGGGTAGAAGCTCCTCCTTTCTTTCTGCTGCATAGTATTTTATCCTCACCATAGTTTTTTGATCCACTCATTTACCGATGGGAACTTAGGTTGCTTCCAGCACTTGGTTATTGTAAATTGTGCTGCTATGAACATTCTTTTGAATTGGTGTTTCAGGATTATTAGGGTATAATCCCAGCAGTAGAACTGCTGGGTCAAAAAGCAGTTCCATTTTTAAATTCTTGAGGAAATTCCATACTGTTTTCATAGTGGCTGCACCAGTCTGCATTCCCACCAACAGTGTACTAGGGTACCCATTCTTCACAACCTCATCAGCATTTTTTGTTTGATGATTTCATTATGATGGTCATTCTCAGCCATGTGAAGTGGTATCTCATTGTGGTTTCAATTTGCATCCCACTGATGGCTAGTGATGCTGAGCATCCTTTCATATGTCTCTGAGCCCTCTGTATGTCCCCCTTGGAGAAGTATTTGTTCAGGTCCTTTGCCCATTTTTTAACTGGGATTTTTGTCTTCCCAGAGTGGAGTCATGTGAGTTTTTTACATATTTTGGAGATCAAACCCTTGTCTAAGATATCAATGGCAAATATGTTTTCCCAGATGGTTGGTTCCCTTTTAATTTTGCTAATGTTATCTTTAGCCATGCAGAAACTTTTATTTTGATGAAATATCATTTGTTTATTCTTTCCTTTATGTCCCTTGCTTTAGGGGGCATATCAGTGAAAATATTGCTGCATGGAAAATCTGAGATTTTCCTGCCTATATTCTCCTCTAGGACTTTTATGGTATCATGACCTATATTTAAATCTTTTATCCATGTTGAATTTATTTTTGTGTATGGTGTAAGTTGGTGATCGAGTTTCATTTTTTTGCATGTAGCTGTCCAAATCTCCCAACACCATTAGTTGAAGGGGCTATTTATACTCCATTTTATGCTTCTTCCCCCTTTGTCAAATATTAATGACCACAGAGACTTGGGTTTATTTCTGGGCTCTCTATTCTGTTCCATTGGTCTATGTGTCTGTCCTTATGCTAGTACTTAGCTGTTTTGTTTACAGTGGCCTTGTAATACATTTTGATATTAGGTATTATGATCCCTCCTACTTTGTTCTTCTTTCTCAAAATTGCTGCAGCTATTCAGGGTGTTTTTAGAGTCCACATAAATTTTGAAATGTTTTTTGTATATCTGTGAAATATGCCATTGGTACTTTAATAAGGACTGCATTGAATGTATAAATGGCTTTGGGTAGTATGGACATTTTATGATGTTAATTCTTTCAATCCATGAGCATGGGACATGCTTCCATTTATCTGTATCTTCCTCAATTTCTTTCTTCACTGTTGTGTAGTTTTCTGAGTACAGATCTTTTACCTTCTTGGTTAGGTTTATTCCTAGGTCCTTTATTTTTCTTGTTGCTATATCAAATGGGATTTTTCCCCCTGATTTCTGTTTCTGACATTTCATGTTGGTGTACAAAAATACAAAAATGTCTTTGATTTCTGAATATTGACTTCAAATTCCACTGTTTTCCCAAATTCACTTTTTAGATGAGTACTTTTTTGGTGGAGTCTATAGGATTTTCTTTGCACCTTATTATGTCATCTGCAAACAATGACAGTTTTACTTCCTCCTTTCCAATTTGGATGCCTTTTATTTCTTTTTCTTGTCTGATAGAAATCAGACTTCCAATACTACGTGGTAGGACTTCCAATACTATGTTGAAAAGGAGTGGTGAAAGTGGACATCCTTTTGTTGTACCTGATCTTAGTGAGAAAACTCTAAGTTTTTGCCCATTGAGCATGATGTTGGCTGTAGGTCTCTCATATACGGCCTTTATCATGTTGAGGAATGTTCCCTCTATTCCCACTTTGCTAAGTGTTTTTTTTATGAAAGGGTACTATACCTTATCAAATGATTCTTCTGCATGTATTGCTATGATCATGTGATTTTTGTCTTTGCTTTTGTTTATGTGATGTATTACATTTATTGATTTGTGAATATTGTACCATCCTTGCATCCCTGGAATGAATCCCACTTGATCATGGTGTATGATCTTCTTAACATATTGTTGGAGGTGGTTTACCAATATTTTGTTGAGGATTTTAGAATGTATGTTCAACAGCAATATTGACCTGAAGTTTTCTTCTTTGTTGTTTCTTTATCTGGTTTTGGAATTAGAGTGATGCTGGCTTCATTAAAAGAGTTTGGGAGTCTTCCGTCTTCTTGGATTTTTTTGGAATAGTCTGTGAAGAATAGCGGTTAGCTCTTTCTTAAATGCTTTGTAGAATTCTCCTGTGAAACCATGTGGGTCCAGAGATTTTGGGTGTCAGGAGATTTTTGATTACTGCTTCAATTTTGTCATCTGTTATTGGTCTGTTCAGGCTTTATGCTCTTCTTCATTGAGTTTTGGAAGATTATATTTTTCTAAAAATTTGTCCATTCACCTAGGATTTCAAATTTCTTGGCATATAGTTCTTCTCAGTAATTTCTTACAATCCTTTGTATTTCTGTGGTATCAGTTGTAATCTCTCCTCTCTCATTTATGATTTTGTTTACTTGAGTCCTCTCTCCCTTTTTTCTTGATGAGTCTGCTTAAAAGCTTGTCGATTTTGTTTCTCTTTTTGAAGAACCAGCTCCTGGATTTATCGATCCTTAGAATTGTGCTTTTAGTCTCAATGTCATTTAATTCTGCTCTGATCTTGGTTATTTCTTTCCTTCTAGTTCCACTGGGCTTTGTTTATTGTTGCTCCTCCAGTTCTTGTAGATGTAGGGTTAGGTGTTGATTTGAAATGTTCTATCTTTTTAAAGTAGGTCTGTATTACTATGAATTTCCTCTCAGGACTGCCTTTGCTGTGTCCCATAAGTGTTGGGCTATTGTGAGTTAATTTTCATTTTTTCCTTGATCTCATTGTTGACCCACTCATTGTTTGATAGCATGCTATTCAATCTCCATGAGTTTGAGTGTTTTAGGTTTTTTTCCTTGAGGTTGGTTTCTAGTTTCAGTCTCTTGTGGCCAGAGAAAATGCTTGATATAATTTCAGTTTTCTTGAATTTGTTGAGGCTTGTTTTGTGTCCTATCATGTGGTCTATCTTTTAAAATGTTCTATGTGTATTAAAAAAGAATGTGTACTTTGCTTCTTTGGGATGAAAGGCTCTCTCTTTATATATCAGTTAAGTTCATTTGATCTAGGGCATTGTTCAATGCCAAATACCCTTGTTGATGCTTTATTTTGAAGATCTATCCATTTGTTACAGTGGGCTGTTAAAATCTTCTACTATAATTGTGTTACTGTCTACATCTTTCTTGTAGCCCTCCAAGATTTTTCTTATATATTTGAGTGCTCCTATGTTGGGTGCATATAGTTTAGAATATTTATGTCGCCCTGGCTGGCGCAGCTCAGTGGATCGAGCGCGGGCTGGGAACCAAAGTGTCCCAGGTTCGATTCCCAGCCAGGGTACATTCCTGGGTTGCAGGCCATAACCACCAGCACATTGATGCTTCTCTCTCTCTCCCCCTCCCTCCCTCCCTTCCCTCTCTAAAAAATAAATAAATAAATAAAAATCTTTAAAATTAAAAAAAAGAATATTTATGTCTTCTTTGTTGAATCTCCTCTTGAGTATTATAAAGTATCCTTTTGTATCTCTTGTTATGGCTTTCATTTTGAAGTCTATTTTGCTACCCTGGCTTTTTCCCCCTATCCATTTCCTTGGAATATTTTTTCCAATACTTCACTTTCAGTGTCTGTAGGTCTTTTGTTCTGAGGTGGGTCTCTTTATAGGCAACATATGTGTGGGTCATGTTTTCTTATCCATTCAGCTACTCTATCACATACATGGTTTCTGATTTCCATTTGATTTTCCTCTAAGATTAGAGATTCAACCCAGTCCTTTATAATTGTTGCCAGTTCCTTCAAGCACTATTGCCCAATCACCTCAATCCAGATAGTCTTGTGGAAATCACTATGTCCTAGTTGACTTTCGCAATTAGCCAATATACTATTTTCTTTCCAAAAAGTTTTCCATGCCTGTGGGTCTTGAATCTTGTTACACCACTCAGTTGGCTTTCAGAGGGGTTGGAAGCACCTGACACTTTGTGAAACCTCTAAGTTTTTAAAATCTATGTTAATGGTTGTGTCACTTGTATATCTAGTTCCCAGCACAGTACCAAACTCTGTGGGTTTTTTAAAATGGATGGATGAATGATGAAACAAGTGAATAAATAAATGGATCAGTTATAAGTAGGCCATCTATTAGCTTTGAAAAACTATATATCCCAACAATTTAGTGCCAGTGTGGTTGACTGTACTTAGGTTTCCTGTTTCTGACAGCAGATACCATCCTAATTAAAACACACCTCCAAGCATTTACTCATTTCTATTCTCCTTATCTGGAGTACCTTTGAGTTTTCAACATTGTACCACCATCTGGAATGAAAAGGGTTTAAGAACATATTTTGTGTTCTGCAGTGTGTTTGGTGGGTAAAGGAAAGGAGCAGCTATAAGAGCAAAATAATTGGGAACCCAAGGCAAATTTTAACTTCTTCCAATTTTTGGCTTAGTATGAAGAGTATCAATTACTTTTATTCATTGAGACATTGAATTTTAGAATGGGAAGGAACAATCAGTGCAATTTAGCTCAATCTCTTCCTTTTAGCAGGATGGAAACTGAGAGCCAAAGAACACTAGTGATTTGTCAGTGTCTCAACTCTATGTGTCAGTTAGGACCTGAGCTCAAGTATCCTGAATCCTCAGTAGTGCATTTTTCCCCAACCTCTCTGTCCCATCAACATTTGCCTTCCATACATGTCTTCAACATCACAGGGAGAGCTGGTACTCAGTACCAGAGACATACAGGAGCTCACAGAAACCTGGGCATGACTGGAGGCAGGAGGCATCAGTGATAGTTGTTTGGGGGCAGCAGGCTTGATGGTGAGAGCAAGAGCCTTGATAAAGCTTAGTTTAGCTGTTCAGGATTTAAACTTCTACCCCTTTTAATGCATAGAAATCATCTCTCAAGACTTGAAAGGCTTCCAGGCTATGTCAAGGTCACTCTTATTCCTCCTGGTTTTTTGCCACTAACCCAGCACATTTTTTTTTTTTTTGGTGTCATGTTTGTGGTGGGGAAGGGGTGGGTTAATGAGGAAAGCTAGTATTTTTTGTTTTGTTTTGTTCAGAAATTCTGCTTTTTCCCATGAGTCGTTTGCCTGGCTTTGAAACAAGGGCTCAGAATCACATGGGATAACTAATTTGAAATAGAGAGAATGTCAACACCACCAAATTACTTTGTCTTAGAAAGTTTAAAAAGTGCTACTTACCTTTAACATGGCATGGTGATATTTATATTAATAGAACATTGAAATGTCCAATAATAGGTCATTAAAAAAACTATGATAAATTCACAGAGTAGAAAACTAAGTAACTCAAGGATATGGCAATGGGTGGAGGGCAATATTTGCTGGAATCAACCTGAGGACACCATACTGACTTCTTCTCACTGCACATCTGATAATCATTGAACAGTTGAAGAAGATGTATCTCCATTGACATAAAAAAATGCCCCTAACATGTTGTTAAGTGAAAAATATCATATTATAAAAACAGTGTTTATAATACAATTCTAATTTTATAGAAAAATGTATAAGAATAAAAATATGCTGTGTAAAAAATAGCAATGTTTTGAGGGAGGAGTTGGGCCATGTTAGACCCTGACTTGGATAGTCTCTGGACTGGTTGGAAAATTGGGCTCCATGAAAAGCCATGTGCTTCTTAAGAATGGTGGGAAGCTGCTTTGAAAGGAACTCTCCAGCAATGGCTGACTCACCCCAAGGGTGATTTAAGCTGTGCCCACCCAAAGACAGTGGCTGAATGGAATCATGTGCCTGGTTTGTCTTACACTGCATGACCAGAGGCTGATTGAAGCCACACACCCAAGACTGAGTGTCTGAGTGAAATAGCACACCTGAGATTGACTCATGCTGTGAGTAGCTGAGTGGCTGAGTTGAAACTGTGAATATTGTGGACCAGACCTGGTCCTCATCCTCTCAAAACCATAAGAAGGGAGAAAAGAGAAGCCCAGCCCCCCTCTTCCTGTGGCATCTAGGAAGACCAGCAGAACTCACTGAAAAGGGTTAAAGTCAGCAGGAAGCTTTTTTTTTCTTTTTGGTTCCTCTCTAATTTTTTTCCTTTTTTTTTTCTTCCCCCAAGTGAGAAAATAAGGTGTGGAGTTACGAAGGGCCCAGAGACAGATCAAAAGGGTGACCACAAGTCTAACCCCAAAACTGAGAAACGGAGGCAAATGTCACATTACTATCCCATAGAGCTGGCATTTTATTATTTAAGTGTATTATTATTATCTTTTCATTATTTTTACCATTTTTATTTTATTAGTAATTTCTTTATGTTTAGTTTTCCTCATTTTATTTCTCTGTTTAATTGCATTGTTTCACTAGTTTTCCTTATTCTCTCTTTATTGTATTTTAATTTTCCTTCTTTCATATCACCCATGTTCTATTAACACACATCTCTTGATTGGGTACTTTCTATCCTGGTCATCCAAATCATATAGTTCTTGTCATATTATTCTTGTTCCTGTACTATTGTAAATAATTGTTGTTCCATACAATTGTACATTCTAAACAGTGACCCTCCATGATCTTAGTACACCTTCCCTTAAATCCTGACCATTATTATGGTTGTGGTTAACTCTATTCTCTCTCACACTACACCCACTTTCTATCCTTTACTCTCACTATATCTCATTATCTAACTGCACAAGCACTCTGTTTTCTGGATTCAGCTCACAATCATCCTCCCCTCTAACAAGAGTCTTATCTCTGTTTCACCTTTTATAAAAAGTGGCTAGTTGGGTGAAATATCATGGTTAATGCTATACTCATCCAAAGAATCTCCTATCTCTTCTCTACTTGCTGGTATTTTAAATCCCATAAAATGCCCTCCCACTGTCTTAATCCATTTTGCCTACCCCTTGCCACTGATCACATACAAGAATAGGTGGGAGCTGTGAACATCAGTATACCTACTAGAGGAGAAAAACCACCAACAAAGGAACCACCAAAAGGTAAAAACCCAAGTACAACAAGAGAGCCCGCACAAGAAGAAGAAAGGGCAAACCTATAGCATAAAGACAAGAGGATCAAAGAGACCACACCACTGAACCCCACAGAACTCCTACCATAGAAGTTCACCCTACAAAGGCAGATAGACAAGTGAAACATCAGGAAGCACAGAAACAAAAAGAGCCACCTAAAATGGGGAGAAAAAAAAACACCTGCAATCAAAAGGAATGGAAGACTCCCCACTAAAAAAGCTAAACAAGATGGAGGTAATCAAATTATCAGATGTAGTATTAAAAATAATGATTATAAAGATGCTCAAGGAACACAGACAACTACAAGGAACTGAGAGAAAACTCCATCAACATGAAACGGGAAATAGAAACTATAAACAAAAACCAGGAAGAAATGAACATTAAATATCTGAAATTTAAAAAAAAAAACACATTAGAAGGAATTACAAGCAGGCTGGATGAAGCAGAAGATCGAATCAGTGACCTGGAGGACAAGGTAGAAAAAAAAAAACCAACACCCACATAGAGCAAGAAAAGGCAAACAGACTCAGAAAGAGTGAACAGGAGGTGGGGAAGCTGCAAGACAACATGAAACATACTAATATTCATATAACAGGGGTACCAGAAGAAGAGCAAGTGATAGAAAACCTATTTGAAAAAGTACTGAAGGAAAACTTCCCTAATTTGATGAGAGAAAAAGTCACACAAATCCAGGAAACTCAGACAGTTCCAATCAAGAGGAACCCGAAGAGGCCCACCTCAAGACACATCATAGTTAAAATGGCAAAATTTCAAGACAAAGAGAGAATATTAAAGGCAGCAAGGGAGAAACAGGAAGTAACATACAAGGGAGCCCCAATAACGCTAACAGCTGACTTCTCAAAGGAAACATTCTAAGCCAGAAGAGAATGGCAAGAAATATTCCAAGTAATGAGAACCAGAGGTCTGCAACCAAGGCTACTTTACACAGCAAGGCTCTCAGTCAAGATAGAAGGCCAAATAAGAAGCTTCCCAGACAAAAGAAGTCTAAAAGAATACACCTCCACCAAACCAGCTCTGCAAGAGATTCTAAAGGGACTGCTTTAAGGAAGGGAAGGAAAAGAGAGAGAGGAGAGGAAGACACATACATAAAAGACAATGAATAAGTACCTATCAATAATAACCTTACATGTAAATGGATTAAATGCTCCAATCAAAAGACAGAGAATAGCTGAATGGATAAGAAAAAATGACCTACACATATGCTGCCTACAAGAGACCCACCTCAGGATAAAAGACCTGCACAGGCTGAAAGTGAAGGGCTGGAAACAACACTTCCAAGCAAATGAGCAGGAAAAAAAAAGCTGGGGTAGCAATACTCATATCAGACAAAATAGACTTCCAAAAAAGGTCCATAAAGAGAGGCCCAGGAGGTCACTTCATAATATTCAAGGGAAGAATCCACCAAGAAGACATAAATATTGTAACTATATATGCACCCAACATAGGAGCACCCAAATACATAAAGAAAATCTTAGAGGACTTCAAGAAAGATATGGACAGCAACACAATTATAATGGACGATTTTAACACCCCACTATCAAAAATGGACACATCTTCCCAACGAAAATTCAACAAAGACAGTGTGGCATTGAAGAATACCCTAGATGAAATGGACTTTACTGATATATACAGAGCCCTCCATCCCAAAGAAGCTCAATACACATTCTTTTCAAATGTACACGGAACATTTTCAAAGATTGACCACATGATAGGACACAAAACAAGCCTCAACAAATTCAAGAAAATTCAAATCATACCAAGCATTTTCTCATATCACAAGGGACTGAAGCTAGAAACCAACCCGAAGGAAAAAAACCCAAAACACTCAAAATCATGGAGATTAAATAGCATGCTATTAAACAATGAATGGGTCAAGAATGATATTAGGGAAGAAATCAAAAGGTTTCTGGAAACAAATGAAAACAAACTCACAACAACCCAAAACTTATGGGACACAGCCAAGGCAGTCCTGAGAGGGAAGTTCATAGCAATACAGGCCCACCTAGAAAAGTTAGAAACATTTCAAACAAACAACCTAGCCCTATGCCTACAAGAACTCGAGGAACAACAACAAAGACAGCCTAGAGCAAGCAGAAGGAAGGAAATAACCAAGATCAGAGCAGAACTAAATGACATAGAGACTAAAAGCACAATTCTAAGGATCAATGAATCCAAGAGATGGTTCTTTGAAAATATAAACAAAATCGACAAGCCTTTAAGCAGACTCATCAAGAAAAAAGAGAGAAGACCCAAATAAACACAATCAGAAATGAAAGAGGAGAGATTACAACAGATACCACAGAAATACAAAGGGCTGTAAGAAATTACTCGGAAGAACTGTATGCCAAGAAATTTGAAAGCCTAGGTGAAATGGACAAATTTCTAGAAAAATATAATCTTCCAAAACTCAATGAAAAAGAAACAGAAAGCCTGAACAAACCAATAAGAGCTGACAAAATTGAAGCAGTAATCAAAAAACTCCCAACACTCTAAAGCCCAGGATGAGATGGTTTCACAGGAGAATTCTACAAAGCATTTAAGGAAGAGCTAACCCCTATCCTTCACAGACTGTTCCAAAAAATCCAAAAAGATGGGAGACTCCCAAACTCTTTTTATGAGGCCAAAATCATCATAATTCCAAAACCAGATAAAGACACAACAAAGAAAGAAAACTACAGGCCAATATCACTGATGAAAATTGATGCTAAAATCCTCAACAAAATACTGGCAAACCGCATCCAACAATACATTAGAAAGATCATACACCATGACCAAGTGGGATTCATTCCAGGGATGTAAGGATGGTACAATATTCGCAAATCAGTAAATGTAATACATCACATACACAAAAGCAAAGACAAAAATCACATGGTCATATCAATAGATGCAGAAAAAGCATTTGATAAGGTACAGCACCCATTTATGATAAAAGCACTCAGCTAAGTGGGAATAGAGGGAACATTCCTCAACGTAATAAAGGCCATATATGAGAGACCTACAGCCAACATCATACTCAATGGGCAAAAATTAAAATCTTTTCCACTAAGATCAGGAACAAGGCAAGGCTGTCCACTTTCACTACTTCTATTCAATACAGGACTGGAAGTGTTAGCCACAGCGATCAGACCAAGAAATAAAAGGCATCCAAATTGGAAAGGAGGAAACAAAACTGTCACTGTTTGCAGATGACATGACAGTGTACATAGAAAATCCTATCGACTCCACTAAAAAACTGCTTGACCTAATAAATGAATTTGGCAAAACAGCAGGATACAAAGTCAATAACCAGAAATCAAAGGCATTTCTGTACACCAACAATGAAACAGCAGAAGCAGAGATCAAGGAAAAAATCCCATTTGAAATAGCAAAACAAAAAATAAAATATCTAGGAATAAACCTAACCAAAAAGGTAAAAGATCTGTATTTAGAAAACTACATAACACTCAGGAAAGAAATCAAGGAAGACACAAACAAATGGAAACATATACCGTGTTTATGGATTGGAAGAATTCATATCCTCAGAATGTCCATCTACCCAAAGCAATGTACACATTCAATGCAATTCCTATTAAAGTACCTATGGCTTATTTCACAGACATAGAACAAACACTTCAAAAATTTATATGGAATCATAAATGACCCCGAATAGCTGCTGCAATTTTGAGAAAGAAGAGTAAAGTAGGAAGGATCACAATACCTGACACTAAACTATACTACAAAGCCACTGTAATCAAAACAGCCAGGTACTGGCATAAAAACAGGCACATGGACCAATGGAACAGAACAGAGAGCCCAGAAATAAACCCAAGTCTCTATGGTCAATTAATACTTGACAAAGGAGGCAGCAAGTTAAAATGAAGTAAAAATAGCCTCTTCAACAAATGGTGTTGGGAGAACTGGACAGCCACGTGCAAAAAAATGAAATTCGAGCACCAACTTACACCATATACAAAAATAAATTCAAGGTGGATAAAAGACTTAAATATAAAATGTAACATCATTAAAGTCCTAGAGGAGAACATCGGTAGGAAAATATCAGATATTTCACGCAGAAAGTTCTTTTACTGATATGTCCCCTAGAGCAAGGGACATAAAGGAAAGAGTAAACAAATGGGACCTCATCAAAATTAAAAGCTTCTGCACAGCTAAAGAAAACAGTATCAAAATAAAAGGGAACCAACTTTATGGGGAAACATATTTGCCAATGATACCTCAGACAAGGGTTTAATCTCCAAAATATTTAAAGAACTTACACGACTACACTCTAAGACAAGCAACCCAATTAAAAAGTGGGCAAAGGACTTGAACGGACACTTGTTCAAAGGACTTGAACAGACACTTGTTCTCCAAGGAGGACATGCAGAAAATCCAAAGACACATGAAATGATGTTCAATATCGCTAGCTATCAGAGAGATGCAAATTAAAACCACAGTGAGATACCACTTCACACCAGTCAGAATGGCCATCATAAACAAAGCAACAAACAACAAGTGTTGGAGAGGTTTTGGAGAAAAGGGGTCCCTAGTGCACTGTTGGTGGGACTGCAGACTGGTACAACCACTATGGAAAGCAGTATGAAACTTCCTCAGAAAACTAAAAATGGAACTGCCTTTTGTCCCAGCAATTCCACTGCTGGGATTATATCCTAAGAACACTAGAACACCAATCCAAAAGAACCTATGCACCCCAATGTTCATAGCAGCACAATTTACAATAGCTAGATGCTGGAAGCCCATCAGTAAATGAATGGATCAAAAAACCATGGTACATTTACACAATGGAGTTCTATGCAGCAGAAAGAAAGAAGGAGCTCCTACCCTTTGCAGCGGCTTCGATGGAGCTGGAAAGCATTATGCTAAGTGAAACAAGCCAGGCAATGAAAGACAAATACCATATGATCTCACCTTTAACAGGAACCTAAACAACAAAAGAAAGAAACAAGCAAAATATAACCAGAGAACCAGAGACACTGAAATAGAGGACAGGCTGACAGTGACCAGAGGGGAGAGAAGAGGGAATTTCAGGGGACAATGGGAAGGGTTTACAGGAACAAATTTAAAGGATACATGAACAAAAACTAGGGGGGGGGGGGTGGTAATGGGAGGGAAGTGGGGAGGGGTGGGAGGGGGGGCTGGATTGGGAGTAAAAGAGAGAAAACTGTACTTGAACAATGATTAAAATAAAAAAATTCAAAAATGTCGATAATTTAATGGTGGTTATAGGTGATTTTAACTCCTGTTTACACTTTTCCTGTATTATTAACTTTTTACAATATTACACTATTACTATTTGTAATTAAGAAAATACTATAAGGCTTTGAAAAAATAAAGCTTCTTTTTTCAGCTGGCTCAGAGATTGGTTTACTAAAGGGATAATGCTAAGCAGGTCAGTTCTTGCATTAGGAAAGTTAGGTAATCAATGAATGATAGTTTTCTCTCCTATGAAGGAAAGAAGGCAGAAAGATATCATTTTCAGTGTGGGTAGAGGCTCTTGGATCTGGAACTCTGGAGATTGAGAAATATTCTTGGAGTGCCTAGTCAGAACTTGGCATCATTACTTCCCAACCAGAGACCATCTTAACTAGGTTGTTAAGAGTCCGCAATATCCTCACCATTGTTGTCAAATAGTATCATGCCTTAAATAAACTTTTAGGGGCTAGCCTGGGAAGCTAACTACCCTTTATGACATTATGTCTATGAGAAAGTACTCTCCAAAATCCACACCGCCAATTCACATTGGAGCTGTCAAGATGAAACCATTTTCAGTTTGGAGACTTTTCTACCCTTTTCCCCTTTATTCACTAATTATGTCAAAAATTTCCTATTAGTTTGTAATAGGTTGAAGACTTGTGGACAAGTCCTTCGACTTATGCTTCAATTGTTAGTCCAGCACAGTCAAAGAGTTTTCAAAACTGGAAGAATCTTAGAGAGTGGCACCAATAATTTGAATGAGTATTACCTCTCATTAATTCAACTGCTACAGTTGCCCAGAGATCAAGTGGTTATGCTAGTAATTTACATCTTTCCAGCACTCCTTTTATTCTTACTGTGATAATTAATTTTTTGTGTCTACTTGACTCTGCTGAAGATTCCCAGATAACTGGTGAAACATTATTTATAGTTGTGTCTGCTAGGGTGTTTCCAGAAGAAATTGCATTTGATTAAGTAGACTGAGTGAAGATATCTTCCCTCACCAGTTTGGGTTAGCATCATCTAATCTGTTGAGGGCCTGAATAGAATGAAAAGACAAAGGAAGGTTGAATTCTCTCTCTCTCTCTCTCTCTCTCTCTCTCTCTCTCTCTCTCTCTCTTTCTCTCCCCCCCCCACCCCCACCTTTATCTCCCTCTCCTGGGATGTTCATCATCTCCTGCCTTCAGACATTGGAGCTCCTGGTTTTTGATCTTCAGATTCTGGGTCTTATATCAGTACCACCTCACACTTTGCTCCACACTACCAATTCTCAATCTTTGGCCTTAGACTGGGAATTATATCATCAGCTCCATTGTTCTTCAGGCCTCCAGACCCAGACTGAACTATACCACTGGCTTTCCTTCTTCTCCAGCTTGCACATGGAATATCATGATATATCTCAGATTCTATAATTATGTAAACCAATTCTCATAATATCTATCTATATGTCTATCTATCTATCTGTCTATCTATCTGTCTATTTATCATCATCTTCTATGTATCAATCACCTATTGGTCTGTTTCTCTGGAGAGTCCTGACTAATACACTCACTTACCTTTCCCAAATTGTTGGGAGAAGCTTTAAGAAATCCCTATTTTAAGGCTAGGTACACATTTGCCCAAAACATTCAGTGAGTTCAGTGAGTTCTACAAATTTAGTGAGTTCAGGGCTAGGTCCTGTTCTCCTGAAGTTCCCATAGCACTTGGGCAGTTTCATGACTATCTAGAAGGCATCTAATAAATACTTGGAAAACTTCTGAGGCAGTGGAAAGAGTACTAGACTAGGTGTGATGAAACCTGGGTGCTGGTCTTGGCTAGCTGTATGAGTTTAGAGAATTTACAAAACCAAGGAATGGACAAGTCAATCTCAGAGGATTTTTCCATTCACCTCATGTCTGTGGGCAGATTTCAACCTATTTAATAAGAGGCTTCTAGGTCAGGGAAGGTGTTGTTGACTTCTGTTAGATTCATATGTTGCTATAATTACTTAGGAAGTTGGTGGAAAAATAATCATTTTTGACCTTGTAGATCTTTGATCTTTGACCTCTTCTGGGTCAAGAGTGCTTTGTGAATCACATCAAGACTATATATGGTCTTTGTGCAAAAATGCAGGGTTTTTGAGGCCACTGTAAATCTTGTAGGGGTGCATCCATGTAACATTAAGATCATTTGGCTAAACTTCAAATTACCAAGTTCATGATTTGGCCAAACATGTTTAAAAACAGCTCAAGAGCAAAACTTTTGCATCTTCTCTCAAAAACCTTTAAGATGTAAGGTCCTCTCAATATCTTGGAAACACGTTGTTTCAGGAAATAGAGAGGTCAAGAGATCGTGCCTTTTCTCTAATTTTTAAGTTAATTTTCATGGACTTTCAGTTAAGTATCCCAGGAGAGGTCAGAGGATCTGTTATCATTTAATTGGCCTGTTAAGCCCTAAGGGAAGTCCCCAAGTTTCCTCCCTTCTTTGAGAAATCTGTCTTCTGTTCCTGACCTTGGCCTCAGTATCCTCATCTGGTCCAGTCACTCTTTAAGTTCTTTTCAAGTTCCAGTATCTTGTTATCTGTGAGTCCTTGATACCTGTGTAGCACTGAGACAACCTTCTAAGAAGTCATGATTCTGGATTCTAACTTTGGTCTGCTGATCTCACTGAGAAAATTTCTGTCCAGAGAGAAATTTTGTAGAGCAATCTGCCTGAGAAACATTTGGTTCCTAGAGGTCTTTAAAGGGAGGAAAGGCAACATAGGTCTTTTGGGTTTTCTGCTCTGCTCTGGGAAGAAGCTCATTAAGAGCCATCTTAGAAGGCAGATGTCCAACTGGGCACATATATGTATATAAATGAAATCCTTGCCCAGAGAACCAGAAAAGGCAGGCCTGCATCAGGGATTTAGTTATCCCCTGAAGAAACAGAAATCTCTTCACCAGTCTTGGGCATTCTCCCACCTCCATGACTCACCTCCTCTCATCCCAGCAAGTCTTGCACAGGAATTTAAGTTATGAGTCCTGTCCAGAGGTCTTTAAGTAAGCAGTGCTACCAGCCCTTTTAGTTACTCAGACCCCAGGGAGGAAGCTAATGACTTGTAGTTACTTTGCTATTGTTTTCCAAAAACAATTAGACTTCCTTTCAGATTAGCCTCAGAATTCCTTCTTTACAAAAATTAAAGCACTGGAGCCAAGGAAGGGCTGAACTCACCAAGTTAGTAGCACAATGCTCCAGGGCAAGATCCCCTTTCTGTAACAAGTTAGGAGGCTTTGTGGGGGTGGAGGGCAGGCAGCTCTGAAGACAGAAGACCCCTTCAGGAATGGAAGGGATCTCTGTGCCTCTGCTTCTGTCCTGAGATCTCACCTCCACCCCCCAAAATGTAATGATAATGAAGGTGTATAGTTTCCAAAGAACAAACTTGTGAAGAGGGTGTTATTATGACCATTTTTCAGACAAGGATGTTGAGACTCAGTCGCTTGCCTGAGATCACACAAGTAAAGGACAGGGTTGAGATTCTGTCTCCAGTCTTCTGACTCTGAGTTATAACCTTTTAATGACAACTTTTTAAAAGGTCATGCAGATGCAAAGGGAAGACATTTGTCCAGAGCTGGCAGAGTCTGGTCTATCATGTGAAAAATGCATCTTCATGTTAGATGAGAATCTACATTTGAAATTCACTGGGTGTGGGGTTTAAGTGACAGATCTCTGTCCCTTCTTCTCCTCTCCCAATATTCACATATTCCAAAGCTGGGGTTAGATTGAATATGGTGTTGGGGAAGCTATTTCCTAACTTTCCTCCTGCCAGAGAGGCACAATGGAGGCTCTCAGCTGAGTGACTGGTCACTATGGACCATAACAAATGATTCCCACTGGCTTTCTCTGGAACTCTGAACCCCGTTACAAAGACACCTTGACTCCTTTTTATGGTGCTCATGGGACTTATTTTTAAAGGAAAGTGGACTTTCTTACTTTTTGCTATTGTTTATCACTACTCTGTCCTCTACCCTTAGAAGTAAAGATGGTAACCCTCTGATCTTTTGTACCACTTTGTATATGTGCCTATTTTAGCACTCATTATATTGCATTCTATGTATTGGTGCATAGAGCTCTCTCCCTGCCTTGTATGCTCATTTACCTTGTGTACTCAGCATTTGCACATGGTATATCCTTAGTATACTGTCTTTGAATTAATGATTAGTGAGTGAATAACTTTACAGAGCAGGTGTTGTTCCTTAGACTCTGGGAAGAGAATACTGTGAGGGAAGTGTAGGTTACCTGGAAAAGTAGTTGTCATGCTCTTAGGTACAAAAGGACAGTTATATGTAAATGTTACCTTTGGATGTATGCAGTGTACAACCTGCATAGCTGTATCTGGTAGCGTTGCTCAAAGGAGACGGTGAATATGGGCATAATGGTTACAGCTATAATAATAGTAGCACCAAGTTTCCATGGTAAAACTTTTAACTCTTTCCAAAGTACTCTGTCATCTGTAATGTAATTTTGATCTTCAGAACAGATGTATGATTCATTTTATGCTGTAGCTATGTATTTTTCCATGTCTATCTATCATCTATTTATCTAGGCATGCATGTTTTATATGTGTACTGTATGTATATAAGTCCTTTTATTGAATATTTTATTTAACACTCACTACATACCAAATATATATATATATATATATATATATATATAAATTCAATTTCATAACCAATCTATAAATTTTACAGTTGCTGTCATTATCCTAATTTATAAGTGTGCCAGATGCAATTGTAAGGGAGAAAAAAAAATCCTCTTCCCTGTAGGTTCATTACTTAGGGACATGCAAATTAAACCAACAAAAGATAATTAACAGGAGAGAAAAAGGTTTACTCATCTGCAAAGAGAGCTAACAGAAGCCGCTGGTTTACTAAATGGTTAAAGTTAGAGGCTTATATATTTAATTTACTGGTAGTAGGGGAAAAAGAGGAAAAATGGATTCTATGGGAGGAATAAGTAAGTTTTTTTAAGGAAAGACAAATGAGATTTAGGAGAATTAGTGAGAGATAAAAGAATTAATGTTTATTCATGAAGGCTTAGTGGCCTTCCCATCTTCATGGCCATTGCAACTCCCTCAGAGAGGGGATTTATGGCAGTCTTATTTCCCAAAAGTTGCTGCTTTCACTCAGATAAGGGAAGAACCAAAAAGCTTCTTTCTATATCTGATGGCCCTCAAATATCTTCAACCTGAAAATCTTCATACCAATTCTGGGTGTCCAAATGGGTCCTCATATGGCAAAAGAGGGCTTCACAGCTGCTGCATGGTGAAGTCCACATCTCACTCTTAATCACATGGTTATTTGCCCCTACTTCATTCTACCTTGTTGATTTAGCTGACTGAATGTGAGACTAATCTTGAAAAAACAGGGAGTAGTCTTAATCTCCTAAATGCTTCTAATACTCTGTAATAACTTGACTTTAGGACCTAAATTTGAATCTAGATACCAGTTTGGGAGGAGATGTAAAACCTTGTTCTTGAATTAGGTTTTGACTGTTATTGGTTAAATTATCAAGACAGGCATAGGGTATTGACTCTATTTGTCTGAAGACACCTCAGTTAGTAGCACATTTGGCAGAAAGTTTCTTGACATTGTATTATATGGTTTTTGCCCATGGAATTATACCTTGGACTTGATTGAAAACATCATTCAAAATAAAAGATAAGCAAGCTTATAATTAAACTAAAATGTCATAAGACACTCAGTGTTCTTGCTTTCAAGCACTCCTCTTCAGATCTGTTACAGGTGGGCACAGGTAACCAGGTTCTTGGTGATCACAGACAAAAAATTGAACTGAACACACAGAAAGTTTATAACAGAAAGGGAGAGAGCAGATTTATTAAGTGATAGTACACTCCACAGAATGTGGGAGTGGGCCAACTCTGAGCAGAGATTGGCCTTAGGGGCTAGAGGGAATCTCTTCTTACAGGGTGGATATTTCCTGGTTAGTGTTGGTGGGCTTTTATTGCACATGTACAAGTAGTTATATTACTTTAAAGCTACTGGGCATATGGTCTCCCATGATTTTCCTTGATTAGCCACCAGAGAAGGGGGTCACACAATGTTTATTCATCATAATGCTATTATAATGAAGCAGGGGTCATGTAGCATCTGCACAGGTGCATTCATGATTCACCATGATGCAGCACTTTTCCAGAAAGCAGAAACAACTGGTCTTAGAATGGGGTCTCTGTCATATATTGTTGTCCTTTATCTTAGTCCTGGGGCACCTCTGGAGTTTCCTCTTTCCTGACTATCTCCTGCCTCAGAGCTAGAGGGCTATACCAACATCTCCAGGGAAAGGTCCCAGCTTTTGCCTCATGATGCAGTCCCTGGACTTGGGACTGGCAGAACTCCAATGAGGCTGCATACATATGTGACCTTCATGTCCTGACTTCACTAGGAGAGAATCAGGTCAATACCAGATTCCTTCTCCTCCTCTTCTTATATCCATAGTGGCCTTTGACCCAAGCTCACCACAAAAAGTTAAGTTTGGGATCCCAAAAGATCATATCTGCCTTACACCCAAACAGAGGTATGGATGTGACTTTAACCTTTTCTTTGGGATTAAAACTTGAGATCTTGATATGTATTGGGAGTAGATTCATAGGCCAAAGAACCAGGAACTAGGAAGTCTGTGTTTCTCTTGCTTCCTGCTTTTTGGAACGGGGTGTTCTTGTCCACCTCAGTCACTCTCTGGATAGTAAAAGTCTTAAAGGGGACAGTTTATTTATGTCTGCACCTCCACCAGCAGAAAAGTGTAATCTCAGCCCACTAACCATGGCTCCAATTACCCATTTATGTCCTCCAATGAGGCACAAGGGACTCATTGCTCTTGCAATTAGATGCTGACAGAACTTATTTGCATGTGTTATCATTGTAGGCTGTAAGGGAAAAGGTTCTTTAAATATGTGGACCACAGTGTCTTGGGAAGGGTACTCATAGAGTTAGAGATTCATCTGGTACAGGAAACATTAAAAGGTTTCCTCATTTGCTCTCTTGCCTTTAAGGAGAAGCAAAAGAAGCAATGTTCAAAATGCCACCTTTAAAAGACTTGTATAAAAGGTGATTGTGTCTCTTCCTGGAAGACTTGGCTAAACACAATCTCTTGCTGGGATTGGAGTCTGTGTGTGTGTGTGTGTGTGTGTGTGTGTGTTTGTGCGCGTGCACGCGCGTGCGCGCTCACCATCTGAAGGTCTATGTGCACCCACCTGGAGGCCCTGTGTTTCATGACAATGTCTTCTACAGCCAGGGGGAGAAAGCACCTGACCTCAGGCAGACGTTTTTTTCACTTATTAATCTTGTGCAAGTTATTAAACTTCTCTGAGTCTGAACTTTTTTCTATAAAATGGAAATACTACCATAGTATCTGTCTTGCAGTGTTGTGAGATATAAATGCCTGGTACATAAAACTCCTTCAATAAATATGCCTTTCTCCATCTTCTTCATTATAACACAACAAAGAGATTACTCTATCAGGGGTATCCAAACTTCTGGCATCTCTAGGCCACACTGGAAGAAGAAAAGTTGTCTTGAGCCACATGTTAAAAACACAGACACTAACTAAAACTGATGAACAAAAAAAAGGTTTTAAGTATATTTACAATTTTGTGTTGGGCCACATTCATAGCCATCCTGGGCCGCATGCAGCCCATGTACCATGGGTTGGATACTCCATGAACCTATTTCCCAAATGACCTTTTTCCTCACATAATCTAATATTATCATCATTATGCATTGAGGACAAATATGTATAGAATATTGCCATTTATACTAATTGTTTTGTGTAATTAGCCTTTTTTCTACAACTAAAATGTCAACTTCTTGTGGACAAGGGATGGCCTTTGTCTCCCTCTTAGGATAGGCTGGGCCCAGAAGAGTGGCCAATGAATCCGTGTTCCGGAGACCCTAACAGATGGTTCCTGTGGTCTTCAGAAAGCCATCTTCCTGTTTTTTTCATCTCCAAGTAAAAGAATGTAAAGTGTGCCTTGATCAAAGCCTGGCACACATGTTGAATGAAGTATATTTTGCTATCCTACTTCTACAGCCTTTCCTTACAGGTGTTTTTTTTTTGCCAGTTCTTTGACCAGATTTGGTTTCCTCTATGAATCTTCTCCAAGTTCTGCACATTTTTAAATGTGTGGAACACAGATCTTAGCACCTTTTTTAAAGACCCTTTATTAACCTGAACATGAGGATAAGGGAAGATCAGGAGAGATCCTCAGTTTCTACCCTTGGCCCTTGCCCTACTCTTCATTTTGGGGGCATCAGGCATCTGCTCATGATTTCTTTCTTACATATGTGGTAACGGGTTTGTTTTCAACAGGGATTTTGCGTACCTGGACACAGGGAATTTGACCTCATGTTCTTTACCCTCTGAGGATCCTAAGCTTATTCACATATGAAAAATATTGCCCACTGAGGAAACAGTTTTGCAGAACATTGGAATATTTGTGAATGGTGCTATATGTGAAGGTGATAATGTGGAGCAAAGGGATGGATCTGGATCCTGATCTTGCCTTTGCCACTCACTTTACTGTGCATAACATTGACAAGTGGATTTGACTTTCTGGGCCTCAGTTTCCCTGGCTATTTCAGATGAACTCTGGGGTTTTCTTCTAGTTCTCACAATCAGTGGGCTCTTGGTCATTGGTTTCCTGGTTTCTGTCCACTCACAGTAATCTCTGTCATTGATATTTATCTGACTCTAGTGCATCCATAGCCATGTGCTTCAGTTGAGAAGTTGAGGAAAGGAGTTGACAATAAGGAGGGTTGCCTCAAAATTTTCAGATTTGCCTACCAGTGACAGTGATCTAACAGGAGACAGACAACCTTACTTCAATTGGCTGAATTCCAGTTGAGACATCTGTTTTTTTAATGTTTTTTATTTATGTTATTACAGCTGTCCCAATTTTTCTCCCTTTTCCCTGCTCCACCTAGCCACCCTCCATTCCCCCAGGCAATACCCACATCATTGTCCAAGTCTATGGGTCATCCATATAAGTTCTTTGACTAATACCTTCCCCTTCTTTCAACCATTCCCTCTTATACTTGTCGGTCTGTTTCATGTTTCTGTGACTGAATTTCTTTTGCACATTAGTTCATTTTGTTCATTAGATTCCACTTATGAGTGAGATCATATGGTATTTGTCTTTTAGTGACTGGCTTATTGCACTTGGCATAATAGTCTCCAGTTCCATCCATGCTGCCACAAAGGATAAGAATTCCTCCTTTTTAACGCTGCATAATATTCTATTGTGTAAATGTACCATGGCTTTTTTATCTACTCATCTGCTGATGGGCACTTAGACTGTTTCCAAATCTTAGTTATTATAAATAACACCACTACATATAATCTTTTGAATTGGTGTTTCAGGATTCTTAAGATATATTTCCAGCAGTGGAATCACAGGGTCAAAAGGCAGTTCCATTTGTAATTTTTTTTTGGAAAATTCCATACTGTGTTCTACAGTGGCTGCATCAGTCTGAATTCTCACCAACAGTACACAAGGGTTCCCTTTTCTCTGCATCTTTGCCAGCACTTGTTATTTGTTGATTTAGTATAATGATAGCCATTTTGGCAGTCATGAGGTGATAACTCATTGTGATTTTAATTTACACCTCTCTGATAGCTTGTGAAGTTGAACATTTTTCATGTCTATGGGTTATCTGTATATCCTCCTTGGAGAAGTGTCTATTTAGTTCCTTTGCCCATTTTAATTGGATTGTTTGTCTTCCTGGTGTTTAGTAGTATAAGTTCTTTACATATTTTGGAGTTTAAACCTTTCTAATACATCACTGACAAATGTGTTCCTCCATAGAGTAGGCTCCCTTTTCATTTTGTTAATGTTTCTTTTAGCTGTGCAAAAGCTTTTAAATTTGATGTAGTCTCATTTGTTTATTTTTTCCTTTGTTTCTGTTGCCCTAGGAGATATATCAGCAAAAACATTGCTATATGAGATATCTGAAATTTTACTGCCTATGATTTCCTCTAGGATTTTCATGCTATTGTGATTTATATTTAAGTCTTTTGTCCCTTTTGGGTTTATTCTGGCATACGGTGTAAGTTGGTAGTCTAGTTTACTTTTTTTGTATGTACCAGTCCAGTTTCCCAACCCTATATATTGACGAGACTGTCTTTGTTCCATTGTTTGCTCTTGCCTCCTTTGTCAAATAATTGACCATAAGGGCAAAGGTTTATTTCTAGGCTCTCCATTTTGTTCCACTGATCAATGTGTCTATTTTTATGCCAGTATCAGACTCTTTTGATTAGAGTGGCCTTCTAATGCACTTTTATACCAGATATTGTGATCCCTCCAACTTTTTTCTTCTTTCTCAAGATTGCTGAGATTATCTGGTATCCTTTTGATTCCATATAAGTTTTTGGAATATTTTTATAGCTCTGTGAAATATGCCATTGGTATTTTAATAGGAATTGTGTTGACTCTATAGATTGCTTTGGGTAGTATAGCCATTTTAATGGTGTTAATATTTCCAATCCATGAACATGGCATAAGCTTCCATGTATTTGTAACTTCCTCTGTTTCTTTCTTCAGTGTCTTGTAGTTTTCTGAGTCTTTTACCTCCTTGGTTAAATTTATTCCTATGTACCTTTTCTTTTTGTTGCAATAGTAAATGGGATTGTTATCTTAGTTTCTCTATCCAATAGTTCATTATTGGTGTATAAAAATGCCATCGATTTTTGAGTATTGATTTTTGTATCCACTACTTTTTGGGGAGATATCCTGCCAATTCATTTATTAAGTCTAGTAGTTTTTTTGTGGAGCCTATAGGTTTTCCATGTACAATGTCGTGTTGTCTGCAAATAATGACAGTTTTACTTTCTCCTTTCCAATTTGGATGTTTTGTTTCTTCTTGTCTATGATGGCTAGAACTCCCAGTACTATGTTGAATAAGAGTGGTGAAAGTGAGCATCTCTATCTTGTACCAGATTTCAAGGGAAACAGTTTTAGTTTTTGCCCATTGAGTATAATGTTGGCTGTAGGTTTTTTGTATATGGCCTTTATATGTTGTGTGATCCCTCTGTTCTCACTTTGCTGAGTTTTTGACATAAATGGGTAGTGAATTTTATCAAATTCATTTTCTTTATTGATTGATAAAATCACATGATTTCTGTCTTTTGTGTTGTTTATGTGTTGTGTAACATTTATTGATTTGTGAATATTGTACCAACCTTGCATATCTGAGATATATCCTTTTTGACATTGGTGTATGATCTTTTTAATATGTTGCTGGATCCAGTTTGCTAATATTTTGTCAAGGTTCTTGGCATCTAAGTTCATCAGGGATATTCATCTCTAATTTTCTTTGTTGTGTCTTTACCAGCTTTTGGTTTTAAAGTCTATTTTTGTCAGATAAAGTATTGCTACCCCAGCTTTTTTTCTCTTTCTATTTACATGAAATATCTTTTTCTATCCTTTTACTTTCAGTCTGTGTGTATCTATGTTTTTGAGGTGGGTCTTTCGAAGATACCATGTATATGAGTCTTCTTTTTTTTAAAATTTTATTTTAATCATTGTTCAAATTTTAAAGATTTTATTTATTTATTTTTAGAGAGGGAAGAAAGGAAGATAGAGAGAGAGAGAGAGAGAGAAGCATCAATGTGCGGTTGCTGGGGGGTTATGACCTGCAACCCAGGCATGTACCCTGGCTGGGAATTGAACCTGGGACACTTTGGTTCCCAGCCCGCACTCAATCCACTGAGCTACACCAGCCATGGCAAGTCTTCTTTACTTATCTAGTCAGCTACCATATGTCTTTTGATTAGAGTGTTTAAGCCATTTACAAAGTGATTATTGATAGATACATATTTATTGACATTTTAGTTTTAACTATTTTTCTCCTCTTCTCCTTTTCCTTCTTCTTCAAGCAAGCCCTTTAACATTGGTTGAAATACTGGTTTGGTGGTAACAAATTCCTTTAGCTTTTTCTTGTCTGGGAAGCTCTTTTTTTTCAATTTTAAATAATAGCTTTGTTGGGCACATTAGCTTTGGTTGTAGGTTGTTGTTTTTCACTACCTTGAATATTTCATGCCAAACCCTTTTGGCCTGAAGTGTTTCTGTGAGAAAAGATATGACAGTCTAATGGGAGTGCCCTTGTAGGTAACTGACTGATTTTATCTTGCAGCTTTTAAGATTCTCTCCTTTTCTTTAAGCCTTGCCATCTTATTTATGATGACTCGTGGAGTGGGCCTCTTTGTGTCCATCTTGTATGGGACACTGTGCTTCCTGGACTTGTTTGTCTTTTTCCTTCACCAGGTTAGAAAAGGTTTTGGTCATTATCTCTTCAAATAGGTTCTCAGTCCCTTCTCTCTTCTCTTTCTGATGTCCCCATGATGAAGATGTTGTAACACTTCATGTTGTTGTAATGTTTCTTCAACTCTCCTCATATTTTTAATTTCTTTTTCTTTTTGCTGCTTTGCTTAGGTGTTTTTTTTCTACCTTGTCTTCCAAATCACTGATTTAATCCTCTACTTTACATAATCTACTGTTTATTCTTTCCAGTGTATTATTTATTTGAGATATTGCATTCTTTATTTTTTGACTAGTCTTTTTTTAAAAAAATGTTTTCTATGTCTTTTTTCATGTCATTGAGTATACTTATAATCCTTACTCTAAACTCTATATTTGATAAATTGCTTGCCTCCATTTTATTTAGCTCTTCTCTGGAGAACTCTCTTGTTCTTTCATTTGGGGCCTGTTTCTATGCCTTCCCATTTTGTCTGCCTCTTTGTGTTTGTATCTATGTATTAGGTAGATCTACAAAGACTCTGGTGCAGTCTTATGTCAGATACTGTGTGTGACTGGCCCTGGGCAATTTGTTTGGAGCTATCAGAGATCCACAGCTTGTGGCTCCTCTACTGGGTTTGAGTGTGTGCAGAAAGAACCAGGCTTTGCACTAAAGTCAGCTTTACCAGCATGAAGCCTGGAGTGTGGGGAGGGTCAGCCAAGGTCTCAGATCTCCCAGAGATCTGTCTTGGCCTGCAGTCTTTCTGTTAGGCTTGATCTCTGAAATATTCTCCAGCTGTGCTTTTCATCAGGGCTTTAGTTTGATGGGGTAGGGCTAGAGGGATTTCTGTGGGTAGGGCTACTGCTTCCCCTCAGGCTGACGCTGCTTGGATGGGATTGCTTTTCATGAGAGATAGCTTATACAGTATTGGGAATGACTTCGTGTAGGTATCCTGTTGGCTGACCCTCAGCTCTCTCCTTAGAGCTACCAACCTCAGAATCTTCTCAAATGCCTGTAGTCTTCTCTGTTCTCCCTCTGCTGGAGCCAAGGGTAAGTGGCTGCAAACAAAATTCTGTGCATTGGCCCATTAAGAAACTCTGTACACCTCTAGCCATCTCCATGGTAAAGAGAAACCCACTGCTTTTCACAGTCAGATGTTATTTTAGTTTCTTTCCTGGTTCTGGTGCTCTACACTGGGGAGCCAAGATTAGATGTTAAACTCCACACTTCTCAGGTGGAAAACCCCCTGGGCCACTGAAATGTCCCTCCAGAACTTAGCTGCCACCAAGGGAGCCCAGCTATCCCTCTCATGACTTTGCACTTCTTATCAGTCTTGCTGTGGTGGTATGGTTTCTCCCATAATTCCCTTCTTGGTTTTGTAATTAGGATAAAAGTGGCCTCATAAAAAGAGCTTGGAAGTCTTCCCTCCTCTTGATTTTTTTGCAATAGTTTGAGAAGAACATGTGTTAGTTCTTCTTAGAACGATTGGTAAAATTTTCTTGTGAAGCCATCTAGTTCAAGACATTTTTTTTTGCTGAGAGTTTTTTGATCACCAGTTCAATTTTATTTGTTGTTATTGGTCTATCCATGTTTTCTGCTCCTTTCTGATCAGTTTTAGAAGATTGTATGTTTCTATAAATCTATTCATATCGCCCAGGTTTTCCAATTTTTTAGCATATAGTTGTTCATAGTATTTTCTTACAATCCTTTGTATTTCTGTGGTATCAGTTGTTACTTCTCCTCCTTTATTTCTGATTTTTTTGGGTGTCCTTTCTCTTATTATTTTCATGAGTCTGGTTAAAGGTTCATCAATTTTTATTTTTTTAAGATAAAGCCTCTGGATTAATTGATCTTTTGAATTATTGTTTAGTTTCTATGTCATTTACTTTCACTATGATCTTGATTATTTCCTTCCTTGTATTCATTCTGGACTTTGTTTATTATTGTTTTTCTAGTTCTTTTAGGTGTGGAGTTTGATTGTTTATCTGAGTTTTTTCTATCTTTTTCTGGTAAGCCTTTAATGCTACAAACTTGCCTCCCAGGAATGCATTCACTGTGTCCTGTGGATTTTGGGTTGTTGTTTGTTCATTTTCATTTGTTTCCATGTAGCTTTTGATTTCTTCCTTGATGTCATCGATAACCCACTCATTATTTAATAACATGCTATTTGGCTTCCATGTGTTTGAATGTTTTATAATTTTTTTATTGAGGTTGATTTCTAGTTCCATGACATTGTGATCCTAGAAGATGCTTGATATAATTTCAATTTTCTTGAATTTGTTAAGACTTATTTTGTTTCTTAACACATGGTCTAACTTTGAGATTGATCCATAGGCACTTTTGAATAACGTGTAGCTTTTGCTCTGGGATGAAATGTTCTGTAAATCTCGATTAAATCCATTTGATCTAGTATTTCACTTAATGTTGTTATTTCCTTGTTGATATCTTTGTCTGGAAGATATATCCTTTTGTGAAAGTGGGTGTTAAAGTCCCCTACTGTAATGTATTACTCTCATTCTCTTTCTTAAAGTTCACCAAGATTTTCTTATATATTTAGGTGCTCCTATGTTGGGTATATATGGATTTATAAGGGTTATACCCTCTTGTTGGTTTTTATGTATCATGTAGTGAGCTTCTTTGTCTCTTTTTATGGCCTTTGTTTTGAAGTCTGTTTTGTCAGATATAAGTATTGCTACCCCAGCCTTTTCATCTTCACTTCACGAATTTTTTTATCCCTTCATTTTTAACTGTGTAAATCCTTTGACTACAAGGTGAGTCTCTTTTAGACAGCATATATATGGGTCATATTTTCTTATTCATTAGTCACTTTATGTCTTTTGACTGTAGCATTTAATCCATTTACATTTAAGGGTATTATTGATAGGTACTTATTCACTGCCATATTTCCCTTATATCTATCTTACTCTCTCTCTATATTTACACTTCTTCTTAAAGCAGTCTTTTAAACATCTCTTGTAATTCTCTTGTAATGTTGATTGGGTGGCAATAAACTCTTTTTGCTTTTTGAAGGGGTCTGGGAAGCCTTTTATTTCTACTTAAATTTTAAATGATAACATTTCTGAATAGTGTAGTCTTGCTCTTGCATTTCCTTGATCTTCATTAAGTTGAACTTCATCCAATACCTCTGGCCTATAGGGTTTTTATTGAGAAGTCAGCTGACAGTCTTTTGGGAACTCACTTGTAGGTAACTAACTATTTTTTTTTCTTGCTGCCTTTGAGATTCTCTCTTTGTCTCTAAATCTGATGTTTTGATTATGATGGGTCTTGGTGTAGGTCTCTTAAGGTTCGCCTCAGTAGAGACTCTCTATGCTTCCTGAACTTGTATGACTTTTTCCTTCACTGGATTGGGGAAGTTTTCTGTCATTATTTCTTCAAAAATGTATTCTATCCACTGCTCACTTTCTTCTCCTAATATTCCTATGAAACAGATATTGTTACATTTCATGTTGTCACAAAGTTCCTTTAAATGATCCTATTCTTTTTCAGTCTTTATTTTGTAATTGTTGTTGACTAAATGGTTGTTTTTTTCTACCTTGTCTTGCAAATTGCTCATTTGATCTTCTTTGTTAATCTTGCCTCCTTTAAATTTCTTCCAGTGTATTCTTCAGTTTAGATATTGCATTCTTCATTTTCAACCAGTTCTTATTCATATTTTCTATGTTCTTTTTTATGATGATGTAGTTCCCACTAAGTTCATTGTATTATTGTTAAGTTCTCTGTGCACCTTTAAAACCATGACTTTGAACCCTATGTCTGATAAATTGCTTGCTTTGATTTAATTTAGCTCTTTTTCTGGGGATTCCTCCCTTTGTTTTGTTTGGGAGTTGTTTCTTTGTCTTCCCATTTTAACTGTCTCTTTTTGCTTGTTTTTATGTATTAGATAGGTCTGCTTCAATTTCCTGTTTTCATGGAATGGTCTTGTGTGGTAGGAATCTTGTGGGACCCTATGATGCAGTCTTCTTGATCTCTTGAGCTGGATGCTCTAGGAAAGTCCCTTGTGTGGTTTATGTGGGCTCTCCTATTGTATGTGGGTCTTGATTGTTGTTGGCCTGTTGGTGAGATGTCCCCTCTGGCTGGCTGACTGAGAGGCTCAACCCCAACCATGTCATGTGCACTGATATATAGATGCTGACAGGAAAAAAAAGATCACACACACACACACACACACACACACACAAAAACACAACAAAAACAAGCAAAAAACCCACACACTAACAACAGCAAAGTCAATGACAAAAAAGCAAAGAATAAGATAAGAGGAAAGAGATATAGAATAGTGAAAGAAATAAAAGAATACAAGAAAACCAAAGAAAGAAAAATGAATATGAGTGAAGAGAAGAAAGAGAAACAGAAAGGAATAGAAATAGCAAATGGCAAAAAAAAAAAAAGTAGAAGAAGAAGAAAGAGATAGAATAACAGTAAGAAAAGGAGGACTCTTAAGATGGCAGCTTTGCTCCAGGGAGCGTGATTCTCAGCTTCTGTGCAGGGGAGGGAAACTTGTCATTTTTGAAAACAGGACATTAAAAATTATAGTGGACATTGAAAAACCAGATGGTAAGGAGACTGCTTCAGGACAACAGGGACCCAGGGATCAGCGTGGGGACCAGGGGGGTTGCAGTCCCTAGGCCAGGTGCTCCTGGGTCTGCCTCAGGGCACTGGGAGAGCTGAGTCACTGCTCCCTCCCCGGACTATGGGGGTTGAGCAACACCAGGGGAGACCTTGTGGCTTGAAGGCACAGAGAGGGGAGTTGGACTGGGAGACGATCAAGCAGGATCGTCTCTGTGAGCACCCACCCATAGCTCTGGGAGAAGTGAGTGCTTCCAGCCCGCTCGACCAGGGGCAGCCTGGAAGTGCGCCCTGCACCCCCAGCCCAGTGGGAGTGTGGATAGGTGGAAAACCCAGACCTCAAAGTCCTGATCAAGGAAAGGACTTGGGTATTCTCAGGTTTCTGGAGCTAGCAGTGCTGAGCTGTGGAAGTGCACGTCCCCTCGGGAATCCTGAACTCGCGCTGTGAGTCTTGGAAGGGACTCAGCACTTAGAGTGTTCCTAGAGCCTGAAACTCAAAAAATTTGGTGGATGGGCATGCCCCTTTACGATCCCCAGAGCTTGCACTGTGAATCCAGGAAAGATGCGGGTGATTCCCGAGAACCTAGCGCCCGCCATGGTGAAATCTGGGGGAAGGACACATCTCCTTGTGATCCCATGAGCTTGCAGGGCCCTGGAGCCTGGAGCCCAGGAGACGGCGGCAGTGAGCTCCGGAGAGCATGCTCAGGAGCGCCCAGGGTCCTGTAGAGGAAAGTCAGATTGGCTCTGGAGAGAGCACCCAGCTGGCCCATAGTACCTGAGCAACTTACTGAGATTTGACTGGGACAAGTAATAAGAATATAAAATGCCCCTCAGCCTGCTGAAGCCAGCAAGACCAGAAAAATTGGTTTGGCCAGTTACAAACCAACAAGAGGTTTTTTTGTTTTGTTTTGTTTTGTTTTGTTTTGTTTTGTTGGCTATTGTTGGTTGATTGATTTTATCTTGTGTTTTAAGTGACTTTTTATTTTTCAATTCTTATTATTTTTATATCTCTCAATCCCTTATGTTTCTCTTCCATTCATCCTAGTATTATTCCTTCCACTCCAAATTTATCTCTCCTGCACTCCATATTCTGCTTTTTTTTTTATTTTGCAAGTTACTGTAAATTTGTATTATCTTTTTCTCACTTTTGCGACACTTTTTATTTTAATAGTATTTTGGTATTCTTTTTCTTTCTGTATAATCTTCTTTGCTTGGCTGGTTATACTGTCATTTGATAGGTTCCCCATGGTATCTCAGTCACAGTGTGTTGATAATTTACTATCCTTCATCTGTGTTCCATTAGCACACCTCTCAAGTTTCTGTTCTCCTTATTCTTGTTATCTAGATCTCATAGATTCTGCTACAAGATTGTTGCTTTAATATTACTGTAAATAAGACCTAGTTCATATAATTGTAAATACTACTCAACACCCATACCTGATCTCAGCCCACATCACAAATTTCCTGAACTATATTATTGTGGGGGTTGTCTCTATTCTTTTACACACTACTCCTATTTACTAATCTTTATTCCAACCTACCTCAGAATCTGACCTCCCACAGCCTTACAGCTTTCTAGATCCAACTAACAATCCTTTCATCCCCAATAAGAGTCTTACCTTCTTTCCATCCTTTCTAAAACATGGATAGTGGGGTGGAGGATCATGGTTAACAATATAAGTAGCCAAATGATATCCCATCTCTTCTCTACTAGCTGCTAATGTAAATATCATAGTATACTGTCTTGCTGTCTTAAACAATTTTGTCTTACTCCTCCAAATGATCACAAAAAAGAGTAGGGGGAAGTTGTGAACACCAGGATACATGAAGGAGACTGCACCACTGAATCTCACAGGTATTCTACCACAGAAGTTCACACCATAATCACAGGGAACCAGAAGAGATCAATTTAAGAAACAGAGGCTAACAAGAAGAATCCCACCAACAATGAGAAAAAAAAGAAACAATCCCAAATGAAGGGAAACAAGGAAACCTCAGAAAAAATGCTAAATGAAATAGAGGAAACTCAACTATCAGATACTGAGTTCAAAACAATGATTATCAGGAAGTTCAATGAACTCACAATGAGCTACCAGAAACTAGAGGGAAGCTACAATGATCTCATTGCAAACTATATAAACATTAAAAAGGAAATAGAAACTCTCAACAAAGGCCAAGAGGAAATGAAAAATGCCATTTCTGAACCAAAGAACACAGTAGAAGGAATGAAAAGCTGGATTGATGAAGCAGAAGATTGGATTAGTGAGCTAGAGGACAAAGTGGAAAAGAACACCCAGAGAGAGCAAGAAAAGGAAAAGAGGCTCAGAAAGAATAAAGAGGGATTAAGAGAAATGCAAGGCAATATGAAAGGTAATAATATCCGTATATTAGGGATACCAGAAGGAGAAGAAGAAGAGCAAGGGATATAAAACCTGTTTGAAAAAGTACTGAAGGAAAAGTTCCCTAATTTGATGAGAGAAAAAGTCACACAAATCCAGGAAACTCAGACAGTTCCAATCAAGAGGAACCCAAAGAGGCCCACCTCAAGACACATCATAATTAAAATGGCAAAATTTCAAGACAAAGAGAGAATATTAAAGGCAGCAAGGGAGAAACAGGAAGTAACATACAAGGGAGCCCCAATAAGGCTAACAGCTGATTTCTCAAAGGAAACACTCCAAGCCAGAAGAGAATGGCAAGAAATATTCCAAGTAATGAGAACCAGAGGTCTGCAACCAAGGCTACTTTACACAGCAAGGCTCTCAGTCAAGATAGAAGGCCAAATAAGAAGCTTCTCAGACAAAAGAAGTCTAAAAGAATACACCTCCACCAAACCAGCTCTGCAAGAGATTCTAAAGGGACTGCTTTAAGGAAGGGAAGGAAAAGAGAGAGAGAGAGAGGAACACACGTACATAAAAGACAATGAATAAGTACCTATCAATAATAACCTTACACGTAAATGGATTAACTGCTCCAATCAAAAGACAGAGAATAGCTGAATGGATAAGAAAAAATGACCCACACATATGCTGCCTACAAGAGACCCACCTCAGGATAAAAGACATGCACAGGCTGAAAGTGAAGGGCTGGAAACAACACTTCCAAGCAAATGAGCAGGAAAAAAAAAAGCTGGGGTAGCAATACTCATATCAGACAAAAGAGACTTCCAAAAAAGGTTCATAAAGAGAGGCCCAGAAGGTCACTTCATAATACTCAAGGGAAGAATCCACCAAGAAGACATAAATACTGTAACTATATATGCACCCAACATAGGAGCACCCAAATACATAAGGAAAATCTTAGAGGACTTCAAGAAAGATATGGACAGCAACACAATTATAATGGACGATTTTAACACCCCACTATCAAAAATGGACACATCTTCCCAACGAAAATTCAACAAAGACAGTGTGGCATTGAAGAATACCCTAGATGAAATGGACTTTACTGATATATACAGAGCCCTCCATCCCAAAGAAGCTCAATACACATTCTTTTCAAATGTACACGGAACATTTTCAAAGATTGACCACATGATAGGACACAAAACAAGCCTCAACAAATTCAAGAAAATTCAAATCATACCAAGCATTTTCTCATATCACAAGGGACTGAAGCTAGAAACCAACCCGAAGGAAAAAAACCCAAAACACTCAAAATCGTGGAGATTAAATAGCATGCTATTAAACAATGAATGGGTCAAGAATGATATTAGGGAAGAAATCAAAAGGTTTCTGGAAACAAATGAAAACAAACTCACAACAACCCAAAACTTATGGGACACAGCCAAGGCAGTCCTGAGAGGGAAGTTCATAGCAATACAGGCCCACCTAGAAAAGTTAGAAACATTTCAAACAAACAACCTAGCCCTATGCCTACAAGAACTCAAGGAACAACAACAAAGACAGCCTAGAGCAAGCAGAAGGAAGGAAATAACCAAGATCAGAGCAGAACTAAATGACATAGAGACTAAAAGCACAATTCTAAGGATCAATGAATCCAAGAGATGGTTCTTTGAAAATATAAACAAAATCGACAAGCCTTTAAGCAGACTCATCAAGAAAAAAAGAGAGAAGACCCAAATAAACACAATCAGAAATGAAAGAGGAGAGATTACAACAGATACCACAGAAATACAAAGGGCTGTAAGAAATTACTCGGAAGAACTGTATGCCAAGAAATTTGAAAGCCTAGGTGAAATGGACAAATTTCTAGAAAAATATAATCTTCCAAAACTCAATGAAAAAGAAACAGAAAGCCTGAACAAACCAATAAGAGCTGACAAAATTGAAGCAGTAATCAAAAAACTCCCAACACTCTAAAGCCCAGGATGAGATGGTTTCACAGGAAAATTCTACAAAGCATTTAAGGAATAGCTAACCCCTATCCTTCACACACTATTCCAAAAAATCCGAAAAGATGGGAGACTCCCAAACTCTTTTTATGAGGCCAACATCATCCTAATTCCAAAACCAGATAAAGACACAACAAAGAAAACTTCAGGCCAATATCACTGATGAACATTGACGCTAAAATCCTCAACAAGATACTGGCAAACCGCATCCAACAATACATTAAAAAGATCATACACCATGACCAAGTGGGATTCATTCCAGGGATGTAAGGATGGTACAATATTCGCAAATCAGTAAATGTAATACATCACATACACAAAAGCAAAGACAAAAACCACATGGTCATATCAATAGATGCAGAAAAAGCATTTGATAAGGTACAGCACCCATTTATGACAAAAGCACTCAGCTAAGTGGGAATAGAGGGAGCATTCCTCAACATAATAAAGGCCATATATGAGAGACCTACAGCCAACATCATACTCAATGGGCAAAAATTAAAATCTTTTCCACTAAGATCAGGAACAAGGCAAGGCTGTCCACTTTCACTACTTCTATTCAATACAGGACTGGAAGTTTTAGCCACAGCGATCAGACCAAGAAATAAAAGGCATCCAAATTGGAAAGGAGGAAACAAAACTGTCACTGTTTGCAGATGACATGACAGTGTACATAGAAAATCCTATCGACTCCACTAAAAAACTGCTTGACCTAATAAATGAATTTGGCAAAACAGCAGGATACAAAGTCAATAACCAGAAATCAAAGGCATTTCTGTACACCAACAATGAAACAGCAGAAGCAGAGATCAAGGAAAAAATCCCATTTGAAATAGCAAAACAAAAAATAAAATATCTAGGAATAAACCTAACCAAAAAGGCAAAAGACCTGTATTTAAAAAACTACATAACACTCAGGAAAGAAATCAAGGAAGACACAAACAAATGGAAACATATACCGTGTTTATGGATTGGAAGAATTCATATCATCAAAATGTCCATCTACCCAAAGCAATGTACACATTCAATGCAATTCCTATTAAAGTACCTATGGCTTATTTCACAGACATAGAACAAACACTTCAAAAATTTATATGGAATCATAAACGACCCCGAATAGCTGCTGCAATTTTGAGAAAGAAGAATAAAGTAGGAGGGATCATAATACCTGACACTAAACTATACTACAAAGCCACTGTAATCAAAACATCCTGGAACTGGCATAAAAATAGGCACATAGACCAATGGAACAGAACAGAGAGCCCAGAAATATACCCAAGTCTCTATGGTCAATTAATACTTGACAAAGGAGGCAGCAAGTTAAAATGAAGTAAAAATAGCCTCTTCAACAAATGGTGTTGGGAGAACAGTACAGCTACATGAAAAGAATGAAATTCGAGCACCAACTTATACCTTATACAAAAATAAATTCAAGGTTGATAAAAAACTTAAATATAAGTCTTTTTATATTTAAACATAGCACCATTAAAGTCGTTGAGGAGAACGTAGGTACGAATATCTCAGATTTTTCAAGCAGAAACTTTTTTACTGACATGTCTCCTAGAGCAAGGGACATAAAGGAAAGAGTAAACAAATGGGACCTCATCAAAATTAAAAGCTTCTGCACAGCTAAAGAAAACAGTATCAAAATAAAAAGGGAACCAACTTTATGGGGAAACATATTTGCCAATGATACCTCAGACAAGGGTTTAATCTCCAAAATATTTAAAGAACTTACATGACTACACTCTAAGAAGACAAGCAACCCAATTAAAAAGTGGGCAAAGGACTTGAACAGACACTTCTCCAAGGAGGACATACAGAAAATCCAAAGACACATGAAACGATGTTCAATATCGCTAGCTATCAGAGAGATGCAAATTAAAACCACAGTGAGATACCACTTCACACCAGTCAGAATGGCCATCATAAACAAAGCAACAAACAACAAGTGTTGGAGAGGTTTTGGAGAAAAGGGGTTCCTAGTGCACTGTTGGTGGGAATGCAGACTGGTACAACCACTATGGAAAGCAGTATGGAATTTCCTCAGAAAACTAAAAATGGAACTGCCTTTTGTCCCAGCAATTCCACTGCTGGGATTATATCCTAAGAACACTAGAACACCAATCCAAAAGAACCTATGCACCCCAATGTTCATAGCAGCACAATTTACAGTAGCTAGATGCTGGAAGCCCATCAATAAATGAATGGATCAAAAAACTATGGTACATTTACACAATGGAGTTCTATGCAGCAGAAAGAAAGAAGGAGCTCCTACCCTTTGCAGCAGCTTCGATGGAGCTGGAAAGCATTATGCTAAGTGACACAAGCCAGGCAGTGGAAGACAAATACCATATGATCTCACCTTTAACAGGAATCTAAACAACAAAACAAAGAAACAAGCAAAATATAACCAAAGACACTGAAATAGAAGACAGGCTTACAGTGACCAGAGGGGAGAGAAGGGGGAATTTCAGGGGAGAATGGGAAGGGTTTACAGGGGCAAATTTAAAGGACACATGAACAAAAACTGGGGGGAGGGTGGTAATGGGAGGGAAGAGGGGAGGGTTGGGTGGATGGGCTGGATTGGGAGTAAAAGGGAGAAAACTGTACTTGAACAATGATTAAAATAAAATAAAAAAATTTAAAAAAAGAAAAGGAAAGAAGAAATACAACAGAGTAAGAAATGGAAAGAGGAAAATAAAAGATATGAAAAATAGAGAAAAGAAGAAAAAGAAAAAATAATAAAACAGCCATAAAAATAATATAAAAATGAAAAAGAACAAAGTAAAATTTTTATAAGAAAGTGTAGTGCCTGCCTGTTGGTTTCTTTCTTTGTATGCCCCTCTAATGTTGTCTGAAGGTGGTGTAAGCCAATGTCAGATGCTATCCACATCTAGCCTTTGGCAGTGTGTTTGAAACTACAAGGGACCCACAGTTTGTGGCTGTCTCCTCCAGGTTTGGCTGCACATAGGATGGGCCACATTTCACTGCAAGGCTGACTTTTATCAGCACTGGGCCCAGGGGTAGGTCAGCAAACATCCCAAGGCACTGCAGGATCCAGCTCCACCTGCATCTGTCTGATGGCCTGATCAGTCTCAGTTGCTGACCCAACATTTTCTGAGGGAACTTCTGGTGGAATTGAGAGGATGGAACCCTTGGATTTTCTGTGGCAGAGAGATACTGTTTATACTTCAGGGAAGATGGTGGGTATGTTTCCCCACCCCAAGCCACACATCTGAATCTGTTCCAGATTATTTCCCTGATCTTTGCAGGGTGGAACACCTAGTAGGAAAGCTGATGGGGCCTCCAGAGCCCAGAGTTTGGGTTTGTTGGAAACCAGGAGGGCATTTTTCCTGTGAGGGGGAAAGCAGCCGTCTGGTTCCTAGAAAGCATATGAAATAGCTGCTCACTAAAACCAGTCTCTGACATTCCCTGAGTCTGCCTATATTTATATCTCCTCAGCAGGGAGTTAAGATGCAGGGTAGGGAAAAAGATGCAGGGTAAGGTGAGTATGGATCTAGAGGGTGAGGCTAGTTGGATGCCAGAAGATGGGTCAAGTAGCATTCCAGAAGGTGGGGCAAGCAGTATCCCATATGGTGGGGTAATTGTTTTTCCCCTGGGAAAGGCTTGCTCTTCTCAAGAAAAATGGCTGTTGTAGTATCAGGGGATGTCCTGGCACAGGGATCCCAGCAGCCACTCTGCTGCACCCCTCTCCAATGCCTCCCCTTCCAAACTCATCAGGGAACTACTACCTGCACTGCCCTTCCCTCACCAAAATCCAAGGTGAGTGCCCCTGAACAACAACAACAAAATGGTGTTTTGGCCCTTTGAAAAATAGTGGCTTTTTTTCCAGGAGGCTCCATCTCTCCCCAACACACAGAAACCCCACAGCTTTTCACCACTAGATGCTATTTGGGCAGCAAATCTGAGTTCTGGTGCTGCTCCATAACTGGGAGCCCAGTCCGGGGTCCATGTTTTATTCCTCTCAGAAGGAAGATCCCACAGCTGTGCAGCAACCTCAGCCTGGTACTCTTGGGAGCAGGGCTGGGTAATTGCTTTCCCCCTTTTGTGTCTCCACCCTTCCTACCATTCTCAAGGTGGTTTCTGCTTGTCCTTGGTTGAAAGTCTCCTCTCCAGGTAGTCTTTGGTTGGTTATTTCAGGCAGCTGTTCCCTTCTTTAGTTTTAGTTCCAGTTTGGTTCTGGGAGGAGTTGCAAGAAAGATATTCCACCACCATCTTGTGCCTCCCCCTCCCCAAATCTGTATGCTTATGTGGAAAGAGCAAAGAGGAGAATTCTGGCATTGGCTAAAATTTTTAATCCTGACTCTATCGCTATTAACTGGGTCATGTTATTAACCATGATTGTGTTACTTGATTTCTCTGAACCTCAGCTTCCTCAGATGTATGATGTACCAAAGTCTGTCTACCTTGCAGAATTGGAAATTGGATGATTAATTGAAATAAAAATAAAATATATGACATCTGTCTAGAAGGTATCCAGCCATGTAATATGAAAAATAGACATTCATGGAAGAAGACACAAGATAAAAGAAACATTGTACATAGGACAATGATGTCTCAGTCCCCTTCAAAATAGGCAGCTTGGGACTTCATACAGTTCTCCCTATCACCATCAGTGGCCCTGTCATATTTTCCTGAATCTCATTGACAGTCTGAAATCTCTTCCCTTTCAAAGGTGATTTTAGTTTTGGGAAAAGCCAGGCATCACAGGGTGCCAAATCTGGGCTGTAGGGGCCCTGACTCACCTGGGTGATTTGATGTTTTGCCAAAAACTCTACATGAGACAATGTATGAACTAGCATGTTTTGTCACGAAGCTGTCAATCACGAGGTACCCATAACTGTGGCCTTCTGAATCATCCAAATAGTTTCTGTGGAGGAATGTTCAAGCTTAAAGTTCAATTTGATGTAGATTCGTTGCTCTACCTTCTCAGTCATTTTGACTGCAACAGCCACACAGTACACATGCTCACTCAATGGCCTGTACCACCCCCAATAACTGATACAGTGAAGTCATCATTGTTCACACATGGACATTCCTGTCCATTCTCCTTGGCTGCCAGGTTACAACAGTGTTGCACAAATCATTCTCATTATATTAACAATGGCTAAACTTATTCAGGACAACTTTTGTATGTGTTATTTCTCCCCTAGCTTAGTACCTGGAAGGTATTCTTTTATCATAGAAGGAGAGGAAGAGTGATAGAGATGCCTCCTCCTTGTCTTTTAGAGCTGTCAGGTGACTCCTCGTGTCCATTCTGGGTAGTTGTAATTCATGAGAGTGTGTTTCCCATGCTAGTTGGTGCCCAGCTCACTGATGTGGGCATAGTAGAAGTCCCCAGAAGACCTTTTCATGATTGAGTACCCTTCTATCTGGCAACAGGAAAAGGATGAGGAAAAGAACCTCTGGGTGGTATCAGTTTTACTACCCTGGCTAAGGAGGCTCAGCAGAGGGGTGGGCAGGCAAAAACAGACTTGGTACACCACCACCAGCCTCAGGGACAGGGTGAATGTAAGGACTGTGACCACAATAACAGCAGTAGGGAGAACTCAGTGAGGAGAGGCTGCAAGGTGGTAAAGGGAAGAAAACTTTAAATGAGCAAAACTTCTAAGAGCACAAAAGAGAGAGGGGAGGGAGGGACCAGCAGGGTGGGGAAAAGGGGTGGAGAGAGAAAGAGTAGGAAGAAGTGGGAGGAGGGTGGATGACAGATATGGATTAAAAAGAGGGTGGAAGAGGAACAACTAACGGGCTCAAGAACAAGAAACAGTGAGCAGTCAGAGGAGAGGTGGCCAGAGGACTAAGAAGCCAACAGAAGTTCCAGAGAGGAGGAAAAGAAGAAGGTAAGGATGGACTTGAATTTTAAGAAATAAAACTACCAGTTGATGGGAAGGAGCCAGCAGACAGAGCCTTGAATTCCAGGCTGGATAAAAACAAAGCTCTTTGTACCTGTGTTTTTTTTCCCTATCTCTCAGTGTTCCCTGTGATGGTGAGGTTTGGATATATTAAAGAGGCTGTTTTACAAAGCTAAATGAGATAAATGACTAACTTGGTATACAAGGAGCTGTAGAAAGGTGAGTGGAGGGCCCTAGGAGTTAGTTTGCTCCCTGTGCAGTTGCAGTGGTCCAAGAGCATCTTGCAAGGGGTCTACCATCCATTTCTAAGCACATTTTAAAAGATAAAATTGGCCCTTTAAAAAGCCATCACTGTTTTACAATGCTTCCTCTAGGCTTGGAATCTTTTTTGAAATGCTTTTCAGAACATCTAGGAGGGTGTGTTGATTCTTTTCCTCCTAAGGCATGTTGGATGGTTTAAAAATATTCCCTGCTTAGTTTCTTGCCGAGTATCATGTCCCGCTGGGCACTGTGAGCAATTTGGCCTGCCACTTGCTGTCAGAAGCAAGAGAGGCTGGTGAGACCCAGAGAAGAAGCCAGGAGAGATGCCCACTGAAAGTTACCTTTCCTTCTGGGTACAGGTCAAGGTAGAAGACAGCTGGGCTAAAGGTTTCTGTCAGTTCCTTGACCTCTCTTCTAAACATGTGGCAAAAGAACCTGGACTCAGCAGCTGAGAGACTGGGGCACTAAGTTGCTGGATAACCTTGGGAACTTCTGGACACTTCCCCTTCTGGGCCTCAGTTTCCTCTTCTATAGACATGAGAGGTTTGAAGTAGAAGGATCCCTCTGGTTCTATTCAGTAGTAACATAGTACAAGGCTATGATTCCTTAGGCTCAAATACAACTCAGCTGAAAGAGGGAAGCTTGACACAAGGCTTTTATATCCTTACTGTGCCTTTGTTCAGTTTTTTCCTTTATTTTGCCTTCCCATATCTCATAATGGAGGGATTCCTGGTTCTTACTCCTCAGGATCTCACTTGGCTGTTTCCTGAACAAGGTTCTGGCACACCAGGTCCGACTGGCCTGAGAGAAGGAAGGACAATGCAAGGAGCACTAGACAGGGAGTTGGGAGAACTGAGAGAAACCCAGCAAAACTAAACAGAGAAGAGACTTTTGGGCTCAAAGCTGGGGACACAAGCCTGTACTTAGAGACATCCCAGCCTGACTTTTACATCTGCGGACCAAGCAGTCTCCATCTCCTCCATTCACTGCCCCTGAGTCACAGCCCAGCCCAGCCCAGACCCTGATTCACTGCTCTCCAGGGACAGATCTGAACTTTCCACCTTCTTGCCAGGTTCCCTAGGGTGGCAGAACTGATTGGAACCTGATCCCTGGCTGTCCATCTAAGTCTTCTTCTCACTTGGCAACTGCCAAGGAATAGTCCCAGAGACCACAGCATGCATGGCAGTGAATACCCTGAGGTGTGTTCCCTGGTTTCCAACTTGGCACACCCAGAGCATCACCTCACCCAGACACGTGTTCAGAGAGCTATGGCAGTAACATAATTGTGTTGCCCTGCTTTGCAACTGCCTCAGAACCCTCAGAGATGTCCTTGCTGGGCTCCTGCAACTGATCATCCCTTTGTCCCCTAGCTGCCTCACTCCTGTCTCCTCTCCTAGTCCTGGGCTATTAGAACTAGAAGTTTCTTAGATTGCCTGTCAACCTGTTCTTTGACAAAAAAGGAAAACAAAGCCTGGAAAAGGGAAGTGACTTGTTGGGGATGACATAGGGAGTCAGGGCCAGTTCACTCGGGAGAACACTTGGCTCTGCTCACTCCCACTAGGGCTCTTCTGACTTCTGTCCTTGGCTGTGGTTTCTGAGCCTCTGTCTCTTCCCAAGCCTCCCTGCTTCTTCCATTTAAGCATCTCTCTAATCCTGTTTTTTGGCAGGGACACCCACATGTCCAACTGTTCTTTGTCATCAGTGCTGGCTGCTTGTGGGGCTCATACTGTGGGAAGTTCTAAGCTCTAGCAGCCAGCAGGCTACCACAGTACAGCCTGGCCTCTTGGATATAGGCTGACTCCCTTTTGGAACTGAGCCAATTCAAACAGGACAGGGAATCTGTCTGTGTGGGTCAATCAGGAGAGGACCTACTGTCCTCAGGACCAGTGAGACCCCAAGCCTAGGCTCTGCCCTCTTTCCCGGGGAAGACCTCACCCACCAGGAATTCCAGCAGCTCTCTGTGTGAACTGGCCCTTTTTTAGACTTAAGGATTGAGCTGACCAATGGGGGAAGACATTCATTTTTCCAGGAAAGCTTTGGGATTCTTAGAAAAGAAGTTGACTTCACTTCCATGGTCAGAAGCTGCTGGCTGCTGGCAAATGACAGCTTAATGCCATTTTGTGACTCAGTTGTTTCTGATATATTAGCAAATGATAGGCAAGAAAAATTCAGCCTTCAACAGTCCACTCACTTTCACGAGGAAAGGGAGTTAAGAGGTCCCAGAATCAGAGGTATTGAAATAACACATAGAGACCTGGAGTTTATATAATTCAGGGGTAAGGCAGAAGGGAGAGCCTTGGCATTTGGAGTCACATTTGGGTTAGAATTTTGGTTGAGTGGCTTTGGTGACATATTTAATGTCTTTGATCCTCTGTTTCTTCATCTTCCAAAGAGGTTAGTAAATGCCTTCCTTGTGAGGTTTTATGAGGATTAAATAAAATAATGAACTTAAAATGACTATCACCTAATAAGTGCTCAATGAACAATTAAACATCAGGGAGAACCCATGTCCTTGGACCAGGTGTCTTCAAATTGCATTTCATTTGATGCAAAGGCCTTTCTACCATGGAGGCTTGCTATGACATGTACTTCACAGGTTTTTATGACCACAGGTTTTTTTTTTTGGTCTGGGATTACTGCTGCTTACTTTTAAACCAGGAGTCAGAAAATCTGGATTTGCCTCTTGGCTTTGCCAATAATTTGCTATACTATGACAAGTGGGTGAGTCACAAATTTCTCAGATATTCTAACTTAGAGCTAGATTTGCCTTAGCAACCATCCAGTTCAGCCACTTGGTTTTACATATCAGTGAACTGAGGCTCAAGGAGGGGTAATGTCTTATCTAGGGTCATAAAGAAATAGCTGAAACTGGAAAGAGCCTTTCTTAAGAGGCTCTTGTTCACAGAGAGGACTTTTAGATTCTTCATCAACACTGGCATCTTCATGAGTCAGAATTTCAGAACAGGTAAGATGTCTTTGGGGTCTGGATGCCCTTTTTCCTCAGATCACAGAGTAGAAAACCTCCTATTTCTTGTCCAAGTAGAAATGAGCCAGTTTCAGACCTACCATTGTGGATGTGCCTTCAGATTGGTGATGAGATTCAAAGAATTGCAGGAAACACACATTTTATAATATGGAGTCCAGCTCCAGGACCAACAGCTTGAGTTAAAAAAAAATTGGAGGGGCAGACTGGACCAATTACAAAAACAAGAAAGGCCTGATCCACACCTCTCTTCCTCTCTACCCCTGCTTCCAGGGATCTTCATGTCTAGTAAAATAACCAATTTACATTTTAATTAATATTCTTCCCATTGCCCATGTTTTTCCTTTCTCTGATAGTCACCTTTCTCTACTTGGTGTCACATGGGGGTCCTTGCTGTGTCACTCTAACCAGTCCTCTGTACTATCAAATTCTCCATCAAGTTGGCTAGTTGGATCATGTTTGAGAGAATTTTTTCTGGAAATGTCAGAAAAAAAAGCCCTAACATTATTGAGTAGCTACTATATGCCAGTACTGTTCTAAGCAACTCCACATATCCACAGATTGTTTAATAGCCACGAGTAAACATTCTTTTTTTTTCAGATGATGAGGAAACTAAGAAGTTAAGTGACTTGCCTAAGGTCACACAACTAGAGAGCAATGGAGGCAGAGTTAGAATCTCATTATTCCTTAGGAGCCATGAGCCCCACTACCTAACTATTCCTGTTTCCTTTGTTCTTGTTATCATTTGACATCAGTGGAACAGTAGAGCCTGCTGTTTGGCCAGCTGAGAACCTGGCAGTAGACACTGCTGCAGCCAAGAGCACTTAATGGCTAAAAAAGGAAATAACTTTCTATATGTGAATTCTGGCCAAATGGTGGCAGTTGCTGAAGTCTGGGAATCCTGACCAATGTGGACTGTAGGCCTGATGTAATCATTAATTCTGGGAACAGCATATGTAAGAGATAGCCAGAAGCTAAAGAAAACACATTGGCCCTCTTACAGAAAGTAGGAAAGGCCCTGTTTGGGGAGTTAAGGGACTGAGTTCTTGTTCACACATCTGTCACTAGTTGTCAGTCCTAGAGCCTCTTTGATTTTCTTTACCTTTTATAAACAGAAAATGTAGGCTTTGGAAGAGGGCATAACAGTTTTGAGTACCTTAGACAGTATTTGCTAGTTGTGAGACTTTGCACAAGCTACTTGACCTCTGAGCCTCAGTTTTTTCATCTGTAAAATGACATACCACTTCTTTCCTAGTAGAGTTAATATAAGGGCTAGAAAGTATAGTTGTACAGTGCTTCACATGAGAAAAACACTTATCTTAGTTCTATCTATTGTTACTATTGCTTAACCTTCTTTGACTGTTGTCTTCATCTTGTATAAAAATAAAGAATTGATATCTAGATTTCTTTCCACTCTACTGTACTATGAATCTACGACAAGGTGGTGGGAATAGTAAGGAAAGGTAAGCATTTCAAAAATATAAATTTCATTAATAACTGCATAGCTACTAATCACCTCTCCCAGGACAATAAAAAAACCTCTCAATATTTTATTGTAATTGCAGATCTCCATTTGCCATCCTTCCCATCACTCCTTATAAGTATTTCTTCTTCCAACATTTCAAGAAAAAAAAAGTATTTACCCTAGCATAATTCTCTTTCTCCATTTTGCCTGATCTTTTCCACCTCCTTGGCTTTGAAACAACTGTTTGTTAGCAGGGTGTCTCTGAGTAGACCACTCTGTCCTTGACAAAATAAAATAAATTGAAAGAGGAGTTAATTATCTGCCATTGGCTGGAGTAGGAGGGACACTAAAGTGATACTTTGTCTTAGCCATCTGTCTCTCATGCTGTCTCATCTCTGTCTCCTTTTACCTCTGTAGTGATCAAGGTTCAGGGTGCAGGTCCCCAAGTGTACTTTAAATTCTGGGAAAGCTGCCCATACTGCCCAACTCAATAGCTGTAGCTATATCATATACCTGGTCATTTCCCCTGAGGCTGAAGTAGCTACCCTAAACCTAAATCAGTAAAAGACTGAAAATTATAAATGTAAGAATTGCCACAACCACTTACAAACTAACTTCCTATTCTAACCATGACCTCACAAATATCCCTGAGGCAGTCATGTTAGGTACAAGTGGCTAGCCTTTGACTGGTAAAGATTTTCAAAAAAGGAACTTTAGGTGATTTAGATAGTCTAGCACAGTTGTTCTGGCAGCGGCATTGCTGCCAGACTAGACAAGAGCTGAGTTTGAAGCCAACTACCTGGCTTAATAGCTGTGTGATCTTGCTAAAGTCACCCTCTCTGAGCCTCTAAAAAGGGGACATGGTTAGCCCCTACTTCCTCATGTTTTTGTGAGAATCAAATGAGAAAAAAATATATAAAGAAACTTATAAGTGCCTAGTACTTAAAAAGGTCTCAGTAAGTGTTAGCTTATATTATTACTATTATCACCTAGATTCAAATTCTCTTTTTGTGCAACTCTGGGTGAACTAGAAAACAGAGCTGAGACTCTCCAAAGATAATGAAGATTTCCAAGGTACCTGAGGACCAATACCACTTTCTCATGTAATTCTCCTTCCATATCCATTTTAGGGAGAAACTACTAAAGTGAAGGGAAATAAAAAATGTACATCAATGATTAAAGTACAGAAGAGTTCTGAGATGATGGTTATACTTGGTGCTTTATAAAGCCTCTTTGATGTCTGGCATAGCTTAGCAGCCCAATAAACACTTTCTGGACTGAACTGCACTGACATGGTGCTGTGTATAAGACATCATTTAAGTAAGTTTTTTGGGTCTTTTTACAAAAGAATTCTTGTAATTAAGAAGCAAGTTAACCCTGACCTGTGACACATTCTACTATACAGTGAGCAGAACTATAAGGTGGGACCAGGGGACTGTTATTCTGACTATGAATAACAACCTTTATTGAGAACCAGAGATCTGTTATTGTCCAGAACATGTGTCATTGTCCAGAATTAGATACAGACTCTATGGAGTGGTCTTAAAATCTAATTTTGACAAACCTCAGTGGTGAGCTCCCCAGTGATCTGGGGGAGGAGGCAAAAAAGGAAGAGTCTATACCGTTGGAGTCTCTGCTCCAGTCACAACCAGTCCTGCTTGAGGGCTCTCTCACTGGCAGTAGCTTCTGCCTCCTTGATGTCCTGGCCACCATAGTCATTTTGCAGGTGCCCCTAGGCCATCTTCCCAGGGAGGCCCCACTGCTATCACTAGGTGTTTTGAGTGACACTAATGCTGTAATTCATCCATTGTTCTGGGGGGAGGTTGTTTGTTTTTGTTTTATTTTAGACAGAGGGGAAGGGAGGGAGAAAAAGTGAGAGAAACATCAATGTGTGGGTGCCTCTCTCACACCCCCTACTGAGAACTTGACTTGACCCACAACCCAGGCATGTGCCCTCACTGGGAATCAAATTGGCAACCCTTCGGTTTGCAGGCCAACACTCAATCCACTGAGCCACATCAGCCAGAGCCATTGTTCTATTTTTTTTTTAAAAAAGTACATGAATCAATTACCATTTTCAAGGCACAATGTTAAGCACTAGGGCAATAAAAGGAAAGGAGGATTTCAGGGAGAGGAGGCAATGAAGAACAAATAGGGGGCTTGTCTTCAAGGAACTCAATGTTGATTTGGAGAGATAATACACAGCCAGTAGAGCAAATAATTCACTTTGTAATACTGATCTGAATTATTTTTTTCTTTGATCCCCTCAACACCCCACCTAGTGCTGGTCACATCAAGGGAGTGTCATAAATATTTGCTTGATTACATAAAAACAGATCCCCAGGCCTTATCACTAAATGGCAGAGTCCTTTCTCAAATTACTCACTGCCCCAGGGTAAGGATGGGTTTTGAAGTTCCAAAGCAGGAGAGAGAAGAATTGATGGGCTCTGTCCTTAGAGGGATAATGAAGGGAAACTTTCTGGTGTGCACTGACTTGATGAGAAACTCTGGAGTGAAGTCCTGTATATGTAGCCATTAGTCCTTGTTTCTTTGCTATAATGTCAATCATTACCCCATGAAGTTGTTATAAGGATTCACCATTCAACAATAAAAATTGAGTGTCTGTATATCCTGAAGATGTTCAGTTTTTAACAAAACAAATATGGTCTTACCGTCTTGGAGTCAACAAAAGAATGTTGGAGAAGTACATTTAGAAATGGGTAAGGTTTTATTTTTCATTGCTGGACATAAGAAGAAAGATTTGAGCTTCTCTAGGATCACTTTGAAAATTTACCATTAGACCAAACATTTTTTTCAATCATTAAAAAATAAATTATTTTGTACCTAATGATAAAATCTAATGCAATACATATACAAAGTAGAACAGAGCTTTGGACCTTGAGATGTCTACTACCCAATTGAGGGGAAAAGCCTTTAAATCTTTGAGAGCAGAAATCATGCCTGGTTTTATTAATTCAGTAGCTGTCATTGAGTGCCTAATAGTGTCAGGCTGGGTACTTCTTAGGTATTATTTTCAGTTTCCAGAACAGTGAAAGGCACATAGTAAAGAGTCAAAAAAGTACTTGCAGAACTTTTGGAGAACAAGTGTAAGGCAGCATATAACTAAGCATGAAAATGTATCCTTATTCAGAGTTCAGGAGACATCAAAGAGGGCTGAGGTCAATTTGAGAAGACTTCTCCATTGTCTGCCTAGATTTGTGGAGTCCAAAGAAGAGGTCCTGGCTAAGATGATGTTAATTTGGATTGCTCTAAATTGATTTTCTTTGGAAACATGGGTTGCGTAAGAGGCAACAGTGCCAACCTCAGAGGAGCCCTGGATTAGGATGTAGATACCAGAATTTTATTCCTAGCCACAGAATACATGAAGTAAGGTTACAAAAATGATTCATGCTCACTATACACAAAACTTTTCCTTTGGCCTTTTCCCTCTTACCCAAATACCATATCCTGTTACCAACAAGTTCCCTGGTGATTTCTCCAAAATTTTTGCATTGTCCCAGGATATGACAGATTGAAAGAGTATGTTGAAGGTTTTAGATTGAAAAAACTTCAGAGTTGGGATGCTCTTGTCCAGTTTCTAGGGACCATCTCTTTTTGCCTTCGGGATTTCGGAAATTGTATCAGTTACAAAGGGCTGCACAATTAAATTATTCAGAGCTCACTGGAGGGCCCTGATCTAAGGTAGCCCTTCTTGACCTCCTAAACTAGAGTTAGCCTTCTGCCATATAGTCCTGTAGTTCCTGGCATTTCCTAACATTAACACAACATGTTTTATTGCAATTATGTGTTTAATCTCTACCCTTAATTAAGGGAAATAAAAGCAGGTAAGCTCAGAAAAGGGAAGGAGTCTTTTTTTTGTCTTTTTAACTGCTGCATCTTTAGTGTCTTGTATGATGCCTGGCACCTGGTAACCACACAATTGAACTTACTAAATAAATAAATGAAAAGGAAGAATCACATTGAGATCATTGAGGTAGAGGGAACACAAGGAGCCAAGGTAAAAAAGTGAGAAATTGTGGACCATGTACAGTATGTGTATATAGGTAATTGTGTAGCTTTAAGTAGTGAGTATGTAAGAGCAACAGTGGAAAAAGAGGGTGAGGCTATGCTGTGGAAGGTCTCAAGTGCAAGTTAAAAAGTTTGGACTTTATAAGCTGTGGGAAGTCAGTGAAGTCTGAAGATAATACAGTGAGATATATTACTATTGTATTTGATAGAATCCATTCATAGCATTGGCAGTTTTCTTTGCACCTCCAAACACACTTCCTGCCAGGAAATGGATAACAATCTATAAAGCATTTAAATACCAAATACCCAATAAACTCAACAGGTTTCTTTGGCTAAAGTTATGGGGGTGGCCCAAAAGGACTCACTGGGAAACTAACTTCAGGCAGGGACCTTTCATATTATAAAGTGAGCAGCTGGTATATGCTAGTTGTTTCAAGTTTCTCTGACCTTGCCTGAGTCATTCAGGAAGTCACAAGTGAGAGGTCTTTCACCCTATTTGCTGCCATTGCCTGTCCCACTTCACTTCTCCTGGGCTAGTTTCTCTGTTCCCTCCTGAGGAGGCATCCTTTCCAATACTGTATTTCTAATATTCCATGATGTTCCTTTCTATATCTGTACGTTACTTCTTTCAGGTGGGGTTCTTTGGACCACATGTGAATCAGCAGTGAAGCCTCTTGGCAGATCAAACCAAAGCATCACATGCTTTGCCTGGATCTATTTTTATACTTCTTTGGGGACTTGCAAGGAGTAAGTGACAGTCAGAAGATCAAAGGAAAAGATTTCAGGGATTAAAGAGAGTTTATAAAAGTTGCCCCAAATCCTGGAAGAATATGATATTTGTTTCTTTCCTTCTTTCATTCACTTTTTGTTTGCATTTGTTTTCTTTTTTCTTTCTCTCCTTCTTTTCCATCTTTCTTTCTTCTTCTTTGTAATATACATATCTTATTCTATTTTTTTTCTTTCTTTCTCTTTCTCCAATTCTTGTCCTTCCCCACCACTGTCTTTGTAGTAGCTGCTGCCTTTCATTCAGTTTTTATATGCTGAGCACTGGGCTAAGTCCTTTTTATCCATCATCTCACAATACTCTATGAGCTAAATAATACTATCCCCATTTTGCAGATGAGGTAATTGAGACAGAGATACAGTAACTTCTCCATGCTTAGCAGATAACAGGGTTTTGAACTCCACTTTGCTAACCCCCAAGCCATCTTCTCTTAACAGTTTACATAGCCTGTTTTTCTGCATTTTCCAAATTACCCACTTATTTTTTACCTTTTTTTTGTTTCTTCTCTCTCTTTATCCTATCTACTTCTCTTTTCCCCTTTCTCTAAGACACTCACCACATCCTGGTCCCCACACTTGTGGCTGACCCTGAAAGTGCTGAACACTGTGCACATGCCCAGAAGAGATGACAGACCATTTAAACTCTTATCAGGCATTTTCCTTCTGAGCAAATGCTTTACATTTTTCTACATTGTCTGATCAAAAGCATAGGAAAGGCCTTAAGACCTGGTTGGATCCTTGATATGGAGGGGAATAGAGATAAGGTCCTTCCACTCACTCATAAATTCCTTCATTTCCAAAGACTCTGTACTCTCATGGTTGGGGAACATAAAAGGGTGGAAAGAGATCTGGTAGAACATAGGCCAGGAGGTTGATCTCTATCAAGGTATCAACTCAGGAGCCAAAGAAATCTAGACCGTAAAATGTGTACTCCCTCCCTCTCCTTTCTCATATGTATAAAAAGTGTTCAGATAGGAAGCAGGGGTATACTGGCAGCAAAAATGTGAAGGACAAAGTTTGAAATTGACAGTCCCTAAGGCCCCATCAGAATCTGAGGTTTTATGATTCTAGAAGGGAGTGTTTATGTTCAGTTCCTTTCTAATTTTTTTTAGTTATGCTGTTGATTAGAATTGATTAGAGGCTTAATCCATTAGGACATTTATTGCTCATTAAGTAAGAATTTTGGAGGTAGGATATTCAAGAGTTTCAGAGGCCTCAGGGCACTAGCTGGCATTTCCAAGATTCTCTGGGAAACTTGAGACATCTTGGCTCACACAACCCTTTCTACAGGCAGGAAGGAGTGGGGGTGGGGATGACTTCAAGTGAGGCTCCCTCTGTGTACTAAGGGATGGAAAAACATTTCCTAGAGCACTCCCTCCACATCAGACTCCCCCTATTCCTCACTGACCTGAATTAACTAATGTGAAGACTGAAAAAGAGATATTTGGCCTTTCACCCTGCTAAGGGGATCTAGGCCAGTTTACTACCAGGTAGAAAACACCAGTGCCTGACATCCCCTACTTAACTCACTCAACTAAGATTTACTAAGCACCCACTCTAGGTCAGGCTCTGGGCCAGGTGGTAAGAAAAAGAACATAGAGAGGCAAAGGATTATAAAACAAGACGGCAAGTGCAAGGAGAGGAGTGAGTATGCCCAGGGCCATCACAAGAGCTGAAGAGGCTCAGTTTGGGAGACCAGAGAGGGCTGGAAGAAGACATGACTAGGTTAATTTGAAGGGTAAACGGAATTCAGCTAGGGGTAAGGGGCTTGTAGGAGGTAGTAGAGAGGAGGACATCTGGGAATCTTCCAGACTTGGCATGGCTAGATAAAGGAAACTAAAGATATCAGGCAGAAAATGAGGCTGAAGAAGCAGGCAAGGGCCTTATGAGGGAAGGTTTTGTATGGGACATAAATGGTTGGGGCATTTATTCTAGATGTGAGGGTAACAGGTCTGTGCAGGATATCTCTTTTTGTACGCAGAAGGACAAACCAAGTTGTACAGTTACAATGGCACTGAGGTACAGGAGATTCAAATTTCCAGCTGCTTACCAGCCGGGGGAACCTGAGCACTCATCTGTGATACCTTTAACTAATGTAACTGAAGACCTTTTGTTTGTTACCTCCCAATACAGCTGGTATATATGGGATGGTTCTGAGAGTTAGGGAATGCTTCTTGAGGGGTCAAATTTGTCACTCTTTTCTCCTCCACCTAGTTCTGCCCTCTAGAGCCATAAAATTTTTATTTTCCACTAACAGCCATCCCAAAGCATAGGATATTTGTGGTATGATTTTCAACACATCACATACTCTTTCATTTAAACCTTGAGATCCTTTGATGCAGCTATTCCCATCCTCGTTTTACAGACACGGAAACAGACAGTGAGTTTTTGCCCAGAATCACATTTGCAGATTTGCAGACTCCAACGCTGTGTTCTTTCCACAACTTCGGAGTTTCTCCAGTTGTGGTGCTTGGCCAGCCTGTGTTAGAATCATCTGGGTTGTTTATTTCAAATCTAGATTCCCGGGGGAAGGGTACCCCAGACCCACTGAAGCAGAACCTCTGGGATTAAGAGCATAGAATCGAGAGACTTCCGGCAAGATGGAGGAATAGGTGGTCGCACCGTACCTCCTCATACAACCAAGATGAGAAAACCAATAATTTACAACAATAACTTACTATCAGAATAACACCCAGATCCGGCAGAGGATTTATCTGAATGGAAGTCGGGCAGCCAAGAAGCTGAAGTAGACGCGTTCATCCGGACTGGTAGGAGGAGACGAGCCGCGGGCGCGGGGCTGGGTCGGGTCGGCGGCGCGCGGAGGTCGGGGGAAGGTTTGGCGCGAAATCGGCGCAAAAGCCATCCGGCGTGCAAGAAGGCAGCGGTGATCCCTGAGTATGCAAGCTGCAGCTGGCAGACCCAGAGGGGCAGCGACTGTGGACCAGGGCAGAACTCATGGCCCGGAAGCCCAGACAAGGGTCTGAGTCCAGGGGAACGGAACTACCGCCATTGTTTTCTCCCGCCCCGCTCCCGCTCCCGCTCCCGCCCCGCCCCCACTTATAACGTCACAATCTAGCGACTGGGGTGCCCAGCCCCGGTGAGCACCTAAGGCTCCGCCCCCCACCGTAACAAGAGCAACCAGACCGAAAAAAAAAAAGGAGAGACAGGGGGAAAAAAAACAACAAAAAAACAAAAACAAAAAACCATGTTTTCAACAGAGCAAATCAGTCCCCCAGGACTCATCCTTTTGAGCGACCAAGAATTAGCCAATCTATCAGATGCGCAGTTCAAAACACTGGTGATCAGAAAGCTCACGGAACTGGTGGATTTTGGACGATATTTAGATGAAAGAATGCAGAGTACCATAAAACAGATGCAGGAAGACACGCGGAGGAGAGCCAATAGTGAAAGGAAGGAATATGAGTCTCAAAACAATACAGTGGACCAGAAGGAAGATAGAATCAACCAAGCAGGAAAGCATGATGAAATAAGAATTCAAAAAATTGAGGAAAAGATTAAGAGCATCCAAGACACCTTTAAACGTTCCAATATCCGAATTATAGGGGTACCAGAATCGGAAGGGGAAAAGCAACAGATTGAGCACGTATTTGAACAAATAATAAAGGAGAACTTCCCCAGTCTGGCAAAGGGAACAGTCTTCCAAGAAATCCAAGAAGCTCAGAGAGCCCCAAAGAAGTTGGACCCAAGAAGAAACACACCAAGGCACATCATAATTACATTAGCCAAGGTAAAAACGAAGGAGAGAATCCTAGAAGCAGCAAGAGATAAGGGGACAGTCACCTACAAAGGAGTTCCCATCAGACTGTCAGCTGATTTCTCCAAAGAGACCTTACAAGCAAGAAGGGGCTGGAAAGAAATATTCCAAGTCATGAAAGACAAGGACCTACATCCCAGATTGCTCTATCCAGCAAAGCTCTCATTTAGAATGGAAGGGCAGATACAGTGCTTCTCAGATAAGGTCAAGTTAAAGGAGTTCATCATTACCAAGCCCTTATTTTATGAAATGCTAAAGGGATTTATCTAAAAAAAGAAGATAAAGAAAAGACATGTATAGTAAAAGGACAGCAAACTCACAAATATCAACAACCACACCTAAAGCAAAACCAAAAGAAACTAAGTAAACAATTAGAACAGGAACAGAACCACAGAAATGGAGGGCACATGGAGGGTTAGCAGCAGGGGGGTGGGAGGAGGAGAGAGGGGGAAAAGGTATAGAGAATAAGTAGCATAGAATGTAGGTTGAAAATAGATAGGGGGAGGGCGAGAATAGTACGGGAAATGTAGAAACTAAAGAACTCATAAATATGACACATGGACATGAACTAAAGGGGGAAATGTGGGTGGGAGGGGATACAGGGTGGAGGGGAGAGAAGGGGGGAAATGGGACAACTGTAATAGCATAATCAATAAAATATATTTTAAAAAAATAATAAAAAAAATAAAATAAAATCAACAAATTCACAAAAGTATCTAATTTTTAATTCTAAAAAAAAAAAAAAGAGCATAGAATCCACATTGTAACACATATCTCAGTTCACTTCCAGATCCATTAAAGTGTGAGAATTATGATCTAATCTTGCTAATATAACCACTTTCAATCTTCTTTCTTTGTATTTTTACTGAGAGGCGATGAGAGGGTAAGAAAGCTTTTTAGGTGAATTTAAAACAATTTTTTAAAGTATATTTTATTGATTATGATATTACAGTGGTCCCAATATTTTTCTCTCCTTCATACCCCTCCAACCTGTACCCCCTTCCTGCATTCCCCCCACCTTAGCTCATGTCCGTGGGTAGTACGTATAAGGTCTTGGCTTCTCCATTTCCTATACTATTCTCAACCTCACCCTGACTATTTTGTGCCTACAAATTATGCTCATTATTCCCTGTACCTTTTCCCCCCATTCTCCCCACTGCCCTTCCCCATTGATAACCCTCCATGTGATCTACATTTCTATGACTGTTCTTGTTCTAGTTGTTTGCTTAGTTTTGGGGGGGGGGGTTTAGATTCAGTTGATTGTTGTGAGTTTGTTCTCATTTTACTGTTCATAGTTTTTCATCTTCTTCTATTTCGTAGATAAGTCCCTTTAACATTTCATATAAGGATTTGGTGATGATGAACTCCTTTAACTTGACCTTATCTGGGAAGCACTTTATCTGCCCTTCCAGTCTAAATGATCGTTTTGCTGGATAGAGTAAGCTTGGATGTAGGTCTCTGCCTTTCAGGACTTTGAATACTTCTTTCCAGTCCCTTCTTGCCTGTGAAGTTACTCTTGAGCAATCAGCTGATAGTCTTATGGGAACTCCTTTGTAGGTAACTATCTCCTTTTCTCTTGCTGCTTTTAAGCTTCTCTCCTTATCTTTAATCTTGGGTAACTTAATTATGATATGTTGTGGTATATTTCTTCTTGGATCCAATTTCTTTGGGACTCTCTGAGCTTCCTGGACTTCCTGGAAGTCTATTTCCTTCACCAGATTGGGAAAATTTCCTTCATTATTTGTTCAAATATGTTTTCAATGTCTTGCTCTTTCTCTTCTTCTAGCATCTATATGATTCGGATGTTGGAACAGTTAAAGTTGTTCCAGAGGTTTCTAATCCTCTGCTCATTTTTTTGAATTCTTGTTTTTTCATTCCATTCTGGTTGAATATTTATTTCTTCCTTCTGCTCCAAATCATTGATTTGAGTCCTGGTTTCCTTCCCTTCACTGTTTGGTCCCTGTATATTTTCCTTTTTTACACTTCGTTCAGCTTTTATTTCTTCCTTCATTTTGTGACTGAATTCAATCATTTCTGTGAGCAACCTGATTACAAGTGTTTTGAACTCTGTATCTGATAGGTTGTCTATTTCCTCATTGCTTAGTTCTTTCTCTAGAGTTTTGATGTGTTCTTTTATTTGGACCATATTTCTTTCTCTCAGTAGTGCACTTGTTATGTTGTAAGGGGTGGAGCCTTAGGTATTTGCCAGGGCAGGGCAACCTTCTTTACTGGGTTGGGCACTGTCTGTGGGGGAGAGATCAGACTGGGAGTTTCTCCTGCCACTGCAACCCCCACAGGTTTTTACAGCCAGGAGTTTTGAGCCCTTAGTTTCCCTTGCTCAAACCCTGGGTTTCATGGTCTGTTTTGCTCCCCAATTGTTCCTCCTGAGTTATCTGCAGACAAATGTGGGACTGGCAGCCTACCAGTCTCTGTCTCACCTGCACCATCTGCCACCTTGCCAGCATCCTAGCTACCTTAGCTTCCCCTCTCTGCCCCTACTACCAGTCTGGGTGAATGTTTCATTAACTCCTTGGTTGTCAGACTTCCATGCTGTTTGATTTTCTGGAAATTTTTTTTTTAAGATTTTATTTATTTATTTTTCGGGAGGGAAGGGAGGGAGAGAGAGAGAAAGAGAGAGAGAAAGAAACATCAATGTGCAGTTGCTGGGGGTTATGGCCTGCAACCCAGGAATATACCCTGGCTGGGAGTCGAACCTGGGACACTTTGGTTCCCAGTCCGCGCTCAACCCACTGAGCTACGCCAGCCAGGGCTAAATTTTCTGGAACTTTTTGTTTTTAAATTTGTTGTTATCCTTGTTTTGGTTATGTAAGGAAGTGAAGCATTTCTATCTATGCCTCTATCTTGGCCTGCCTTTTAGGTGACTTAGTTGCATTTTCTTAACATATTGGTATGAATCAGTGGAATCCCAGAGCAGGACTGGATCTTCCAGACTTTTGCAGAAGCATCCTTCTCTTTCTAACTTCCCTATTTGCAGGAGTCCTGGTGCCTGACTTCTGCCGAGCCAAGATGGGGGACTGGAGTTTCCTGGGAGAGTTCCTGGAAGAAGTACACAAGCACTCCACAGTGATCGGCAAAGTCTGGCTCTCCGTACTCTTCATCTTCCGCATGCTGGTGCTGGGTGCGGCTGCAGAGTCTTCCTGGGGGGATGAGCAGGCTGACTTCCAGTGTGACACGATTCAGCCTGGTTGTGAGAATGTCTGCTATGACCAAGCCTTCCCCATATCCCACATTCGCTATTGGGTGCTGCAGATCATCTTCGTCTCCACACCGTCGCTGGTGTACATGGGCCATGCCGCGCACCATGTGCGGATGGAGGAGAAGCGGAGGTTACAGGAGGCTAAGGGGGCTAAAGAGGTACAGAGCCCTGGCTCTTATGGGTACCCAGTGGTGGAGAAGACAGAGTTGTCCTGCTGGGAGGAAGTGAATGGCAAGATTATCCTCCAGGGCACTCTGCTCAACACATATGTTTGCAGCATCCTGATCCGTACCACAATGGAGGTGGCCTTCATCGTGGGCCAGTACCTCCTATACGGGATCTTCCTGGACACCCTGCACGTCTGCCGCAGGAGTCCATGCCCCCACCCTGTCAACTGTTATGTATCCCGGCCCACAGAGAAGAATGTCTTCATTGTCTTTATGCTGGCTGTAGCCGTACTGTCCCTCTTCCTCAGTCTGGCTGAACTCTACCACCTGGGCTGGAAGAAGATCAGACCGCAATTTTCCAAGTCACGGCAGGGCACTGCTGAATGTCAGCTTCCTGGTCCTTCTACTGGCATAGTCCAGAGCTGTACACCTCCCCCTGACTTCAGTCAATGCCTAGAGAATGGTCCTGGGGAGAAATTCTTCAATCCTTTCAATAACAAGATGGCCTCCCAGCAAAACACAGACAACCTGGCCACTGAGCAGGTACGACGCCAGGATCAGATTCCTGGGGAAGGTTTCATTCACATCCAGTATGCCCAGAAGCCTGAGGTACCCAATGGAATCTCCCCAGGTCACCACCTCCCCAAAGGCTACCAGAGAGACAAGCGTCGACTCAGCAAGGCCAGCAGCAAGACCAGCAGCAAGGCCAGGTCAGACGACCTATCAGTGTGACCCTCCAATGTGAGGGAACCAGGACCAGTTGGGAATGAAGACAGCTCAGAAAGGGAAGCTGTGTCCCTTCTGACCCCACCTCTCTCATTCTCATCACTGTTCTGCTCCTTTTGGCATTGCTCATTTATTACACAAGGTATAAGCAGGGCTCTGTGAGTCAGAGACTTGTCTACCCACCAAGGCTGCTGTCTCTTCTCCATCCTCTACCCAGTATACTTAGTGAAGACTTTCAGATTACTCATTGAGCAGGGTGGAGTAAAAGATGGGAACCATGGAAATATCTGGCCTGGGAAGGATAGGATAATTCTCTATATACCACATACCATATGGATTCTCTGAGTCCCTATGACTTTCTTGACCTGATTACCCTTCTTCCTGCAAGGAAGACCCCAAGCTTCCTAGTCAGTAAAGAGTATGAATCAAGGAACTTGCATGAGATGTGCTCTTGAATCTGTTGTCTCCATGGGCCAAACCTTGAAAAGGTGGTGAGATTGACTTGGGCTCCCCTTGGCTGCCTCTCCTTCTACCCAGTCTTACTTAAAAACATGTCCTTGGTACTTGACCGGCAGCCTTAACTTTACAAGTGCCTTGGTATGTACGTCTGGGAAATGTTCCACCTTGGTGACGCTGCAACATATCCTTCTGCCCTGGTATACAAACCAGTCTAGGGAGGTACAAGCTCCCCTAGGGAGCCATTGTACACAGACTCCACTGAAATTCCTGCCATGACCTGTCAACCTGTAGCTTTTTATAGTTCAACCTGGAGATAGAAACCATTCCTTCCCTTCCTACCTTTACCCAGTACTCCGCCAAAGGGGGACTATTTACCCAGTACTCCCCCAAAGACCTTATTGACCAGGATACCCAAGAAGCTGTTGTCTTCTCTCAGATCTGGACCAGATCGCCAGCCAGAGAGGCCAGTGGAATTTCCTCAGGCCTTATTAAAACAAAAAGGACATTGTGTTTCTCAGAAGCCCCTTGGGAAAAAATAATTGTGCTGTGAAGATGAAAATTAAAGGGAGGTAAAATACTGGAAAATGATTTTTACCTCTTATTTATTTCCCTTGCTGATTGCCTGATGCAGACCCTGGCTTGTGGGGTCTGCGACATTGTGGATGGGGAAGAGACATTCATATAGACTGCCGAGTCCTGTGGAGGAAAAGGGCAGGTGGCTTCGCTTTCAAGGGGATCAAAAGCTGCGGCCTCCACCGTGATAGTCCTTTATTTCTTTTTCTCCACACATTACATGATAGTCCTTTATTTTGTTTTCTCCTCATTTACTATGCACAGGTTGGCATACCTTAGGTGGTTACCTTTTACAGAAAACAAAAGAGCCAATGCCGCTAATCTCATCACAGAAGAGGGATATTTGCAAATGAAAAGGGAAAAGTAGTTGAACCGGTTAGGTTACACTTGTCCTTGGAAGGTTTATCACAGACTTTAGGAAGTTTCTTTGCAGTAAATGTTTGTTGCAAATCAGAGTGAGGAAGTTTTTAGCAAAAGCAAGACCCAAAGCAGCCTAGGTACATTGCAGGCCTTATTCCCAATGGGAGAACCTATCTATGGGCATAATGGGTTCTGTGCATCTCTGAGTGGGAACTGGACCCATGCCATGCAGAATTGTTTCCTACAATTGCCAACTTAGAAAACCAATAGGTATAATAACAGCTATGGAAGCCCCCAGATCTCTCTCTCCCTGGAAGATTTGGTGGGGGCACAGAAGAACTGGGGAATCTCCAGCTTTCTCAACAGGGTTCTTATTTAAGAGCACAGAGGTTCCTGTGTCTCCCTGGTGCTCCTAATGAGACTGTCAGATGGAAACTTCAGAAAAGCCCTGCTTTTCCCAGGGACTGACCTTGTTTCTCTAGTCAGTGCATCTATAATGGGTTGCAATTTTGGGTGAAAGTAAAGGATGCTCAGAATTAGATACTGAGATATATAGGGAAATAATTACTTTTTAAAATGTGTGTGTGTGCCCACTGGTAGGGTGGGTGAAGGGGAAAGGTGATCTGAAATAAGGAAAGGAAACCTTAGAGAAACTTGTGTCTTTCTGCCCTCCCCTCCAGATGCTTTACAGAGGGACTGAGCTCACTGTTTTGTGTCATCAACTTAAAGGGATAGGCATAAGAGGTTGGGACAAAGGAAGGTGAAGGCTCAGAAGGAGGCTGAGCCTCTAGCCCACCTGCCCATCTCCTGGTCCCTCTGCTAATATTTGGATGGTACTGATGGGAAGAGAGAAGGATGAGTGTAGAGAGGTGGAAGGAACTGACTGGGATGCCATCTAGGGAAGAGTGATGGGTCATGCCAGATCCCAGAGGGGACACCATTTTATCTATTGTCTATCACCAGCACTAAGACTCTCTAAAACAAAACAAAAGAGACTGTCTTCCATCTCTGAAATCTGTTTCATAAAACGAGTGTTCTTGAATGAGAAATGCTATGAGTTCAGTTTTGATACTGAGGCTTTCAGGAAGGAAAAAAGAATTATGTGTAGTTTTTTCTTAATAAAGTCTGGCTGTACCTTTATCTCTCCTTGTGTGTCTTCCCTACTGTGACTACAAGAGAAGGATGGAAGACTTGGTTGGGGAGGGAAGCACATGGACCTTCTCATCAGTCAGTCAGTAAGGCAAAGAACTTTAGAATCAGACATGCAAGTGTTAAAATTCCAGATGCTGATTTACAGCTGGATTCCAGCAAGTTCTTTAATCTCTGAGCCTTGGTTTTCCCATCTGTAAACTAAACCTAGTAAGATTACCTCATGAGGTTGTTAAATGAAAGATATAAAAATTCAGTGAAGTGCCTGGGTAATAACTTTGTCATTAAATGGTAATTGTTGTTGCTATTATTATCTTTAACATTTTTGTTATTATGTTGAATATATAGTACTTGCAAATCTAGTATATTGAGGGATGATTCCAGAACTTCTCTTTGTGGAGCTCACAATCTACCTAAGGTGATCAAATTAACTCACATAGAGAAAATAATTAGGATAGAATTAAATGGAAATTTATTTATAATGTTATTAATTCTAAGAACCATATGTCTCCATAAATGATACATATGAAAAAAGTACATAGAAGAGAAGAGAACTTAGCTGGGCCTTAAAGAGTAGCTAAGGCTTTAGAAAAGTAGAGACCTCAAGGATGACTCTGTGAAATAGGTCTTGGTATCCCCATTTTATAGACATGGAAACTGAGGTTTAAGATTTGAGTAGGGCAGCTTTTCACTGGTCTCTCTGATTGTAATCACATCTTTCTGAAAGAGGAGAAGTGATTCTTGCTCCAAACAAAAGGTCAAGGGACCACCCTGCCCTTAACCAACAAATGGGAGCCATTTCCTAGAGAAATATATAAAGGCTGGGAAAAACAAATGGAAGTATTGTCAGAACTATCAATCAGTCTTGTTTATCAGGGCAGGAAAGGTTTTTTAGAGAGCTTGTGGAGAGATCATAGAACACAACTGCGACACCTGTGTTGAGACTCAGGGGTACATGTGGCATCTGTTCAAGTGTAAGGTGCTCAGCCCAGAGGTGCCTGAGGAGTCCAACTGGAAAAAGCATCTGGGATCCATTTTTCCCCTGGAAAAAAAGAAGTGTATCTCATGGTTTAATAAACACAGCTATCAACATTTAACAGTTTATGTTACACCCAGACTGTAGAAGCTAAGAGACTCCTTTTATAGTAAGAGCTCAGTCTCATGTATCTACTCTCATTTTCTCTTCCTTTTCCCCTCTATAGGTTCACCACCAAAGACAGTAAGTTGGATACTAACATAGTGAGCAATCTCTAAGTTGTAGACTCCTACAGACCCTTTTTCTTAATTTCCTTCCTTCAGTGCCAGATAAGACCAGAATTTCTATGCTGGTGTTTCATTCCTATGATTAAACTGTTGAAGTGGTTAAAATACTAATAACACTTCTATAAAGAATCATAATATGAGTGAGTTTCATATTTCTTTTTAATAGCAAATCTTGATAACAGAGAAAAAAAAAACAAAAGAGCAAAGGCACTAGGCATCTTGCAGGTATCTTGGGGGACTATTTTCATGGATGTGGAGATGAAGAAAACAGCGAGGCTGGAGGGAGCTGTTAAAGATAAGTTGCCCACTTCCTAATCTTCAGTAGATGCTGGAAGCCTGAACAGTTGGTCCACATATTGGTCCCTAACAATAGCATAATTTATAAATAATAAGTAAATAGAAAAAGATCAGTAGTTTTTACTTTTGCTGGTCACTTGACAGTCAACAGAAATGGGTATGGTCTATAGTTTTTTTTTATTATTGTTTCAATGGGAAAAGAGAAAAAGTTTCATTTGACAAACATTTATTGAGCACTACTTCAGGCTAGGGACTATATTAGGCTTTAGGAATACAACTCTGGCCTGTGGGGTCAGTGTGTTATGGCTGCTACAAACAAATTTACACAGACTACAGAAGTCCTGTGGAGAAAAAGGGACAGCATGGCCACTCTCTAAGTGAGAGAGAGGGCCCCAACCACTGCCTGGACAGGTTTTTATTGCTTTTCTCGGTACATTACATAGAGGATGGTCCTCATTTACTATGCATAGGTTTACTATAGGTGATACCTTTTACAGATAACAAAGGAAAGAATGTTGCTAATTACTTCAAAGAGAAGGATATTGCAAATCAAGGGGGGAAATGGTTGAACTGGTTACACTCCATACTTTGGAGGTTTAGCACAGATTTTAGGAAGTTACTTTAAAGATAATGCAGTAAACATTTTCTGCCTCCATTCAGGGTGAGGGAGTTTTAGCAAAAAGCAAGCTTCATAGCAGCCTAGGTACAATGCAGGCCTGATTCCTGATGGAAAACTGATCTGTGGGTTCGGTTCCTGTGTGTAGGCTCACTCCCCACTGGTTTTCCAAGTCAGGGGCTGGGCTACATTCGCCATGCCACTCGGATAGGTTCCCTATATAAAATGATATGGTTCCTGACTTCTGGAGCTTAAGTATTGTGGGGAAGACACACTACCCCAATTAAATAAACAGGATAATTACACATTGTGGTAAGTGTCGAGAAGGAAACAGGTGAAGGGGCAGCAAAGGCAAGGGAGGAAACTTCTTCTGGTAGGGTGGGTGGAAAGTCCTTCCTGAGGAGGTAACATTGATGCTGAGATCTGATTGCTGAGAAGAAATCAGGCACTGATGAGTAGAAGAAACCAGGTGGGAGAACTCAAATTCCTTCCAGAAAACCCCAGAATACAGTTGTCCCTGATCTCAGTCTGGCCCAACATTTTTGAAAGACACAAAATTCAAGCAGCACCTAAAACAACACTGCTTGTCACCAACTGTTACAAAACACACATACTTCTTTCAGCCAAAGCCTTAAGGGATAGAGAAATATTTTTATTCTAAGAAGCAAAAGGAGCATATAAAAGGTCTTAATTTAAAATAGTACACATTAGTTAACATTATATGTTAAGATTCTAAAAAGCCTTCTTTGATGTTGTAACTACTCTTTTCACTAGTATGTACTCTTGTAACATGCCTGGGGCTTTCTAAACTAGGCCTGTTCCCTGGAGAACAGGCTGATAAGCAGAAGGCTATATCCAAATGAGCTGGGAAAGAGCCAGCAGGGTGTGGTTCAAGAGACCCTTGGCATCAGAGGGGCCAAAACAGCAAGAAGTCAAGAGCACAGAGAAAGGAGAAAGAAGGGTAAGGGGAGCACATCAGCAGGGAAGCTGGGCCACAGAAGTTGTGCAAGACACATGTAGGCAGGCACTGTAAAAGATATCTCTCAGCTGGAGATAGGGCCACAGCCACTGATCTGTTTTTGGAGCAAGACCTCCAGATTCAGAAGAGGGAGTCTGACATGGACAAAGCAGAACTTTGCCCTAGGGCTGGGTTACTAGCCAGCGTTCCAGGATGAAGTCTTAGACAGAGTGCAAAGTGGAGAACCCATTATCAGAATTATAGTGAGGTGCTGATGAATTATTGCCAGTAATATACAGGGTCAGGCATAAATAACTCCCCTTTTTATTACATAAAAATCTTTTATTACAAAATCATAAGCATATAATTCTGCAACATAACAATATCACACTCAAGCACACCATATGGCATTTTAGAGGAAATGTTCAAATTGCTGTCCATTTTGTGCATGACATTCGCATACCCTACCAACCACACTCAAAGGCATTACTTCTGCTGGACTCTGTATATGATGTTAATAGATGCCATCAAAGCTCTAAACCAAAGGAATGACCAATTGGGAGACTTCCAGGCACCTCATCAAGCATGGTGGTGAGTAGGAAGATGATTTTTGGTGTGGAACCTGATACTGCTTTGAAATCACCCCAGTTACCACACACCTCCTTCACCTACATGTAACCCTGGGAGGTCATGGCTTGGAAACAAGGCTTAAGTCCCCTCTGTCCCTTCAACCTGACAGACTTTTCCATTACTCTGATTCAATTGGATGGGGAACATTTACTTTCTAACAAGGGCTTCCTCAGAGAGAAACTGAAGGCCCAGCGTGAACCTGGTTAGGAGAGCTTGTAGCCCTAGGCACTGCAGCCTGGTCAACACTAAATCCCCTCAGGCTGCTGTTCAACCAATAACAGGCATTCAGGGCACGGTAAAAAGGTGTTTCATGTCTTCCTGGGACCCTTGTTTAAATGGGTTGAAATATAACTTGGAGGGGTTTAGACTTACAAATGCTTGAGGTAAAATTACACATATGGAAATCAACTTAAGAACCTGTATAGGGTGCTGTTGGCTGGGGAAAAGTGAATTTTAAGAGCCCTCATGTTTTGGTAATAATTATGGAACACACTTTCATTTGTTAAGTGCTGTTTTCTAGGTGTTTTACTAAGAGATTTTATTTATTTTGTAAAGAGATTTCATACTCTCAGTAATCCTATGATGACATGCCATCCCAATTTATAGAAAAGGAAACAAAAGATTCAGTAACCTGCACAACTACTAGGTGATAGAACTAGGATTCAAACACAATATCACTGTCCATAGCAAGATTCTCTTAGGTGCTTTTCATATACTTTTAAAAGGCAAGATGCAAAATTGTATGTACACCATAATGACAATGTGTAAAAATAGGTATTACAAGAACAGAGACCTGAAAGGAACAAATAAAAATAAAAACAGTTGTGTCAGTATTGTGGATCTTTGGGAATGCTTTATTTCTCCTTACTTTTAAAACTATTTTAATGTTTTGTTGTAATTAAACATTTAAAAATATATTTATATTCAACCTTTGGGCTAAATTTGTTGTTCCTCTGGGGTGGCTGCCAGGAGCTGCCTCTCTTCATTTCCACAGTACTCATGCCTGGGAAAATTTTTCTTTGTTTGGGCTTTGACTGCCACCCTTAAATGGAATAAGATTAGCAAGAGGCACCCACGCTGGGGTGTTGACTGTATAACTGCAGATGGTCTGCCAGCTGTGCCCAGGAAATGACTGAGCACTGGAGTGAGTGTGGTAGGCACAACCCTCACCCATAAGCTCTTGTGCACCCTCGGAGTGGTAAGGGTGGAGGGTATCCAGTCCATGTCAGGTCAGAACCATGGGCCAGGCACTAGATGGTATGGGAGGATATCAGTAAGAAAGAAGCCTGCCCTTAGATGCTCAGATTTGGTAGGAGAGGAGAACAATGCCATATTACAAGGGAGAAGCTCAGTGTGGTAAGGGAGAGAAAAACAATGCTAAGGTTTTCAGATCAAGGACCCAGGGATGGGGAAAGCTCAGGAAAAACTTTGTAGAGTAGGTGCCATCTGAAATTGGCTGTGAAAGATGAATTATATTTTATTATGTAGAGAGAAGACTTTCTAATGAGAGGAAATAGCATGGATTCCAACAAACAAACACTAGTAATAGGACTCCATTGTATGTTCAGGAGCTGGGAGGAAACTAGAGGGGAATCCTGAAGGGGAGATGAGGCATAGAGGTGGGAAGCACACATTTGAAGGATTCTTGGAAGTGTGCCTTTCCCTCCATAGGTGGTAAGGAACTTTTGAGTGTCTTCAGGCACCTGGGGAGTGGGGTGCCCAATGCTACACTTGAAGCTGACTAAAGGCAGCAGCAGTCAATGCAGAGGGAAGACCATGGAGGCTGAGAGGCTATGAGGCTCCATTTTGAACTAGGGATAAAGTGAGGGAACATACACAGGGCTTCATGTATTGTGACTTGGTGATTGACTGGTTAGGTATGGGGAAGGAATGTGTTAAGAAAATTAAGTCAGGGACAATTAAGAAGTTTCAAGTCTCTGTGACCATTCATTTATTCAACAAAATTGATTTCATACATTTATTTAATAAAAAAAAATTGTGTGGACCTGCTCTTTGCCTTGCATAGTGCCAGGACCTGGGAATTCAGAGAATTCTGTGGTAAGACATTGATTATTATGCAGTAGAGAGGTAATAGGCATATTAGATCCCTTTCATGCATCACTTTACATACTCTAAGCCTTACCTGCCTCTTGTTCCAGCTGCCTGTGGTTGTGGACCAACTTCACACAAGGTGTATCTGACCTCCCTTCAGGGTTTCCTTATGGACTCAGTGGTGGAACACTCTTTAGCTCCTATACCAATACATGAACAACCTAGAAGTGTGGGGTAATCAATGCAACTTAGGACAAATATCTGACCAGTGGGGGACAGAAGCCCTTGCTCCTCCCCTACCCCACTACCCTTGTGGTTCCAAGACATGGTTGATAGGGCTTCTCCAGGGTGCACTTAGCAGTATCGAGCTTGATAACACACCCTCCTATGGGCTCTGTCTCCTTCTCTGCCTCTCTCCCCTTACTCCCCGCTCTTGCCTCTGAAACAGTACACACAAAATATTAGCACATCAGCCTTTTCCTCAGGTCTGCTTTTTGAAGAATACAGGCTGAACCAATGATTCATTTTGTAATCTAGCTGTCCTCACTCTACTCAGAATTATATAGCATTCAAACCAAACCTGGAATGTCAAGGTTAATAGCAATACTTCCCTATGGAACAAGTATAGGAGTGTAGTAAAAAATTCTGATATTTGATAGTTTCTCTTCAGCATTTATAGGGATTCCAGTTTCTCATGTTAGTCTTGTCTGCCTGGATAGATCTTTACCTCCAAGACCCTGGAACTCATGGCATTTAGAATAATGTTGAGCAGGCAGAAAATGCTGGAAAACAGAAAGTTGGACTGAAGTTGTTCTCTTTTATTTCCCTGGATTCCACATTGTCTTCTGCTGTCTCACTTTATCTACAAACTAATTTCCAAATGGGCATTTCCTTCCTTTCCTCATCATATTGCTTATTCATGGTGAAATAGCACAGATGGAAACTCCCAATGAGCATGAATGTGACCATACTCCAACAAATACTGTATGATTTTACAAGGATATATGCAAAGAGCTCCCCTCCCCCAAGGAGTGCAGTTCTACCTAGGAAATAGCCAGGCTGGTTGCTGCTATCATGCTCCTATGTCCTGCTCTCCAGGACATCCCTGTTCTCCCATTCCCCCTCCAACCACCAACAAACCATGACAGTCCTCCTCCCCAGTTTTGTTCAAATTTTTAGTGGGAAATGGTTTAAAAGTTCAGAAAGAAATTATTCTCTCCTCCCCAGTTGATCGAGGACTTCATTGTCACCAACTTGTCTCTCTTCTTCCCCATCCCTAAAATAGTTTTGGGTGTGGGAAAATAAAAAGCTAGTACACACACACACACACATGCACACATACATTGGGCCTCTATTTTAATATTTGTAGCAACCCTTAACCCTAAGGGCTCTCTGGGAGTGGGAAGCAGCCAGAGTAATTGTGGCCTTTCTTGGACTCCTGTGTCAGGTTTAGGTGGAGATGGTGTGTGTAGAAGTGTTGAGTTCAGGACAGCAGGGGCACTTCACATGGATTGAAGCAGTGAAAGGTGTCCTCCAACAGCTGGAGTTGGAAGCTGTCAGGGCATGAATAGAGCTGCTCAGATGGCAGCTAAGCTTTGCATAAGAAACACCTCTGGCTTTTTAAACACACACTTTCTGCTCCCTTTTCCTGGCATCCACTTAGACCCTGCCATTCCAAGCCCTCTGCTCACACCTTCCAATACTTTCTATCCACTCTGCTGACTTTCCCTTGCCACCCAGCAGAGCACTGGGTCATGGGCAACTGAGTTCACATGCTTGTAACCGTCTTCCCAACTAAACCCTGGGACACTGTAGAATATATCTGACATTTCTTTTCTGTCATCCTCCATCCCTAGCACGTGGCTCAAAGGATTTTAGAATGGGAAGGAGATCTTAGCAATCAAATATAACTATTATTTTTCAAGAAACTGAGAATCAAGGGTTCTCAGTGCTGAGCATGCATCCAGCCCAACCTCCTAATTGACCTTCTATCCACTGCCTGCCAGTGGTCATCAGCTGCTCCTGAGCACTTCCATTGACAAAGCAGTAGAGTGGTTGGGTTTATTCCTCCTGGTTTCACAGACTGAGGCTCAGAGCCCAGCTTTCTATTAACATAACTTCTTTGAGTTCTTGTTTCTCATCTGCAAAATGGTATAGTAATATCTAACTCATTGGAGTTCTATGAAGAGTAAATTAAGTAAACAATGCCTAGTATTAAGTGATTACTTAGTAAATGTTAACTATTATTATGCCATTTCCCAAAAGAGCCCAGGTTGTCTTCAGATAGCTCTGTTAGAAAATTTTAGCTTTCTTTTAGTTGAAACCTTCATTCCTAGAGTTTGTATGAATTGTCCAAAAATTCACCCAGTGACTTAGAATTAGTGGCAGATCTCTCCACAGCCAGACATCTCTGAAATAAGTGCTGCACAAATGAAAAGGTAACCAATCTACCAAAATAAACTTCTGTGGCAGATACTGGCCAGCAGTGTCCATCCCTGCTGTGGATGCTCGTTGAAACTCGAGAAAAACATACTCAGAGACAACCGGGTCCTGTGGGGAAATAGGAACGAAATGGCCACTCTCTCTAGTGGAGAGTATGCCGAGCCCCCGCCTGAGAAGGCTTTTTATTAAGAATACAGACTCAGTTTGTGGATTCAGTCTGGCAGCAAAGATCAAAAGGAATAAATAACTTTCAAAGGTGCTGACAGAACTCTCGCAGGGATTCTGGGCAAAGTTTGGGGTTTTATCACTACAGGACCTAAAAGGCTAGTCTCGTTTCCTGCTTGTGCCTTCAAATTCTAATTCAATAGTGTCCTCCAGCAAGCAGATCTTACAGGATCTTGTATATTCTATGTCCCAGCCTGATTACCCTGGGGGTCTGCTGACTCTGGTCTGGACTGCACCGCCCCTGTTATTTCCACAGGCCTGAGTCGGGCAGAGGAGACAAAGGCAGCCGGAAGACTTGGATTTCTCACAGCTAAAAACAAGGACTCAGGCTTCAACAAGGCCGAGGGGGCAGGGTTGATGTCCATCACCCCTTCATTTCCACAGCCTGGAGTCTCTCCCCTGAGGCCTCCTCGTGACCATGCCTGTCTTAAGCGATTCCCCCCATGGGAAATCTTACCCGTTCATTGGCTAACTGATCAAGCATAGGAGGCCAGGCACAGAACAGGCAGCGTTCATGCCAGGGAAATAAGTTTCGTCTCGTTAGTGGCTCCTGGTTCAGAGGTCTCTCACTCAGCCTAAGTCACAGGGGGTTACAGTTTCCTGAGACCAGGCAGGGTGGACTCCAACAAACTGCTGTTATCACTAGTTACATTTTAGAAGCTAAGGCAAAAAAAAGTGACATTCATTAGCCTGAGAGCTAGTTAGTAAGAGACTATTTACAACTACATGTGTCTTCTCTAGTTTGGTGCTCTGTCACATTACAGTCTGGCTTTAATGAGTCTCTCTTTTTTCCTTCCTTAGCAGATCAGAGGAGGTATTTGTAGATGAAGATAGATAGCAGAGTGCTATGAAATGCTGCCCATCTCCCCTGCTCATATATTCTCATGCTAAGGAATTGGTTAAAGGATAGGAATAGTTCTGACCTGCCAGTGTATTGGAGAGACAAGGTTGGTCCTTCAGCTCTATAGGGAGTCTTGCATCAAAATCTGTAAGCACATTTTGCTTTCAGAGAACCTATTCCGTAGGGATGATCCAAAGCATGGGGTACCCAAGTGGTAGCATCCTAGGGGCCCAAGGACAGGATGAGCACTCTGAGCACCTAAGAGAATTGCTAGAAAGTTATTTTAACAGGAATTTACCAATTTTATGTCAATGAGGTTGACTGAACACAGTCTGAATCTCACACTTTCATTACACATCAGATGTAATAAATAGAACATTTACAATTTTGTTCATACATAAAACAATAGAAAAAGAAGTCTTTGTGGACCAGAAATAAAACTGCTACCCTGTAGGTATACAGAGCATACCTACAGTCATAGAAAAAGATTAGAGCTTCATGATTCACAGCTGAAGGAAGTATGTAAATATCATCAATGCCTCATTTTCAATGCCCAAGCAAGGACAGAGACCACCAGAGCTCTTTCTAGGAGCTCCATTATTTTTTTATATAATTTAAAAAAGATTTTATTTATTTATTTTTAGAGATAGGGAAGGAAGGGAGGAAGAGAGGGAAACATCAATGTGTGGTTGCTTTTTTTTAAGATTTTATTTATTTTTAGGGAAGGAAGGGAGGGGGAAGGAGGGAGAGGGAGAGAGAGAGAGAGAGAGAGAGAAACATCAATGTGCAGTTGCTGGGGGTTATGGCCTGCAACCCAGGAATATACCCTGGCTGGGAATCGAACCTGGGACACTTTGGTTCCCAGCCCGTGCTCAATCCACTGAGCTACGCCAGCCAGGGCTTGTGTGGTTGCTTTTTGAGCACCTCCTATGGGGGACTCAGCTCACAGCCTAGGCATGTATGTACCCTGATTGGGAATTGAATGGTGACCTTTTGGTTCACAGGTCTGTGCTCAATCCACTGAGCTACAACAGCTGGGGCAGGAGCTCCGTTATTGACAAGGGGTCTGAAACAGAATCTATGAGCAAACTGATACTGAAAATAGAAAGTTGAAATAACTTTACGTTGTCTCCTGGAGATGCCTACCAATGACTGAGAAAGAAAAGTCACACTCATAATATTCAGGCATAAATCTTTATTATGAGGTCAGGGCTCAGTAGTATTCTAGTTTCTCAGAGCATGAGTCTTGAGCCAAGTCTCAAAAAGAAGACCTATATCGGTGTAGTGCACTGAAATTGTAAAGCTGCTCCACAGGGAGGACACCATAATCCAGGAGTGAATGTGGGACAAAATATCATAAATTGGGCAATGAAAAACATTGACTGTGATGATGAATATACAGGTGATTGTTCTAAAAGCCATTGAATTATATGCTTTAAATGGGTGATGAAAGGTTTTCTTAGGCTCCTCCTAGGAAATAAATGCTAATCAGCCATAAAGTTGGGCAGTATAGAGCTTTATTTGGAATTTACGTGCTCGGGCGATGTCCACCCCCCCGCCCACCCCCAGTCCGCACCATGGGGGTGGGGGCAGGGTGAGCAGGGCCCAAAGAAAGCTGTGCCGAGCAGGGAAAATGGCAGGGTTTTATTTTGGGTTGGCTCTCCATGGGAGCTGGGGATTGGTCCCTTCTGAACAAAGCGGCAACATATTATTGGAGGTTCTCTTCGCACCCTGGTTTGCTGTTAGCCATCTCTTCCGGGTTATAGTTCAGCCACCATGATTAATTATAGTCCAGCCACCATTTTGACTGTAGTCCAGCCACCGTTTTGTCCTACCCCACCCATTCTGACATTCTGACCTCTTTGATAGGATAAGGGGCACTGTGTTTGATCCGGCTACTTCTTTCTGTCAGGGGAGCGTAGAGGGGAGGAGCTAGAGGTTGGCCATTTTTGGTTCATCTGGGAGGGACAAGTAGGTTTGGGCCTCAATCCAACCTGAAAACATGTCAACAAGATAAAAGGTAGTGGAATTTTTTGTGGGGAGGTATGTGGTGAAGTTAATTTGCCAGTCCTGGCCAGGGAGATGTCCTTTTACGTGGTGAGTTGGAAACCGGGGTTTAAGGTTTCCCTGGGTTGATGTTTTAGAGCAGACCAAGCATTTAGCATGCACCTGCTTGATGGACTGGAGAAGATTTGGCAAGGAGAAGAGGGGATCTAGGAACTTGAACAGAGCCTTGGGGCCAATGTGCAGTGACTGGGGGATTTCTGAGAGGAGGGGAACAGCCTGTTTTTGGGAATGGCAATTTTTCCATTGAGGAAGATTTAACTTCTGCTGCCAATGTGGCCACCCTGGGCATACAGGGAAGAGTATTTGGGAGGGATAAGCTCCAGTGGTCAGTTTTTGTGCTGTGGCATTATCCCGGGCATTGATCTGGGAGATGGGGTTTCATGAGGTTTGATGCCCCTTGCGGTGGACAACAGTTACTTCTGCAGGTAATTTTAAAGCTTGGAGGAGTTCAGAGATTAGAGATGCATTAATGATGGGAGAGCCTTTAGATGTGAGAAACCCACGCTCCTTTCAGAGGGTAGAGTGACTGAACAATGAGAAAGGTGTATTTGGAGTCTGTGTAGATGGTTATTTGGTTGTTTTTTTTTTTGCCAGAGAGAGCTTGGGTGAAAGCGATGAGTTTGTTTTCTTCTGAGGTGGTACCTTCAGGCAGCAGTTGTGCTTCTAGGGTGGAAGCAAGGGTGACCACCATGTAGGCCACCCTCAGCCTTCCATCAGCCCTCACCACAGAACTGCCATCAATGAACAGAGTGAGATCAGCATTGGGGAGTGGAATGTCAGACAGCCTGTCTAGGGGCTGCCTGAGAAAATCAAGAGCTTCGGGACAAGAGTGAGTGGGTTCAGGGTCGATGGTAGGCACTGGTAAGAGGTTGACCGGGTTGAGCCAAGGGGAGAGGTGAAGGGATAAAGCAGTACTTTCTATAAATAGAAGGTGCAGCTCTTGGAGGCGTGAAGGGCTCAGTAGTGAGAGGGCCTGGTGTGAGAGCAGATCAGTAAGGGGTGGGGTGAGAAAACCATTACTGGCTGGCAGAGAATCAGCTTGAGGGCTTTCTTGCCTAACTCTGCGGCACTACCCAGGGCACGGAGACATGGCTACCACCCCCGTAAGGTTGGATCCAGCTGTGTGGAGAGGTAAGTGACCGGACAGTAGGAGGGGCCAGCAGGAATAATTTAATTTTAATGATTGGGCTATATGATTAACTAATTCATAGGCGGTATTAGGTGGTTAGTTAGCATAAGCGAAAGGGATTAAGGGGTAAAATAGAAAGCTACTTATCAGACTTAGGAGTAGTCCTGTGGAAGAGGAGCCTGGGGTCCTCTGCCTGTGCACCAGAGCAGGTGGTGTCATCCTGCTGTCTGAGTTATCTTCTTTCTGAATAGGAACTTGAGGTCTTCTACCAGCTCACAGGTGTATGTGGAGTCTGGATTTCTTTGCTGGTCTGAGGCATGATCTGGATAGACAGGAGCAGGCTTTATCCTAGAAATATGAACCCAACTATCAATCCTTAATAGCTTTATAGCCATGGGGGCACTCAGGACAACCTGGTAGGGTCTCTTCCATTTGGGGTCAAGTTGATCTGCAGGGGATCCTTCTTTCCAGGTTTTAAAAAGTACCCAGTCTCCCAGAGAGAAAATGGCCAGGGCTTACCTTTAGGAGAAGGCAAGACTTTATTCCCATATTCCTGCAATGCTTTCTGTACTTGTCCCAAGTTTATTTATGCTTCACAGCTTGATGGGTTGTGCTACCAAATATTAAATCCAGTGTTAAGAATGGCCTGCCATATTGCATTTCAAAAGGGCTGAGCCTAGTATTAGCCTTAGGGGAGCCCCTTATTCTCATGAGGGCTATAGGCAGTAATTTAACCCAGTTCTCAGAAGTTTCTTGACAGAGATTTGTTAATGTTCTTTTTCAAGTTTCGTTAACTCGTTCTACTTTTCCTGAGGACTGAGGTCTCCAAGAAGAATGGAGGTAATATTTTATGCCTAGGGCCTCAGAGACTGATTGAGTGATCTTAGAGGTGAAGGAAGGCCCGTTATCACTCTGCAGGGAGCATGGGAGACCAAATCGGGGTATTATTTCCCTAAGGAGAGTTTTGGCTACTTCTGTGGCCTTCTCCATCCTGGTAGGAAAGGCTTCTATCCATCCAGTGAAGGTGTCTATTAAAACTAGTAGACACTTGTATCCTTTACAGGGGGGCATCTTGGTAAAATCAATCTGCCAGTCCTCTCCTGGATACGTTCCCCTCCGCTGAACAGGTTCTAGCAGTGGGGGGAGGGATGGCCTTTTCCCAGGGTTATTGTAGGTGCATAGTGAACAGGATTGACAGATATTCTTTATAGTAGTCATCAGCCCTTTCCCTGTAAATAATTTATTAACTAATGCTGTAGTAGCATCTCTTCCTATGTGGAAGGAGTCATGCAAGGCCTTTAAAACCTTCCATTGAGAGGCCTGGGGAAGGAGAAGTTTCTGGTTAATGCAAATCCAGGGCCCTTCCTGAATGGCCCCTTGCTCTATAGCCCGTGATTTCTCCTCTGACGTGTAATTGGGCTCTAGGTCAGCATTGTCTATGGAAGGGAACAATGCCAATTTTGTGATTGGCCTCTGAGCTGCCCTTTTAGCTTCTTGATCTGCTCTTCTGTTTCCCTTGGTAATAGGGGACATATCCTTCTGGTGATCCCTGCAGTGTATTACTGCTACCTGTTTAGGGAATCTAACTGCTTCCAGCAGATTTAGGATTTCTTGCTGGTGCTTAATGGGGGAATTCCTTGCAGTAAGGAGTCCCCTTTCTTTCCAGATGGCAGCATGAATGTGTAGAACAAGGAAGGCATATTTTGGAATCCATATAGATATTAATCTTTTTCCCTTGCCCTAGGATGAGAGCTTGGGTAAGAGCTATAATCTCTGTCTCTTGGGCTGAGGTTGAGGGTGGAAAAGGTTGTGCCTTAACAATGTCATGTAAACTAACCACTGCATATCCTGCTTTTTGCTTCCCACTCTGTACAAAACTGCTTTCATCAGGGTTGTCTAGGGGCCGGTCTAATAAATCAGCCCTGCCAGAATAGGTGAGGTTAATAATGTCTGAGCAGGAATGAACTAAATCTGGAGATGATCCTATAGGCATTAAGGAGGCTGGATTTAAGGTATTACAAGTTTTTATAGTTAATTCAGGATTGTCTAGGAGAAGGGCCTGATATCTGATCAATCTACTTCCTGTTAACCAGAGATGCCCTTTCATTTCTAATACACCTTGGACTTGATGTGGAGCTAGAACTTCTAACTTTTGTCCAAGCGTCAGCTTTGCAGCCTCCTCAGTTAATGTGGCTGTGGCTGCTACTGCTCTAAGACATGGAGGCCACCCCATTTCAACACTGTCCAGCTTTTTAGAGAAATATGCAACAGGTCATGGTTCATTTCCTAGTCGCTGGACTAAGACTCCCAATGCTATTCCCTGTTTGTCTGCTATGTATGAGGAAAAAGGTTTGCTTAAGTCAGGGATGCCTAGGGCTGGGGCCTCGACTAGAGCCTGCTTGAGTTTTTTAAAAGCTCGATCTTGTTGCTTTTCCCATGTAATGGGTTCAATGTCTGGACCCTTAGTAGCCTCGTATAGAGGTTTTGCAATTAGCCCAAAGTTTGGAATCCAAATCCTGCAGAACCCATCCATTCCCAGGAAAGAGTGGAGCTGCCATTTGGTAGCAGGTGGTGTTAGCTTGGCAATTGCCTTTATTCTTTCTGGTGACAGCTGCTTAGATCCTGGAGTTAAGATGTATTCTAAATAGTTTACTCTCTGCTTAGAAATTTGGGCCTTTTTCTTAGAGACTCACCTCAGCCCCTAAGGAAGTTTAGGGTTAGGATAGTGTTGCAATCTGAGGCTTCCTTTAAGGGGCTATAGATTAAGATATCATCTACATACTGTAAGACTGCTCCTCCTTACAGCTGTAAATCTTTTAGATACTTTTCTAACACTCTGGCGAATAGATGGGGGGGGCTGTCTCTAAAACCTTGCGGTAACACTGTCCAGGTATACTTTTGATGGGCTATTGTTTTGGGGTCTGTCCACTCAGATGCAAACAGGTATTAGGAATCTGGGTGGACAGGGATACAAAAGAATGCCTCTTTTTTTTTTTTTAGAGTTGTTTTTTTTTTTTAAGGATTTTATTTATTTATTTTTAGAGAGGGAAGGGAGGGAGGGAGGGAGGGAGAGGCATCAATGTGCGGTTGCTGGGGGTTATGGCCTGCAACCCAGGAATGTACCCTGGCTGGGAGTCGAACCTGGGACACTTTGGTTCCCAGCCTGCACTCAATCCACTGAGCTACGCCAGCCAGGGTTGCATCTTTTAAGTCTAATACTGTTATACCATTGAATATAGTCCGGTACCTGGGTGAGGATAGTATATGCATTGGCCACAAGGGGGTGTAAGGGGACGACAGCCTCATTAATTAACCTTAAATCTTGGGCCAACCAGTACTCCCCTGTGGGCTTAAGAATGGAGGATGGGAGTATTGCAGGGGGATTGACAGGGTACTAGCTGCCCATGTGTAATAAACTTCTCTATGATGGGCTGCAGACCCTCTAGAGCCTCCTGCTTGATGGGATATTGTTTCTTGTGGGGATAAACTACCCCAGACTTTAGGTGGATTTGGACTGGTTGGGCAGTGCTGGCCGTGCCAGGAACCCCAGAGTCCCAAACTAGGGGATTTAGTTCTTGTAAAATCTGCTCTGGGATATTATTTTCCTTCTTGTCTTCACAAGCTAGCATAATTATAAGGACTTTATCTGGGACCTCCTGAAACTTTAAAATAGCTCCCAGTCTGGCCAAGAGGTTTTGTCCTACCAACTGTATAGGGCATTGTGGAATAATCAGAAAAGAATGCTTAAAAATTTGGCTTTCAAACTAACAAGTGATAGGGGGCATGTAAAAACAAGTCTTAGATTTTCCTTTGACCCCCATAATGCTTCTTGAGCTAGAAGAGAGAGAATCAGGATATGAATTAAGGACAGAGTAAGTGGCCCCAGTATCAACAAGAAAATTAACTTTCTTACCTGCCATGTCAAGAGTCACCCGCGGTTCTTCACTGGAGATCAAGATGCTGGTATAGGCGGGGGCCAACCTCTTTCTCGGGCACCCTCAGTTCTCAAGTGCTGCCATGGCCATAGGAGATGACCCCTTTCCACTCTGAGAATGGGGGCAGTCTACCTTCTAGTGCCAGGAATTAAGGTTTGTTCCTTTGCACTTGGGACATGGCCCTGGGGGGTAGCTTAATGCATTCCTTTGCCCGGTGTCCAGGGCATTTGCACTTAAAGCACATTTGTTCATTGTGCCCTCCATGCCTTTGTGGCTTTCCCAGGTTACCTTGAGGTGGCTGGCTATAGCCAATGTTGCCACTAAGAGCTAATGCAATTAGCTTGGCCTGTCTCTCCTCTAAGTCTTGATTGATAAAGACTGAGAAGGCAACATCCATCAGTTGTGCCAAAGAGGTTTGGGGTCCCATTTGTAATTTCTGAATTTTTTTACAAATATCAGGGGCTGACTGGGTTATAAAGTGTTGCCCTATTAATACCTGTCCCTCTGGAGATGATGGGTCTATATTAGTGTATTTCTAAAAGGCCTCTAACAGTCTGTTGTGGAAGAGTGCAGGGTTCTCTTCCCTTCCTTGTGTTATTTCCTTAACCTTATCATAATTCACTGGCTTTTTGACACAGGCCTCATTCCAGCCAATAAACACTGTATCATGGCAAATTTACTTCTGTTTCCTCCTGGTGTATTATAGTCCCAGCTGGGCTCATGATCTGGGACAGCCTCAGCTGCAGGCCTCGCATTACCAGGGTTTTCAGTATGCAATTGATCTACATGTTTGCAGGCCCCTTCCCAAATTAGTTGCTTTTCTTCTGGAGAGCAACATGTAGTTAGAACTATTTAAAGGTCTCTCCAGGCCATATTAAAGGCAAGGGTTAAAATATGGAAGTTACTTATGAATTGCGAGGGATTTTCAGAAAAGTTTCCTAGCCTTTCCTTGCACTGCTGCTGGTCAGCTATTGAGAAAGGCATGTGTACCCAAACAACACCATTTGCCCCCGCCACTTCCTGGAGTGGGGTGGCAAATACAGGAGTCTAAGTGTTACAGAACACAACAAGGGGGGCCTGGGATGATATACTATTACTGAAAGAAGGCCCTGGGTCCATTATGTCCGCTGCCAGAGGAAAGACGTCTCTCAATGCCAGAGATTTGTGAAAAGGAAAGGAAACGTTTATTTAATGCTATACCAACTTAAAGTAGTGACCTAATGTCTTCACCAAAATCCCAAAGTCCCTAAAAACACCCACAAACAGACACAGTCCTTCCTTCCTTCCCCCTTTGCCCAGTCCAGAGTACCGTATCTCAGGAAAGGAAATAGAAGTCCATGGCTTAGGCAGTCCTCTGGTAATTCCCAGTTAGTACTCCATCTCGACTGGGAGACCTCCCTGGATTCCGGCACCCTCGGCTGAGTCACCAGGATCTCTGCTAAAACCAGGTGGTGGTTCCCCCTTCTAAAGCTGTGGGGGTCCCCACTCTGCCAGGCCGCGTGGTTCTCTTCTCCAGGGCTGCGCATGGCTCTTCTCCTCTGGGCTGCGCATGGTTCTCTTCCTCTCTCAGGGCTGCAGGAGTCTACACTCCCTCAGGTCCGCATGCTTCCTCTCAATGGCCGCCAAATATGGGTTTTAAATCCCCGAGGCCAATCTTCCTTTGCAGCCCCATTTCCGACTCCTCCCACACTCGGCTTCACATGCCAGAACTCGTACCCTTCCAGCTTTACTGGGCTGCCATCATGAGTCTGGGCAGGTGTGGCCCCATGTCCTGGAGCCAATCCTCTCTGAGCTCCCACACAGGCGCTGTAACGCAGGGGACCTGCCCCACCCCCCAGTTACATCTAGGTGGGGAAGTTACTTCTGGGTGGGGAAGTTACTTCTGTTCCCCTGTCTTAGAGCTGATCACAGCTACTTAACATATCTATGCAACCAGCCAAAGGCTATAGATATGTTAAATGACCAACCCAGAGGTTAGCTGCACGGCTGTTTCTATGCAAAACAGCTCTCAATGGCCCGGCTCCATTTGTCCCTTCCCCCAACCCACACCCTGGGGTGGGGGATGGAGACATCTTAAAATCTCCTGGACACCTTAAGTTCTGGACCCCATTCCAAATGCCTATTTGGGGCCCCCCTCTTGGCTGCACCCTGTAACATAAGGACTCTAGATTTAGGCAGGAGTGAGTATGTGAGCTAACTGACAAGACAGGTTTTTAGAGGGAAGGGGAGAACCTGGTTGAGGGGAGGGCTGGGGCTGGAGTAGCTGTTGGCAGGAGCTGATAAGGAGGGGGAAAGCAAGATTTTTAGGGGAATCAGAAAAGGACTAGGAAGGTTCTGGGGCAGTAGGCTTAGGAGGCCATGTGGGCTCAGAGTTTCCCCGGGCCAGGAGAACCTGAGCCGTGGGGCACCGGGTACACAGCTTGGAGCAGGTTCGCAAGGCCCAAAAGCCCTGAATGTAAGGGACCTCAGGTCATTTGCCAGTCTGTCTGCAAAAATTATTTAGGTCAGTAAGGGTAGCGAAATCGAAAGTGCCTTCAGGAGGCCAGGTTTCACGATTATTGAGCTGATATAACGGCCAAGCCATAGTGGATAGAAAAATCAGCTGTTTTCGCTTGAGGCCAGGGTCGATTGCTGGCAAATTTTTCAGAAGGCACCCTAGAAGTGACTTAGGATCTGGCTTGGACCCCTGCCCATCCCAAGGACGGAAGATAGGTGACTGAGAATTGGCGTCCTGCAAACTCAAGTCACCGACCAATTCGGACAGAAATGGAGTTCAAGGCCGGAGGACGTCTCTACCCATTCTTGAATCCCGGAGGGAGAACAGTTTCTCCCAGGAGGGCTACCCCCGACGTAGCGCTACGATTTTTGGTAAGAGAGCAGCCTCTCTGGTGGACGGGGACCTGGAGTCGAAGTCCAAGGACCAAGGTGTTGAGGGACAGTGGCACTTACCCTGGTTCAGTGCTTGGACTGGTGGGATAGCCGCGAGGCCTCCTCAGGGAGTAGGGATAGGAGTGGTCTTCAGCAGATAGCAACTCCTCCCGGGTTTCGGCACCAAATGAAAGGTTTTCTTAGGCTCCTCCAAGGAAATAAATGCTAATAAGCCATAAAATTGGGCAGTATAGAACTTTATCTGGAGTTTACATGCCTGGGTGACTCCCCCTACCCCGCCTGTCCACACAGCAGGGGGTGGAAAAAAACCATGCTGAGCAGGGAAAATCGCAGGGTTTTATTTTGGGTTGGCTCTCTGTGGGAGCTGGGGATTGGTCCCTTGTGAACAAAGCGGCAACATATCATTGGTAGTTCTCTTCGGTCCTGGTCAGCCATCTCTTCCGGGTTATAGTTCAGCTGCCATGATTAATTGTAGTCCAGCCGCCATTTTGACTGTAGTCCAGCCACCCTTTTGTGTTACCCCACCCATCCTGACAGGTGAATTATGTGGTAGATGATTTATATCTCAATAAAGCTGTTGAAAATGACACAGGGGGCAGGAGCATAAAATGAAGTAAAAATAGCCCCTTCAACAAGTGGTGTTGGAAGATCTGGACAGATACATGCAAAAAAAAAAAAAAAGAAACTCAACCACCAACTTACAACATACACAAAAATAAATTCAAGATGGATAAAAGATTTAAATATAAGTCATAGACACCATAAAAGTCCTAGAGGAGAACATAGGCAGGAATATTTCAGTTATCCCACACAGCAATATTTTCACCAATATGTCCCTTAGAGCAAAAGATATAAAGGAAGGAATAAATAAATAGGACCCCATCAAGTTAAAAAGCTTCTACACAGCTAAAAAAAATCATCAAAATAAAAAAGGAACCAACCATAGGGGAAAATATATTTCCAAATGATACCTCAGATCAAGGGTTTGATCTCCAAAATATATAAAGAACTCACACAACTCCACTCCAGGAAGACAAACAATCCAATTTAAAAATGGTCAAAGGACCTGAACAGATATTTCTCCAAGGAAGACATACAGAGGGCCCAGAGACATATGAAAGGATATTCAATATCACTAGCCATCAGAGAGATGCAAATTAAAACCACAATGAGATACCACTTCACACAAATCAGAATGTCCATCATAAACAAATCAACAAAGAAATGTTGGCAAAGTTGTGAGGAAAGGAAACACTGATACACTGTTGGTGAGAATACAGACTGTGTGAAACCACTGTGGAAAATAGTATGGAATTTCCTCAGAAAACTAAAAGTAGAACTGCTTTTTGACCTGGCAAAATTCCACTGCTGGGATTATACCCTGAGAATCCTGAAACACCAATTCAAAAGAACCTATGCACCCCAATGTTCATAACAGTATTATTTACAATAGCCAAGCACTGGAAAGAGCCTAAATACCCATCAGTAAGTGAGTGGATAAACAAACTGTGGTACATTTGCACAATGGAATACTACACAGCAGAAAGAAAGAAGGAACTCCTACCCTTCACAACAGCATGGATGGAACTGGGGAGTATTATGTTAAGTGAAATCAGCCAGGTGATGAAAGACAAATACCATATGATTGCACCTATAAATGGAACTTAATCAACAAAACAAACAAGTGAGCAAAATAGAACCAGAGACCTGGAAATAAAGAGCAAACTGACAGTGGCCAGAGGGAAGTGGGGAGGAGAATAACATGGGGAAGAAGGGGAAGGGTCAAGTCAAGGAACATGTATATAAAGGACCCATGGATAAGGACAACAGTGGAGGGGGTGGAGGATTGAATGTGGGAGATGGGGGTGGGCAGGGCAGGGAAGAGCAATGGGGGTGGGGAATGGGGACAACTGTAATTAAATGACAATAAAAAGGTTTTTTTAAATGTCATAGAAGACAAACTCAAAATTCTTTTCTTTTAATCCTTGACCAGAATATGTTTATTGGTTTGACAGACAGAGGGATAGAGAAGGAGAAAATGAGCAACATCGGTCAGTTGCTTCACATATATGCCCCAACTGAGAATTGGACCCATAACCTTTTGGTGTATGGGAAAAGGCCCTAGCCAAATGAGCCACCCAACCAGGGCATAAGCTCATAATTCTTAATAAAGAACTTAAAGAGTCCTGGCTGGTGTGGCTCAGTGGATTGAGTGCCCACCTGCAAACCAAAGGGTTGCTGATTCAATTCCCAGTTAGGGCACATGCCTGGGTTGCAGGCCAGGTCCCCAGTAGGGAGTGCATAAGACAAATAAGAGAAACATAGATGTTTCTCTCCTTCTCTTTCTCCTTCCCTTCCCTTCTCTCTAAAAATAAATAAATAAAATCTTTAAAAAAAGAACTTAAGAAAAACCAGCTATGATACAGTCATCATAAACAACCAATTAGAATAATCACACCTGAGAGACAGAAATAACAAAGTAATCTAAAAATAAAACCTTTGAAACATTCATGTTTGAAATCCCAAAGAAAATAAAACGTGGAGTAGCATCTACAAAAGAAAAACAGGCTATAGGGAGCAAGAAACTTGCAAATACAAAAAAACCCCCATAATATATATCTTTAAACTGAAAAATATAGCACTAAAATAAAAAACTGGTGCAAATTATAGATTGGACAGAGTTGAAGAGAGAATTAATGAATAAGGAAATACATAAGATCTCTTAGAATTTCATCACAATGAATTAAAACAGAAAATCTGAAAGGAATTAAAATACATGAGGTGCTCCAATATAGGTTAATAGAAGTTTTTTTTTAAGATTTATTTATTTATTTTTAGAGAGGGAAGGGAGGGAGAAAGAGAGAGAGAGAGAAACATCAATGTGCGGTTGCTGGGGGGTTATGGCCTGCAACCCAGGCATGTACCCTGGCTGGGAATTGAACCTGGGACACTTTGGTTCCCAGCCCGCACTCAATCCACTGAGCTATGCCAGCCAGGGCTTTAGTTTAATAAAAGTTTAAGGAGAAAATGAAGAAAATGAGATAGACACAATAATGGAAGGTAAAATGGTGTATTCCTAAAAGAAAAGAAAGAAATGAGCATTCAGCTTTACAAAACTTGTGTTAAATGTAATAAGTGTCCACCCTGAGTGGGGTGGCTCAGTGGGTTAGACACTGTCTTGTAAGCCAAGAGGCACATGCCTGGGTTTTGAGCCAGTCCCTGGTTGGGGGCATGTGAGATGCAACTGATTGATGTTTCTCTCATTCATCAATATTTCACTCCCTCTCCCTAAAAATAAATAAATAAAATCTTCATAAAATATGATAAATCTCCAAACACCACATAATAGATAAACTGCAAAACATTAAAATAATAAAAAATTCTAAAAGTTATGGAAGAGATATATAAACTACAAAAGAACCACAGCAGACTTCTCATCAGCAATAACAGAAGTCCTTTGGTACAATGTAGAAGGAAGAATGAAAAGTGTTAGGGAGATAGGAGTGTTGGAGTATATTTTTCATGTGGAAACTCACTTATTGACCTCCTAACTTTTTCCCCCATGAGGACTCAAAGACACCCTCCCTCTTCACCACAATGTTGAGAAACGCATACCATTTAGAGTAAAAAATGGCATGGCTCTGGACAACTGATGTAATTCTTCAGCAAGATGGAGAAAACAGCCTCTTCAATTATGCTTTTTCTGCCTTTTAAATATTTTATTTATTTATTTATTTTTAGAAAGAGGGGAAGGGAGGGAGAAAGACAGGGAGAGAAACATCAATGTGTACCTGCCTCTTACATGCTCCCTACCAGGATCACAGTCCACAACCCAGGATTGTGCCCTGACTGGAAATGGAACCGGCAACCCTTTGGTTCGCAGGCCTGTGCTCAGTCCACTGAGCTATGCCATCTGGGCAATTATGCTGTTTTTTTCTTACTGTTATAGAAATAAAATCACTTTCATCTGAACAGTTACATACTAGGTGACAGGGTATGTGTTGATTTACTCTGTTAAAAATATCATGTTTATAAGCAAAATATAATCAAGAACACTGAAACTGAGAACAGGCTGACAGTGACCAGAGGAAAGAGGGGAGGAAATTTCAGGGGAAAGGGGGAAGAGTTTGCAGGAACAAGTATAAAAGACACATGGACAAAAACAAGGGGTGTTGGAAATGGGAGGGAGGTGGGGAGGGCTTGGGGGAGCTGGGATGGCGGTAAAAGGCAGAAGTTCCAAATGTAGTCTTCACCTGATTTGGTTTATGATAGTCTTCTACCATGTTCTGAGGCCTATCTGCCTTCTACATGAGTCAAGTAAAGTAAATGGGGATCCTTCTCTTTGCCTCTTCCAAGGTTTTGATGGTGTTTCTAGTCTCTTCACCATAAATGGGGCATTGCTTTGATCCACCATTTAGTAGAGCAGCTCCAAGCATTCCCCTCTTTCCCTACCATGTTAGCCCCCACTCTGTAGGTCAGGGAAACATGAGGATTGTTAGTGCTTGAGTATCTTTATTCCCAATATACACTCAGGATCTTGGGAAGACATGAAAGGATGTGTTTGTGGACCTACTAGAACTATTGTGATATGGACTTAGCCCCATTCTGTATGTTTCCTCTTGACTTAGTTAGGCAGGAAGCCTGAGGTAAAACCACCAAACTTGATACCTTGATTTTTTTAAAAGGTCTCTATAACATGGCATCCTTCTCAAAGAGTGTTGTTCTGGGTCCTCGGGGTTTAAGCTCAGAGCCAGTGCTCAGTACAGAATGAAAAGGTATGGGTATTTCTCCTTCCCCTGTGTACAGTTGCCTAGAAAATGGCTGTAGGAAGATTCCTTTGGGGATGCTAGAAAGAAACATACTTGTGACAATATGTCAGCATTCTAGCTCAAGGGTTTCAGCCTTTTTTTACTGAAAGAACTCTGAGGCTTTGAACTTGTGGAGTTGATGCTGACATAGCTCTCCCACTATCCTTGATGAGGGTTGGCCAGAAGGGCCCTGGCCAGAAGGAATGTGTATTATTTTGGGAATGGATTGTAACTCCCTCCTTATCTCCTTTTGGGAGTTGCTTCTTGTTCTGTGACTACTTCTTGACCTTTTCTTTCTTCATGTAGACACTGAGAAAATTTGTTTAGAGTCATGCATAGGACATGTGCCTCCTTTGTCTGGGACTCTATAATGAGCCTCAAGCTGGAAAAGGTGTGGTCTCTCTGTCACTGATCCACTGCCATTAGTGTACTTCTACAATGTGAGTAATAAATGGCAGGTTAATATCTGTTAGTCCTCTGGCATGGGAGATGCCCTCTCTGGCAGAGCTCTCTCCATCACCAAAAGAGCCATTGAGAACAAATCATCCTGGACACAGTCTTGCTGTTCTAGCAGGAAAGGGGATGGAGATTCCCTCTAGTGGAGAATGCCCCAAGCCCTTCTCTGAAACAGCTTTTATTGGGGTTGGAATGTGCAGGGGTATACAGTTTGCATTCATGGCTCATCAATCAATGTAAACAGGTATTATTCATACAAAAACAGGTATTATCTATAGATAACAATTGAAGGAACTCAGAGATCTGCCTCAGGGTCTGTTAGTCATACTGATGCCAGATGATCTTTAAGACATGTTTAAATAGATAAGAAGTTTACTCCTATGCCTTGAATTTAAACATCCAGTTTATATCAACAGTGCTATACAAAGCAAAGCAAGCTTCAAAGGATATAATGTATTTATCAGGCCTGATTTCCCAAGAGACCCCTCAGTGTTAGCATCTGGTCATGTCTGTTCACCTGCATTTCCTGGTTTTCCAGTGAGACTTATTGGCCTCTTTCAAGGCCTGCTCTCTCAGGGCTACAATCTCCAAAACCACACAGAGTGGTCCCCAACACTCTGGGTAGTTTTTTTTCCAATATATCATGAACACTTAAGCTGCTCCTTGGTTTGGAGCTCCTGTGTTACAATTAGCATCATGAACAAGATATTCCAGAAAATACTCCTGTCTTGTAGAGTGTATGTGATAACATGCCAGCTAGGGGAGGCCACAGGGGAATCCTAGGAATAATGTGGTAAATCCCAGGGTGGTGAACCAGTACGGGGGGATGCACCCAATACTGCTGAAGGCTTTGTAGATGACCTTCATGAAGGAAAAGGAAGAAGCAGCTGAAGCAAAAGTGTGGCAGTTAGAGGGTGAGCTTAAGTTAGAGAGACAAATAAGGAGATAAGATTCTAAGGCTAGTCCTAGTCCCTTCTTGAAATTTTGCCTTTGCTTTAGATTTTTGTTTTGTTTTGGAAAGGAGCAGCTTAGGTCACATTTTAGACTAATTAGAGTTGTTTTGCTAAAGGTCTAGTAAACAGGGTAAGATTTTTATGAAATGTATTCATGAATTTGTCAATCTAAAGAATGCTAATTACTTGTGTTTAAGTTGGGGAAAATATATGGTTTGGGTAATAAAAGATGTAAATTATAATAATATTTTTGAAGGAAATGGAATTAAAACTAGATTGCTTTAATTTCTGGGTGAGCTAAAGGAACTAGGGATGTTATAGCGGAGGTTGTCGAGGGAAGAAGAAAACAGCACGCCTGAGAACTCTTGTGCTTTCTCTCCCTCTTTTCCGTCACCCTTATGTGTCTCGTTTTTTGTGTTCATTTTTCTAGTTCTGCCCTTTCTTATGCTGTTTGTGCATCTCTCATATTATATGTGGTGTGTTTTCTGGCTCCAGATGGCATAATTAGGGTGTAATATTTTATTGGCCTAAAGAAAGTAAACACATAAATTAGACATTATCTTATGGTTTAGACAAATTATTTGATGTTAAAACTGGTTTTAAATTTAATTGATGTCTGTTAAAGTTACTACCATAAAATGTGTTTGTTTTACAAAAAGTTTATGTTATAATCCTACTTAAGTTTGACAGCCTTCTCAGAGTTTAAATTTTAAGAGACTTTTTAATTGAGAAATGAATTTCAGTTATTCCAATGGGACCCCTGGAATACCTCAAGAATTTTTCTTCCTCCTTTATAAAAGAGAAGTTTTGGAACTAATTAGGCCTATTTAATATACTTAAAGTACATGGGAAGTTTTGTCAAATAAAGAAATAATAAGCGTGTTCTATTCATTTACACATATTTTTATTGCTAAAGTAGATATTTTAGAGATTATATAAATTCTGATATACTTTCATTTGTAATTTTAGTTGTTATCTTAAAATGTTGCAGGAAACAAATTCTTTTGTCAATTGCATTATACTCAACTCCATAACCATGTCATCTTAAGTTTTGTCATTTATAAAGTCATTGTTTTCCTCTAATGTATTTGCAAAATATATTATGTCTTGGGAGGGGTTCATGGAGAGGACTCTGACTTGTTTTGGATTGCATATTTCTAAAAATGGATTTTTTGATACCTTTGAACTGAATTAAGATTTCTGGAGCTCGATAAAATAACTGGATTTATAGAGGTGCTTCTGGGTGGTCAAGATAAACAGAAACTAATTATGGGACATAATGAACTGAAGATAATTGTGACTCATAACTTTTTGTTGAAAATATTGTTGATTTTTAAACATTTGCCTTTCAGACATAAGAAAACTTTCTGTTTCTTAAAACAGTTTGGTAAAGTATACTTTCATAAGCAATATTGAGGCATTTATATTTTCTCCCTTCCTGATCTCTCTGGAATTTGAAAGCTCTTAATGAGTAGTATTCTTTCCAATGAATATGTTTGCATAAATCCAAATAAGAACCTGATTTCTTCATAACAAGGTGCATAAAGCCACTTTCCAGTTGTAATTTTATCAACTAAGTCTTTGTCTTGAATGTCATGATCAAAGGAGTCTTGCCTGAACTTTGGATGTCATCAGAAAGCTGTAAGGAACAGTAGAGGGCCAAGATGGAGGTGTAGGCACAAATGCTTCACTTCCTTGCACAACCAAAAGAAGGAAAACAACCAATTTAAACACAAAGAACAACCAGAACTGCCAGAAAAACATTTGCATAGAAGTCCAAAAACCAAGGAGTTGAAGAAGCATTCAGCCAGAGGTAGGAGGGGCAGAGAAGGGCAGCAGGTTGGAGAGGATGCAATAAGGTGGTGGCTGGAGGATGGGGTGGGCAAGGCAGCAGCTGGTGGAACACACAGGTAATCCCACAGTCATGTGAAGACAAGCCTGGGGGAAACTGGGGGACTGAGATGAACCACAAAACCCTGGGTTTCAGCACAGGAAACTAAGGACTCAAAACCACAGTTTGAGGAAAAGATCTGTGGGGATTGTGGCAGCAAGAATAACTCAGCCTCACAGGAGAGTATGTTGGAGAGACTCACAGGGTCCTAAAACAGGCACAAACCCACCCACCAGCAAATCAGCACTTAAAGGCCACAAACCACTTGTGGGAGGGAAGTGGCAGAAAATGGAACAAGAACAGAGCAAGTGGCACTGTTCTTTCTCTGACCACCCCCTCCCCCCAATCACAGACAGTGCCACAAAGCAGCAAAGAGGGTTTCCTAGCCCTGGCGAACACCTAAGGCTCCACCCCTTACATGTAAGGAGTGTGTCAATGTAACAGGTGTGCCAAGACAAAGAAATATGGCCCAAATTAAAGAACAGATCAAAACTCCAGAAAAAGAGCTAAGCGAGGAGGAGATAACCAACCTATCAGATGCAGAATTCAAAACACTGGTAATCAGGATGCTCACAGAATTGCTTGAGCTCAGTCACAAAATGAAAGAAGAAATGAAGGCTACACAAAGTGAAATAAAGGAAAACATACAAGGAACTAACAGTGAAAGGAAGGGAACAGGGACTCAAATCAAAGATTTGGAACAAAAGGAAAAACTAAGCATCCATCTGGAACAGAATAAAGAAACAAGAGTGCAAAAAAATGAGGAGGCACTTAGGAGCCTCTGGGACAACTTTAAACATCCCAACATCTGAATCATGGGAGTGCTGGAAGGAGACGAATAAGAGCAAGATCTTGAAAACTTATCTGAAAAATTAATGAAGGAAAACTTCCCCAATCTGGCAAAGGAAGTCTATTCCTGAAATAGACTTCCAGGAATTCCAGGCAGCCCAGAGAGTCCCAAAGAAATTGGACCCAAGAAGGAGCACACCAAGGCACAACATAATTAAGTTATGCTAGATTAAAGATAAGGAGAGAAGCTTAAAAGCAGCAAGAGAAAAGGAGACAGTTACCTATAAAGGAATTCCTATAAGGCTATCAGCTGATTTCTAAAAAGACACCTCGCAGACAAGAATGGACTGGAAAGTATTTGAAGTCATGAAAGGCAAGGACCTGCATCCGAGATTACTCTATCCAGCAAAGCTATAATTTAGAATGGAAGGGTAGATAAAGTGCTTCCCAGATAAGGTCAAGTTAAAGGAGTTCATCATCACCAAGCCCTTATTTTATGAAATGTTAAAAGAACTTATCTAAGAAATAGAAGGTAAAAAGCTATGAGTGGTAAAATGACAACAAACCCACAATTGTCAACAACTAAACCTAAAAAATAAAAATAAAAAACTAAGCAAACAACTAGAACAGGAACAGAGTCACAGAAATGGAGATCACATGGAGGGTTATCACTGTGGAAGGAGAGGGGGGCAACAGGGGGAAAAGGTACAGGGAATAAGAAGCAAATAGATAGACACAAAATAGTCAGGGGGAGGTTAACAATAGTATAGGAAATGGAGAAACCAGAGAACTTATATGTACAACCCATGGACATGAACTGTGGGGTGGGGGAAGTGCTAAAGAGTGAGGAGTGTGGTGCAGTGAAGAGGGAGGTAAACTATATAAAAAATTGGGACAACTGTAATAGCATAATCAATAAAATACACTTAAAAAAGAATAAGGAATTAATATTGACTTTGAAGCCAATAAAAGCCCTTTGGAGAAATGGCCTGGTACCTTGCTTGGTCACAAAGTTCATGGCAGTCTTTCCAGGTAAGAGAAAAAAGGTTATTTTCCTGAAAGATGGCATGGGAAGAACCTCAAGATATTTTAGGGACCTCAAGAACTTAGAAACCTCACCCAAATCTGAAGGTACTACAGGCAAAGCCTATGGCAATGGTGTGGCTTGAAAAGCCTATGTGAATAATTGATATTCCTGTTTTATTTATGCAAATAATTAAAACCAGATTGAAACTGGAATTAATAGAGTAAGTGAATTGGTCTCGATTTGGCTCTTTGATAAAATGAGGGTGATTTGGTGCTCGAGTTTTATTTTTTTTTGCACATAGTTGTCCAGTTCTCCCAGCACCATTTGTTGAAGAGGCTGCTTTTACTCCATTTTATGTTGCTGCCCCCTCAAGCACCAACTTACACCTTACACAAAAATAAATTCCAACTGGATAAGAGACTTAAATATAAGCCATGTCACTATTAAAGTCCTAGAGGAGAATATAGGCAGAAGATATTTCACACAACATTTTTACTAATACATCCTCCAGAGCAAGGGACATAAAGGATAGAATAAACTAATGGGATCTCATCAAAATAAAAAGCTTCTGCACAGCTAAAGAAAACAGTATTAAAATAAAGAAAGAACTAGCTGTATGAGAAAACATATTCGCCAATGACACCTCAGACAAGGGCTTGATATCTAAATTTATAAAGAACTTACATGACTGCACTCTAAGAAGACAAGCAACCCAATTAAAAAATGGGCAAAGGACTTGAACAGACACTTCTCCAAGGAGGACATACAGAGGATACAGAGATACATGAAAAGATGCTCAATATCGCTAGCTATCAGAGAGATGCAAATTAAAACCACAATGAGATACCATTTCACACCAGTCATAATGGCCATCATAAACAAAGCAACAAACAAGTGTTGGAGAGGTTGTGGATAAAAAGGGACCCTAGTGCACTGTTGGTGGGTATGCAGACTGGTACAACCACTATGGAAAACAGTGTGGAATTTTCTCAGAAAACTAAAAATGGAACTGCCTTTTGACCCAGCAATTCCACTGCTGGGATTATATCCTAAGAACCCTGAAACACCAATCCAAAAGAACCTATGCATCCCAGTGTTCATCGCAGCACAATTTACAATAGCGAAGTGTTGGAAGCAACCTAGGTGCCCATCAGTAATGAATGGATCAAAAAACTATGGTACATTTACACAGTGGAATTCTATGCAGCAGAAAGAAGGAAGGAGCTCCTACCCTTTGCAACAGCATGGGTGCAACTGGAAAGCATTATGCTAAGTGAAATAAGCCAGGCAGTGAAAGACAAATACCATATGATCTCACCTTTAACAGGAACCTAAACAACAAAATAAAGAAACAAGCAAAATATAACCAAAGACACTGAAATGGAAAACAGACTGACAGCATTCAGAGGGGAGAGGAGAAGGAATTTCAGGGGAATTTCAGAGGAAAGGGGAAGGGTTTACAGGAACAAGTATAAAGGACACATGGATAAAAAACTAGGGGCAGGTAGAAATGGGAGGGAGAAGGGGAGGGCTGGGTGGGTGGGTTGGGATGGGAGTAAAAGATAAAATTGTACTGCAACAACAATTTAAATAAATTTTTTAAAAATGAGGGTGATTTTAGGGAAAAATTATGTTTTAATAAAATGTATTATACACAATTATGGAAAGTAGACTTTAATTCAGTGGATTAAAGTAAAAGTGTATTGTCAGTAAAATTTTATTTCTCGCCTATGAATTAGACTGGATTATGAATTTCTCCAGGTTTCTTTTAAATCATTTAATTTTTCTTCATCTGTTTATTTGGAATTATTGAGAACTACTGGTGCAGAATCAACCATACAGAATCTACCTGAGCACCTGATGATATCACCAGAAACATTTAAACTACAGATGAAGAAAATATATCAGATTTCCATTGCTTAATTTTATTCCAGAAAAAGCCTTGTGTTTGGATGTCTTCTCATCTGACACTATTGCAGACTCAGAAACTGGTTTATGATTTGCTGTGTTCATTAACCTTTGTATTCTTCCTGTTTTCATACAATGTATACTATGACCTTGTTTACCTGGTTTCTGTGTCAAATTCTTGATTATTGTCTGTTGAATTCTGTGAGAGCCATACCTTCTCTCAATGGAAAGGAATGCTGGTCACTGTGAAACCACTCAGACTGTTGTGTCTGCATAGAGTTCCCAACTATGGCAGACCTGCCATGGCAGATTGACCTTGCAAACCAGACATGCTGAGTCTGGCTGCAATGCTGGAAGGCTTCTGACCCTCTCATCAAATAAACATGTGAGAAGGTGTTTTCCCTCATAAGGAAGCAGAATGACTGCACCAAGCTATAGCATGTACACAGTTTGGGACAGTGTGGTGTGGCTGTCAGCATTACAGGTAGAAGTATGACAGCCCATACCCATATGTATTGAATGCAGAAATAGGACTGCAAGTGAAAACAGTGCAACTCATGGAGTGGAGGCCAGCAACCCTTTGAAATAGTATTAAAGTACTGACTGCTACAGACTATTGGTGGCATTCCATCCTCCTGGATCTCTCTGGCTTCTGTACTGCACTTTTAGTCTTAAAGTACACCCTTTACTGTATCTGTGGTATATGGATGTTATGTGCCAACATGCTCACCACACAGGCCCCCTACCAGAAGAATTAACACAAACAATATGAGGTGGAAGAGTGATATTGGGATGGAGTGCGAGGTCACTGCTGACATGGCTCTCCCACTACCCTTGGCCAGAAGGAGTGTGTATTGTTTTGGGAATGGATTGCAACTCCCTCCTTATATCTTATTTGGGAGTGGGCTTCTTGTCCTGTGACTGCTTCTTGACCTTTTCTTTCTGCACATACACACTGAGGTAATGTTGTTTAGAGTCACATGCACATGCCCCCTTTGTCTGGGACCCCTTATAATGAGCCTTGGACTGAAGGAGGTGTGGCCTCTCCTGCACCAACTTTCTGTAATTGGTGCACTCACTGTAATGTGAGTAATAAATGGTGTGTCCACCCCTGCTAGTCTCCTAGGTGGCTTTTTTTTTTCAGAATATCATGACCACTTTAGCAACTCCCTGGTATGGAGATCCTGCATTACAGACCATTCCTGGTCTAAACTCTCTGCTATAGTAATTCAGGGCTTTATTTGCCAGACCTAGAGTTTCTTTGGTTTTACATGTCAAGAAGGAATTTATTGAGCTACTTCTCTATGTTGTTTCTATGGATCCATCATCAGCTTAAAACCTACAAAGATTCCTGTAGATCAAACTTGTTGATTACCACTCTGGCCTTGATTCCCCTTATGATAACCATGCCTATCCTGCCTCTGATGGTTAAGTGCTGCTACTTTGCCTCTTCCACTTCAGGATACTATTATCTCCTATGAAATCAAGGAGCTCATTTCAATTGCAGCATCTCCCACTGCCACTCCCAGCCTAAAAGAATCTGGATTTCAGATGCACAATATGTTGGCATCAACCATAAGTGGACTGCTGTAATGTTACAGCTCTACTTAAGGGGTGGCTCTGAAGGTATATAGAGGAGAGAAATCCTCCCATTGTGCAGAGCTTTGAGCAATACTTGTCATGGTGTGCTTTATCTGGAAGGAGAAATGGCCCGAGGTTTGTCCCTAAACCAATTCATGAACAATGACTAACATTTTAGAAAAATATTCAGGGATATGGAAGGAATAAGACCAAGAGATTTTTGATGTGATGTTCTGGGAAAGAGGTATATCAACGGATCAATCATTATAGGTCCAGGATGTGAAAATACATTTGTTCCTTGAGAATGTTCTTCCAAAGGTATCCACAGGATAGGAAGCTATCAAACAGTCTACAAGATATCTTGTCTTGGTCCTTACCAGGTAGCTCAGTTGGTTAGAGCATTGTCCCAATACACCAAGGTTGTGAGTTTGATCCCCTCAGGGCACATGCCAGAATCAACTGATGAATTTATAAATAAGTGGAACAACAAATCAATCTCTCTTTCCCTGCTTCCTCTCTCTGTAAAATCAATAAATTAAAAAAAATATCTTGCCTTATGAATGTCAGTCAGCCTCTTTCCCAGTTACCCCTTATTTGATCAGTGAGGTTATGAACATCATCACGGTGGGAGGGGTTAAGATTATATAGTCTACAACATGTACTTTCCTTCATTAAGGTTGGCCTGACCACTATCATTGCTGAGTATCCAACTTCCCAGAAGCAGTGACTAACCTCAAACCCTCAATGTACACCATGGCCTAGAAGTACCAGTCTACCACTTGCCTGGAAGGCTTATTCCATTATATCCCTTTATCATGGAAGGGGCAGAAATTTGGTTCTCATTGGGATAGATATTACCTGGATGTGCATTTGCTGTCTGCCCACCATGTATGCTTCTGTCAGGAACATCAATATGGGCTTAATGAATTCCTGATTCACTGTCATAACTCTTACATGAAGTTTCTAGTATTATGGTAATGTTAGTTTCTGTAACAAAAATAATGATGATTTAACACAATAGATATTTATTTCCTGATCATGTAATTTTCCAATATGCATGTTTTGTATTGGTGGATGCAGCATTCCTTTACGTAGTGTTTAGGGGCCATCTTGTGGCTCCTCTATTTTCTAGAAACTCAGAGTTCTCAACATTGAGATGGCAAACAGGAAAAAAAATGTGTATATTATCAATTAGCTTCTTAAATGTCCCAGTCTTGAAATGACACATATTCCTTCCACTCATTCCATCTGTAAAAGTAGTTACATGTGTGCAAGGGATGTTGTAAAATGTAGTTTACTCCAGCATCCATTTCACACTATATGAATATTATGTGAACAGCTAGCTATCTAGATCTAATATTATCAGCCTACCATGCAGGTAGACAGGTCATCAAATATCAGTGCATACATTTTTCCCCACATTTACATAATTAGCACATATACAGAAACACAGAAACAAATCTCACCCTGTCACTAGATTCAGTTAAGTCTAGGATTTCTGAGTCATGTACAATTCTCTCTATGAAGTCTGCGTGTATCTACTTGTGGTATCTATGAGTTCAGAGACCTATGAACTCAAAGAGAAGTGTGTTCCCTCCTCTAATCACCAATAAAAATACATTGCAGAGGCAGCAAAAGGATAGCCACAATAAGATTTCCATTCATTAAAGAGAAGAATGGAAACTACAGAGCAGTCACTTGTCTACAGCACTGATAAAATCTTGCTGGAGAGACACAGTAAATACTGTCTACTCCTTCTCTTCTTTTTTTTAAAGATTTTATTTATTTGCTTTTAGAGAGAGAGAGAAACATTGATCAGTTGTCTCTTTGTGTGCCCCAACCAGGGACCTGGCCCAAACCCAGGCATGTGCCCTGATGGGGAATCAATTGTCAACCATTCACTTTGCAGGATGATACCCAACCTACTAAACCACACCTGTCAGGGACAGGGTAAAATGTCTTTATTAGACCTTAATTCTGATCTCTGGAGAAATTTCCCTGTGCATTATTTTCCCTGGCACCTGACTCCACCTTTGGACATTTCATCCATATCCATTTTCCTCCATGGCTTCATCTAAAGTGAGCATTGCTGAGCTGTCCATCCTTGGAAGTACATAGCACTCACAGCCTGCATCCAGCTAGTGCACATTTGGAAGCCTGAGAGCTGTTTTATATTACAAAGTGGATTTTTGGTTTTGATATATTTAGTTTTGTTTTCAGGCCAGGATCATGATTTCTGTGACAACACAATTCTTGAAAAAAAATAGACTTCTGTTTGCTTCCAGTCAATTCCACATGCCAACAACTGTATTCAAGTCTTTCCTAGACATAAATCTCAAGACTACCTTTGCTTTCTCATCGTCGTGCCTCTCTCAGCTCATTAGAGGCTATCTGAAGCTATGAGGAATGACAGTCTTGAGTGTGGAGGTCATAGCTTGATGTTGATCATTTTGTAGACCAAGTCTCTATATGTAACTATGAAGTCTTACTGAACCTTTGTTGCATAAATATATTTTGTATCTTAACTATCATTATTTGAGGCCCAAATGATTTGACTTTTCCAATTCTACAAGGTCATGCATCTCTTTACTATTCCTAGAACCTTTAATTTTAACTTCATTAACAGATCACTAAACTCAGATTATCTCAGAGTCTGCTTGTGAGGAACTGGATCTAAGAACCTTGCATATGCATGTCTCCCTTTTGGGGTGTAAATTCCACTGTGGTGAAGACTTGTCATGCTCTTTACTGCCTAGCTCCCAGTGCCTAGACCAGCTCCTTACTGTCATGCTCCCAGTGCCTATACCAGTATCTGGCACATAATTTAAGGTGCTAAATAATATCTATTAATTGAAATAACAGAATAGGCACAACTAAATATTAATTTAGTGAAAAATTAATTTAGTACTCATCTCTGGAGATGTTCTGGTATACATATTTTCTTTCATTTCATTATATTCAGTGATGTTTTATAGTCCAGTAATGTAGCACCTTTTTAAATTGACAGTTTGGAAACCTGCCTGGTTGACCTGTGCCAGCTTTCACTAAATGAATGAATATAGTATGTGCCAAGGACTTGGAAGAACACAGAACACACACTGGAGAGAGGTGAGGTAAAACAGGGTTTGCCTAGTAGGTACAGTCAAGTGGGGCAGCTCTACCACTGGTAATAGTATGAAAAGGGAATTCTGCAAGCTTCCATTGCCCCTCTAACAAATAGTCACATTTCCTTTTGGCCCAGCAAAGGCAATATTTCCTCCTATAGATGTGGGAGGGAAGGAAATATGTCCATTTTAGGTATTTTCCTCTGATAAGATAAACTCTGCGGCCTGATGCATGGTCCAGTTTTAATCCATAGCTTTTTAAGAACTTTGCTGAGGGTAGAACAGCACTGGGTGGCAGTTAATATTGGCTAAAAATAAACCCTGAAACAGACACTGTCTGTCAGGAGCAGGTGTTTTGGGGAAGTGGAGGTTTTGACTTCTGAAAACAAATAGCTCATAGGGCCTTTGCAAGGCAAGATTGGGCACTTGGTGGCAGAAGTGAAATTTACTTTCTTTCTCTAAGCCCCCCAAAAAAAGGTTTTCCAAGTCTTCCATCTCATCTTCCATCCCTAATACTACAACATACCACATCTCATCATGGCTCTCCATTGTTGTTTCACCAGCTCTTGCCCAATATAGACTCACAAAGGCACCACCTTCTGATTCGAAGATTATAGAATTTCTCAAAATAAGTTGGACTGAACAACTGCTTCCCCCAGAAAGAGACTGAGTGGAAATTCCAAGGCCTCAGGACTAGGTTCGCACTCCCTCATGCTAAAGCCCCTGCCACTGTGTCCCTGTAGGAGCCTTGCCAGGAAGCAAATAAAAAGAGCAAATCTTTCCAACCTGTACTCCATTTCTACATCAAAAAGAAATTGGTCAAGTCTAGATCAATATGTTTAAAGCCCTTTTGTGATATGAAACTCTTCAATTATAATCTCCTGTAAGTTCACATATAAAACAGGCCAAACTGAGCAGCCCTGACTGCGTTGTGAAGCAAAGAGAGGCTAAGTCTGTCCACTTTACATCATTTGTCTCTCACTTCTGTGGACCTGGATGAGCTGTAAGAATCTGTTCCACCATAGCTTAGGGAAAAACAGTGTAAGGCCCAGAGATTCCAAGGAGTAAGGGACACACTGAACAGAGTCATACCTGGAACTAAATTGTACATCGGGTGGGTCTTCCTACCTCATGCCAGTATTGTACCAAGACAGCGGGACCAAATTGAGGCATTAAGCCTGTCCATGTGTGGGGGCAGGCAGACAGAGTGTCAGATGGCCTCAGCTGGAAGGAGAGAGGCCTTTAGATTCAGGGACACAGACAAGACCAGAGACCATGAGCAGATTGTCTTGACCCAAACAGAACTACAGTGCTTACAGTGTAAGCATTTGCACAGGACAGTGGAAAGGATCCAGTTGATGGACAACTTTGAAGGTCTGTATAGGAAGCCTGGATTTGATCCAATAGGCAATAGGGAACCTCTTTAACATTTTGAGTGGAGGAATATCTCATGAAAGAGCCCTATAAGAATAGTGGCTGGGCTCACACAGAATCAGCTCTAAGGAGGAACATGTCTGGACTACTAAAACCTTCAATAAGCACTGCATCTTAGATCCTTCCCTTCCCTTCGTTGCCCCATCTGAGTTCAGATGGCCAAATATTGTGCCTAGGCTTCTAATCAACCTTCCTACTGGTGCCCACCTTGCATCACCCAGTATGAGTCCATCTTCCACCCTGTGTTATAGTGATCTTCCTGAAACACAAACCTTAAATAACATGGCACTCCCTCCTTCAGCTCTTCCAGTGGATCCTCATTGAACAAAGTTCAACTCTAAAGTCTGTGTCCAAAGTTTTCTACAGTCACACTACAGCCTCCCTTCCCAGGTTTGTCCTCACTGTACCTACCTGCACCTGCACTTCTGTGCTTCCCCACACTCTCCCCACTTTTCTGCCTGACTCACCTTCACCTTCTACCTACTCTCCTTCCCCTCTCCAGCCTCCCTTATCTGCTCTCAGAGCCTCTGTTGAAGATCTGTCATTCTCTAAGATTTCATATCCTTTGAAAACCCTTTAAGATCCTCTGGTCTGAAATAGCATCTTTGCTTTCAAGACACTGCATTTGTACAACATATCTAGTGTATCTAGTTTAGCACTTCTCTGCCTGTCCAGTGTTAGAGTTATTTGAGTCTATTTCTCTTGTTATGTTGTGCACTCTTAGAAAGCAAACACAGAGTTAACAAAATAAATACTTGAATTTCTTGTATTGACCAGCAGGGTTTATAAAATTTGGGGGGAATAGTTCTGTACATATTTAAAAGCTAAAAACAGCCATCCTGAGCCTAGGAACTAATACTCCAAATTTTGAAGACCCATCTACTTTCTAGTCCTTGTTCTAAGGTAAGTGAAGTGAGCACTTGATAGGAAATGCCAACGAATAGGCCAAGAATTTCTCACACCCTTTCCCACTCAGTGTTGTCTCTAACAGTGGAGCCAGACAGGTGATCTTAGGACAGGCATGGTGTCGATACCGGAACACTAGGAGGGCTATTGTCCCTTTGCTCCTACTCTGGATCTATCATCTGAGGCTTCCAGGCTATTTCACAAGATGCAGTTTAATTCAGAATGTACCTAGCTATAGTTCTTAACAGGACAGAACTCAAGCAGTCTTCAAAATTTGATTCCAACAGAAAAAGTCATTCTGCATTCTAATATGGAATGCTGTTTCTACCAAACACAGCCCCAGCATAGGCTTGGGAGTACTCTCCTTTGCACAGGACCACTACAGTGACAGAAGTTCTGAGTTCTTTGTGTCCTCAGCCATTGTAAATGGCAGGGAGGGAGAGACTCTAAAGCTTCGAGTGTTTGTAAATGGGTATCTAAGTATTCCTAGCAGTAAGGAAGAGAGGGGAGAATGGGAGTAGGGGGGAGAAAACTGTGCTTGAACAATGATTAAAATTAAAAAAAAAGAGAGAGGAGAGTTCAAATGATTCAGAGATGGGAGCTATTGGCTGGAATGGCCATTTGCATGGAATTGAGCATGATGTGCAAGCTGAGAAAAGCCTACACACTTAACTGAATAAATGAGCTAGACAATATTAGAGCTGAAAAGATTATTTAAGGATACCTAATCCAATCCCTCACATTTTGTAGAGGAGAAAACTGACACTAAAGAAGTCAAAGGATTTGCCTATGATAACAGAAAATGAGTGTCACCAACAGGCTGTGAACCCAGATATTCCATGGAATGTCATTTCACCTGAGTTCAGTTTCTTTTTTTAAATATATTTTATTGTTTATGCTATTACAGTCGTCCCATTTTCCCCCTTCATTCCCCTCCACCCTGCACACCCTCTCCCACCCACATTTCCCCCCTTTGGTTCATGTTCATGTGTCATAAATTCTTTAGCTTCTACACTTCCCATACTGTTCTTGCCCTCCCCCTATTTTCTATCTACCATCTATGATACTTATTCTCTGTACCTTTTCCCCCTCTTTCCTCCTCCCACTCCTTTGTTGATAACCCTCCATGTGATCTCCATTTCTGTGCTTCTGTTCCTGTTCTAGTTGTTTCCTTAGTTTGTTTTGTTTTTGTTTTTGTTGTAGGTGTGGTTGTTAGCAACTATGAGTTTCCTGTCATTTTACTGTACATATTTTTTATCTTCTTTTTCTTAGATAAGTCCCTTTAACATTTCATAAAATAAGGGCTTGGTGATGATGAACTCCTTTAACTTGACATTACCTGGGAAGCACTTGATCTGCCCTTCCATTCTAAATGAAAGCTTTGCTGGATAGAGCAATCTGGGATGTAGGGCCTTCATTTTCATGACTTGAAATACTTCTTTCCAGCCCCTTCTTGCCTGCAAGGTCTCTTTTGAGAAATCAGCTGACAGTCTGATGGGAACTCCTTTGTAGGTAACTGTCTCCTTAACTCTTGCTGCTTCCAGGATTCTCTCCTTAATTTTAATCTTGGCTAATATAATTATGATGTGCCTTGGTGTGTTCCTCCTTGGGTCCAACTTCTCTGGGACTCTCTGAGCTTCCTGGACTTCCTGGAAGGCTATTTCCTTTGCCAGGTTGGGGAAGTTCTCCTTAATTATTTATTCAAATAACTTTTCCACTTGTTGCTCTTCCTCTTCTCCTTCTGGTACCCCTATAATTTCAATGTTGGAACGTTTAAAGATGTCCTGGAGGTTCCTAAACCTCTCCTCATTTTTTTTGAATTCTTATTTCTTAATTCTTTTCTGTTTGGTTGTTTCTTTCTTCCTTCTGGTCCACTCCATATTTTTGAGTCCCAGCTTCTTCCCACCACTATTAGTTCCTGTACATTTTCCTTCATTTCAATTAGTGCAGTTTTCCTTTTTTTCATTTAATTTGTAACCAATTCAACCAATTCTGTGAGCATCCTGATCACCAGTGCTTTGAACTGTGCATCTGATAGGTGGTTACATCTTGGTCACTTAGTTATATTTGCTGTGAAGTTTTGATCTGTTCTTCCATTTGGGCCATTTTTTTTTTTTTTGGTCTTGACCATTCCTGTATGTATGAGGGCAGAGCCTTAGGTGTTCACTAGGGCGGGGCAACCCAGTTGTTGGGTTGTGACGTTATACGTGTGGGGTGGGGTCCAAGAGGGAACAATGGTGCTTGCTCCACTCTCTGTCAGATTTCAGTCCTTTCCGCCGCTTCCCCCAAGCAAACTGGCCTTTCTGGTGCTGGTTCCCATGTGGGTGGGCTTGTATACATTCTAGGACCCTGTGGGTCTCTCCAACCAACTCTCCTGTGAGGCTGGAGTCTCCCTGTGTCTCAACCCCCCACAGGTGTTTTCAATCAGTGTTTGAGCCTTTATTTCCTGGTGCTGGGACCCTGGGTTGTGTGGTCAGTCTCGCTCCCCAGTTTTTCCTGGTTTACCTGCATATGAATGTGGGACCACCCAGTCAGCTAACCACCTTGTGCCCAGTGCCTCTCTTCACAATTGCCACCTTGCTGGGTCTGCCCATTGCTACCCCGCACCTGGGGTCTGCCAGCTGCTGCCTGCACAACCCAGGTCTGCCAGTTGTCGTCTTGTGCACCCGGAGTGCCTTGCTGCCCAGTGCCACCGCTTTTTGTGCAGTGATTCCTCTCCACCTGGCTGCCTGACTCCGCCTTTCCTACCAGTTTGGACAACTGTGTCTGGTTTAACTCCTTGGTTTGTCAGACTTCCATACAGTTCAATTTTCTGTCAGTTCTGGTTGTGTATTTTATTTCTAAATTGTTGTTGTCCTTATTTTGGTTGTTCAGGGAGGCACAGTGTATCTACCTTCACCTCCATTTTGGCCCTGAGTTCAGTTTCTTCACCTGTTTATTGGGAATGACAATTTTCCCCACACTCCCAGGCTTGTCAGGAGGTTCACATGAGGACATATGTAAGAAATCTTTATAAACTGCCAAATATCATGCAAATGGGAGCTTCTTTTATACCTTTTACTCCCAACTGCTGCTTATTCCTCTCTTCAAACTCAGTGGTTCAATAGAGTGATACAAGAACCATAATGGCATGGTGGCAAGACACCCCAGAGGCAGCCTCCAAATCCTGCTGGCCCACCTAAGCATAAGAAGTTGTGTGGCCTGTTAATACTGTCCCTGTTTTTCCTTTCTTTTACCCCCAAAGCTGACATTTCTTTTCAACAGACAGCAGAAAATGTGCTCACAATTCTTATCCAAGCAAGAGAGGCCCAATCTCCTGGAGAAAATTTCTAAGCTTCAAAGAAAACTACTGCTTACACAGGATAACAGTAGAAATAACAGTAGAAACACCCCAGGTGCCTGTAAGAATGACTGTAGGCCCTCCTTCGAGTATCCTCCTAGGAGTCTCAAGAAAGTGAGGAGTCTTTAGCAAAAGGCTCTCAGGAAATGAGGTGTTTTCCTACAGGTGTTTTCTTTGCCCTTTTGAATACACTTGGTTAGTTGTCTGCTATGTTCTATCCTCTCCAACTTGCAAATATTCTTAAAATAAGTTAAACAATATTTTGTAATTGCTTTCCATTGATGGGTTACTACTTTTTTTCAATGAATTTATGCCACTTTTAGAAATGTCTCATCTGCTATATCACTATTTAGTTGTGGAGTTTTGTTAGCTGTGGGAGCCCATATGGTCTGGGTGCAGATGGCTTGTAAGGAAGGCCTTGCTGAGTTCTAATTGATTGGTTTTCTTTGTGTCCCAGTTGGTCCAAACATCTCTCTGCATAGCCTGTTTATAAGATAGCAGGTAAGGTTAACCTCTCTGAGAGGGAAGTCACATAGCTAGTGTATTATCTCTTATAAAGCATAGAACACTAGTAAGTAAAAATCATAATGGAACTAACATTTATTGAGCAGTGAATTTGTTGAGCCCTGTGATAAACATGTTACTTAAAAGATCTCATTTAATCCTCACAACAACCCTCTGAAGTGGGTTGAATGTTTTCATTCACCATTTTACAAATGAGGAAACTGAGACTTAAATAACTTTCCCAGGGTCCCACAGCCAAAACATAAAAGAAGTAGGATCTGATAATATTAATCTAAGTCAATGCATTTGGCATGTGAAACTCCAAAAGTAACTAAAAATAAAAGTACACTTTAACTGCATAGTTTATGAAAAGTGCTCTTGTGTACACAAAAATGGAAAAATGATCACCCTTAACTGTTCTGAACTCTGGTTTCAGGCCAGGAGGAAGTTTACTATGGTCTGACATGATGAGTCCTATGGTCCAGAGAGGACCCTGCATGCTGTATATAGTTACCAAGATCTAGTGATAGTAGAGTACTCAATAGGGCTGAGCTGGACCACTCTCCAAGGTCACATTACTTTGAATAAGAAATTATGGGAGTGTTCCAGGGAGCATTCTACATAGTGCCATCTGCCCAAGTCACCACTGTGTTTACACTCATGGGTGTCTATCCAGTATCTAGGCATGGGCCTTGTGTGCTTTTGTGGCACAGTGCCCAAGCCAACACTGGACATTGCAGGCAAAGCTGTTGTTGAAAACTTTCCTTACTCTCTCCCTCACCTTTTCCTCCTCTGACCTCTCATATCTACCTTTCCTCCTTCAAAGGCAACCATGTGCAATCTTTAATTGGCATGCTCAGTGAGTAGGGAACAGTCAGAATAGGGAAGTAGGTGGGGGCAATGGCAATCTCCTTGCCACCACAGGTACAGCTGAGACTGGGTCCCATTCAGTCATACCCTAATACCAGCTGCCAGAGAAAACACCCTCAGTTCAGTTTCCAAAAGTCAAAGTGGCTGTCCCCAGTGACCTCTGGGGTGCTGACAGAGCTGAAAATTAAGGCTGAAAATAAAAAAAAATGTGATGAGATAAAAAATAGACTGTCAAAGCTTTAAAATGATGTATTTTACCAGCCTGCCTGTCTCCCACACCCGGAGTCCTGCATGCTTCTGTTTCTTATTCAGTGAGTATTTAAGCTGTCTATTCCATGCAGTGCAAGAATATCACACACATGAAGTGATAACGTTGTGATGGTCCTTTAGAAGGGTCTAAGTAAAAATGTATTGCAGACACACAGGGAAACCCAGGAGGCCATAGGCTCAAGTTACACTGATCATGGGTGATCACATGATTTCTGCCAAGCGTTAAGGCTTGTTAAATATTAACCCACAGGAACTCATTTCCTCTCCTTCAATAGGAAATGACTATCACATGATTATCTCGGAAGATAATCTAGAAAGAGGAATATTGTCAATTACTGAGCAGAAAGCTTTCACATGCAGGTGAAACTGCATGTGCCTCTCTCTTGCCCTAACTACCTTTACCAAGCTCCCTTATAGATGGTGGTGGAATCCAAAGATCAGGCTGAGGATGTCTAAAGTAACTTTATCTTGTACGGACCACAATAGGCCCTGTATAGTAATAGTGATCCTGAGAAAGAAGAACAATGTTGGAGAAATCACCGTACCTAATATCAAACTATACTATAAGGTCATAGTTATCAAAACAGCATGGTACTAGCATAAAAACAGACACATAGATCAATGGAACAGGATAGAAAGCCCAGAAATAAACCCCCACCATTATAGTCAATATTTGACAGAGGAAGCAAGCACATACAATGGGCTAAAGATAGTTTTTTCAGTAAATGGTATTGGAAAAATTGGACAGATACATGTAGAAAAATGAAACTAAACCAACTTCTTACATCACACACAGAAATAAATTAAAAATGGATCAAGGACATAAATGTTAGACACAAAACCATTAAAATCCTAGAAGAAAACATAGGCAGCAAAATCTTGAACATTACTTGTAGCAATTTTTTATTGGATATATCTCTCCAGGCAAGGGAAACAAAAGAAAAATAAACAAATGGAATTAGTTAAAATTAAAAAGTTTTCACACAGCAAAGAAAATCATCAACAAAATAAAAAGACAACCCACAGAATGGGAGAACATATTCACTGATACACCTGATAAGAGGTTTATACGCAATATTTACAAAGTACTTACAAAATTCAACACCAGAAAAACAACCCAATTAAAAAATGGGCAAAAGGCCTGAATAGACACTTCTCCAAGGAGGACATACAGATGGCCAATAGACATATGAAAAGATGCTCAATGTCACTAATCATCAGAGAAATGCAAATTAAAAGCACAATGAGATACCATTTCACACTTGTTAGAATGGCTATCATCAATAAATCAACAAACAACAAGTGCTGGCAAGGATGTGGAGAAAGAGGAACCCTTTTGCAGTGTTGGTGGGAATGCAGATTGATGTAGCCACTGTGGAAGGCAGTATGGAGATAACTCAGAAAATTAAAAGTGGATCTGCCTTTTGACCCAGCAATCTCACTTCTGGGAATATATGCAAAGGAACCCAAAACACTAATTGGAAAGAACATAAGCACCCCTATGTTCATTGCAGCATTATTTACAATTGCCAAGATATGGAAGCAGCTCAAGAGTACATCAATAGATGAATGAATAAAACAACCGTGGGAAACTTACACAATGGAATACTACTTGGCTGTAAAAAAAAGAAGAAAATTTTACCCTTTGTGACAGTATGGATGGATTTGGAGAACATTATGCAAAATAAAATATGCTAGTCAGAAGAAGGTAAATACTGTGATTTCACTCATATATGGAATCTTATGAACAAACTGAACTAATGAGGAAAATGGGGACAGACTTATAGTTGGAGACCAGGATAACAGCTAGTGGGAGGGATGTTAGGTGATGGAGAAACTGAGCAAAAAGAAAAAAAGACTCATGGACATGGAGAACAGTATGGTGATTGCTGGTGCGAGAGGGTATAAGGGGACTAAATGGTAATGGAAAAAATACAATAAAAATTTTAAATATAAAAAATAAAATTCCTTTTGTGCTTATTTAAAAAAAATAAAGTAACTTTATCTCCAACCTTGACAGTGATCCTCCAGGCCAAAAAGGGACAGGGGTGAGTGAGCCTAGAGTTCTGGCTTCCTGTAATCTAGAGAGTTCCTCATTCTTCAGGGGATTCAGAGACCACTGAACTTCATGGACTAGTCTCCATGATGAGAACAAGGCAGGCACCAGGGAGCCACTCAGAGCCCACATTTACTTCTTCTGATGGATACCTTTTACCTTGCTGCTTTGCTCATTTTGTGATTTTTCAGTATAACCAGGTCAACGTAACTTTTGCTCAATGCACATTGGCATTCTGGCCAGTCCTTCAGCCTAGACCAGCTATATGTAATAAATGCATGGAAAGTGAATTGAAAGTACACACATTGAAAACATAGGATTAGGGACCTATGGGGCAGTGGAGAGTGGCAGAAAGAGGATGAAAGTGGAAAAAGTAGAACTACAGTTTAAAAGGTCCTTGAATAAACTAGTAGTGATGGAGAAGTCATGAACTGAGTAGAGTGATCAACATAATTCACTACATGTGAGGTCCAATACAGAATAAATTAATAAATTAATAAAGTGGTATGTTTCAGGATTAAATTCTGAGAGTGCACTGGATTGAGACAAAAATATAGCACCACTCATTCACAAAGACAACCATTGGATATTTTGGGAAAACTCACCTATATTTTCATATAGGTGAATGACTCTGATTTGATATATTTAAAAATATAAAACATCCCATGTAATTATACTATATAGTGTTGTACAGAAAATTTTTAAATAATTTTGAGAAATTTCACAATATTTCTTCTGCCAAATGTGTGGTAGAAGTAAAACATAATAAAAATACAGTAAAAATACCAAGACAGGAAGAAATGACCATGCATATGCCTAGTATATAGCAAGTGCTTAATAAATATTCATTACTAGCATGCAAATTTAACAGTGAATATTTTGTGAACTGTATATACTACATGCACATACTCTTATACATGTTTTATGTACATTTACTTGCATTGTCTTTCTTTAACTGCTAATTTTTTCTTCTTTTAAACAACTCATGAAATCTTCCCTCTTGGTACCTTTCTTACTTTAATTTTTAATTGGCATTTACTTTCACAAAATAACTTCAAGAAACTTATCTCCCAAGCCTCTATTCTCAATTTATCCATCACATTTCTCCCTTTTTTTTCTCTCTATCTTTCTCTCTCTCACACACACATGCATGCACATGCTCACACAACACATACCACAACCTTACAATCTAATTCCCTGTGTTTAACTTCTTACAGTCAGCTCAACACACACCTTTTTATCAGAATTTAATAGTTATCCCTAAAACACTTATACTGTTTTATTTACTTATTCATGTAGTTTATTACAAACACAATTAATCTCTCACCTTGCATATACATAACATTCCCAATAATAAAAGTCTTAACAGCAATGTAAAGTTGTTAACACAGTAATAAATATGTTTGATAGCATAAATTGTTTCTTTTTAATTATTTTTTTATTTTTTATTTTTTACAACACTCATTGTATATTTAGTATAATGCATAAAGTCTTCTCCAGTGTGTTAAGAAGTTCCTGAATGGAGTGAAAAGTAGATGCAGAAAGACAAGTAGTAATTCCATTTGTCTAAAAGTATTCATTTAACAAAGTCACACTAAGCTGAGTAAAGCAGGTGTCTCCCATCCTCTCACTCTAATAGACAACAATAAATTATCACAATTGTTTTATTTCCTTCCAGTATTTGATTAGACAAAAATCATTTTTTCCTCCATCAATGTTTACCTGAAATATCTAAATAGAAACAATGTGGAATCTGTATATATGTATTATTAGCTAACATAAATATCTTATATCAAAGGAACTAATATTATTTTCTTGAAAATATACATAAAATACACAAGTCTGCTAATGACAATACTTTATACAATGTAAGCAAATATTATGAAGAAGCACCTAGTAGAATGTTTTTTTCAATTTATACAGAGTAATATCAATTGCTTATGAATTAGTTTTATTTTAAAAGTAAGTTACACTCATGATGAAAAATCAGAAATGATAAGTATACATTATGGCATTACATATTGTTAATGAAATAATATTGTTTTTATTTTTTAAATTGTTTTATTGTTGTTTAATTACAGTTATCTGTATTTTCCCCCCATAAGTCCCCCACACCCCAGCCAAACCTCCCTCCCTCCCTTGCTTCCACCCTGCCCCTTGGTTTTGTTCATGTGTCCTTTATCGTAGTTCCTACAAACCCTTTGCCCCATTATTCCCTCCTACCTCGCCTCTGGTTACTGTCAGATCGTTCTTAATTTCAATGTCTCTGGCTATATTTTGCTTGCTTTTTCCTTTGTTGATTATGTTCCAGTTAAAGGTGAGATCATATGGTATTTTCCCCTCACCACCTGGCTTATTTCACTTAACAAAATTCTCTCCAGTTCCATCCATCCTGTCTTTCTCAAAACTGCTGCAGATATTTGGAGTCATTTATGGTTACATATACATTTCTGAAATGTTTGTCCTATATCTATGAAATATGTCATTGCTAATTTAATGGGGATTGCACTGAATATATAAATTGCTTTGGGTAGTATGGACATTTTGATGATGTTCATTCTTTCAACCCATGAGCATGGGACATACTTCCATTTTTTTGTATCTTCCTTAATTTCTTTATTCAGTGTTGTGTAGTTTTCTGAGTATAGGTCTTTTACCTCCTTGGTTAGGTTTATTCCTAGGTACACTATTTTTCTTTTGCTATAACAAATGGCATTTTTTTCTTGATTTCTGTTTCTGATGTTTCATTGTTGGTGTACAAAAATGCCTTCAATTTCTGAATATTGACTTTGTATCCCACTGTTTTGCTAAATTCATTTGTTAGGTTGAACAGTTTTTTCGTGGAGTCTATAGGATTTTGTATGTACACTATCATGTAATCTGTCAATAATGACAGCTTTGCTTTCTCCTTTCCAATTTGGATGCCTCTTATTTATTTTCCTTGTCTGATTGCTGTGGTTAGGACTTCCGGTACTATGTTGAATAGGAGTGGTGAAAGCAGACATCCTTGTCTTGTTCCTGATCTTAGTGGGAAAGCTCTAAGTTTTTGCCCATCGAGTATGATGTTGGCTGTAGTTCTCTAATATATGGCCTTTATTATGTTGAGAAATGCTCCCTCTATTCCCACTTTGCTAAGTGTTTTTATTATGAAAGGGTACTGAACCTTACCAAATGCTTTTTCCACATCTACTAAAATGATCATGTGATTTTTGTCTTTCCTTTTGTTTATGTGATGTATTACATTTATTGATTTGCAAATATTGTACCATCCTTGCATCCCTGGGATGAATCCCACTTGATCATGGTGTATGATCTTCTTAACATATTACTGGATACAGCTTGCCAATATTTTGTTGAGGATTTTAGCATCTATGTTCATCAGTGATATTGGCCTGAAGTTTTCTTTTTTTGTTACGTCTTTATCTGGTTTTGGGATTAGAATGATACTGGCTTCATAAAAAGAGTTTGGTAGTCTTCCATTATCTTGAATTTTTTGGAATAATCTATGAAGGATGGGGGTTAGCTCTTCCTTAAATGCTTTGTAAAATTCTCCTGTGAAAGCATCTGGTCTAGGGTTTTTGTGTGTTTGGAGCTTTTTGATTACTGCTTCAATTTCATCACCTGTTATTGGCCTGTTCAGGCTTTCTGCTTCTTCTTCATTGAGTTTTGGAAGATTATGTTTTTCTAGAAATGTGTCCATTTTGCCAAGGATTTCAAACTTCTTGGCATACAGTTCTTAGTAGTAATTTCTTACAATCCTTTTTAATTCTGTGGTATCAGGTACAATCTCTCCCTTTTCATTTCTGAATGTGTTTATTTGGGTCCTCTCCCTTTTTTCTTGATCAGGATGCTTACAGGCTTGTTGATTTTGTTTCTCTTTTTGAAAAACGAGTTCCTACTTTTGTTGATCTTTAGAATTGTGCTTTTAGTTTCTATGTCATTTAATTCTGCTCTGATCTTAGTTATTTCCTTCATTCTACTTGCTCTGGGCTGTCTTTGCTTTGTCCCTTAAGTTCTTGTAGGTGTAGGGTTATGTTGTTTATTTGAAATGTTTCTATCTTTTTTAGGTAGGCCTGTATTGCTATGAACTTCTCTCTCAGGACTGCTTTTGTTGTGTCCCATAAATTTTGGACTGTTGTGAGTTCATTTTCATATATTTCCAGAAACTTTTATTTCTCCCTTAATCTCATTCTCTATCCATTAATTGTTTAATAGCATGCTATTCAATTTCCATGACTTTGAGTGTTTTGGGTTTTTTTCCTTGAGGTTGGTTTCTAGTTTCAGTCCTTTGTAGTCCGAAAAAATGCTTGATATGATTTCAATTTTCTTGAATTTTTTTGAGGCTTCTTTTGTGTCCTATTATGTGGTCTATCTTGGAAAATGTTCCATGTGCATTGGAAAAGAATGTGTATTTGTTTCTTTGGGATGAAAGGTCCCCTATATGTACCAGTTCAGTCCATTTGACCTAGGGCATTGTTCAATGCCACAGTATCTTTGTTCATATTTTGTTTGGAAGATCTATCCATTTTTGACAGTGGGGTGTTGATATTGCCTACTGTAATTGTGTCAATATCTTTTTTTGAAATCCCCCAAGATTTTCCTTATGTATTTGGGTGCTCCCATGTTGGGTGTATATATGTTTACAATGTTTATGTCTTCTTGATTGATTCTTCCCTTGTGTATTATGAAGTGAGCTTTTGGGTCTCTTTTTATGGTTCTTTTTTTTTTAGTGTATTTTGTACAATATGAGTATTGCTACCCTGACTCTTTTTTTTCTTGTACATTTGTTTAGAATATTAGTTTCCAGCCCTTCACTTTCAGTCTGTGTAGGTCTTTTGTTCTAAGGTGGGTCTCTTGTAGGCAGCATATGTGTGGGTCTTGTTTTCTTGCCCATTCTGCTATTCTGTGTCTTTTGATTCAGGTATTTAATCCATTTATGTTTAAGGTTATTATTGATAGGTACTTATTCATTGCCATTTTTTTGTACCTGTGTTTCTCTCTCTCTAATTATTTTTCTTCCTATTCTTAAAGCAGACTCTTTACCATATCTTGCAGAGCTGGTTTGAAGAAGGTGTATTCTTTGAGGCTTCTGTTGTCTGGCAGCTCCTTATTTGGCCTTCCATTTTAATTGAGAGCCTTGCTGGAGAGAGTAGTCTTGGTTGCAGGCCCTTGGTTTTCATTACTTAGAATATTTCTTGCCATTCTCTTCTGGGTTGCAGGATTTCCATTGAGAAGTCAGCTGCTAGTTTTATCTGGACTCCCTTGTATGTTATTTGCTGTTTTTCCCTTGCGGCCTTTAAGATTCTCTATTTGTCTTGGAATGTTGCCATTTTAATTATGATGTGTCTTGAAGTGGGCCTCTTTGGGTTCCTCTTGATTGGGACTCTCTGTGTTTCCTGGATTTATCCATTCTTATTTATGAGTGCCATTTTAATTACCAATTGCCATTTTATTATGCCACTTTATTAAGTCCCTTAAAAAAATGACTGAGTACTTTTACTACCTTTGAGAAAGAATTTTTTTCTTTCCTGGGGGTAAGGTAGAAATATCCCTTGGTACAGATTTAAAGAAATAGTGGGAGTCAAAAATGAATTTGCTTTAAGATTCTGTTCTACCAACTATGCTTGTTCAACGTAACCATTACAGATGGAAATAGAAGAAGGAGTCTTGTGCAAAGATATAGAGGTAGCCAGGTCTAAGCTCTATTTGGAAAAGGAAACATAGATAAACATGTCTTTCCCAGGGATGGAGTAGTGTGAGGGAGCCTGGAAATATACACAAGAGGCTGGTTGGAAGGGTCTCCAGTGCCATATCAAACAGTCAATTAAATACTGGAGTAAAATTTCAGTATATTTTGGTATTTGTTTTACATAATATATTTTAAGGACTTGAGATCAGTAAAATAAAGTATTTAATACATTCCAAATAAAAATTCATAAGTGTAGGCTTCTGGAGATGGTGGCAAGATAGGTGGGAGCAGAGTCCGCTTCCTCTTGCACACAGGTGAAACACCTAGCCAATCTTCTGAGGAACAGAGCAAACAGCCAATGGTACCCCAGCGTATATGAAGTTTGGAGACCAAAAATTGTAGAGGACATTGAAAAATCACACAGTAAGTACAGTGCTTCAGGACAGTAAGTTTCCTGGGTCCAGCAGGCACCAGGGTGTCTGCAACCCCAGGTCTGGGGCCTGCCAGGTCTACCACAGGGTTCTTGGGAGAGAGCTGGGTCAATGGCTCCTTCCCCTGCCAAACAAGGTTTGAGCAGCACCAGGAGACACATGGTTGCTTGAAGTTGCAGGAAGGAAAATAAGGACAAAGTGGGAAACATACGGGGGCTGTGTGCACCCACAGAGACTGTGGACGCTGGCTGCAGCAGCCGCCCAGCCTCCTGCACCCTTACCCCTGTGATCCCACCCGAAGCCCAGGGGAGAGTGAGCACCCAAACCTGTGGGACAAGTGACTGCCTGGCTGAGCAAGCACACACGCAGCCCAAGGACAGTGCGCACTTGAACCTGAGGGACCAGTGGTGGTCTGTCCCGCTACACCCACAGGCCCAGTATGGAGCATGCCTGACCTCACTGCCCAGAGGCACTGCACACTCAACACCTGCGTCACCAGGGAAGCAGCAGAGGAGGTGTGCACCTGCATCCTCAGCAGCAGGCATGGTAGGCCCTGCAGGGCTGACAGGGTCTCTAAGAGGAAGGCCGAGACACCCCCACAGAGGAGAACTGCAGGGCTAGGGAGTCAGCAATCCCCAAAAAGACTTAACTCAGTGCAGGGGCTGAACTAGCCTGAAAGACTCTGAGAGTCCCCAGCATCTAGGACAGCAAAGAGCAAGAAGGTGGTGTGTAAGTTTCCCCTAACTGGTGCACCTCAGGAACAGCGCAACAAGTGGACTAAAGGCCTAGACTGGGTGCAGAAGGCCTGGCAGCAAGCTGAGGAACTGGGCTGGAGGCCGGGCAAGTGCTGCTTAGGAAGGGAAAAAAGCAAAACCAATTCTCCCTCACCCTGCTGCATCCAGGAAGACCAGCAGAACTAGCTTGGCCAGTTTGAAGCTAGCAGGAGGGTTTGTTTTTAAGTACTTTTTCTCTTTTAACTACTTCTTTTCTTTCCTTCTTTCTCTTTTTTTATTCCTTTCCCCTTCTTTCTTTCCCTTTATATCTCTTCTTCCTTTTCTCCTCCCCTCCCCCTCCCTCTTCTCCTCTTCCTCCTCCTCCTCCTTCTTCTTTTTCTCCTCCTCCTTCTTTTTCTCCTCCTCCTCCTCCTTCTTCTTTTTCTTCCACTTCCCCTTCCCCTTCCCCTTTTCCTTCTCCTTCTTCTTCTTCTTGATCTTCTTCTTCTTCTTTCTTCCCACAAGTTAGACAATAAAGCCTGGAACTGTGAAAAGACAAGAGTTGGACTCAAAGAGGCATCTCAACATCTGAGACAAACACAAATTTAACTTTGCAACTCCAGAGAACTTGAAAGTTATATGTTTGTATTATTATTTTTCATTATTCTTACATCTTTCATTTTATTAGATTTTTGTATTTCTCTTCTTTCTGTTTAGTCACCTTTGCCTGGCAGGTTAAATTGCATTGTTTGACTGGTTTCCCTTGTTTTCTCTTTCACAGTGTATTTTTAATTTGCTGTTTTTCACTTCACTTGTGTCCCATTAGCACACTACTCTAGGTCCTATACTTTCTATTCTTGTTATCCAGATCACATAGATTCTGTCATATGATTATTGCTCCATTACTATTGTAAAGAATTACTGTTCCATACAATTGTAAATACAACAAAGCACCCCTCCCAGATCTTAGCCCACTTCACTGTTTCCTGAACTTTATTACAGTTGTGGTTAGTTCTATTTTCTCACACACTGCACCTATTTTCTACCCTTTATTCTCACTTTACCCCATAATCCTATCTCCCACAATTCACTCCTTTCTAGAGCCAAATCACACTCTGTTGCCTGCCCCCAACAAGTGTCTTATCTTCTATCCACCCTTTCTAAAAAGTGGCTAGTTGGGTGAAATATGATGGTTAGCACTATAGAATTAAATGACATAAAAACTTATAGTACAATTCTGAGGATCAATAAATCCAAAAATTGGTTCTTTCAAAAAATAAAATAGTAAAGCATTTAAGCAGGTTCATTGGGAAAAACAAGAGAGGACCTAATTAAACACAATCTGAAATGAAAGAGGAGAGATTACAAATTGATACTACAGAAATACAATGGATTGTAACAAATTACTACTAAGAACTGTATGCCAAGAAATTTGAAATCCTTGGTGAAATGGACACATTTCTAGAAAAACATAATCTTCCAAAACTCAATGAAGAAGAAGTAGAAAGCCTGAGCAGGCCAATAACAGGTAATGAAATTGAAACAGTAATCAAAAAGCTTCTGACACACAAAAGCCCTGGACCAGATACTTTCACAGGAGAATTTTACAAAGCATTTAAGGAAGAGCTAACCTCCATCCTTCACAGACTATTCCAAAAATTTCAAGAATATGGAAGACTCCCAAATTCTTTTTATGAAGCCAGCATCATCCTAATCCCCAAACCAGATAAAGACATAACAAAGAAAGATAACTTCAGGCCAGTATCGCTGATTAATATAGATGCTAAAATCCTCAAAAACCTGTTGGCAAATCACATCCAGCAATATGTTAAAAAGATCATACACCATGATCAAGTGGGATTAATCCCAGGGATGCAAGGATGGTACAATATTTGCAAATCAATAAGTGTAATACATCACATAAACAAAAGGAAAGACAAAAATCACAGAATCATATCAGTAGACAGAGAAAGCATTTGATAAGTTACAGCACCCATTTATGTTAAAAACACTCAGCAAAGTGGGAATAGAGGGAGCATTCCTCAACATAATAAAGGCCATATATGAGAGAGCTACAGCCAACATCACACTCAATGGGAATGAACTAAAATCTTTCCCACTAAGATCAGGAACAAGACAAGGATGCCCGCTTTCATCACTCCCATTCAACATAATACTGGAAGTCCTAGCCATAGCAGCAGACAAGAAAAAGAAATAAGAGGCATCCAAATTGGAAAGGGGGAAGTAAAACTGTCATTGTTTGCAGATGACATGATAGTGTACATACAAAATCCTATAGACTCCACCAAAACCTACTTGACCTAATAAATGAATTTGGCAAAACTGCAGGATACAATGTCAATACTCAGAAATCAAAGGCATTTTGGTACACCAACAATGAAATATCAGAAACAGAAATCAGGAAAAAAATACCACTTGATAGAGCAACAAGAAAAATAAAGTACCTAGGAATAAACCTAATCAAGGAGGTAAGAGACCTGCACTATAAGCACTGAAGAAAGAAATTAAGAAAGACACAAACAAATAGAAGCATGTACCATGCTCATTGATTGGAAGAATTAATATCATCAAAATGGCCATACTACCCAAAATGATTTATAGATTCAATGTAATCCCTATTAAAGTACCAATGACAGAATTTCCTCAGAAAACTAAAAATGGAAGTACCTTTTCATCCAGCAATTCCACTCTTGAATTTATACCCTAAGAGTTCTGAAACACCAATCCAAAAGAACCTATGCACCCCAATGTTCATAGCAGCACAATTTACAATGGCCAAGTGCTGGAAGAAACCTAAGTGCCCATCAGCAAATGAGTGGATCAAAAAGCTATGGTACATTTACAGAATGGAATTCTACCCAGCAGAGAGAAAGGAGCTCCTACCCTTTGCTACAGCATGGATGGAACTGGAGAGCATTATGCTAAGTGAAATAAGCTAAGCGGTGAAGGACAAATACCATATGATCTCACCTTTAACTGGAACATAATCAACAAGAGAAAGAAGCAAACAAAATATAACCAGAGACATTGAAATTAAGAACAATTTAACAACAGCCAGAGGGAAGAGGGGAAGGGACAGTAGGGAGAAGGTTTTTCAAGAGCTGCTATAAAGGACACATGGAAAAAACGAAGGGGGAGAATGGAAGGAAGGGAGGGAGGTGGGTTTGGATGGGGTGGGGTAAGTGGGGTGGAGAAAATGCAGACAACTATAATTGAACAACAATAAAGTAATTTAAAAATTAATGAAAATAAATAAATTAATTAATTAACCTATACATTTCTAAAAAATAATTCATAACTGTAAGTAAAATGTAAATATACTGAGATACATAGTAAATATATCAGTCTAACATGACAATAAAATATTGCTTAAAGTAAGCACTACATAAGCCCTGGTCAAGTATTTCAGTTGATGAGAGGGTCTTCCTGATATGCCAAATTGCAGGTTTGATCCCCAGTCAGGGCATGTACAAGAATCAACCAATAAATGAGTAAATGAGTGAAATGGTAAATCAGTGTCCCTCTTTTTCTCTCCCTCTCTCTCTCCAAAAATCAATAAATAAATTTAAAAAGTAACCACTACATAAAATAAAGTTTGATTGTGGTTTAAAATGAAGTAAAATTACAGTCTTTTAAAAAATTATTTTAGCATATCAATGATATTATCATTGATCTGTGAAAAACTCTCCAGTTGCTGAAAACTTCTTTCTAAATTTACCCTAGTTAAGGAAATGATAAAGCAATAGAAGAGATAGCTTTAAGCTGTGCTTAAACATTTTTCTGTAGCTGATTGTTTTTAAACAATACTATCTCTTGGTCCATAACTGAGGAAATTTGGGGGGTAATATTTTGTTTCTTTCAGGAAGCATTTTTTTTCATTTATAACAAAACTATATTGTTTTTAGCTTCAAAGAAAGTAGTTCTCATTTGTCTTCATCTTCCTATCTCAACTCATATAAATGAAACATGTAATACAGACACTATATTAACACCAATCATGTTCTATTTGTATTCCATTTGTTGGAAAGTCTTTGTAATAAAGAATTATTCTTGCATTAGTAGCTTGTTTTGGTGGTGATTATTTTCTACTTTTTTGAGGATTATGGAAGTAGAGAAGATGGCTTTCTAAACAAGTTCACATATATTTGATTCAAATATTTCAAATTTTTCAAGTTCAAATTTTTTAAATTTTAATTTAATTTTATTTTTAATATATTTTATTGATTATGCTATTACAGTTGTCCCATTTCCCCCTTCACTCCCCTCCCCCCTTGCACACCCCCTCCCACACACATTCCCCCCTTTACTTCATATCGACGTGTCATAAGTTCTTTAGTTTCTACATTTCCCATACTATTCTTGCCCTCCCCCTGTCTATTTTCTCCCTAACATCTATGCTTCTTATTCTCTGTACCTTTCCCCCTCTCTCCTCTTCCCACTCCCCTGTTGCTATCCCTCCACGTGATCTCCATTTCTGTGGTTCTGTTCCTGTTCTAGTTGTTTCCTTAGTTTGCTTTTGTTTTAGGTGTGGTTGTTAATAACTGTGAGTTTGCTGTCTTTTACTGTTCATATTTTTTATCTTCTTTTTCTTAGGTAAGTCCCTTTAACATTTCATAAAATAAGGGCTTGGTGATGATGAACTCCTTTCACTTGACATTATCTGGGAAGCACTCGACCCACCCCTCCATTATAAATGAAGGCTTTGCTGGATAGAGCCATCTTGGATGTAGGTCCTTGCCTTTCATGACTTGGAATACTTCTTTCCAGCTCCTTCTTGTATGTAAGGTCTTTTTTTTAGAAATCAGCTGACAGTCTGATGGGAACTCCTTTGTAGGTGACTGTCTCCTTATCTCTTGCTGCTTCTAGAATCTCTCCTTCATTTTAATCTTGGATAAGGTAATTATGATGTGCCTTGGTGTGTTCCTCCTTGGGTCCAACTTCTTTGGGACTCTCTGAGCTTCCTGGACGTCCTGGAAGGCTATTTCCTTTGCCATATTGGGTAAGTTCTCCTTTATTATTTGTTGAAATAACTTTTCCACTTGTTGCTCTTCCTCTTCTCCTTCTGGTATCCCTATAATTCAGATGTTGGAACATTTAAAGATGTCCTGGAGGTTCCTAAGCCTCTCCTCATTTTTTTGAAGTCTTGTTTCTTCATTCTTTTCTGATTGTATGTTTTTTTCTTCCTTCTGGTCCACTCCATTGATTTGAGTCCCAGTTGTTTTATTTTTCCATCACTATTGGTTCCCTGTGCATTTTTCTTCATTTCACTTAGTGCAGTTTTCATTTTTTCATCTAACTTGTGACCAAAATCAACCAATTCTGTGAGCATCCTGGTCACCAGTACTTTGAACTGTGCATCTGACAGGTTGACTATCTCTTGGTCACTTAAAATTATTGGCTCTGGAGCTTTTATCTGTTCTTCTGTTTGAGCCAATTTTTTGGTGGGGGGTGTTCTGGTTGCACCTGTTACGTAGTGAGGGATGGAGCCTTAGGTGTTCACCAGGGCTGGGCAACCCAGTTGTTGGGTTGTGACACTGTATTTGGAGGTGGGGTCAGAGAGGGAACAATGGCACTTTCTCTGCTCTCTGTCAGATTTCAGTCCCCTCTGCTGCTTCCCACAAGAAAACTGGGCCCTTCTGGTGTTGGTTCCCGGGTGGGTGGGCTTGTGTACATTCTAGGACCCTGTGGGTCTCTCCAACGAACTCTCCTGTGAGGCTGGGAGTCTCTCCTGGCACCTCAACCTCCACAAGTGTTTTCAATCAGTGCTTTTAGGCTTTATTTCCCTGCACTGGGGCCCTGGGTTGTGCAAACTGTCTTGCTGCCCGTTTTCACCTGGTTTATCTGCATGTGAATGTGTGACTACAGACAGCCAGCTGCCTTGCATGCCTTACTGGGTCTGCTTGTTACCTTTCAGTGCCCTTGCCTGGGGTCTGCCACCAGGGTCTGCTAGCTTCCACCTGCGCCCTGTGTGCCTGGGTCTGCCAGTCACCACTTTTTCCTGCTGCAACCCCTCTCCACCAGCTGCTGACTCTGCCCCTCTTACCGGCCTGGATGAATGGTTGTCAGGACTTCCATACAGTTCAGTTTTCTGTCTGCTCTAGTTGTTTTCTTGTTTCTAAATTTTTGTTGTCCTTATTTTTGGTTGTGTGAGGAAGTACAGTGTGTCCACCTACGCCTTCATCTTGGCCAGAAGTCCTGATTCAAAATTTTAATGAAGCATGCATCTGGTATGTCTCAAGACATAAACAATTCAGGTTTTTTTTTTTTAACTCCAAAATAACTGTCTTACACGAGCAGAAATACTAGGATTCCAGGATTTTTGAAACAGCGTGGAATACCAAAGTAGTAGACCATTGAACATTGATATTGTAAATATTTTTTGTGCACAATAAGGAGCCAATAAAAATGTTTAAACAAAAATAACAAAGATATAAAATATAGACATACCTGTTAGTTGTAAGAGTTGTAGAGTGTTAAGCCCCCCTCCTTCTGCCAGGTCAGCAATTTTAGCATGAGTCACTGACAATGCTTGTTGGAAATTGATTAAGGAGGGAAGGAAAGATGGGAGAAAGGCAGGGAAGACATCTGTTGTTTCTCCCTCATCCATTTATATTTTCATTTTAAGTAAAAACAGCTCCCTGAATCTCCTTTGAAGAATTGCCTGCACTTCTGTAGCTCAAGTGGTTTTGTCACAGGTGGGCACAGGTAACCAGGTCCTTGGTGATCGGGACAAAGAATTGAACCAAACAACCCAGAGTTTATATCAGAGAACATGGGAGCAGGCCAACTCCAAGCAAAGATTGACCTCATGGGCTGGAGGGATTCTATTCTTATAGGGTGGATCCTCCTGGCTAGCTTTAAAGCTTCTGCACATGTGGTCTCCCATGATTTTCTCTGATTGGCCAATGGAGAAGGGTCACACAATGTTACTGAATGGAACCCCCCTTCTCCTAGGGTCCCTCTCTACTAGGTTTGCCTTGCCCACCACCAGGGAATTATAGCTCTCCATGTCAGAGATAGGTGAAAAGGAAAGGAATTATTTATTCAAAAGTTATACAGACTTAAGATTAATGACTTAATGTCTTCATTAAAATCCCAATGTCCCTTAAGACATCCACAAACACATGCAGTCCTTACTTCACCCCTTTGCCTGGTCTAGGGTACCATATCTCAGGAAAAGAAATGGAAGTCTGTGACTCAGGTTGCCCCTGGTTCTTCCCAGTAATATGTGCTGGGCTGGTAAGCCTCCCTCAGTTCCTAGAACCATCAGCTGTGTCGCCAGGATCTCCAGTTCCTAATCCAAACCTGAGTGGCACCTACTCATGGCCCACTAGCAAGAGTCCTTTCACCCCTTTCTTTCCCACAGAGTCTCTCCTGCAGTCTTCCAAACTTCTAAGAGAGATCTACATTGCTGCTACATCTTGCTTTCTGGCTTCCTAAGCTGTGTGACAAAGGGATACCCAAAGCCACATGGTTCCCCCCTGCTAAAGTCAAATGGTTCCTCTCTGCCAAAGCTGTGTGGTGCTTCTCATCATGGCTGCCACACTTGGGTTTAAATCCCAGCGCCAATCTTCCTCTGCAGCCCCATTTCCGACTCCTCCCACAATCAGCTATACTTGCCAGCATTCCTGTATTTTTCCAGCTTTTCTGGGCTGCCATAGTAAGTCCGGACAGGCGTGGCCCTGTGCTGTGGAGCCAATCATCTCCAAGTTCTTACACAGGCTCTGTAACCAGGGGGTTGCCCCCAGTTACATCCTGGGTGGAAGTCACTCCCATTTCCCTGACTCAAAGCATGGCCACAACAATTTAACTTATCTATGAAACCAGTTAAAGGTTATAGATATGTTAAATGACTATTCTAGAGGTTGTCTGTAAAACTGTTGCTATGCAAAACAACTCAATGGTCCCGCTCCATGTGTCCCATCCCCCAGTTCAGACTTGTGGGGGTGAGGATATCCCATATTTTTAATATTTCTTGGACACCCTGAGTTCTGGACCCCATTACAAATCCTGCCTTTGGGGGCCCCCTGGCTGCACCCTCTTTAAAATCCCCCTTTCAGATATACAACCCCTTTATAATCATATAAAGGACAATGGGCAAAAGTCTCATCTTCTTGAAGCTACTTCTGGCTGGACATGGATATTATCTTACCTCCCCTTGGGCCAGGGGTTTCCTGAAAGAGTGGGGGGCAGCATAGAGGGTGTCCTTCCTGTAAGGGGGAGGACCTTACAGAATCCAAGTCACTGGGCTGTCATCGGGAACTTGCAGGCTCGATGTCCAAAAGCTGGCATTAATGGACATTTGGCATCCTTGTCGTATTCTAGAGGAGACAGATTTGGCAAGAGAGTCGGAGGCACAATGAAATCATGACCACTAAATGATGAAGGCAGGGACTTAGGTAAAGAATGACTTGTCTGGAGGAAGGTGTATAAGCCATGTTACACCTATCCAAAGCCCTTTTTTCCCACCATACTTAGCTCAGGCTAAGGGGAATATTTTAGGGTTTCCTGCCTTTCAGATTCCTGGGCCTTTTCTGTCCAAGCAATTAGGACAGAAAAGGGAAAATCAGTTCTAAAGTGAAGCCCACAGACTGCCCCAACCTTTCACTAACCCAACCACTTAGTTCAGCCAAACCATTGAGTCTCAGGGGGTGATGATGAAGATGGGCTCCTCAAGTGAGGTCTATATTGCAACCAGTTACTTAGGTAATGAGGTCATGGGCATACACCCTATGAAAACAGGAGGAAGAACACAAATGTTAATTCACAAAACAATTTCCAAGCCAGTCTCTGCCTGTGAGACTGTCTTTTGGGAAGACATCCAGTTGCAAGGCCTTTGCTGCAATGACATTTAACAATGGCAATTTGACAGGTCCTTTGTGCCTGAGAATTGAACATTTTTGGTGATATTACAAACCAGTTTCAACTTTCAAATGAAACCAAACTTTCAAGACAATTAGCTGCACCATTCCGATGTCCAATACTAAGCATTGTGATTTTCCTTGAACCATGATTTTTCTCCTTAAAAAATCACCCTCATTGTCACTGAAGGGACTACATTGAGTCCAGCTTTTAATTTTGCCTGTTCATTTGCATAAACACACCAAGAGCAGCCTGGATCACCTATGATCTTTAAGTCCGCTTTGCTGGAACTCACATGGGGAACCTTTAGATTGACTTTTTGGTCCACCCCTTGTGGCACAGAAGGAGAGCCACACATCTGCCATCTGGCTTCACCTGCACCAGTTGTTTCACTCAAGTCCTTGAGGTTTCCATTGTGCCTGCAGTTTCCTTTTTTAGCCACCTTTCAGGAAAGCAACCTTCATTCCTTCCCTGGAAAGACTTCCATGAACCGTACAACCCATTAAGGTACCAGGCTCTTTCTGCTGGGCTTTTGCTAGCTTCATAAGTCAATCCCAGTTCCTCAGGGCTTTGTGGTGATGACCAGAATCCAGACATGCCTCCTTCAGGTGTGACATTCCAGTCAAAATCTTGGTTAACACAACCATCACCAATGACTGGTCTTATTGGCTTTATGCAAAGAAATCTTATGTCACCCCTCGCTCCTTCAGAATGCCAAGTTCTGGAGGTATCAGGTAGGGAGAAAATTACAAAGCATGAAGGAAAATCCTTTTCCTTCTGATATCTACCAATATTGTAACTCCATGTCTTATACCTGCCATTACTAACACCACATAATTTCTTTCCAAAACTTTCACATTTCCATTTATCTTTACAGCTTCCCACAGACCTTCTGCAAACATTCAGAATGTTTCTTCCCACAGACATTCTTCCCACAGAATGTCTGCAGACATTCAGAAACCTTCTACAGCCTTTTTTACCCATCTAGATTTAACCATAATTCACTTTTAATCCCTCTTCCTTTCCCACACTGGGAAGGACTATACTTAAACTCAGTATCTGGCAGCTAAAAGTCCCTAGCACTATAGGCACTTTCCACTAAAAGTCCCTAGATTGTCAGGGACATCCTGCAGCTTTCTGAAGCTTAGACCTTGCAAACCCCCTATAAATCAGATGGTCACCCTTGGACCCCAGTTCATGACCTTCAGAACCAGACCCATCCCTATCAGAACCAGTTGCATGGAGAACCTGAGTGGTTCAGTGCCCACACAGCAGAAACACACAGTACATAATCTAAAGAGAACCCTTAGCCCACCACCTTGCCCAGTTCCAAGATGATGGGACTCTCAGATGACCCATCATCCAAGATGGCAGTGCCCATGCACACTGGGTCATCCAAGACGGCAACATGCATGCTTGAATCTATCCTCCATGGTGGGGCACTCATGTGGCTCATCATCCATTTTACCCAAAATGGCAGCCCACCCACATGGCTTGCTGGCCAGTCCCCAACATACATGCAGGCTCAGCTTAAAGAGCCTAGGGGTTCTGGGTATGCAGCTGGTCTGCATATTTACAGGCCTCCTCCCAGATCCACTGTTTCTCATCTGCGAAACAGCAGGTGGTCAGAATTATGTACAAATCCCTCCATGGCATACTAAAAGCTAAAGTACGAGTCTGGAAATTACTAGTGAAACGTGAAAGATTCTCTGAAAAACTCCCTAGCCTGTCTTTACATTGTTGTAAATCAGTTATAGAGAAGGGCACTTGTACCCATAGTGCCTTCTGTGCCTGCTACCTCCCTCAAGAGTAGGAGTGGTAGGGAGATAAGGAGCGTCACTCCTAGTATGTCCTTTGGGGCTGAGTTTTTCCTCAGCCAGTAGCTTTAGGTTGTTCATAGCATAAGATGGTGGAGAGGTCACTCCCTTTAAGGTAGGACAGAGACTTCAGAACTCTGGGGTCCCCTTAATCTCCCTTGAGAGAGAGGTGGGGAACCTAAGAAGTTACCCTAAGGAGGGTAACTTCTAATTGATCAACACTTGGGTCTGTAGGTTCTGTCAGGGTGGAGCTGGAGCAAAATGAGGGATTTGGGTACAGATCCATAAATACCATAAATACCTGCACATAAGGAATTCCAGACTGTTTGCCTTCCTTCCAGCAGAATAGATCTAACTGTGGGATAGTATTATAATTCCTGTTCCCATTTGTAGGCCATATTTCTCCATCCTCTAATATATATTGGGGCCAAACAGTGTTACAAAAGAAAACTAATCTCTTCCTTTTTAAATTTTTAGGGTCAAATTTTCCCAATTGCTAGGAATGCAACCCAATGGTGATTTGGAAGGGATGGAAAGTGTGGTTCCCATCTCAACTGTGGTGATCCTAAAGAGAAGGGAAAAAAAACACAAAAATACTCCTTTGCAATCTAGATGCATCCCTCTTTGCTTGCCTTGGGAGCTTTCCTAGTGAGCCACAGAGCATCCCCTAGGATCCCACCCACCTACCAGACATCTATGGAAAGATCATCAGTGATCTTCAGCAGACAGAAATCTAAAAGACTAGAGAGGATCACCACAGTCTATTTCTGTTTCTCTTCTTTTTTGTTTAATTCAAAGGTTTTGAGTTCCCTGGACACCATTTGCATAATTCATGGTCTTACTGAGTGTCCAGGCTGCAAAGAACTATTGGGAAGGAACAAGTCCAGCACTCTTGAGCAATTGCCTATAATCCTAACAACCCCAGACCCACTGCTCTACCCTGGTGGTCTGAGTACATTTCCATTTCTGTATTCTCCACCTACAGAGACCCTCATTTTCCTGTAAGCCTTCAGGTCTGGGGCAAAGGAAGTGTCTCACTAGTAAAATAGTTTCTGGCCCCATAAACCACCAAGATGATCTTATTATAAAATGGCTCTTCCAAATCACAAAGAAGACCCTCAGATATTCTATCTAATTTTCCAGAGCTTTAAGAAATTGTACCTGAGTCTGAAATTTCCCCAGAAGGGACCTCAAGCTTCTAAAGCACCCCCTTTCATACTGGAGGTGGATCTCATAGAGGGATGATGGACTGAGAGGGGAAATTAAAATACCCCTATAGGGGCAAGTAAACCACCTTAGAATTCCAAATTCAATTAATTGGGTAAGAGTGGCTCCACATGGCCATTCCAGTAACAAATGACCAGCAGGTGCCAGTTAAGCAGTTGTGGTCTGCAGTATTGCTGCTTACAATGATAGTATATACATGCCAAAGATGGGAGTGACACATTCATGCAACTATACTTAGCTATGGGACTATTAGTGACCCTGAGATAGATATTCTGGGTACAAAGACAGCAGGAACCCTTCCTACACAAAAGGCAAGTGGAGTACAAGTACAGGTATAAAGGCCAAAAGTCAGCTGGGAAGGACAAGCATAAAAGACTATCTGTTGGCCTGATGAGGAGACTGCAAAAGGAAGTCATAGCTCAGGTGAGGTGGTGACTGATATCCCATGTGGAAGGTCAAACTATGCCTATGAGGGAGCGGCCATGGGGTGAGGCAGTGTCTTGTGGCTTTCACAGTGTGCCCGATCTGTGTGCGGACATTTTCTTGCACCTGGTGGGGGCTAAGGCTAACCCCATTCCTCACCCAGGTTATCCTATCATGGGTGTCTTCAAGTGGAAGGTGCCCTTGTGGCTTTTAACTGCCCAACCCATGCCCACAATTTAGAATCCAACCTTCCATCAGGGAACATCAGACTCACCAAAATGGAATAGGTGGCAATGGAAAGGGGCATCCCTGGGTGTCAAAGCAGCAAAGGGGGCTTACCACTCCAGCATCTTCTCCTAGCTGGCTTGCCAAAAACTGTCACAGGTGGGCACAGGTAACCAGGTTCTTCATGATTGCAGACAAAGAATTGAACTGAACACACAGAGTTTATAGCATAAAGAGAGAGAGCAGATTTATTAAGCGATAGTACACTCCAAAGAACATGGGAGCGGGCCAACTCTGAGCAGAGATTGATCTCATGGGCTGGAGGGATTCTATTTTTATAGGGCAGACCTTTCCTGGCTAGTTTTTGTGGGCTTTTATTGGGTTTAATATGCATAGGAATACAAGTAAAGCTCATCAGTCATTGTCAGGCAGTTATCTATTGTCAAGCAATAGATAACATTTAAAGAACTAAGAAGGCTTATTCTGAGTCAGGGTCAGTTAGCTAAAGGGCTATAAAACTTTGGGAAACAAATTTGAATCCTTATCATTTAAATTGAGGGTGTTCTTAGCAAAGCAGGTTTCACAGGATTTTATGCATTCCTTCTTAGCCCTGATTGCCCCAGGGAACCTGCTCTTTCCAGCACAGGGCTGCACCACCCTCTGTCATTGTTTCAGGCTTAAGTCAGGCAGGGGAAGTAAGGCAGTCAAGAGATTAGGAGACTTCTTACAGACAGAATGAGGACTCAGGCTATGTCAAAGCCGAGGGGCAAGGATCCATCACCCCCTTTTTCTATAGCCCCTCCAAAGTCCTTCCCTGAGGGCACCTTCGTGACCATGCCTGTCTTAGGTCATCCCTCCCTTGAGGAATCTTATGGGTCATTGGCTAACCAGTCATCTACCAGGGGCCAAACAGGGTGAAGTTAAAGGAGGCAGAGGTGGTGCTCCTACAAGGAAGACAAGCTTTGTCTCCTTAATGGCTTATGATCCCAAGGTCTCTCACTCAGCCTTAGCCATGGGGGGTTACAGCTTCTGAAACCAGGCAGGGCAGTTCCAAACATTTCCCCCTTTTTTGTTTGTGAAATCAATTGTAGTTGTTAAGCCTGTGAAACCTACTATTTGCTGCTCCTGAATGTGATCTCAAGAAAACAACCTCCATATACATTGTAAAGCACAAATAAGGATTAAGACAAGGAGGCACCCAAGGGCTGCCATGACCCAAACTCGTAAATTCAGTCCATCAAACCAATTCTTAGGGTTCAGCCATTGTAGATTATACTGGATTATACTAGAACACCTTCTGTTCAGTAAGGTGTTTGATGTCACTGAGCTGCTGGTGGAGCTCAAGCTAGACCTGATCAATTTGTCCTTTGAGATTGGTAGAGAACTTACTGTAGAGGTTATGGTGAGTATCTGCTCAGGAATGCTGACTGGAATTCCACTTCAGGGGGGTGACACACAGCCTAGAGAAGTCTGGATTGGGAGAGTCCAGTGGAGTGGATGTGGGTCACCACCAGGGAAGTCTTTCTGTGATATGGCTTTACCCTCTTCAATGCCAGCTCCAAAGGTCCTTCTGGAGAGGAAACACAAGCATACTCTCTTCCCCAAGTTAATAGCTCAACTAGGCCTTCCCATTTTCCTTCCCCTAATGGGTCTTTGTATAAGACTAAAGGGTATGGGCCTATAGGCCTGTTTTGTACAAAGTGTTTATCTATGGGTGACTTCAGATTATCATCACAATTCAAAAAAATTGTATGTATATATTGCTAGCATGGTTAAATTCCTGGGGGATGTTTCCTGACTCCCCCTTTTTTTGTTTATTTAATAATGTTTTAAAGGTTTGGTGAGCTCTTTCAACAGTTGCCTGCCCTGTAGGGTTATAAGATAGGGGTTATCTGTTTTATACCGAATTCCCCATTTTTCTAAGAAAGCCTGAGTGGCTTATGTAATATATCCTGGGCCATTATCAGTCTTGATTTCTTGTGGACAGCCTAGGTGGCTGGAGGCCTCGAGCCAATGAGATCTAACATTCTTTGCTGATTCCCCAGTGATGGGAGGGGCCTATAGAACACCTGAGTAAGTGTCTGCTTGGAAAGACAGGCCCCCTGCTGTTTTTGCAAGCTGCAATGAGTTTGAGCAGGGAGTTAATTACCCTATTATTTTCAGTACCTGGTAGTTCCTAGGTCTAGAATGTGTAGTGTTTCAAACACTTGGATACTTATTATTCCTCTTATTTCCTTTCTATTTCTATTGTCCATGCCAAACATGAATGTGGTATCTATCTTTTTCCTCTATTCCTTCTTACCCTCATCCTCCACAATCCTACACTTTCCTTCACTTTCTTAATTCTTTCCTTACAGGCCATCTGTGACTTACTTGAACTTTCTACAACATTCATAATCCACATAACATTTCAAAATAAGCATAACAAGTCTTTTAAAACTTAATCTCGAATAGATTGCCAAATGTTTGACTTAAGGGGTATATTATGGAATGAAGAGAGAGAATAACATCCATTTGCCAAATCATTTGAGTTTGCAACCCTCTAGGGTTAATGCCAAGACTAGGGGGAACTTTCAAAAGTGCTTGACAATCTGGACATTTTCTGATAGTCTGTTTTGCTTGGACCCATGGAATACTAAATTCTTTACGTAGGTCCTGACTATTTTGGTGAATAAATTGATGATATATTACTACAGATTGAAAGGTATCTGCTAGGCTGACAATGGCATCTGTCATAGATCTGGGCAAGCCCAAATGAGATTGGATATGGGTAACAAATAAGGGATGCTTCCTTTTATCTAAGAGACTTTGCAGGGTTAGAAATAGACAGTAACTGAGGCTCAACAGACCCTTTTAATAGAGCCTGATCTATATGAAGGAGTGTATATACAGTATAACTAGAGTCACAAACTAAGTGAAGAGGCTATTTGGGCCAATGCTGGAGGGCAAGAATAGCCCCTGAAATTTCTGCCCACTGTGTGGAAGAGTGCCATCTGGAAATAAAATGTTTCCACTTATCTCCTTCTTTCCAGGTGATAGCAGCTTTACCTGTTTTTCCCCAGCCACCAAAAAAGATGGTTCTAGCTTTATGAATAGGAGTGGCACTGAATTTTTCCCCTATGTGGATATTAAGAGTGGGGAGGTTTTGGAGAAGTTTATCAGAAGGTAAATGAATATTAAGATCCTCTAGAATATCAGCAACTGCACACTAAAATTCTAAAGATTGACTATAAAGTTGTTGTAGATACACTTGGGTGAGTGAAACATGTGTAACAGCTGAGTCATGGCCAAAAAGTTGAGTTACTCTATCACGGCCTTTGATAATAAGCTGACATAGTATAGGGAACCAAACTGCCTGGCAATGGCAAATGTAGCCCAGCCCTGTTGGAAAGCCCATAGGTGTGTGTCGGCATGCAGGATGCCAAACCCATGGATCCACTTTCTCATGGGAAACCAGGCCTGTGTGATACTTAGGCTGCTTTGAGGCTTGCTTTTGCTAAAACTCCCTCACCCTGAGTTGAAGCAGAAGATGCTTACTGCATATCTTTAAAGTAACTTCCTAAAGGCTGTGCTAATTCTTCCAAGGACTGAAGTGTAATCAGACTAATTTCTCTTATTGTTCCCTTGCATTTGCAACATTTTTTCCTTGTTAATCTGTAAGAAGTTATCAGTAACATTCTTTCCTTTGTTATCTGTAAAAAGTAATCACCTAAAAGCAAACCTAAGCATAATGGATGAGAACCTTCTTTGGTGTATACTCTTAGAAAGCCAATAAAAGTTTGTCAAGGCAAGGGTTGTTGGAGTCTGCCCTGCCTGGTCTCAGGAAACTGTAACCCCCCGTGACTTAGGCTGAGTGAGAGACCTCTGAACCGGGAGCCACTAACAAGACAAAACTTATTTCCCTGGCATGAATGCTGCCTGTTCTGTGCCTGGCCGCCTATGCTTGATCAGTTAGCCAATGACGGGTAAGATTTCCCATGGGGGGAATCGCCTAAGACAGGCATGATCACGAGGAGGCCTCAGGGGAGAGACTTGAGGCTGTGGAAATGAAGAGGTGATGGACATCAACCCCTAGCCCCTTGGCCTTGTCAAAGCCTGAGTCCTTGTTTTTAGCTGTGAGAAATCCAAGTCTCCTGGTTGCCTTTATCTCCTCTTCCCAACTCAGGCCTGTGGAAATAATAGGGGCAGTGCAGTCCAGACCAGAGTTGGCAGACCTCTGGGATAATCAGGCCTGGGAAATAGGGTATGCAAGATCCTGTGAGATCTGCTTGCTGGAGGATGTTATTAAATTAGAATGTGAAAGCATAAGCAGGAAACAAAACTAGCTTTTAGGTCCTGTAGTCCTTTTAAGTGATAAAACCCCAAACTTTGCCCAGAATCCCTGTGGGAGTTCTGTCAGCACCTTTGAAAGTTACCTATTCCTTTTGATCTTTGCTGCCAGACTGTGAATCCAGAAACTGAGTCTGTATTCTTAATAAAAAGCCTTCTCAGGTGGGGGCTCAGCACACTCTCCACTAGAGAGAATGGCCATTTCGTTCCTATTTCCCCACAGGACCCTGTTGTCTCTGTGTATGTTTTTCTCATGTTTCAACGAGCCATCTTCAGCGTTACATGATCACTGCAGGCCAGTGGTCATGTTAAAGGGTCAAGATCCTCTCCCCTTGAAAAATTGGTCATGCCATCCCTTTTTCTCCACAGGACTTTGGTAGTTCATGTGAATTTGTTTTGTCTCATCCACAACACCATGGACACTGCTAGCCAGAGTACATATCAACATAGCGCAGTAATATAGGTAGTAATAGTGAGCTGGGGTTGATGGAATAAAAATAACCATTCAATTATTTCTAAATTAGGTGACAACTGTCCTATTAAGCCAGTAGGCATCCTCTGTGTGGGGAAGCAAAAAAGTCTGACAGGTAATTGTTGTTTTACCTTAGTGAGCTGCCTGAAAAAAAGGTATTGGTTAACTAAATCTAATTCCTGTCTACCCTAATCACTTAAGGATCTAGGAGAATTTAGGACTGAATCTGGATAGTGGCCCCTAAGGAATAGGTGGCAGGGTGATTTGTATTCCACACAGAGTGAGGAGGTCCCTGCCCCAGATGTTAAGAAAGGCAAGAAGGATGTAAGGCTGAATTCATCCAACTTGCCCATCTGGACCAAAATATTTAAGAGTCCACATACTTTTGCAGGGCTGAGAAATACCTCCTATCCCAGATATAGAAATGCAAACAAAATAGAAATCCCTTTCTGGAAATTAAACATGCCCGCATCCTCCCAAAGTGCAGGGGCTGCTGTCCCTTACCTCAGAGATGACCTGCTGGAACCCCCCTCCATGATGTGCTGTCTGTTCTGTGCCAATTCTAAGTCTGCTGGGGAACACTGGCCCAGGCAAGGTGCTGTGCAGAACCTCAGCCCCAGGGACTGACCCAGCAGGTTGGGACCTGTGCTAGGTGCTGGGTTAGGGGAAAGGTTGCTGCCAAGTGCACAGGGAGGAGGGGAGGTGAGGAGGACCAACACCCATTCCACCGCTGCTGCCTGTCCCCAGTGGAGAGATCTGGCCCTGCTGTGCTGTGAGCATGCATGCACCAGTGCTTACCAGGCATGGCTGTGATGCCTGCCGCAGCTGGAGTGACCCATGGGAAGAGCCTGGCTGGTGTCCAGAGTTGCTGCCACTGCCATTCCATAGATTCCTTCTCTTTTTGTCTAAGCTTTCTTGATTATGAGTGCTTCTCTGCCCTACTTTTTCCCACACTTCCAAATGTAATAATCCCTTATCTGGGAGACATTCAGCAGCCTTAAAAAGCTTCTGAATTAGCCTAAAACATTGCTCCTGTTCCTTAGAGAGCCTGTTCCCCATGGTTGAGAATTTTTAGAAATCTTTAAAGAAATTCCTCAACAAATAAGTTAAAATCCCTCCCACCACAAGTGCCGCAATCACGAAACCAGTTTCAATTTCGCTTTCACTCCATCTGCACCCTCAGATCCTGTTTCTTGCTAGTAAAGAGAGCGTAGTGGATCAAAATATGCCGCTGGTGGAAGACCGTCAGGGAGGATTGCTGGATATTCTGGGTACTCTGACCCCGCTTATGTATCTCAGTTTACCTGTGCCCACCTGTGACAGTTTGGGTGGGTTTCACTTCCCCTTCAGTTCCAGGGATGGTAGGAAGTGATTTATTCAGGATTTAAGCACATGTCTCAAATCTGTCAAATGATTCTGAGACCAGGTTTTCTGTTTCTATAAGGGGAAAGAAGCTCTTTGTTTCCAGTTAAACTGAGGGATGAGGAGCATAAAACTGCTACAGCCACCATGTGACACAAGGGCAGGCTAGGAGTCACCAGATAAAGTTTGAGGCTAGAGTTCTGGTCAAGATGGAGGCATAGGTACAAACCCTTTGCTTCCTCTCACAACCAAAAGGAGGATAACAACAAACCTAAAATCAATAAACAACCAGAAGCACCAGAAAATCAAACTGGATGGAACTTGGACAACCAAGGAATTAAAAAAAAAATCAACCAGAACAACCATACAGATAAGGCAAACCCCACAGGGTTGGCAACTCAAAAACCGCAGTGAGGTGGCTGAGGGGTAGGGCTGACTACCTAGCTTGGCGGAACTGCATGGGAAGGACTGACTTCAGGGGAAAACTGAGACTCAGAGCTGACTGTGGGCTATGTCTGGGGTTGCTGTGGTGGGAGGTACTTCCAGTCTGACTCAAGAGTCTGTTGGAAAGTGCACTAGAGATGAGCAGGAGAGCTGCATTGCTCCCTCTCTGGCCCCTCCCCCACAGGCAGCACAGCAAGGAGGGTTGCCCTGCCCAGGTGAATACCTAAGGCCCTGCCTCTTACAATTTACCCAGTGCTCCAAGACAAAGAAATATGGCCCAAATGAAAGAACACAGCAAAACCTCAGAACTAAATGATGAGGACATAGCCGACCTAACTAAGGGAGAATTTAAAGCCCTGGTAATCAAAATGCTCACAGAACTGATTGAGCTTGGTCAAAAAATAAAAGAACAAATGAAAGATACCCAAATTGAAATAAAGCAAAATATTCAGGAACCAACAGTGACAAGAGGAAATCAGGATTCAAATCAATGACTTGGAAGAAAAGGAAGAAATAAATATCCAACTGGATCAGAACAAAGAAACAAAATCAAAAAAAAAAGAAGAAGAAGAAGAAGAGAGGATGAGGAATCTCTGGGAGAACCTGAAACATTCCAATATCCAAATTATAGGGGTCTCAGAAGGAGAAGAGCAACAGCAAGAAATTGAAAACTGGAGGACTTCCAGCCAAGATGCAGGAGTAGGTAGAAACACTGTGCCTTCTTGCACAACCAGAAAAAAGACAACAAAAATTTAAAAACAAGAAAACAACCAGTACTGACAAAAAAATTGAACTGTATGGAAGTCCGACAACCAAAGATTAAAGTAGACACATTCATCTAGACTGGTAGGAGGGATGGAGTTGGGTGGAAGGACTAAGAGGAGTTGCAGCAAAAAAAGTGGTAGCTGATGAACTCTAGGTGCTCGGGGTGGCAGCAGGTGCACCCAGCAAGGTGGTGGATCATAGAGGGGTGCGGCACACAAGGCAGCTGGCAGATCAGGTGGTCCCACATTCACGCACAGATAAACAAGGCAAAACTGGGGAGCGACACAAACTGCACAACCCAGGTCCCCAGCACCAGGAAATAAAACCTCAAAACACCGATTGAAAACACCTGTGGGGGTTGAGGTGATAGGAGAGACTCCCAGCCTCACAGGAGAGTTTGTTGGAGAGACCCACAGGGTCCTAGAACATACACAGGCCCACCCACCTGGAAATCAGCACCCAAAGGACCCAGGTTGCTTGGGGAAAGCAGATGAAGTGACTGAATCTGGAAGAGAGTGGAGCAAGCACCATTGTTCCCTCTCAGACCCCTCCCTGACATATAGTGTCACAACACAGCGATGTGGGTTACTCAGCATGGGTAAGCACCTAAGGTTCCGCCCCTTACTACGTAACAGGCATGTCAAGACAAAAAAAAAAAAAGTCCCAAATGAAAGAATAGATCAAAGCCCCAGAAAAAAGACAACTAAGTGACAAAGAGATAGCTAACCTATCAGATGCACAGTTCAAAGCACTGGTGATCAGGATGCTCACAGAATTGGTTGAATTTGGTCACAAATTAAATGAAAAAAGGAAGGCTATGCTAAGTGAAATAAAGGAAAATGCACAGGGAACCAATAGTGATGGGAGGAAACTGGGACTCAAATCAATGGAGAGAACCAGAAGGAAGAAAGAAACAATCAAACAGAAAAGAATTTTTTTTAAAAAAGAGAAGAGGCTTAGGAACCTCCAGGACATCCTTAAACATTCCAACATCTGAATTATAGGGATACCAGAAGGAGAAGAGGAAGAGCAACAAGTGGAAAAGTTATTTCAACAAATAATAAAGGAGAACTTACCCAATCTGGCAAAAGAAATAGACTGCCAGGAAATCCAGGAAGCTCAGAGAGTCCCAAAGAAGTTGGATCCAAGAGGAACACACCAAGGTACATCATAATTACATTAGCCAAGGTTAAAATGAAGGAGAGAATTCTAGAAGCAAGAGATAAGGAGACAGTCACCTACAAAGAAGTTCCCATTAGGCTATCAGCTGATTTCTCAAAAAAGATCTTACAGGCAAGAAGGAGCTGGAAAGAAGTATTCCAAGTCATGAAAGGCAAGGACCTATATCCAAGATGGCTCTATCCAGCAAAGCCTTCATTTATAATGGAAGGGCAGGTCAAGTGCTTCCCAGATAATGTCAAGTTAAAGGAGTTCATCATCACCAAGCTCTTACTATATGAAACTCTAAAGGGGCTTATCTAAGAAAAAGAAGATAAAAATATGAACAGTAAAATGACAACAAACTCAAAACTATCAATAAATGAATGTAAAAGAAAAGAAAAACAACAAAAACAAAAACTAAACAAACAGCCAGAACAGGAACAGAATCAGAGAAATGGACATTACACAGAGGGAGTTCAGTGGGAAGGGGGAAGGGAGAAATAAGGGGGAAAGGTACAGGGAAGAAGAAGCATAATTAGTAGGCATAAAATAGATGGGGAAAGAGAAAAAAATAGTATAGGAAACAGAGGACTCTAAGAACTTATATGCACAACCCATAGACATGAACTAAGGGGAGAAATGCTGGAGGATTGGGGGCCAGGGTGGAGGGGGGATAAAGAGGGAAAATTGGGGAAAATGTAATAGCATAATCAATAAAAAATACTTTAAAAAAGAAAGAAAAACAAAAAGTTTGGGGCTAAAGACAACAGAATGAAAGGTGGAGTTGGAGGCTACAAAAGAAACCAGAAACTACTAGCATTATCTGAACCTCTACCAGTTAAGCCGCAGGCAGTTCAAAAATTTCCTTGTTTTCTTTTCTTTTCTTTTTTAAATTGAACTTAGTGGATGACATAGGTTAATAAGATGATATAAGTTTCAGGTTTAAAATTCTATAATATGTCATCTGTATATTGTATTGTGAACATCACTACCCCAAGTCACATTTCCTTCCATCACCATTTATCCCAGCTTTACCCTCTTCTGTCTGCTCCCAACCTCCCTCCACCCCCTTTCCCTCTGGTAATTACCATACTGCTGTTTGTCTATGAGGGGTTTTTCTTGGCTTAATCCCTTCACCTTTTTAACCCAGGGAGCCAAATCCCTTCTCCTCTGAAAGTTGTCAGTCTTTGCTCTGCAACTATGAGTCTGTTTCTGTTTGGAGTGTTAGTTTATGTCCCCTGAATTCCACATATAAGTGTGAGGTGACAACACATTGTGGTTTTAATTTGCATTTCCCTGATTAGTGATGTCCAGCATCTTCTCACATGTGTATTGGCCATCCTATGTCCTCTTTGAAGAAGTGTCTATTTAGGTCCTTTGCTCATTTCTTAATTGGATTGTTTGTTTTTTTGGTGTTGAGTTTTATAAGTTCTATAAAAATTTTGGATATTAACCCCTTATCAGATGTATTATTGGTGAATATGTACTCCTATTCAGTGGTTTGTCTGTTCACTTTATTGATAGTTTCATTTGCTGTGCAAAAGCATTTTAGTTTAATGTAGTCCCATTTATTTATTTTTTCTTTTGTTTCCCTTGCCAGAACAGATAGAGCAGAAAAAAAATACTGCTACAAGAATGTCCAAGGTTTTACTGCCTGTGTTTTCTTCAAGGATTTTATGTTTTCGAGCCTAACATTTAAATCTTTAATTCACTTTGTTTATTCTTGTATATGGTAAAAAAAGTGGTCTAGTTTCATTTTGATTCACATATCTGTCCAATTTTCCCAACACAATTTATTGGATACACTGTCTTTACCTTATTGCATGTTCTTGTCTCCTTTGTCAAATATTAATTAACTATAGAAGCATGAGTTCTTTCTGCACTCTTTAATCTGTTCCGTTGATCTATATGTCTGTTTTTATGCCAGTACCATACTGTTTTGATGAAACTGTACCAGAGAGCATAATTCCTCCAACTTTTGTTCTTCTTTCTCAAGATTGCTGTGGCTCTTCCCAGTCTTTTGTGGCTCCATACAAATTTTTGGAATATTTGTTGTAATTCTGAGAAATATGCCATTGGTATCTTGATAGTAATTGCATTAAATTTATAGGTTGCTTTGGGTAGTATGAGCATTTTAATAATGTTAATTCTTCCAATCCATGAACACAGTATGTTCTTTCACTTATATGTATCTTCCTCAATTTCTTTCTTCAGTGTCTCATAATTTTCCAAGTACAGATCTTTTAGACCCTTGGTTAAATTTATTCCTAGGTATTTTTTGTAGCACTTTCCCTTTTGATAGTTCATTACTGGTGTATAAAAGTGCAACTGATTTCTGGGTATTTTTTTGTGTTCAGCTGTACCACTTCTAGTAGTTCTTTGGTGGCATTGTTAGGGTTCTTATATGCAGTATCACATCATCTGCAAATAATGACAGTCTTACTTCTTTCTTTCCAATTTGGATGACTTTTGTGTCTTCTTGTCTGATTGCTGTAGCTAGGACTTCTAGTACTAGGTTGAATATGAGAGGTAGGGAAACGCCTATAGTTTTTGTCCATTAAGGATAGTGGTAGCTGTATGTTTGTCACATATGGCCTTTTTTGCACTGTGGTATATTCCCTTTATTTCCACTTTACTTAGAGGGTTTTTTTTTTAATTATAAATGGGTGCTGGATTTTATCAAATGCTTACTTTTTTGCATTTATTGATATGTTCATGTGACTTTTATTCTTCATTTTGTTTATGTGGTATCATATTGATTTTGTTGTTCCACCTTTGCATCCCTGAAATAAATTTTTATACCATGGTGCATGATCTTTTTAATGTATTGCAGGCCCCATTTTGCTAGTTTTTGTAGAGGATTTTAGCATCTATGTTCATCAGGGATATTGTCAATAATTTTCTCTCTTTGTAGTTTCTTTCTTTACCTGGTTTTGGAATTAGGAAAATCCTGGCCTCATAAATAGGGCTTGAAAGTGTTTCCTCCTCTTGAATTTTTTGAAATAGTTTGAGAAAGATAGATATTAGTTCTTCTTTGAATGCTTGGTAAAATTCTCCTGTGAAACCATCTGATCCAGAACTTTTGTTTGTTGAGAGTTTTTTGATTACTGCTTCAACTTTATCCGTGTAATATGTCCATTAATTTTCTCTGCTTCTTCCTGATTCAGTTTTGGAAGATTGTGTGTTTCTAGGAATGTATCTGTTTCATACAGATTTGTCAATTTGCCAATGATTCAGCATATAGTTGTTCATAATATTTTCTTAAAATCCTTTGTATTTCTTTTTTAAGTATGTTTTATTGATTATGCTATTACATTTGTCCTATTTTTCTCTTTCCTTTATTCCTCTCAACACTGTACCCCCCTCCCACCAGCATTTCCACATTTCCTACCCCACTTAGTTCATGCCCATGGGTCATACATATATGTTCTTTGGCTTCTCCATTTCCTATACTATTCTCAACCTCCCCCTGTCTGTTTTGTACCTTCCAGTTATGCTTCTTATTCCCTGTTCCTTTTTCCCTATTCTCCTCCTGCCACTCCCTGCTGATATTCCTCCATGTGGCCTCTATTTCTGTGTTTCTGCTCCTGTTCTAGTTGTTTGCTTAATTTGGTTTTGTTTTTTAGATTCAGTTGTTGATAGTTGTGAGTCTGTTGGCATTTTACTGTTCATAGTTTTCTTTTAGATTTTATTTATTTTGTTATTTATTTTAGAGAGAGGGGAAGGGAAGGAGAAAGAGAGGAAGAGAAACATCATTGTGGTTTCCTCCCATGTGCCCCCCTACCAGGGACCTGTCCTAAAACCCAGGCATGTGCCCTGGCTGGGAATCAAACTGGTGACCCTTTGGTTCACAGCCTGCACTCATTCCACTGAGTAACAGCAGCCAGGGTATGTTCATAGTTTTAATCTTCTTTTTCTCAGATAAGTCCCTTTAAAACTTCATATATATATATATATGTAATGACTTGGTGATGATGAACTCCTTTAACTTGATCTTATCTGGGAAGCACTTTATCTGTCCTTCCATTCTAAATAGTAGCTTTGCTGGACAGACTAATCTTGGATGTGGGTCCTTCCCTTTCATGATTTTGAATATTTCTTTACAATCCCTTCTTGCCTGCAAGGTTTCTTTTGAGAAATCATCTGATAGACTTACGAGAACTGCTTTGTATGTAACTGTCGCCTTCTTATTGTTGCCTTTAAACTTCTCTCTTTATCTTTGATCTTGGGTAATGTAATTATGACGTGCCTTGGTGTGTGTTTCCATGGGTCCAACTTCTTTAGGACTCTCTGAACTTCCTGGACTTCCTTGTGAGGAACTCCAGCCAGCAAAGGTTTCCTGGCCTCTGCAGATAAGAATAAAAAGTTGTCCTGGACACAATCTTGTTGCTTCAGTGGGGAAAGGGGGCGGTGATTCCCTCTAGTGGAGGATGCCCAAGCCCTTCTGCCAACACAGCTTTTATTGGGGTTGGGAAGTGCAGGGGGATACAGCACATGTGCATAGCTTATCAATCAATGTCCAAAAGGCTATAGTTAGAAAAACTGACACTATCTATAGATAACAATTGAAGAAATACAGAAATCTTTTCAGATCGGGGTCTGTGAGACATGCAGATGCCAGATGGTTGTAAAGACATATAGGAAACCAGTTTGCCTGGCAATGGCAAATGAAGACCAGCCCTATCAGAAAATCAGCAGGCATGAGTTGGCACACAGGAGCCAAACCCATGGGTCAACTTTCCCATGGGAAACCAGGCCTGCATGATACCTAGGCTGCTTTGAGGCTTGCTTTTGCTAAAACTCCCTCATCCTGAGTTGAAGCCACAAATGTTTACTGCATATCTTCAAAGTAACTTCCTAAAGGCTGTGCTAGTTCTTCCAAGGACTGAAGTGTAACCAGACCAATCACTCTTATCATTCCCTTGCATTTGCAACATTTTTCCTTGTTAATCTGTAAGAAGTTATCAGTAACATCCTTTCCTTTGTTATCTGTAAAAAGTAATCACCTAAAGCAAAAAGTAAATCACCTGAGCATAATGAATGAGGACCTTCTTTGATGTGTGCTATTAGAAAGCAATAAAAGCCTGTCCAGGCAAGGGTTGAGGCTCTCTTTCTGAGAGTGGCTGTGCTGCTGCTTTTTCTCCACAGGGCTTTGGTAGTCTGTGTGAATTTGTTTGTCTCATCCAAAACATTGGGACCCTGCTGGACGGAGTCTGCACCATTTGGTGCCAGGAACAGGGACCCAGGGCTACAAGCCTCAGTTGTGGACAACACGCCAACTTGGTTGGAATGCACGCATCAGCTCAGGTAAGGGCAGACAACACCAAGTGGTTTTCAGTAAGGTCGTAAGGTGTGTTGGATTTTAAAGAAAAGGAAATTTCTTCCTAGGTCACACTCTTTTGTGGCCACTTTGCATCTGCACCCTCTTTAGTAAGCAGGAGCCTTGCTCTCTCTCCCAAGTATTTGCCGCAATCTCGTGGGCACATGTTGAGCAATTAGGAGCCACAAGGGCACTTGCCACTAGAGGACACCTGTGAGAGGATTAGGCAGAACATGGACAAGGGCAGAACACTATGTTTCTCACCAGCTGCAAGCAAAAGTCCACGCAATGAGAGGCACACTGTAAAAACACTCACAAGCCCATCCCTGCGGCACAACTCCCAACTAGGTTTAGGCTTGGGAGAAAGAACAAAGACTTTCCCTTTAATCAGCTTTAAAAACAGCAACTAGTTACAAGGCTATTTACAAGTATCTCAGCAGATTCTTTCTTTCAGACTACCTCTTGCAGTCCTTTCGATCTTGCCTTTTCCCTCTGTCCACCTGCATAAGGAAAAACAGATTGTGAATGAGTGTTTTGGTTTTTACTGGACTCTGAAGATTGCTTTCCAGAAGAATTTAGTGTTAGTCACAGGTTTTGTATGAGAGTTTTTGGCATTTGCTGAACTCCAAAGACAAAAGGCACTTCCTCCCCTTGGCTAGAGAAATCGAGTGTTCCCATGTGATTTGGAACCTTGTAAGGGTGTATGGGATCAATTCCTGAGACATTCAGGGGCCTTGTAGGGACCTCCCAAATGATTTAGCATAACTTCTGGCTCATCCATGGAAGCATGATATAAAGGGAACCTAGCATGATAGGGTTGGTCACCTAGTGCTATGAGCCCTGCCTCACAGTCCTTGAGGCTTGGGGGAGAGTCCAAGACCCATAATCAGGGTTAGGGTACCTGGAATCTCCAGTGCCCCTCCCTGACTGTCTTCCACCAACAGCACATCTTGACCCACCACACAATATTCCCCAGTAGCTAACTAGCTAGGGTTCAGCACAGGCAGTGGAGTCTGAAAAGACAACAATCAAAAGTAAAAAGGAATCTTTTAATAGCAAGAATGGGCTCTGGTTTATCTAAAGAGCAGGAAGTCTACCTGTGTGTGTTACAGCAACTCCTCCAGGGAGTGGATGTAAAGGAACAGCATCTCATTCAGCTTTTATAAACTATAAAGGAATACTACCCTGCTTTTCCTGACAAGGGAACCTTAGATATTGAGGTTTTGGAAAAGGCAGGTGACAAGGTAAAATCTTTACAGAACAGTAAAGATTTTAACTTATTAACTTGGGGACTAGTCAGAACTGCTCTCAGCCCTATATGGGCTAAGAAACTGGAGCTAGTCACAGAGAATGATGAGGAGTGTAGTTCAGAGGAGGAAGTTATATATGTTGTAACAGGAAAATAGGCCATAGAGGTTCTGCCTACAACCCCACCAGAGGACCTGCTGTGTAGTCATCACTCTTTGTCCCAACTCTGGGAGCATTCCTCCTCTCAGGGTGTGTCATCACCAAGAAAGCCAGAAAATTCAGACAGATATCCTATCAAGACTATGTTAGAATACCTTCAGCAGGCAGCAGAGGCTGGGGATTTGGATGCCTTTTCAGCCTTCCCCATTATAGTTAAGGGTCAGAGAAATGTCCGTGAGCTCCTTTCCTTTTCTCTTTACAAGAATTTAAAAAAGAGCATTAAAGAAAATGGGCTTCAGTCTCCTTTTACTAACTGGTTATTTCAAGCCATTACTGACCGTTATAAAATGGCCCCTTGTGACTGGATTGCCCTCACCAGGACTGTTTTGACCCCAGTTCAATTCACTGTCTGGCATTAGGAATATTCCCAACTGGCTGGCATCCAAGCAGCTGAAAATGCACAAATAAATAATCCTGTCACCCTCCCTATCCTGCTTGGGTCTGGTGATTTTGCCACTGCTGCAGATCAAGCTAGGCTTAATCCTCAAGCTTTTACTCAAAGTGCTCAATTGCTCTGAGCCATGAAGGCTATGTCCAATTCTCAGGCTGAGGGAACTTCTTCCTTCATCAATATCTGTCAGGGTGCTATGGAGGCATATACTGACTTTATTGATCACCTCCAAGAAGCTATTGAAAGGCAAATAGATAATGACAGAGCAGCCAAAGCTCTTTTGTGGCAGCTAGCTTATGAAAACGCTAGCAAGGACTGCAGGGCCATTATAGGACCCCTGCGAACTACCACCAGGGACATCAGTGAGTTTATCAAGGCTTGCCAAGATGTTGGCACAGAGCAGCATAAGGCCTTTCTCTTAGCTGCTGCAGTTAAGGGAGATCTCAAATGTTATAATTGTGGAAAGCCCAGTCACCTGTGTAAGGATTGTTCCTCCACACCAAGAGCGGGAAAAGGTAATGGCAAGCTTCCTACCTAGGACTGTCTGTGCTGTGGCAAAGGCAGATATTGGGCAAAGGAATGCCACTCTAAATTTGACAAAAACGACCAGCCCATTCAGGGAAACTTTAAGGAGGTACCCGCTCTAGCACCCCCAACCCCAATTGGAGCTTTCAGAACACAATCAATATCAAGGGATTCAAGGAAATGCACAGTTTCCAACGTTCGCACAGCCACCTGCAGAAATGCAAGGCTGGACTTGGTCACCACCAATGAGTTCAACTTAAAGGAACAGGATCAAGTAATTGTAGCTCCCACTGGTGTCTGGGGACATTTACACCTAGGAACAGTTGGTCTAATCTTAGGGAGATCCAGTATTACTAACAAAGGCATATTTGTTCAGCCAGGAGTCATTGACTCAGACTATCAAGAGGAAATTAAAATCATGCTTGAAGTTTCTGGCTATCATATTATTCTTGCCCAAATGCACATTGCCCAGCTGCTCCTACTCCACTATGTAACCTCAAAGACTCAAAATACAGTGAGGAAGGAAGGAAGCTTCAGTAGTACAGATGATGAATCAGTTTTTTTGGACAGAATCAATTAAGTTAAATAAACCAATCTTACAAATAAAGATAAAGGATAAAACTTTTCCTGGCCTCATAGCTACGGGAGCTGACAACTCTGTTATCTCAAATTAGTTTTGGCTTCCCAAATGGCCTTTAACAGACAGCAGAATGCCTATCATGGGCATTAGGGGAGTTTCTCAACGACAAATCAGTGTACGGTCTCTTAGATGTTATGGACCAGAAGGACAGGTAAGGAGAATTCGACCATACATTTTGCCTATGCCCCTTAATATTTGGGGCCATGATCTCCTCAGTCAGTGTGGAATGCAAATCTCCCTGATGTTTTTTCCCTAGCAGCCACTGCTCATATAACTCCCCTACTGCTTACCTGGCTCTCCAATACACCATTATGGGTTGACCAATGGCCACTTAAAGGATAGCAACTTGAACAGACCTACCTTTTAGTTAAACAACAATTAGAAGCAGGTCATATTGAACTCTCTAACAGCCCAATTTTTGTTGTATCAAAAAAATCTTGCAAATGGAGGTTTATTCATGATCTAAGAAAAATCAATGAATCCCTCCAACCTATGGGCCTCCTACAACTGGGAGTCCCTAATCCTGCTTGCATTCCCAAAGATTGGCCACTTTTAATTATTGACCTAAAAGATTGTTTCTTTACAATCCCTTTAGCAGAAAGAGATCAGGAACATTTTGCATTTTCCTTTCCAGGATTAATAATTCTCAGCCTTTGCAGCAGTTTCAATGGAAAGTTTTACCTCAGGGAATGCTTAACAGTCCAACCATATGCCAGCTGCCTTCCCCATCTCAATATTACTCAGCTAAACCTCACTACTGTTTATATAGTTAGAAGACAAACTCAAGTATGGGTGCTGGTTGAAGTAACCAAAGAATGGGAGGATCCCAATGGCATAATTGTGCTTAACAACACGCTGTCCTCCTTAAGAGTCCCACAGTTCATCAGTACCCTAACTGCATTCATTGTCTCTGCTATAGTTGTTGCAGCTAATACTGCCACGGCAACCACTGCCCTCACTGACTCAGTTCAAATTGCTCATACTGTTGATGTTCTTTTAACCAATACTACCTTAGAAATGCTCCAACAGTCCCAGACTGACCAAGAGATCCTGACTCACCTTTCTGTGGTTGAATCAGCACTCAACTGGATTGACAAGCACCAGGACACATTAGTGACCTACCAACAGCTGACCTGTGACCCTAGATTTTCCAAGCTGTGTGTCATCCCACTCCAGTGGAACTCCAGACAGCACTCCTGGAGCGACATTCAACATTTCCTAAGAGGGGCTTTTCTACCAACTTGAAGGGACAAATTGATAAATTGCAACTAAAGCTGCACCAGCAGTTGTAGGACATTCAATGCTTAACCAAGCAGGAGGTTTTTCAAACCCTCCATGATAATCTTGATAGCTAAATGCAAAAAAAAAAAAATTGGTTTGATGGACTTAACCTGAGAATGTGGGTCTTTGCAGCTGCTGGTTGTTTACTGATTCTAATAAGGCTTTGTATACTTTAATGTATTTGCAAATTATTTTCCCAGGGTCATATAAGAGACAAGCAAGTAGCAAACTTTGTGGTGGTCCTAACTAAAACCAAGGGGGGAATTATAGGGAACTGGTCTGCCTGGCAATGGCAAATGAAGACCAGCCCTATCAGAAAATCAGCAGGCATGAGTTGGCACACAGGAGCCAAACCCATGGGTCAACTTTCCCATGGGAAACCAGGCCTGCATGATACCTAGGCTGCTTTGAGGCTTGCTTTTGCTAAAACTCCCTCATCCTGAGTTGAAGCCACAAATGTTTACTGCATATCTTCAAAGTAACTTCCTAAAGGCTGTGCTAGTTCTTCCAAGGACTGAAGTGTAACCAGACCAATCACTCTTATCATTCCCTTGCATTTGCAACATTTTTCCTTGTTAATCTGTAAGAAGTTATCAGTAACATCCTTTCCTTTGTTATCTGTAAAAAGTAATCACCTAAAGCAAAAAGTAAATCACCTGAGCATAATGAATGAGGACCTTCTTTGATGTGTGCTATTAGAAAGCAATAAAGCAATAAAAGCCTGTCCAGGCAAGGGTTGAGGCTCTCTTTCTGAGAGTGGCTGTGCTGCTGCTTTTTCTCCACAGGGCTTTGGTAGTCTGTGTGAATTTGTTTGTCTCATCCAAAACACACAGACCCCGCTGGATGGAGTCCACATCAAAGGGGTATATCATAAAGTAGGGAGTTTCACTACTTATGCCTTGAACTCAGACATCTTGGTTATATGGATGGGGCTTACCACTGGGCAGAGTAGGCTTCAAAGGACAAAATGTTCATCCCAGGCCTGATTTCCAAAAGAACCCTCAGTGTTAGAGTTGAGTTATGACTGTCATCTGCATTTTTACCTGGTTTTCTAGGGAAACTTACCAGCCCCTTTCACAGCTTGCTTTCACTGGGCTACAGTCTCCAAAACCACACATAGTGATCCCCAATACCTCTTGGAAGTCTATTTCCTTTGCCATATTGGGGAAGTTCTCCTTCATTATTTGTTCAAGTAAGTTTTTAATTTCTTGGTCTTCCTTTTCTCCTTCTGGTACCCCTATGATTCAGATGTTGGAATGTTTAAAGTTGTCCCAGAGGCTCTTCTCTATTATTTTAATTCTTGTTTCTTCATTCTGTTCCAGTTGAATGTTTATTTCTTCCTTCTGTCCCAAATCTTTGATTTAGTCCTGGTGTCCTTTCCTTCACTGTTGGTTCCCTATATATTTTTCTTTATTTCACTTTGCATAGTCTTCAGGTCTTCTATTTTGTGACCATACTCAACCAGTTCTGTGAGCATCCTCATTACCAGTGTTTTGAACTCTGCATCTGATAAGTTAGGTATCTCCTCATCATTTAGTCATTTTTTTGGAGTTTTGATCTTTCTTTCATTGACCAATTTTTCATATTTCTTTGTCTCAGACCACCTGTTACATTGTAAGGGGTGAAGCCTTAGGTATTTGCCAGGGTGGGACAATCCACTTTGCTGGATTGTGGTGCTGTATGTGGGGGAAGGGTCTGAGAGGGAACAATGCTGCTTGCTCGACTCTCAGCAGGCTTTCAGCCACTTCCCCCACTACCCACAAGCAAATTGGGCCCTTCTGGTGCTGATTCCCAGGTGAGTGGGTTTGTATACATTTTAGGACCCTGTGGGTCTCTCCAGGTAACTCTCCTGTGGGGCTGGGAGTTTCTCCCTCTGCTGTAACCCCCACAGGTTTTTACAGCCAGAAGTTTTAAGGCTTTCTTTTCCCATGCTGGAAGCTTTGGTTGCATGGTCTGTCTTTCCCCCAAGTTGTTCCTCCTGGTTTATCCACATGCAAATGTTGGACTACCAGTTGCCACCTCACCTGCCTGGTCCTCCAGATTCTGTCTTGCTGCATTGCCTGCATCCTCTCTGCCTCAGCTGCTCATTGCCATCCTTCTTACCAGCCTGGATGAATATATCTTCTTTAATTCTTTGATTGTCGGGCTTCCATACATTTCAATTTTCTGGCTGTTCTGGTTGTTTACTGTTTTAAATTTGTTGTCCTTCTTTTATTTGTGCAAGGAGGTAGAGTGTATCTACCTACACCTCCATCTTGGCTGGAAATCCAATCCTTTGTGTTTCTGTGATGTCAGTTGTTACTTCTCTTTGATTTCTGATTTCATTTATTTGGGTCTTATTTTTTTCTTCTTGATGAGTCTGGTTAAAGATTTGCCAATCTTGTTTATCTTTTCAAGGAATCAGCTCTTGGTTTCATTAATTTTTGCATTTTTAAAGACTCTTGTTTATTTCTGTTCTGATCTTTATTATTTCACTCTTTCTACTCACTTTGGGCTTTGTTTGTTGTTCTTTTTCTAGTTCCCTTAAGTGTAATGTTAGATTGTTTATTTGAGATTTTTCTTGTTTCTTGTGGTAGGCCTATAGTGCTATGAATTTCTCTTAGGACTGCTTTTGCTGTGTCCTTCAGATTTTTATTGTTGTGTTCTCATTTTCATTTGTTTCAACGTATCTTTTTATTTCTTACTTGATTTCATTGTTAACCAATTTGCTGTTCAGCAGCATGTTATTTAGCCTTCATGTCTTTGAGTGTTTTTTCAGGTTTTTTTTTTCTTATGATTGATTTCTAGTTTCATACCATTATGGTCAAAATGCTTGATATGATTTCAATCTTCTTAAATGTATTGAGACTTGTTTTGTATCCTAACATGGGGTCTATCCTAGAAAATGTTCTATGTGCACTTGAAAAAATATATATTCTGCCACTTTGGGGTAAAATGCTCTGAGATATCAATTAAATCCATCTGATCTAATGTATCATTTAAGGTTGTTGTTTCCTTGTTGATTTTCTGTCTGGAAGATCCATCTACTGATGTCACTGTGGTGTTAAAATCTCCTCCTATGATTTTCTTACTGTTGATCTTTCCCTTTATATCCATCATTATTTGCTTTATATATTTAGGTGATCCTATGTTGGGTGCATGAATGTTTACAAAGGTTATGTCCTCTTGTTGGATTGCTCCTTTTATCATTATGTAGTGTCCTTTGTCTCTCACTATAGTCTTTGTTTAAAAGTTCATTTTTGTCAGATATAACTATTGCTAATTCAGCTTTTTTTCTTTCCATTTGCATGAAATATTTTTTCAATCCCTTTACTTTTAGTTTCTGTGTCATTTTTATTCTGATACACAGAGGTGGATCTCTTGTAAATAGCATATATATGGGTTATATTTTCTTATCCATTCAGCTACCCTATGTCTTCAATTGGAGCATTTAAATAATTTACACTTAAAGTGATTTTTGATAGGTATGTATTTATTGTCATTTTATTGTTGTAACTATATTACTCTCTTCTTTCTTTCTTTCTTTCTTTCTTTCTTTCTTTCTTTCTTTCTCTTTCTTTTCTTCTTCCTTTCTCCTTCTTATTCTCAAAGAAGGTCCTTTCACATTTCTTGTAATACTGGTTTGGTAGTAACAAACTCCTTTAACTTTTTCTTTTCTGGGAACTCCATTATTCCTCCTTCAATTTGAAATGATAACTTTGCTGGGTAAAGTCTTGGTTGTAGGTCCTTGCTTTTAATCACTTTGAATGTTTTATGCTAATCTTTCTGGCCTTAAGTGTTTCTGTTGAGAAATTAGCTGAGTCTTATGGACAGCATCCTGACTATCTCTCTTGCTGCTTTTAAGATTCTCTTTGTTTTTAACCCTTGGCATTTTAATTATATGTGTTGATGTGGCCCCTTTGGATCAACTTGTTGGGGCTCTTTGTGCTCCTGCATTTGTGTGCCTTTTTCCTTCACCAGGTTAGGGAAGGTTTCCTGTTGGATTAATTACATGAAATAGCCTCTGATGGTATTTGAGTTGCATGAAGAAGGTTCTCAGTGAGTCACTGGTACAGGTGAGTGGTCTTCACCTGATTGATACAGGTTCAAACTCAGTGCCAGTGCTAGGTCTGAAGCTACTCAGCAAATTTCCCAGGGTATATCAAGTCTCGCTGCTACTTTCTGGGTGCTTGCATACCTTTGTGTTGGGGCAGGCCTCAGGGAGTCATCGGGGTGAGGCCAGCAGAGTTTATTAGGCCCAACATTTGTCTGTGTGAAGGGAGGGTTCTGTTCCAGTTGAGCATACAAGGGAAAAATGGTCCCTGTCCTAGAGCCACACTACTCAGTCTGGTCTACATTCTTCCAGAAGGCCAAGTTCAACAAGTGGGGCCATCAGGAGTTGGGAGGGTGGGGCTAGTGGATCTCTTGTGAAGGGAAGGTGCCAGGAAGGCTTGGGAGAAGGTAGGAGGGAGTTGTCCATGTCTCAGAACCACAAAACTAAGTCTGTCTTGGTTTCTGCCTAGACCTTGGGAGGGTAGAGTCATCATGAGTTGGGAGAGTAAGGCTGCTGGGAGCCTAGAGAGTGGAGCTAGCAGACCTCCCATGAGGGGGAGGTGTATGTCAGGTTCATGGGAAAGTGAGGGGAATAGCCCCTGCTCCAAAGCCACACAATCCTGTCACTGACACCCCCTGAGTCTGCCAGGACCTCTACACCCTGGCCCAAGCAGCTGACTCCTCAGCAGGGTGTGAGCTCCACAGGGTGGGGCAACTGAGAGTCCAGAGTGTGGGGCTCTTGCATTCTGCTAGGCTAGTGCTGTAAAGTGGGGAATACTCCACCCAAGAAAGATGACATCTGTGGTGTGGAAGAGTGACTCAGCACAGGGATTTGGTTTCTATCCCTTCTCCTCTCTTCCCAGAGCTACAAACCCCAATATATCCTCATATGACTCCAGTCCACTCAGCCTTCTGTCTGTCAGAACCCCAGCTGAGTGACTGTGAATGAGATTTTATGCATTGTTCCTTTAAGAGGACACCTGTGTCTCTACAGAATGCCCTGCTGATTTTCACAGGCAGATATCATGTGAGTGTCTCTTCCCAGCTATGGTGCTCTGGGCTAGGGGAGCCTAGTGTGGGGTTGTAACCTCAGGTGGAACCTTTGTAGCTGAGATAACCCTTCAGCATCTCAGCCACCACCCATGGGAATAGAGCAGAACTTTTTGTATTTACACTCTTCCTACCAGTCTTGATAGGCTTCTTCTGTAAATTCTTGGTTGTAACACTTCTGTTCAGCTAGTTTTCAGATGGTTATTCAGGCTGATTGCTCTATAGCTTAGTTGCAATGCCAGTTTGGTCCTGAGAGGAAATTAGTGTAACATTCACCTATTCCGCTGCCATCTTGGATCCTCTTAGATATACTTTAACTTAGATACTGTAGCCAAATAAGGATCTCTTGGCCTTGCTTTCCTGTGGTCTTTCCATGAAATAGGAGCCACTTCTTGCCCACAGTTCTAAAGTTTCAACAGTGTGGGCTAATATATTCCTTTTTTCCTGTTAAACCAAATTTTCTGCCAATTGCAACAAAAAGAGTTCTAAATGATATTTTTTTAAGAAAACAAACAAACAGGAAGCCATCAATCAGGACTGAGGTAGGAAGAAAGAGACTTACTGGTGAGAAGTCATGAAGGAAAAAAAAAAGTTTCAATCTCATACGTTAGATGGATGTCATACATGCTAAATATCACAAATTACCATCTTTTCCCCAGTATAGGTTTAGCAGTATAATATCTGTGGCTCATATGGTAGGCTCAGAAGTTACACACATTACCCAACTTCTGTCACTTAGGATCTGCACATCTTTGGGCAAATTACTTCCTTGTTCTCTAACCTCAGTTTCTTTCTCTATGAAATGGTTATAGGACCTACCACTTGGGTTACTATGAGAATCAAATGTCACATTGCATGTAAAGGGTTTAGCATAATGTTAGGTATATGGAAAGCATCCAACATTAAATAGTAACATTTTTATTAGTGATGTTTTTTATTATTTTTCAAACTTGCTGGAGACATCATTGAAAGAAATAACTTGTTGAAACTACCAATGTTCCTGCCTCCTTCTTTTCCATCTTAATGGAAGGGGTGACTCTTAATAAAAGACATAACCTTTCTGTCTAAGGCTGCTCTTAAGTGAAGAGGTCACACTTCTCCTGTCCAAGGATGATCCTTCTTCCTTTCTTCTTTATCACCTTTCTCCCACCTTCTTAGGGATTCTTCCCTATCAGTTATTCCTTTTTGTCTTAATTGTTTCCACTCCACTGGCACTTTTTTCCCCATTTTGTAAAAAATTGTCCCATACTAAAATAATTCCCTCCTTCACTTTCTATTGGTAGTTCTCAAATTGTGATCTGAGGAGCTCCTATATAAGAACCTTGGGTGCTTGTTTAAAATGCAGAGTCCTGGGCTCTACCCAGATCTAGTAAGACACATTGGTACTCTGGAAACTGCATTCTAACAAACATCCCAAGTGATTCTGATGCTCTATAAAGTGGGAAAAAGCCTTTTGTTACCTACTCATCAACATCTCTTTTGTGTATTCTGTGGATCTTTCACTTTCCCATGTTCCACAAATCTTCAAAAACACCAAGCCCTGCACCCTAACACAATCTTGCAGAAACCATTAAAGAAAATAAAATCTTATAATTCCTGCACTATAAATATAACTCCATTCATGCCTATTCTTTTTCTTCTTTCCCTCCAGTCAATGTGGAAATATGTACCTTCTTCTTTTAAGGCTAATTTTGACAGCTAAATTCACTTCTCATCTTTTCCCACCCTCCTAAGTACTTCACTTGATCTCATACTTTCAACCTCTCCCTATATGAAGCCTTCTTCCTAACATCAACATTTAAACATATATACAAACTTCTCTCATCTTTCAAAGGCTTCCATCTCCCTTAACTTCAGGAACCAAACACCTCCAGCTACTATACTTGTTTACCTCCTCTTGTCAGCTAAAATTCTTGAAGATATCTACACTTAACTTCCCTCTTACTGCCCACTTCTATTTAATTTCCACCCTACTGTTTCCCTGAAACTGCTCTCACTAGTGACCAAAGATTACTTTGTTGTCTAATCCAATGGACACTTGGTCTGGGCATTACTTGACCCATAGTTCCTTCTGACACAATTGTCCATTTTCTTCTTAAAACCTTTTTTCTCTTGGCTTCCTCGATACCTATCTTCTTTCTATCTCTCTGTCATTTCTCAGGTTTCTCTTTCTTTGCCCTTCCTTTAAATGGTGGGGTTCCTTAGAGTCTTGTCCTAGTCCCCCTCTTTTTTTTTCTTTCCACTCTACCCACTCATCCTGGGAATCTTATCCACTCCTACTGTTTCAATTAATAACTGCAGAGGAGTTCAAACTTTTTCTGATCTCCATACTCACATAATCAATTATCTAGGGGGCATTTCTACTCAGATGCCTCACAGGTCCCTCATAATGTACAAATTCAAAATTAACTTGCTAACTTCTGTTCGACCTTCTTCTAGTAAATGGCATCCTTTAACAGTTGCTCAAGCCAGGAACTTAGAAGTTATCCTTGACTCCTTCCTCCATTTCACTCTCCATTCTTAATTCTACCTCCTAAAGGTTTCATGCTTAGAATGCTGCAACAGCTTCCTAACTGAACTTTCTCCAGTTTTGGTCCCTTCCAATGCAGAGTGATATTGTTACAGAGCAAACAAGGGGGCCTGGGATGATATACTATTGTTGAAAAAAAAAAGCCCCCAGGTCCGTCATGTCTGCCGCCAGAGGAAAGACATCTCTCAATGCCAGAGATTCGTGAAAAACGAAAGGAAATGTTTATTTAATGCTATACAAACTTAAAGTAGTGACCTAATGTCTTTATCAAAAAATCCTAAAGTCCCTTAAAACACCCCCACAAACAGACACAGTCCTTCCTTCCTTTCCCCTTTGCCCAGTCCAGAGTACCGTATCTCAGAAAGGAAATAGAAGTCCATGGCTCAGGCAGTCCTCTGGTTCTTCCCAGTTAGTACTCCATCTCACCTGGGAGACCTCCCTGGATTCCTGGCACCCTCCGCTGAGTCGCCAGGATCTCTGCTAAAACCAGGTGGTGGTTCCCCCTTCTAAAGCTGCAGGGGTCCCCACTCTGGCAAAGGCACATGGTCCTCTCTCCCAGGGCCACAGGAGTCTTCACTCTGTCAAGGCCACATGGTTCTCCCTCTCTCAGGGCTGTGACCCTCTCTGCACTTCCACAGCTGCATGGTTCTCCCCCTCAGGGCTGTGCATGGTTCACCTCTCAATGGCTGTCTCGGTTTAAATCCCCCGCGCCCGTCTTCCTCTGCAGCCCCATTTCTGACTTCTCCCACACTTGGCTTCACATGCCAGAACTCATATCCTTCCAGCTTTACTGGACTGCCATCATGAGTCTGGGCAGGTGTGGCCCCATGTCCTGGAGCCAATCTTCTCCAAGCTTCCACACAGGCGCTGTAACTCGGGGGACCTGCCCCCCAGTTACATCTTGGTGGGGAAGTTACTTCCATTCCCCTGGCTCAGAGCATGGCCACAGCTATTTAGCATATCTAAGCGACAAGCCAAAGGCTATAGATATGTTAAATGACCACCCCAGAGGTTAGCTACAAGGCTGTTGCTATGCAAAACAGCTCTCAATGGCCCTGCTCCATTTGTCCCTTCCCCCAACCCACACCTGGGGAGTGGGAGTGAAGACATCCCAAAATCTCCTAGATACCTTGAGTTCTGGACCCCATTTTAAAATGCCCATTTGGGGTCCCCCCTCTTGGCTGCACCCTGTAACAATATCCCAGAGGAAAAGATCACAGTTATACCGGCCATTAGGTTCTAAATACTTGTAATTAGTTGAAAATTAGGCTCCAAGCTTATTATGAACCAAGGCAAAAAAGAAAGAAAAGTCATCATCATACTTTTTAATGCTGTTCTAATGCTAACACTTTAGTCTAAAACAAATTCCTCAGGAGGAGATTTATATAGGAAGCAATAAGTGATGTAATGAACAATGTCTTCAACAGCATTCCAATGAATTTCACTCAGCAAGTATTTATGGACTGCTTGCTATGAACCAGGCACTGTACGCACTACTAGAGATATAACAGTGTATGTGGTTGTTTCTTATCTAATCTTATGGTTAAAATTGAGTTTTTGCAACCATTAAAAGACAATTTGAACATAATAAAAAAAAGAATTTTGGATTTTATTAAAATCTGCTTAAATTAACCAAAAAAGAAAAAGACAGTTTGGCGGGAGTAGAGCTTATTTCCTAAGATAGCCCCACCTGGTGGTAAAATCAGGTTCATAATAAGTATTCAGTTCTCCCTACCTCCCAACTTGGAGCCATCCCCAGATCATGATTTCAAGATTGCTAGCCCCTCCTTTAATTTGCAGATTACTACCACCACCAGCGTAATAAGGCGCAGCCAAGAGGGGGAACCCCAAATAGGGATTTGGAATAGGGTCCAGAACTCAAGGTGTTCAGAAAATATTAGGATGTTCTCACCTGCCCCTGCAAAGGTGTGGGTTGGTGGAAGGGACAAATGGAGCAGGGCCACTGAGAGCTGTTTTGCATAGCAAAAGCTTTGCAGCTAACCTCTGGTGTGGTCATTTAACATATCTATAACCTTTAACTGGTTGCATAGATATGTTAAATAGCTGTGGCCATTCTCTGAGCCAGGGGAATGGAAGTAACTTCCCCACCAAGACATAACTGGGGGCAGATCCCCCAAGTTACAGTGTCTGCATGGGACCTTGGAGAAGATTGGCTCCATGACATGGAGCCATGACTGCCCAGACCCACAATGGCAGCCCAGTGAAGCTGGAAGGATATGGAAGTGCTGGCAAGTGTGGTCAATTGTGGGAGGAGTCAGAGATGGGGCTGCAGAGGAGGATTGGCATGGGGATTTAAACCCAGGCTCAGCAGCCATTGGAGGGAGAACCACGAGGCTTTAGCAGAGTGTGGTCTCCCACAACCCTGTGAGAGAGAATCACCATGTGTCTTTAGCAGAGAATTGCCACTCAGCTTTGGCAGAGTGGCGACCCCCCTTCCTCACAGCCATTGGAGAGAGGACCACAGGGCTGGGGCAGTGGGGGGAGAACCACAAGGTTTTGGCAGAGTGGGAACTCCCTCAGCCATTGTGCAGAGAGGGCCATGCAACTGGGGCAATAGAAAGGAGAGTCATGCGACTGTGGACATGTAAGAGAGGCACGCAGTTTTGCCAGAGTGCGGACCCCCGAGGCTTTAGAAGGGGGAACTACCACCCGGCTTTAGCAGAGATCCCGGCAACACAGCTGATGGTGCTGGGAACCGAGAGAGGCCTACGAGCCGAGATGGATTACTGGAAAGAACTGGGGGCTGCCTGAGCCCCAGACTTCTGTTTCTTTTCCTGAGATACAGTACCCCAGACTGGACACAGGGGGAGGAAGGACTGTGAGTGTTTGTGGGTGCTTTAAGGGACTTTAGGATTTTGATGAAGACATTAGGTCACTACTTTAAGTTTGTATAGCATTAAATAAACATTTCCTTTCCTTTTCACAAATGTCTGGCATTGAGAGACATCTTTCCTCTGACGGCAGACATAATGAACCTGGGGGAGGGTTCCTTTCGGTAATAGTATATTGCCTTTGGGCCCCCCCCTTGTTGTTCTGTAACACAGCACTACCATACATCACACATCAAATATTTGTAGTGTTACAGAACACACAAGGGGGGGCGGCTGGGACGATATACTATTATTAAAAGAAGGCCCCGGTCCGTTATGTCCGCCACCCTAGGAAAGACGTCTCTCAATGCCAGAGATTCGTGAAAAGGAAAGAAAATGTTTATTTAATGCTATACTAACTTAAAGTAGTGACCTAATGTCTTTATCAAAAAAAAACCCCTAAAGTCCCTAAAAACACCCACAAACACACAGTCCTTCCTTCCTTCCCCACTTTGCCCAGTCCAGAGTACCGTATCTCAGGAAAGGAAATAGAAGTCCATGACTTAGGTAGTCTTCTGGTTCTTCCCAGTTAGAACTCCATCTCGCCTGGGAGACCCCCCTGGATTCCCGGCACCCTTGGCTGAGTCACCAGGATCTCTGCTAAAACCAGGTGGTGGTTCCCCCTTCTAAAGCTGCTGGGGTCCCCACTCTGCCAGGCATGTGGTCCTCTCTCTCTCAGGGCTGCAGGAAGGGAGAGTCCCCACTCTGCCAAAACTGCATGGTTCTCTCCTTCAAGGCTGCCACGTGGTTCTCCCTCTCTCAGGGCTGCAGGAGTCTCCACTCCGTCAAGGCCGAGTGGTTTCTCTCTCAATGGCTGGCGTGTCCGTGTTTAAATCCCCCGCGCCAATCTTCTTCTGCAGCCCCATTTCTGGCTCCTCCTACACTTGGGCACACTTGCCCTCAATCTGCTGTCTTCTCCAGCTTTTCTGGTCGCCATCGTGGGTCTGGGCAGGTGTCACCCCATGTCATGGAGCCAATCTTCTCCCAGCTCCCACGCAGGCGCTGTAACTCAGGGGACCTGCCTCCCAGGTCCCATCTTGGGGGGAAGGTCCCTTTCCATCCCCCTGGCCTTGAGCATGGCCATAGCTATTTAGCATATCTAAGTGACCAGCCAAAGGCTATAGGTATGCTAAATGACCATGCCATGGATTAGCTGCAAAGCTGCCCTGCATGTTCTTGCTCTGTGTGCCCCTTCCCCCATCTCACACCTGTTGGGGGAAGGGGTGAAGACACCTTAAAATCTCCTGGACACCTTGAGTTCTGGACCCCATTTCAAATGCCTATTTGGGGTCCCCCCTCTTGGCTGCACCCTGTAACAGTAGGACTCCCCAAGGGTTGTCTCACATGTGCTGATAAACAGTCCTTTCAATTACTACACAGAATCTGTCATTTTCCAACCTTTCCTGTTCACACTTCCTGCAGAGATCTGCTGAGGCATCCCCAGCACTGCCACACATACCCCTATTGTCACCCCAAACACATACAGGGTCAGGCAGAAGTAATGCCTGTTTGAATGTGGTTGGTAGGGTAATAATATGAGTGTAATAATTTATAGATTTAATTTGAACATTTCACCTAAAATGTCATATAGTGTGCTTGAGTGTGATATTGTTATGTTACAGGATTACATGCTTATGATTTTATAATAAAAGAGTTTGTAATTTAAAAAAGGGGGGTTGTTATTCATGCCAGGCAGGCCCTGTGTGTGAGCCCCAGCAGGATGACTGGGTGAATCACTTATTGCTCATACAGGTCAAAGGTGCTGCTCATGATGCCTGACAAGTCTGGCCCAGGCTGCCAGAATGCAGAGTGTAGGGTATGGTGGCCTGTCCACCCAGATGCCAATATTCCACTGCTTTGAAGGGGCTCTGATGAGCTAAGATTCTCAAGAGATGATGAAGCTGCTCAAATACCAGGACCTTTCTGCACTAAAGCTATACCATATTTTCACATTTTCTCGCTAACCCAAATGTAACAAAATGGGGGTACATTTCATTATACAGGTTCCAAAGCAGTGTTGTATGGTGCTCCTGATGCCATAGGTGGACTAAAGAAAAACAACTTTCAAAAAAGAAAAGAAAAAAGAAAAACAGCTTTCACAGTTTCGAGTTACATCAGGACCACAATAAAACTCTGAAAAGTGAGACCATGTTCTAGGCCAGAGGGAAAACTGTGACAATGTGCAGTGTTCCAAAATGACCCTTCTCCCACAGAAACTTCTAACTTGGGGAACAAGTTTAAACTCACGCCAGGAGCCATACTCCTCCGTAAGTATGTTACCTTCATATATGGTACAGTTTCATCCAAAGATAGAATTCAGAATGATGAAAGAACTGATTAGATATCATATATTCAGAGTCTCCTCACAAATGTCTCTCCTTTCAACTTGACCTTTGCCTTGACATGGACACAGATAGTCCATGTCCTCTTTCCAGGGTCTGGAACACAGGCCTGTGGTAGCTGTATATTGAAGAAAACCAGACCAGCAGGTGGTTAAGATTGGCATTCTTTGTAATTTAAGGAGCTTAGTTACTGAGACACCTATATACAAGGCCTGGATTTTTCCAGGAGAAAATATTCTGGATGTAAGTAAACACATCAGTGAGCTCAAAATTCTGCATGTTTTGTCATGATTGAAGCCTCTTTAAACATAGAGGGGGCAGTAAATGAAAATTAAATATAAAGCACCTAGGGCTGCCCTTTGCAAATGGTAATAACTCAGTAAGCACGTGTCTAGGCTCCTTTCTTCTAGGACTTCAATGAAATGTACTATATGCCCTAGACAAAAAAAATACTGCCCTCCACACCTCAATTCTATCGTTATCCTCATGGTTCCTACACAATCCGGCATAGCAAACTAGTGAATTCATTCTCACTGCCTCGGTCACTCAGTCTCACAGAAGACTTGTACCAGGCACGGCGCTAGTGTTGGTTGGGGAGGGGGGGGGGGGCGCCCGGGTGGGGGGGATGGTGAGAGGTGCGAGGCCCAAAGTCAGGCTGTATCTATACCTCTCACTGAAGTCCCCTGCCTTGTGCAGCCTTGTGGGAGTTGTAGTTCTCACAACTCTGTGATAGGCTCTCCAAGGGACTGGTTTTCCCCGAGCTGCTCTGCACGAGGTCCCTTTGGAGCAGGTCCTGGCTGTGTGAAGAGGTGGGTGGGAGTTTGCTTGTGGAAAAGTGGTATCCAGTCGTCCAGCCGTCAGTTAGTGGGGTCACTGCCGCGCAGGAACTTAGGGCTTGTTCCTGTACCCTTACGAGTGCTGGAGGCGCAACTTCGAATACAAGTTTAAGGTCTCCTAGAGGGCAAAAGACAAAGAACTGAGTCATCCCCCACCTGCCCCAGACTTCAGCTGGAGCAGCCAATTCTGTCCCAGGTTAAAACTCCCAGGAAGTCTTCGGTGCTGCCACCTCTATTTCTTATCCCACGCTTGCATCTGGGGACCCCTCAGTTGCAGCAGTCCCAACTTGGGAGGCTGAGCGTGCATGCCCACTGCTTCCCAGGAACTTGGGGCGGCAGCTGAGAGCTGGGAGCTCGCGGAGGGTGTGTGTTCATGTCCTGTAGCCTCTCTCTAGAGGGCAGCCGGGGGGCTTCCACCATGATTACCAATGTCTTCTGGGGGCACATGTGGGTACCCGTGGGTGTTCTGGCTTCGCTGCAGTACTTTATCTACCAGTGGTGGGTGGCCCTGGAGCAGCTGCAACAACAGCATCCCATGGACCACAACCTCCTGGAGTTGAAAATGGTGCAGGTGGTATTTCAAGGCGTGCGCGGAGTTCTCTCAAGTTTCTCTCCCACAGGAGGAGCAGGTGAGAGGTGGGCAAGGGCGAGGGCTGCTGGGGCCAGGACTGTATTACCAAACAGTGGCGGGGCGGGCAGCCACCCGGACAGAACACACACCTTTGGAATTTTATCCTCGTGGAGCAGGTTCCTGCTTCTAGTCCAGACGAAGTGAAAACAGCAGTTGCCAGTTCACCCCTTGTTCTTAAGTGAAGGTGCTGGCCTGGAGTTCACCCTCCCTCAACCACTGGACCCTTTGGGTGCTGCGCCCGAGCTTCGAGTTGGGCCCAGGATAGCTGTGCCGCCTGTGCCCTAGTACAGTTAGCAGCACAGCATCGCTTCTGGTGCATATAAACCACCTAGGGATCTTGTTAAAATGGAGATTCTGACTCAGCAAAGGTGGGGTGGGGCCTGAAATTCTGCATTTCTAACATATTTGGGTAGCTTTGAGTGTTACGGAAAAGATGGCTCAGACGGCCTCGGAGCTTGCAAAGTGGGGTTTATTCACTCATGCGGACCCAGAGGAGATAAAGAATCCAAATTCTGGGCAATGAGGTCATCAAGCTGGAGTTTCCTTTACATGCTTGTTACAAGGCAAAAAGGGAGAGGGGAACAACTGCTAAAAGCAAGCATACAGAAGCAGAAGCGAAGGTCAGTATTTTGGCCTTGAGACAACTGCTTATTGGGGAAAGGCTGCTGTCTGGGAACAGCTGCTGGTCAGCTCCTACCTAACAATGGCTACCGTTTAGCTATGTCCCTTCACATTCCCCACTTTGATGCTATATGGTGTTTTTATCCCTTTAGCATCACTATATACCTGGCTATATGGCTGAGGTCCTTGGGAGGGTTGTAACCGCTGATACTGGTGTTGGTACCGCTGGAGGGCTAACACTTTGGCGGCTGCCCTACGAGTCACTGTGGCCCTAGGTGTTGGACCAAGGTCCGGAGGATGCAGGGTTCCATATGCCTGACACCTCTGGGTCTGGTATCCTATGGTCCTGGATATCACTCCAGCCTGGTATACCTTCCCTCCCCAAGTGCAGAGGGATTGCTGTGGCTGAATGCAACCTGATGGCATGTTAGTGGAGGAGCTGAAACCTGACCCTGGGAGATAGTAAGAGACCACTTTACCGCTGAGCATAATTTTATGCCTGGGGGTATTACATTTGTAGGCTGGGGCTGAGACAGGGGCCACATTTGTTAAGTGAAGCATACAATAAACCCAAATGCAGAGACCAAACAGTGATAAACTATTCCTAGGGTGATCTGCTCTTCGGGATTCCATTCTGCAGGTGTCACAGTCACTAGTCCAATTCCCAGTGTTCCTGCGAAGGTGCCAATTAAAGTTAGGTACCCTGCGGAACAATGGTCCATTCCTTGGTGTCTTCTTGACTGGCTGGCGTCCTCCAGTGCCTCAGCATGGGTATTCTAGGCGCAGGCCTAGTCCTCAGGTCCTTGGGATCTGCTGCTGTTTTGGCCCGGCTGTAGTGGATCCAAGGGGTGACTCCTGCAACCTAGGCAATGCTAGCAGCAGCAAGTCTGTCCAGGGCAGTCCAGTTTCCTGGTAGAATTTAGCTAAGGTTCCATTTTCCGTCCACACCCCTGATCATACTGTGAGTACTTCTGACAAGCCTGGTTGCTGAGCGTTGTGCTGGGTGATGCACCAGAACCCTGAGGAAGCTTGTAGGCTGCTGGGGCAGGTGAACCCCACGGAGCACTGTGAAGGGCCATGACAGAGGACTGCGAGGACGGCTGTGGGGGCACTTCAGATACACAGTGTGTGCCCTCTGCAACTCGACGTGAAGAGTAGGAGTGTGTTCAGGATGTGCTTCTGGTGTTTTTTTCTTAATTAGTCAGGCACTTCAGCAGCACGTGCATTCCCTCCCGGCACCGTTCCTGGGAGGGACTGCCAGGAGCAGGTTGTCCATGTACTGCAGAATTGTCAGGTCCAGCACACCTTAGCGAGGGGCTTCAGGTCTCCTGCTAGGGCTTCCCCAAATAAGGTTGGGAAGTTCTTAAACACTTGGGGCAGTTTAGTCCAGGTCAACTGAGTCTTGACCGCTGTGTGCGGATCTTTCCGTTCAAAGGCAAAAATGGGTTGGCTGGAAGGTGCTACAGGAATGCAGGAGAAGGCATCCTTCAGATTAAGGCAGGTAAACCACGTTGCTGTTGGGGGAAGCTGGCTCAGGAGGGTGTACGGGTTCGGGACGACCGGTGGAGGGTGACAGCTGCTTCGTTGATGGCCCACAGATCCTGGACGGGCTGGTACCCACTCCCGTCTGGCTGCCATCATGGGTCTGAGCAGGTGTGGCCCCATGTTATGAAGCCAACACTCTCTGAGCTCCCATGCAGGCACTGTAACTCGGGGGACCTGCCTCCTAGTCTCATCTTGAGTGGGGGGAGCCTTTCTTTATCTCCCTGGCCCAGAGCATGGCCACAGCTATTCAGCATACCTACATGACCAGCCGAAGGCTATAGGTATGTCAAATGACTATGCCATGGATTAGCTGTAAAGCTGTTGCTGTACAAAACAGCCCTGCATGTTCTTGCTCTGTGTGTCCCTATCCCAACTTACACCTGTGGGGGAAGGGGTGAAGACATCTTAAAATTTCCTGGGTGCCTTGAGTTCTGGACCCCATTTTAAATGCCCATTTGGGGTTCCCTCTCTTGGCTGCATCCTGCAACAATCTCTTATTTTAGATATACACCCACTTTAAATTCCTTTAAAGGACAATGGACGAAGGTCTTATCTTTTTGTAACTACTTCCAGCTGGAAATAGACGTTGTCCTACCTACCCGTGGGTCAGGGGTGCCCTGAAAGGGGGGGGTGCAGCATGGAGGGAATCCTTCCTGTAAGGGGAAGGACCTTACAGAATCCTGGTTAGTTGGCTGTCACCAGAAAGTTGCAGGCTTGGTGTCCAAAGACTGGCATTACTGGACCGTTGGCATCCTGGTCATATCCTGAAGATGACAGATATGGAAAGAGTTGGAAGGCACAATTAAATCATGACCACTAAATGATGAAGGCAGGAACTTAAGAATGGCCTATCTGAAGGAAGGTGTACAAGGCATGTTACACCTATCCAAAACTCTTGTGGCCCATTATACTTCACTCAGGCTGAGGGGAATATATTAGGATTTCCCTCCTTTCAGATATCTGAACCCTTTCTGTCCAAGCCATCAAGACAGAAAAGGTAAAATTAGTTCTAAAGTGAAGCCCACAGATCGCCCAAACTGCTCATCAACCCAACCACTCAGTTCAGCCAAACCATTGAGTTTTAGGGGGTGATGATGAAGAATGGGCTCCTTAAGTGAGGCCTATATTGCAACCAAGGTAATGAAGTTATAGGCATACATCCTATGAAAACAGAAGAACACACAGATTAATTCACACAATAGTCTTCAAACTAGTCTTTGTGCCTGTGAGACTGTCTTTTGGGAAGACATTCAGTTGCAAGGTCCTTCCTGCAATGACATTTAGCAATGGCAATTTGACAGGTTCTCCATACCTATACATTGAATATCTTTGATGATATTACAAAACCAGTTTTAACTTTTAAACAAAAAGACGCTTTTAAGACAGCTGTGTCATTCTGGTGTCCAATACTGAGCATTGTGATTTTTCTTGAACCACAATTTTTCTCCTTAAGATCATCCTTACTGTTATTAAAGGGACTACTTTGAGTTCTGTTTTTTATTTTGACTGTTCATTTGCATAAACACACCAAGAGCAGCCTGGATCACTTATGATCTTTAAGTCTGCTTTGCTGGAACTCACACAGGGAACCTTTAGATGGACTTCTTAGTCCACCCCTTGGGGCACAGAAGCAGAGCCACACATCCGCCATCTGGCTTCGCCTGTACCAGTTGTTTCACTCAGATCCTTGAGGTTTTCATTGTGCCCACAGGTTTCTTTTTGGCCATCTTTTATGAAAGCAACCTTCGTTCCTTCCCTGGAAAGACTGCCATGAACTGCACAACCAAACAAAGTACCAGGTTTTTCTCGTGGGCTTACACTAGCTTCGCAAGTCAATCACTGTTCCTCAGGGCTTTCTGGGACGACCAGAACCCATACATGCCTCCTTCCTACGTGACATTCCAGTCAAAGTCTTGGTTAACAAAACCACCATTAGCAACTGATCTTATTGGTTTTATGCAAAGAAACCTTATGTCTTCACTCACTCCTTCAGAATGCCAAATTCTGGAGGGATCAGGTAGGGAGAAAAATACAAAGCCTGAAGGAAAATCCTTTCCCTTCTGATATCCACTGGGCTTCTCAAAACTTTCACTTCCAGACATTCTGCAACACTCACAAACCCTCTATTCTTTCTTTCATACAGCTTCTGATATCCACAAAGATTGCATCTCCATGCCTTATATCTTCTATTATTAACTAACACCGCATAATTCCTTCCTAAAACTTTTACTTTTCCATTTATTTTTGCAGTTTCCCACAGACCTTCTTCATTTATATATATTATATTTTTTATTTACTTCTTTACAGAGTGTGAAGTTTCAACCTTCCCTGGAATCCTCAATTTCCTTTTTAGAGCAAATACAGAGAAAAATCCAAAACACAGAGTTCCAGAACAATACACAGGTAGGGGCATTCTCTTGCACCAATGTGTCCATCGGTGCCTCACAGAGACATGCTCCTTCAGGCCCAGTCTTTTGGCAGAGATATGCTGCTTTGCCTCTGGCTGAAGCACTCATCAGCCCCAAATGACCCTCTCTGGGTCCCAAGTGGCAAAGGCATTCTCCCCGACCAGTTACAGGTGACCTTTCTTAGGTCTTACAGGTAACCTTAAACAGTACAGAGGGTTTCTGATCAGAAACAACACCAATGTTAGAAATTTGCTCTTTTCCCACAAAACCAGAAAACGAATAGTTGAGGTTTCCTTTACTCCAGGTTTAAAACTTTACATTCTTTATACATAATTTTACTCACTTAGATTTAACCATCATTCTTTTTTAATGCTGGTTCCTCTCCCACACTGGGAAGGACTATACTTAAACTCAACATGTGGCAGCCAAAAGTCCCTGGCACTGCAGATACCTTCCACTAAAATTCCCTAGATTTGCAGGGATATCCTGCAGTTTTCTGAAGCTCAGATCCTGCAAACACCCTATAGGTCAGATGCTCACCCTTGGACCTCTGTTCATGTCCTTTAGAACCAGAGCCATTTTTATCAGAACCAGTTAGAGAACCAGACTGATGCAGTGCCCACACAGCAGCAGCATACAGCCTATAATCTGAAGAGAGCCCTTAGCCTGGCCCCCTTGCCCAGTTCCAAGATGGAGGGGCTCTCACGTGACTCATCATCCAAGATGATGACAACCATGCACACTCCACCCTCCACAGTGGGGCACTCAAGTGGCTCATCATCCATTTTACCCAAAATGGTGGTGCAACCACATGGCTTGCTGTCCGATCTCCAATTTGCATGCAATATAGTACTGTGGCAGAACCCCACCCCCCCATGATGACTTCTCCCGGTCGGTGCTGACAGACAAGGGAAGGGACTCTCAGGTCGCCCACTTGGCCTTGCCCCTCTCGGGTCTCATAGGTTTCATCTTAGCTAAGCCTGCCCATGTAGAATTTGGGTTAAACGCCCAGCCACTAGGCCGTATGACAGACCCAGGAATTGCAGGTTAGGGCTCACTCACGCTCCGTAGGCTTCCACCCGTGGAGCAACAAACAGTCATTCACACAAACACACCGAGTATATTACATTCCCACCCACCCGAACTGTGGGAACCCTGTCTGGGCCTCCCAAACTGTGGGAGCCCTGCCTGGGCCTTCCGGCCTGAGGGGTGATCAGTCCCTCCTTCCACTCCAAGAGTGGGCCTGGTTTTCGGGCTCCTGGTCCCTGCGGGGCACTTACCAGATTCCAGATTGGTGCCTTCCCAGATACCACCAGTTCACACCCCACCAGCCTGGGTCAAAGAGCAGTCCGGGGCCGAGCCTGTGAAGCCCGGAATGTTCAGGACCTGAAATCACCCGGGCACCCGCACCTCTTTATCACCACTGGGCCCCACCAGCTGCCCCAAGGCCACCTTCACTGGAGGCAACAGCCCGCTCCTGTGAGTCGCTTTGCGGTCAGGGAATCTAAATGTTACGGAAAAGACGACTCAGATGGCCTCGGAGTTTGCGAAGTGGGGTTTATTCACTCTTGTGGACCCAGAGAAGATAAAGAATCCAAATTCTGGGCAATGAGGTCAAGCTGGAGTTTCCTTTACATGCTTGTTACAAGGCAAAAAGGGAGGGGGGAACAACTGCTAAAAGCAAGCATACAGAAGCAGAAGCGAAGGTCAGTATTTTGGCCTTGAGACAACTGTTTATTGGGGAAAGGCTGCTGTCTGGGAACAGCTGCTGGTCAGCTCCTACCTAACAATGGCTACTGTTTAGCTATGCCCCATCACATGAGTAAAAGAGTGTAGTGCATTTCTGTGTGACCATTTTGAAAGTTGTAGAGTTGCAGTGACCTTTGTAACAGGGATGATCCTAACTGGGATCAGAGTAGATAACAGAAGTCTATGATTTGGGAACAGATTTTTACAATGGCTTCCTCTCAGGGTTTCCTGGAGACCATTTGAGATTCTTTGTTTTTAAAGATTTTTGAAAATTGCTGTTCAAGTACAGTTGTCTCCACTTTTGGTCTACCACTGACCCCCACCCCAGCCATCTCCACCATCCGGCCTCCAACCTACCCCCCTTGGCTTTGTCCATCTGCCCACATTACAAAGGTTCCTTGATAACACTTCCCTCTTCTCTCCCTATTATCCCCTCCTACCTCCCTTCTGGTTACTATCAGTTTATTCTTAATTTGAATGTCTCTGGTTATGTTTTGTTTGCTTGTTTTGTTGATTAGGTTCCACTTGTAGGTAAGATCATATGGTATTTGTCTTTCACTGCTTGACTTATTTTACTTAGCATAATGCTCTCCAGATCCATCCATGCTGTTACGAAGGGTAGGAGTTCCTTCTTTCTTTCTGCTGTATAGTATTCCATCATGCAAATGTACCACAGTTTTTTAAAAAATATACTTTATTGATTATTCTATTACCATTGTCCCATTTTCCCTTCACTCCCCTCCACCCTACACACCCCCTCTCACACACATTACCCCCCTTTAGTTCATGTTCATGGGTCATACATGTAAGTTCTTTGTTTTCTACATTTCCTATACTACTCTTATCCTCCCCCTTTCTATTTTCTACCTACCATATGTGCTACTTATTCTCTGTACTTTTCCCCCCTCTCTCCCCCTCTCACTCCCCTGTTGATAAACCTCCATGTGATCTCCATTTCTGTGCTTCTGTTCTTGTTCTAGTTGTTTGTTTAGTTTGCTTTTGTTTTTGTTTTAGGTGTGGTTGTTAATTATTGTGAGTTTGTTGTCATTTTACTGTTCATATTTTTTATCTTCTTTTTCTTAGATAAGTCCCTTTAACATTTCATATAATATGGGGTTGGTGATGATGAATTCCTTTAATTTGACCTTATCTGAGAAGCACTTTATCTGCCCTTCCATTCTAAATGAAAGCTTTGCTGGATAGAGCAATCTTGGATGTATGTCCTTGCCTGTCATGACTTGGAATACCTCTTTCCAGCCCCTTCTTGCCTGCAAGGTTTCTTTTGAGAAATCAGCTGATAGCCGTATGGGAACTCCTTTATAGTGACTGCCTCCTTATCTCTTGCTGCTTTTAAGCTTCTCTCCTTAATTTTAATCTTGGATAATGTAATTATGATGTGCCTTTGTGTATTCTTCCTTGGGTCCATCTTCTTTGGGGCTCTCTGAGATTCCTGGACTTATTAGAGGTCTATTTCATTTGCCAGATTAAGGAAGTTCTCCTTCATTATTTGTTCAAATAAGTTTTCAGTTTTTTGCTCTTCCTCTTCTTCCTCTGGTACCCCTATAATTCAGATGTTGGAATCTTTAAAAATGTCCTGAAGGTTCCTAAGCCTCTCCTTATTTTCTTGAATTCTTGTTTCTTAATTCTTTTCTGGTTAGATGTTTCTTTCTTCCTTCTGGTCCACTCCATTGATTTGAGTCCCAGTTTCCTTCCCATCACTATTGGTTCCCTATACATTTTCCTTTATTTCACTTAGTGTAGCCTTCATTTTTTCATCTAATTTGTGACTAAATTCAACCAAATCTGTGAGCATCCTGATTACCAGTATTTCTAACTGTGCTTCTGATAGGTTGGCTATCTCCTCATCGCCTACTTGTATTTTTCTGGATCTTTGATCTGTTCTTTCATTTGAGACATTTTTTTTTGTCTTGACATATCTGTTATGTAGTAAGGGGTGGAGCCTTAGGTGTTCACCCAGGCTGAGTAACCCACATCCCTGTGTTGTGATGCTGTATGTGGGAAAGGGGTCTGAGAGGGAACAGTGGTGCTTGCCCACTCTCTGCTGGATTTCAGTCACTTCTACTACCTCCCACAAGCAAATTGGGCCCTCCTGGTGCTGATTCCCATGTGGGTGGGTTTGTATACATTCTAGGATCCTGTGGGTCTCTCCAACAGACTCTCCTGTGAGGCTGGGAGTTTCTCCTGCTGCTGCCTCAACCCCCCCATGGGTGTTTTAAATCAGTGGTTTGAGGCCTTATTTCCTGGCATTGGGGCCCTGGGTTGTACAGTCTGTCCCACTCCCCAGGTGTTTCTCCCAGGAGAAAGAATGTGGGACCGCCCAGTCTGCAATCCACTGTCTCTGCAAGTCCGCCAGCTGCTGCCTTGCCAGCCAGCTGCAGCCCTGCACACCCCACTTCACTATCTGCCGCCTCACTGGGTCCACCAGCCACTGCCTTGCGGAGAGTCCTCTTTGCCTGGCTGCCTGTCTCTGCGCCTCCTAGTGGTGTGGATGAATGTGTCTTCTTTAACTCTTTGATTGTCAGACTTCCATACAGTTTGATTTTCTGTCAATTCTGGTTGTTTTTGTTTTTAAATTGTTGTCCTTCTTTTGGTTGTGTGAGGAGGCACAGTGTATCTACCTACACCTCCATCTTGGCTGGAAGTCTCAATATAGCACAGTTTTTTGATCCACTTATTTACTGATGCCACCTAGGTTGCTTCCAGCACTTGGCTATTATAAATTGTGCTGCTATAAACATTGGATTCATAGGTTCTTTTGAATTGATGTTTAAGAGTTCTTAGGATATAATCCCAGCAGTGGAATTGCTGGGTCAAAAGGAAGTTCCATTTTTAGTTTCTTGAGGAACTTCCATACTGTTTTCCACCAGACTACATTCTGACCAACAGTGTACTAGGGTTTCCTTTTCTCCACAACCTCAACAACATTTGTTGTTTGTTGATTTGGTTATGATGACCATTCTGACCAGTGTGAAGTGATACCTCATTGTGGTTTTAATTTGCATCTCTCTGATGGTTAGTGGTACCGAGCATCCTTATATATATCTCTGGGTCATCTGTATGTCCTCCTTGGAGAAGTGTCTGTTTAGGACCTTTGCCCGTTTTTTAATTGTGCTGTTTGTCTTCCTGGAGTGGAGTTGTGTGAGTTCTTTATATATTTTGGAGGTCAAACCCTTGTGTGAGGTGTCATTTGAAAATATATTTTCCCATACAGTTGGTCCCCTTCTCATTTGCTGATGGTTTCTTTAGCTGTGCTGAAGATTTATTTTTAATTTTTTAATTTTTTTATTAAATATTTTGTTTATTTATTTTTAGAGAGGGAAGGGAGGGAGGGAGAGAGAGAGACAGACAGACAGACAGAGAGACAGACAGACAGACACAGACATCAATGTGCGGTTGCTGGGGGTTATGACCTGCAACCCAGGAATGTACCCTGGCTGGGAATCGAACCTGGGACACTTTGGTTCCCAGCCCGCTCTCAATCCACTGAGCTACGCCAGCCAGGGCTGAAGATTTTTATTTTGATGAAGTCCCATTTGTTTATTTGCCTTGTTCTTGGAGACATATTGGTGAAAATAGTGCTGCATGGAATCTGAGATTTTCCTGCCTATGTTTTCCTCTAGGACTTTTATGGTGTCATGAGTTATAGTTTAGCCTTTCATCCATCTTGAGTTTATTTTTGAATATGGTATAAGTTGGTGGTTGAATTTCATTTTTTGGCATGTAATTGTCCAGATCCTCCAACACCATTTATTGAAGAGGCTACTTTTACTCCATTTTATGTTTCTGCCCCCTTGTCAAATATTAATTGACCATAGAGACTTGGGTTTATTTCTAGGCTTTCTATTCTGTTCCACGATCTATGTGTCTGTTCTTATGCCAGTACCAAACTGTTTTGATTACTGTGCCTTGTAATATAGTTTGATATCAGGTATTGTGATCCCTCCTACTTTGGCCTTTTTTCTCAAAATTGCTGTAGCTATTCAGGGTTGTTTTTTGTTCCATATAAATTTTTGAAATGTTTGCTGGATATCTATGAAATATGTCATTGGTATTTTAATAGGGATTGCATTACATCTATAAATCGCCTTGGGTAGTATGGACATTTTGATGATGTTAATTCTTCCAATACATGAATGGACACATGATCCATTTGTTTGTGTCTTCCTTAATTTCCTTCTTCAGTGTTGTATAGTTTTCTGAGTACAGGTGTTTTACCTCCTTCATTAGGTTTATTCCTAGGTACTTTATTTTTTTGTTGCTATTATCAAATGGGTTTTTCCCCCTGTTTTCTGTTTCTGCTATTTCATTGTTGTACAAAAATGCCTTCAATTTCTGAATATTGACTTTGTATCCCCCTATTTTGCCAAGTTCACCTATTAGGTTGAGTAATTTGGGGGGGGAATCTATAGGATTTTCTCTGTACACTAACATGTCATCTGCAAACAATGACAGTTTTGTTTCCTCCTTTCCAATTTGTAAGCATTTTATTTTTGTTGTCTGATTGCTGTGGCTAGGACTTCCAATACTATGTTCAATAGAAGTGATGAAAGCAGACATCCTTGTCTTGTTCCTGATCTCAGTAAGAAAGCTTTTAGTTTTTGCCCATTGAGTATGATGTTGGCTGTAGGTTTCTCCTATGTCCTTTATTATGTGGAGGAATGCTCCCTTTATTCCCACTTTGCTGAATGTTTTTATCATAAATGTGTGCTGTACCTTATCAAATGCTTTTTCTGCATGTATTGATAGGATTGTGTGATGTTTATGTTTCCTTTTGTTTATGTGATATATTACATTTATAGATTTGTGAATATTGTACCATCCTGGCAGAGTGGGCTAGAGATACCTGAGAGGAGACTGGGGATGGAAGCTTTGGGGAGAAAACTAAGAGAGTGGCTGCTGGGATCTCAGTACTGAGTCATCCACCACAGGGCAGCAGCCATCGTGCTCAGACAGAGCATTCCGTTCTGAACCACAGCAGTCTGAGGGGAAACAGCAGCACCACCCCCAGGAGAGACTCTGCCAGGGCTCTGTGGTGCTTAAACCTGACTGCTGAGTCCGTTTGAGATTCTTTTGAAGGCTTCTGATGTGCTGTATCTTGAGGCTCTCCTTTTCTATTTTGGTTTTCTATACCTCTTGTGGAAGGGACTTAAGGCAGGAAAAGAGTTAAAAATTGGCTAGTCTTTTGGTTATAATGTCTTTAAAAATATACCTGGTTTGGTCAGGAAAACTATAATTAAAGCACAAATAATTAGTTATTAAAATGATTACCTTTTTTGTATTTATTTCTTGGAGGAGAGCCAGCGAAGGTCTCTGACCTTTTAGTGCAGGTAGGCTTATGGCTTAAGGACTGGCTATCTAGTGAAAATTACCAGTAATAGGCAACATGAAATCATCAGGCTGCCAGCTGTCACACTTAGCTTCAGAGTGTTTTTACATTATCAGTCCTCCAGTTAATGTTGGAGCAGATTCAACAGCATGTCCAAACCCAGTATTAGGCATACTCTTCTCTATCATAGCTGCTTTCCAGAAACCTTTTAGGGCTTTGTCCTCACATTATATACCTGAAAACTGAATTTTCAAAGCTTACCACAGATGAAATAAAAACTTTAAAGTACTTCCCACATAAATAAATCTTATGGGACACTTAATTCTACTACCAGATTACTAGTTAGCCTTTCTATATTGCTATACCACTTTCTAGTACTGGACTTTCTTTTCTCTCTTCCTTCCTCTCTCCTTTCCTCTCTCCTGTTCTCCCTTTTTCTCCCTCCCTTCTTACTCTCTCAGTCCCTAGTTTTGCCTTTTTATATTAGGTCATTACATTTTCCTTATGATGTTGTACATAGCCCATCTCCTGTGCATTCCCCCTTCATTCTTGTTACAGAAAAGCTGGAAAATAACATACTGGAATAGAAGACTCATAGTAAAGGCAAAGTTATCAGTAATAGCAGAGAATAAAAAATAGAATATCTAGGCCTGGACTTAGTATGTATAGTATATGTACTCTCTGGAGTGCCTAAAAAATTAGATTTTTGTTTTAAGGGTTTCTTCTGAGCTGGGGGTGGGGTGTGGTTGGTATCTTTTGTCGTTATGTTGGAAGGGGCAGTTGTTGCTCAGGTTGAATGCCAGTTTCATTTATCTTCTGTCTTTATAGTCATGAAATAATGGAATATCTGAGTCCATGTCCTCACTTTGCAGCTAGGAAAGGCACATTGCCTCTTCTGTCTGCTTACATTCTCTGGCCTTTAGGCAGATGCACTAAACATCTTTGGTTATCTCATATGAAGTTTTGTGCATAAAAGTGGGAGGGTGGAAATAACTCTATTTAAGCTATGAGCTAGTGTCACTGACCTTCTGTAGCTTGTTTGTGGAGCTCCTCTCTCAGGTTTTCTTTTTTTCAAGATCCAATTTGATAAAGGTGGCTATTGGGAATTTCTACTCTTCCTGGTTCTGCTATTAATTTTAATTTTAGATGGGATTACCTAGCAACAATTCTAAAACTAAAATTGTCTTGGTTGATGTTTCCAGACTTCTGACTGGTGTCTAGATAAACATGTGATGAGTCACTTCATTTAGTTGTATCAGAAATCCACAGAGAATAGCATTGTGTAAAACTAGATGTTTTACTGAGTTTTTTTTTTTTTATGGCTTCAATGACTATTAACTTGTCTTCCTTTAGCTATACTCTGGAAATAAAACTCTGGAACTTGATTGGCCATTTTTTCTGATCATTGGCTCTTCTTCCTTTAGCTATACTCTGGAAATAAAACTCTGGAACTTGATTGGCCATTTTTTCTGACCATTGGCTTAGATCCACGTACATTTTCAAAAGATAAATTTGTCCCTGCTTTCAAATTTCCCTCAGCTGCCTTCCAGATGGTGGCAGAATGGCCTCCAGTTAGGCAGTTTCCTCTATTTTTGTAAAATAAAATCCAACCTATCTCATTTCCACTGCTGACTAAGGCATTTGGTTCTATATTTACTTGATAATGTAAATGAGCTGAGAAGCATAATGCCAGTCTCATTGTTGCTTAATACCTATCCAAAGCTCTGCTAAGAGAAGGGTTTTCAGGAAGCATTGTATGAATGATGTGCTGGTCAGTTTATTTACTCCTCTGGAGCAGTGGTCCTTAACCTTGGTGGGATATTAGACTCAATTGGGGAGCTTAAAAAATACTGATACCTCAGTTTTCCCAGATATTCTGGTTTAATTAGCCAAAGCATTTAGACTTGGTAAAAGCTTCTCTGGGGAAGCTTTAGAAGGATCTGGACTGGAGATCATTTAAAAAGTTGAGGCTCTACCCCTAGGAGATCTGGATGTGATTAACTCAGGATGGGGCTCAGGCATTGGTAACTTTTTAAAAAATTTCCAGTGATGGCAGTGTGCAGTCAAGGTTAGGATCATTGCTTTTTTCTAAAATCTACACCTGGGAGATTTTTGTTTAATTTTAAGTAGATTTTTCTTTTACTTGAAATGTAGCACATCGATCCCCAAATAGCAGTCTTCACAGAAATGGACTTTGGTGAGATACTATCCTTCAGTTTTTGAGGAAACAAAATGAGAAACAGTCCTACAGAACTCATTGTTGTGACTACTGGAAAGATGCTCATTATACTACTCTAGCCTCTTTATGAGGACCCTTGGGTGGAATGTAACTGTTCACCTTAGAAGTTGGCTTGCTTTTATCTTTAAGCTTATCTAGCTGATCAGGTTTCTTCTTTTACATACAAACCAGAAAGCTTAGTGTCGAATCTTAGTTCACCTACAACAATATATGGATTTTTATGATGTGCATTTTTGAGTAACTTTATCACTGTGTGTACCTTTTTTTTTTTTTGGTTCCTTGTCTTCTTTGCTTTTTTCTTTCTTGCTTACTTTGACTTAGTTGTCTATGGTTTTGCTATCATCTGCTTTAAGTTAGTTCTTGAAAATGGGGTATAAATAATTAGGTAAAATATAAAGCTAGTCTTTGTCAGTAACACAAGAACAAGAATGAGAGTATATATGTGGGGTGGACATTATGTATGGAACTGATGAGCCCCTTCATTCTTGAAAATCTCAAAACAGGTACTCTAGACTTGTCAAGACCTGAATTTTCATGAGTCATTTAACAGACACATCAAAGATCCTCTGTTGGCAACTGTTCCTAAAAGGAGGAGATTTCTTGCTTTTCTTTTTTTAAAGATTTTTTAAAATTTATTTTTAGAGAAAGGGAAGAGGGAGAAACAGGGAGAGAAGCATCAGTTTGCGACAGAAACATCAATTGGGTTGCCTTTTGCACACCCCCAACTTGGGTCCTGGCCCAAAACCCAGGTATGTGCCTTGACCAGGAATTGAACCAGCAACCTTTTTATTTGTGGCCCAACCACTGAATCACACCAGTCAGGGCAGGAGATTTCTTACACTGAATAGGCCCTGTGGAGTTGGTATCAGGACCTGTGATAGACACTAGGCTTCTAAGGATGGATAATTCAGTCTCAATTGTAAAGGGGGTTATAATGAGCTGAAGGAGAAAATACAAAACAGATTCCAGTTATGGGAACATGCTGGGAGTGCTGGGAACAAAAAGGAGGTGTATTCAATCTTAAAATGCCTAAAACTGAACTCAGCCTGTCAACTGTTCGGTCTTGGTCTTGTTTTTAGTCAAGGAGTACCTCCATTACCCTTGTCATCTTAGACACCCAGGCTTGTAAGAAAAGTAATTTTTATCTATTCTTCCTTGTTTACCCGCCAACATAACCCCCAAATAAAGCTTTTATTACTTGCTAAGATTAACTCAAATGTCTCACACCTACCCCTTCTATTCCTACTGCCTTAGATGTGGTCTTAGGCTCTTATCTACTCTGTTGCAGACATCCTGAAATTGGCTTTTCTGCATCTAGTCTCTCCATTTCAAATATGATCTATACTGCTGGCTTTCAGACTATTTTATGGAAATTGTGTACTATGGGCATGCTAAGTAGCTGGGGCTCTGGGTTCCCACTCCTACTTAAGCTAGAGAAATTACAGTTTCTGCCTTTAAATATACAATTTAAAGTTAAACTCTACTTGGTATTTACTAATTAAGTTTGAAAACCACTCCCAGGTTGAGGCAAATCAAACAACTTCTTTCCTATAGACAGTCTTCACCATTGCTGCTTTGCTCAAGCTTTCTCTATATAGGGTGGAACAAAGTAAGTTTACAGTTGTGAGTATCTGAAACACAGAGTTTATTATTGTATTACTTTTTATTAATTATTGTATTTTTTCCATATGAACAACTGTAAAGCTACTTTTGCTATACCCTGGATTCTTGGAATTCTCAATACCATCCTCTCTTCTTACCCACTTTATACTTTCAAGTCCAGATCTTTGTTTCTATTTTAATACTGCTATCATTTACATTCATAGCTTGCTGTCTCTACTAACTGAAAACTTCAAAGGCAGGGTCATGTTATCTCAATCTTGGTATCTTCCAAAAGATTTGGAAGATTGCTGGCACTAGTAATTGTACCTACTGCATGCCAAAATCTTTGTTGGCATTCAAAATGCAGAGATCAATAGATGACCCTGTCTGTGTTATCAGGAAGTTAAGTCTACTGAGGAGGACAGTCTGGTAAAGGAGCTCTTTGTACAGTTTGGTAAAGGCCACAAAAAATTACCAATGTTTCTGAGAGAGTTGGGGCCATGATCATGGCTTCAGAGAATATTTAAGCTGTCTTAGGAAGTGAGCAGAAGTCATTCCAGATGAAAGATAAAATTCTTGGTAGAAGAAACATGAGATTGAAAGGGCAAAAGGTGTGAGGATGGTGTTATAAGAAACAAACTGTGTGACTTGAGAGAAAGTGTGTAGGGCATGGTGAAGGGAGAAAGAGGCAGAGGCCATCATGTGCTGTGAGCCCTTGAAAGGTTTATGTAGGAAATTTATAACATCAGAACTTTGAAAGAAGGAGCAGTGATTAAAAGACAGTAGGGTGAAGGTGTCTGATCTGAACACCCAGTCTTCTGATATCAGTTGCTGTAGCACCAGCAGGGAAGAGGCTCAAATGTTGGAGGAAAGTTGCAAGTGGGACTGAGTCCATGCCTTTTGAAAGAATAGAGATCTTCCTCAGTACAAAGAGAACCTGGGACTTCTAGTGGCACTCTCCTGGGATATTTCTGGAAGGGGGCCCAGATAAATACAATCATATGTGATATAACAGGTTTTCAAATGTTAGTTTTACAACAAAACAAAGCAGTGGGAAATTGAATTCAATATTTTGATTGTAAGTGCTGTGGGAATTCCGACAAAAGACAATCACTGAAAGCTGGAGTAGTCACTGATAGGGAAGTAAGACTTGAATTATGATTGAACCTTGGATAGGCAAATAGGGACAGGAGTCCCTCTGAGCAAGCAAGGGAAACAAGCTGAGAGAAGATGCTGAGGAACAGTGAGCGTGGTCTAGTCTGGGAGGGGAGGAGAGAGATAGAGTACAGCTGGGAACAGGGCTGGGCCAAGGTGCAGAAGTCCTAGAAGACCAAATGCTTTAAAACATTAGGAAAAGCTACTGATAATGATGAAAGTGATTTAGCAAAGTGGATATGTATGTGTGAATTGTGGGGGTGGAAGGGAGTCACAGGCTTGTAGCTAAGGTAATAAGTTTTTATACTCAGACAGTAAGATAAAAGAAGGACAATAGAAGTGACTTTTTTCTAGATGGTAATCAACAGGGGATGGTCAAACAGTGGGGAGAGTCAGAAATTTGAGTTGGGGGCCTAAGAGAATTGTAGGAGCATTGAGAGAGACATAAGTTGGGAAAAGGAGCTGGTATATGAGATCAGAAGAAAAAATTTGTTTTTTAAATGGAAGTCATCATGTCTGACTCAGTGAGTGTAAGAATTTTATGGACAGTTGGAGCTATGAGATCTATGGTTACTTGTGATATTTTGAAAACCATCCCAGTACAGTTGGGGCAGAAGCCAGATTGCAAGGAGTAAACGAAGATGGTAAAGAAGTGAAGGTTTCTTAGAGAGCAGTGACTTGTTTGAGAAATTGGATGAAAGGAAGTGAAATACGTGGTAGTTACACGGGTCATTTAAGTAGAGTCCTTAAGGGAGGGCCAAGGAAACCTGCAGGTTAATTCCTTGAAAATTTTACAGGTCTATGGTCACTGAGTTCTTTGGCTTCTATATTTCCTATACTATTCTTAACCTCCACCTGTCTCTTTTCTACCTACCATTTATGCTACTTATTCCTGTATTTCCCCCCATTTCCCTGATCCCCACTGATAACCCTCCATGTGATCTCCATTTCTGTGGTTCTGTTCCTGTTCTAGTTGTTTACTTAGTTTATGGTTGTTTTTCTTTTAGGTTCAGTTGTTGATGGTTCTGAGTTTGTTCTCATTTTACTGTTCATAGTTTTTGATCTTCTTTTCCTTAGACAAGTCTCTTTAGCATTTCATGTAATGTAAGGGCTGGGTGATGATGAACTCCTTTAACTTGATCTTATCTGGGAAGCACTTTATCTGCCCTTCCATTCTAAATTGTAGCTTTGCTGGATAGAGTAATCTTGGATGTAGGGTCCTTGCCTTTCATGACTTTGAACTTATTTCAGCCCCTTTTGCCTATAAGGTTTCTTTTGAGCTGATAGTCTTATGGAAACTCCTTTGTAGGTAAGTGTCTCCTTTTCTCTTGCTGCTTTCTAGATTCTCTCCTTATCTTTAATCATGGGTAATGTAATTATGATGTGCCCTGATTTGTGCTTCATTGGGTCCAGCTTCTTTGGGACTCTCTGAGCTTCTTGGACTTTCTGGAAGTCTATTTCCTTTGCAAGATTAGAGAAGTTCTCCTTCATTATTTGTTCAAATAAGTGTTCAATTTCTTGCTCTTCCTCTTCTCCTTCTGGCACCCCTATGATTCAGATGCTGGAATGTTTAAAGTTGTCTCAGAGGTTCCTAAGACTCTCCTCATTTTTTTGGAATTCTTGTTTATTCATTCTGTTCTGGTTGAATGTTTATTTCTTCCTTCTGTTCCAAACCATTGATTTGAGTCCCAGTTTCTTTCCCATCACTGTTGGTGCCCTGTACATTTTCTTATTTAATTTTCATAACCTTCACTTTTTCCTCTATTTTGTGACCATACTCAACCAGTTCTGTGAGCATTCTGATTACCAGTGTTTTGAACTGTGCATCTGATTGATTGGCTATTATCTTCATTGCTTAGTTGTATTTTTTTCTGGGACTTTGATCTGCTCTTTCATTTGGGCCATATTTTTTTTTGTCTCAGTGCACCTGTTGTGTAGTAAGGGGCAGAGCCTTAGGTATTCACCAGATCAGGGCAACCCAAGTCTCTGCACTTTGGTGCTGTATGTGGGTGAGGAGTCTGAGAGGGAACAGTGCTACTTGCTCAGCTCTCTGTAGGCTTTCACTCACTTCCCCTGCTACCCACAAGCTAATTGGGTCCTTCTGGTGCTGATTCCTGCATGGGTGGTTTTGTGTATGTTCTAGGACCCTCTGGGTCTCTCCATTGGTCTTTCCTGTGAAGCTGGCAGTTTCTCCTGCCACTGCAATTCCAACAGGTTTTTTCAGTCAGAGGTTTTGAGGCTTTATTTCCCCACACTGGAACCCTGGGTTGTGTGGCCTGTTTTGCTCCCCAGTTGTTCCTCCTGGTTTATCCTCACACAGATGTGGGACCACCCAGTCCACCAGCCACTGCCTCAACATGTCTGCCTACTGCTGCCTTACATGCCCCAGTCCTCCAGCTTGCCACCTTGTCCCAAGTCCTCTCCTCCTGGGTGCCCAGCTCTGCCCCTCCTAGTGGTTTGGATTAATGTTTCTTCTTTAACTCCTTGGTTGTTGGACTTCCATACAGTTTGATTTTATGTCAGTTCTGGTGTTTTTAATTTTTAAATTTGTTGTTGTCCTTTTGTTGAGCGAGGAGACACAGTGTATCTACCTACACCTCTACCTTGGCCAGAAGTCCAAAATATACATTCTTTTCAAGTGCACGTGGAACAGTTTCTAGGATAGACCATGTGTCAGGACAAAAAACAAGTCTCAATAAATTTACGAAGATTGAAATCACATCAAGCATTTTATCTGAGCATAGCAGTATGAATGAAACTAGAAATCAATCACAAGAATAAAACTGAAAAACACACAAAGACATGGAGGCTAAATAACATGTTAAACAATAACAATGAGATCAAGGAAGAAATCAAAAGCTACATTGAAACAAATGAAAATGAAAGCACAACCCAAAATCTGTGGATCACAGCAAAAGCAATCCTAAGAGGGAAATTGGCATTACAGACCAACCTCAAGAAACAAGGAAACTCTCCATTTAACTTTACATTTAAAGTAGTTGTAAAAAGAGTAATAAAGGAAGCCCAAAGTGAATAGAAGGAAGGAAATAATAAAGGTCAGAACAGAAATACATAAAATAGTTTTAAAAAAAACTAGGAAAGATCAATGACACCAAGAGCTGTGTCTTTGAAAAGATAAAGATTGACACACCTTTAACCAGACTCATCCAGAAAAAAAATAGAGGCCCCAAATCAATAAAATCAGAAATGAAAGTGAAGTAACACCTGACAGAAAAGAAATTCAAAGAATTGTAAGAAAACATTAAGAACAACTATATGCTAAAAAAGTGGACCATCTAGATGAAATGGATAAATTCCTAGAAACATATAGTCATCTAAAATGGAATCAGGAAGAATCAGAGAATCTGAATAGACAGATTAGAACTAGTGAGACTAAAGCAGTAATTTAACAACAACAAAAAAACATACTACAAATAAAAGTCCTGGACCAGATGGCTTCACAGGCAAATTTACCAAAGATTGAAAGAACACTTACCCTTTTCAACCCATTTCAAAAAGTTCAAGAGGAGTTAATATTCCTAATCTCATGGCTTTTACAAAGCCACCATTATCCTAATTCCAAACCAGATAAAGACACTAGAGAAAGAAAATTATAGGCCAGTATCCCATATGAGCATAGATGCTAAAATCTTCAACAAAATATTAGTAAATTGGACCTAGCAATACAGTAAAAAGATCATATGCTATAATGAAATGTGATTTATTCCAGGGATGCAAGGTTGGTAAAATAATCAATAAACATGCAAATCAATAAACATGATATACTGCATAAACAAAATGAAGAATAAAAATCACATGATCATTTCCATATGTGTAGAAAAAGCATTTGAATAGACCCAACCCTCATTTATGATAGAAACTTTCAGCAAACTGAGAATAGTACTGAACATCCTAGCCACAGCAATCAGAGAAGAAATAAACCTGTCGTTATTTGCAGATGGCATGAAACTATATATAGAGAACCCTAAAGATTCCACAGAAAAACTACTAGAACAGATAAAAGAATTCAGTAGAGTAGCAGGACACAAATGCCCAGAAATCAGTCACATTTTTACACCAATAATAAACTATTAGAATGGGAAACTGAGAATACAGTTTCATTCACAATTGCTTGAAAAAAATGTAAGTACCTAAGAATAAGTTTATTCAAGAATGTAAAAAACATGTACTCAGAAAATTATAACCACATTGAAGAAAGAGATTGAAGAAGGTACATATAAGTGGAAGCATATACTTTGTTCATGGATAGGAAAAATTAACATTATTAAAATATCCATACTACCCAAGCAATCTATAGAATCAAGAGAATTCCTATAAAGGTACCAATGGCATATTTCACAGAACTAGAAGAAATATTTCAAAACTTTATATGGAACCAGAAAAGGCCCCACATAGCAAGAGCAATCTTGAGAGGAACAAAGTTGGAGGAATCACACTACCTGGTATGAAGCTATACTACAAGGCCATGGGAATCAAAGCAGCATGGTACTGGCATAAAAACAGACATAGATCAATGGAAGAGAATAGATAGCCTAGAAATAAACCTCCAGCTTTATAGTCAATTAATATTTGATAAGGGAGGCAGAAACATACAATTCAGTAAAGATAGTCAATTCCATGAATGGTGTTTAGGGAATGGGACACATTAAAAAAAATGAAACTAGATTACCTTCTCACACCATATACAAGAATAAACTCAGAATGAATTAAAAACTTAAATGTTAGACAAGAACCCATAAAAATCCTAGAAGAAAACATAGGCAGTAAAATCTCAGCTGGTTCTCATAGCAATATTTTTTTCTAATGACTCACCTTAGGCAGGGAAACTAAAGAAAAGCATGGGACTACATTAAACTAAAAGGTTTTTGCATGGCAAAGGAATCCAACAAAATGAAAATATAATACACTGAATGAGAGAACATATTCACTGATATATCTGATAAGGGCTTAATATTCAAAATTTATCAGGAATTGATAAAATTCAACACCAAAAAAATCCAATTAGGAAACAGACAAAGGCCCTGAATAGATACTTCTCTGAAGAGCACACACAGATGACCAGTGGACATATGGCAGTATGCTCAACATCGCTAATCAGAGAAAAGAAAATTAAATCCATGATGAGATATCACCTCACATCCATTAGAATGGCTATCACCAGTAAGTCAAGTGTTGGTGAGGATGTGGAGAAAAGGGAGCCCTAGTGCACTGATGGCGGGAATGTAGATTGGTGCAGCCACTGTGGAAAGCAGTATGGGTAAACCTAAAAAAATTAAATGTAGAACTGCCTTATGATCCAGCAATTCCACTTCTGGGAATAAAGAAACCCTAAATACTAATTTGAAAGAATATATACAGCCCTGTGTTCAGTGAAATGTTTAAAATAACCAAGATTTGGTAACAGTCCAAGTACCCATCAGTAAATGAGCCAATAGAATGCCATCGTACTTTTACACAATGGAATACTATTCAGCTGTAAAAAAAGAAGGAAATCTTACCTTTTGTAATACCTGGAGAGTATTATGCTAAGTGAAGTAACACAGAGAAAGACAAGTACCATGTAAGTAGAATCTAATAAAAATAACAGTGGAGACAGACTCTGACAGCCCTTGGTGGAAAGGGCATTGGTGGCTGGGTGGGAAGAGAGAAAGGATTAAGCAAAGAAAAAAACTTATGGACACAGAGAACAGTATGGTGATTGCCAGAGGGAAAGGGTGTGGGGGAGGTTGAAGAAGATATAGAGGGGATAAATGGTGATGGAAGGAGACTTGGGGTGGTAAACACACTGTACAGTGTATGGATGATGTAGGGTTATATACCTGAAAGTTACATAATTTTATTAACCAGTGTCACCCTCAACAAATTAAATAAGAACTAGAGAAATGGCAAGAAGTAAAAAATAAAATACTAAATTGGTGCCATAAGATAGGGGTTCATGTTATTTTGTGTAGCTTTGGCAGTATTTCAAATAGTTACAACATTTCCATCAGACTTTTTACAAAAAATATGTAAGTGGTAGAAACCTCCAGCCAGAGGAGGTTTCCCTGCTCCCAGATGTGTTGGGTAGTGTTACTGATTCTGACTGAAGTTGGCTGTTTGCCACAAACAGCATGTGCGTAGGTTAATGCATAGCAGACAGAATGGGCTGCCCTTTATTTCCCACTAGCCCTTGAGCTTAGGAACAATCCACAATGCCCGGCCTTCTGAAAGCTTCACTTGCTCAGCTTCTAAAAGGCAAATATCCTCTACTCATAAACACCAAAAGCATGACTGAAGTAGGAAAGATGTTTGTTGGTGGCAGACTGATATGCAGGCATGTTTCAGACTGAGTCTTCCCCAGGTTTTCAGCAAGGAGGGAAATGGTGTCATCCTCAGTCTCTAGTGTGGCTGCTTCGGTAGCAGTGTCCTGCATGTGACCCAGATGCCATGGGACTCCAATAACCAGTATCAAGGAGCTTGAATAGACCAAAGAACCCCTCAACGTGTTACAATTAATAGAAGTGGTACAACTTTAGGATATCATTTCAGGTGTAAAAGCTTATAGAAATCCCAGAACATTATGTGTAGGCTATAGTGAATCAGTCTGTGAGAAAAGCTTGGGGTTGTTGGTCTGTATCATACAGTCATTCATTCAATGTTGGGGTCCGCCCTGCCTGGCCTCAGGAAGTTATAACGGCCCGTGACTAAGGCTGAGTGGAAGACCTCCGGACCAGGAGACACTAAGGAGACAACGCTTATTTCACTGGCAGGAGCACTGCCTGCTCCTTGCCTGGCTCCCATTGCTTGGTTGGATAGTCAATGATGGGTAGCAATTCTCTGAAGAGAATGAATCTAAGACAGACATGATCACAAAAGAAAAGCCACCAGGGAAGAGACTCAGGGGGCTGTGGAAATGAGGGGATGATCGGCATCAGCCCCTGCCTCCTTGGCTTTGACAAAGCCTGAGTCCTTGTTCTGGCTGTGAGAAATCCAAATATCCTGGATGCCTTTGTCTCCTCTGCCCAACTCAAGCCTGCAGAAATAACAGGGGCGGTGCAGCCCAGACCAGAGTCAGTGGACCCCTGGGGTAATTAGGCCTGGGGCATAGAATATGCAAGATCCTGTGAGACCTGCTTGCTGGAGGATGCTCTTGAATTAGAATATGAAGGCACAGGCAGGAAATGAAACTAGCTTTTAGGTCCTGTAGCTTTTTAAGTGATAAAACTCCCAAAACTCAGCATGAGCCCTGTCAGCCCTTTGAAAGCTATCTATTCATTTGATCTTCCCTGCCAGACTGCAATCAACAAACTGCATCTGTATTCTTAATAAAAGCCTGCTTGGGCAGGAAGGCGGGGCACTCTCCACTAGAGAGAGTGGCCATGCTGTTCCTATTCCTCCACAGGACTCAGTAATCCATGTGTATTTCTCTCATACCATGAGCAGCTGCAGCATTTTCGGTCACCATGGGCCAGTGGCTGCCTCAATTCAACATATATTTGAGTGCCACCTCAAATGTACCTTATTTATCATAAACTGTAGGTACAATATCCAGATACCAATATCAGACACAAGATAGGAATTATCATGTGTTATATTAAAGGTTTAAGTTATAGTTATTGTTATTTTTATATTTAAAGGGCTTACTATGCATCAAACATTATTCTAAGATTTGTATATATGAACTTGCCTAATTCTTGTAATAATCCTGTGATGTAGGTAACAATTTACAGATAAGTGAACTAAGGCACACAGGCTAAGTGACTTCTCTAGGGACACAAAACTGGTAAATGGTATAGCTTGGATTCTAACCCTGGCAGTCTGGTTTCAGAATTCATACTCTTCCCCTTCATGCTTCTCAGAGTACATCTACACCTAGAGAGGACACCGCTGATCATTTCACCAACAAAGTGGGTGAATTCTGATATTCTAGTCAAGTTACCACAGGCTACTTTAAAGTCTTGAGGGACTTATTATCAATAATTTGGGACTAATAGCTCTTTGGAGCTAAACACTCCACCGATTGACCTCAGCAAGTTCCAAAGAAGTGCTGATGGGAGCTCTTTTCTTTTCTTTTCTTTTCTTTTCTTTTCTTTTCTTTTCTTTTCTTTTCTTTTCTTTTCTTTTCTTTTCTTTTCTTTTCTTGTTTCTTTTCCTTTTTAACTTGTTTTATTGATGTTCAAATATAGTTGTCTCCATTTTCCCACCACCACTTTCCCCCGGCCTACCCACACCCACCTCCCACCCTCAATCACACCCCCCTTGGCTCCGCCCATGGGTCACTCATTCATGTTCACTTACATCCCTTTCCCTTCTTTCCCACATTATTTCCCCCTCCCCTCCCCTCTGGTTGCTGTCAGTTTGTTGTTGATTTCAATGTCTCTGGCTACATTTTCCCTACCAGTTTGTTTTGTTAATTAGGTTTCACTTATAGGTGAGATCATATGGTATTTATCTTTCACTGCCTGGCATACTTCACTTAGCATAATACTTTCCAGTTCCATCCATGCTGTCACGAAAGGTAGAAGTAACTTCATTCTTTCTGCTGTGTAGTATTCCATTGTGTAAATGTACCACAGTTTATTGATCCACACACTTACCAGTGAGCACCTAGGCTGCTTCCAGCACTTGACTATTGTAAATTATGCTGCTATGAACATCATGGTGCATAGTTTCTTTTGAATTAGTGTTTCAGGATTCTTAAAGTATAAACCCAGCACTGGAATTGCTGGGTTGAAATGCAATTCCATTTTTAGTTTCTTGAGGAAATTCCATACTGTTTTCCATAGAGGCTGCGTCAGTTTGCATTCCCACCAAGAGTGCACTAGGGTTCCCTTTTCTCCACAACCCACCAGTACTTTTTGAATGTTGATTTGTTTATTATGGCAATTCTCACCAGTATGAAGCAGTATCTCATTGTGGTTTTAATTGACATATCTCTGATGGCTAGTGATGCTGAGCATTCTTACATATGTCTCTGGGCCCTCTGTATGTCCTCCTTGGAGAAGTCTCTGTTTACAACCTCTGCCCATTTTTTAATTGTGTTGTTTGTCTTCCTGGAGTGGAGTGGTGTGAGTTCTTTATATATTTTGGAGATCAAACTCTTGCCCAATATGTCATTGGCTTATTGAAGGGGCTACTTTTACTCCATTTCATGTTTCTTCCCCCTTAGTCAAATATTAATTGACCATAGAGACTTGGGTTTATTTCTGGGCTCTCTATTCTGTTCCATTGATCTATGTGTCTGTTCTGATGCCAGTACCAGACTGTTTTGATTATCGTGGCCCTGTAATATACTTTGATGTCAGGTATCATGATCCCACCTACTTTGTTCTTCTTCCTCAAAATTGCTGCAGCCATTTGGGGGCATTTATGGTTCCATATAAATTTTTGAAGTGTTTGTTCCATACCTGTGAAATATGTCATTGGTATTTTAATAGGGATTGCATTTAATCTATAAATTGCTTTGGATAGTATGGACATTTTGATGTTAATTTTACCACTCCATGAACATGGTATATGCTCCCACTTATTTGTGTCTTCCTTAATTTCTTTCTTCATTGTTGTATAGTTTTCTGAGTATAGGTGTTTTACCTACTTATAGGTTAATTCCTAGGTACTTTATTTTTCTTGTTGCTATATCAAATAGATTTTTTTCCCGATTTCTGTTTCTGATGTTTCATTGTTGGTGTACCAAAATACCTTCAATTTCTGGATATTGACTTTGTATTCCGCTGTTTTGCCAAATTCACTTATTAGATTGAGTAGTTTTTTTTGTGGAGGCTAGGGATTTCTATGTACACTATCATGCCATCTGCAAACAATGACAGTTTTACTTCCTCCTTTCCAATTTGGATGCCTCTTATTTCTTTTTCTTGTCTGCTGCTATGGCTAGGACTTCCAGTATTATGTTGAATGGGAGTGATAAAAGCAGGCATCCTTGTCTTGTTCCTGATTTTAGTGGGAAAGCTCTAAGTTTTTGCACATTGAGTATGCTGTTGGCTGTAATTCTCTCATATATGGCCTTTATTATGTTGACGAATGCTTCCTCTATTCCCACTTTGCCAACTGTTTTTACCGTAAATGTGTGCTGTACCTTATCAAATGCTTTCTCTGTATGTTGATATGCTCGTGTGATTTTTGTCTTTCCTTTTGTTTAGATGATGTATTACATTTATTGATCTATAAATATTATACCATCCTTGCATCCCTGGGATGAATCCCACTTGATCATGGTGTATGTGATATTTTCAATATATTGCTGTATATGGTCTGCCAATATTTTGTTGAGGAGTTTAGTGTCTATGTTCATCAGTGATATTGGCCTGAAGTTTTCTTTTTTTGTTATGTATTTATCTGGTTTTGTGATTAGGATGATGCTGGCTTCGTAAAAAAGAGTTTGGGAATCTTCCCTCTTCTTGGACTTTATGGAGTAGTCTGTGAAAGATAGTGTTAAGCTCTTCCTTAAATGTTTTCAAAGTTCTTCTGTGAAACCATCCAATCCAGGGCTTTTGTATGTTGGGAGTTTTTTTATTAGTGCTTCAGTTTTGTCAGCTGTTATTTTTCTGTTCAGGCTTTCTGCTTCTTCTTCATTCAGTTTTGGAAGATTATATTTTTCTAGAAATTTGTCCATTTCACCCATGTTGTCAAATTTCTTGGCATGTAGTTGTTTGTAGTAATTTCTTGCAATCCTTTGTATTTCTGTGGTGGTACTTGTAATCTCTCCCCTTTGTTTCTGATTGTGTTTTTTGGATCCTCTCTCTTTTTTTCTTGATGAATCTGCTTAAAGGCTTGTTGATTTTGTTTATGTTTTCAAAGAACCAGCTCCTGGATTTATTCATCCTTAGAATTGTGCTTTTAGTCTCTATGTTGTTTAATTCTGTGCTGATCTTGGTTATTTCCATCCTTCTACTTGCTCTGGGCTCTCTTTGTTGTCATTCTTCCAGTTCTTATAGATTTAGGGTAGGTTGTTTATTTGAAATGTTTCTCTCTTTTAGGTAGGCCTGTATCGCTATGAACTTCCCTCTCAGGATTGCCTTCACTGTGTTCCATAAGTTTTTGACTTCTCTGTGTTCATTTTCATTTGTTTCTAGAAACTTTTTGATTTCTTCCTTGATCTCATTCTTGACCCATTCATTGTTTAATAGCATGTCATTCAATCTCCATGAGTTTGAGTGTTTTTGAGTTTTTTCCTTGAGGTTGGTTTCTAGTTTCAGGCCCATATGGTCTGAGAGGATGCTTTCTATGATTTCAATTTTCTTGAATTTGTTAAGGCTTGTTTTGTGTCCTATCATATGGTGTATCTTTGAAAATGTTCCATGTGCAGAGAATGTTCTGTGTGAAAACAATGTATTTTGCTTCTTTGGGATGAAAGGTTCTATATATATATCAGTTAAGTCCATTTGATCTAGGGCATTGTTCAATGCTGCAATACCCTTGTTGATATTTTCTTTGGAAGGTCTATCAATTTTTGACAGTGGGGTGTTAAAATTCCCCTAGTGTAAGTTGTTGCTGTCCATATCTTTCTTGAAGTCCTCCAGAATTTTCCTTAAGTATTTGGGTGCTCCTATGTTGGGTGCATATATATTTAAAATGTTTGTTTTCTTCATGGATTCTTGCATTGAGTATTATGAAGTGTTCTTCTGGATCTCTTTTTATGGCCTTTGTTTTGAAGTCTATTTTGTCAGATATAAGTTTTGCTACCTCCGCTTTTTTTCCCTGTCCATTTGCATGGAATATTTATTTTCCAACCCTTCACTTTCAGTCTGTGTAGGTCTTTTGTTCTGAGGTGGGTCTCTTATAGGCAGCATATGTGTGGGTCATGTTTTTTTATCCATTCAGCTATTCTATGTCTTTTGATTGGAGCATTTAAATTTACATTTTAGGTTATTATTGATGGGTACTTATTCATTACCATTTTACTCCCTTTGTACCTTTGTTCCTTTCTCTCTCGCTGTTTTCCCTTCTCTTCTTAAAGTAGTCCCTTTAGCATCTGTTGTAGTGCTGGTTTGGTTAGTGGTGTATTCATTGAGGCTTCTTTTGTCTAGAAAAGTCCTTGTTTGGCCTTCCGTTTTAATTGAGAGCCTTGATAGATAGAGTAGTCTTGGTTGCAGGCCCTTGGTTTTCATTACTTGGAATATTTCTTGCCATTTCCTTCTGGCTTGGAGAGTTTCCATTGAGAAGTCAGCTGCTAGCCTCATCAGGGCATCCTTGTATGCTACTTTCTGTTTCTCCCTTGCTGCCTTTAAGATTCTCTCTTTGTCTTGGAATTTTGCCATTTTAATTATGATCTGTCTTGCAGTGGGCATCTTTGGGTTCCTGTTTATTGGGACCCTCTGTGCTTCCTGGACTTGGGTGGCTTCTTCTCTCATTATATTAAGGAAGTTTTCTATCATTACTATTTCAAACAGGTTTTCTATTCCTTGCTCCTCCTTTTCTTATTCTGGTATCCCTATTATATGGATGTTATTCTGTTTCATGTTATCCTGCATTTCCCCAACCCCTCTTCATTCTTTTTCAGTATTTTTTCTTTTTCTTGATCTTTTTGGGAGGTTTTTTCTACTTTGTCCTCCAGCTCACTGATTCGATCCTCTGCTTCATCTATCCTGCTTTTGATTTCTTCTACTGTGTTCGTTAATTCAGTAATTGTATTCTTCATTTTTTCTTGGCCCTTGTTGATTGTTTCTATGTCCTTTTTTAATGCTGATATAGTTTGAAGTAAGTTCCTTGTAATTTCCTGTAGTTTCCGGTAGTTCCCACTGAGCTCACTGAGCTTCGTTATAACCATTGCTTTGAACTCAATATCTGATAGTTGACTTGCCTCTATTTCATATAGCATTCTTTCTGAGGATTCCTCCTTTCCTTTAGATTGAGGGTTGTTTCTTTGTCTTCCCTTTATTTGTAGGACTCTTCTTTTTTGTGTCTGTTCTTAAATTGATCTGTTTAAACTTCCTGACTTTATGGTGTGAATTTCTATGTTGGGAGGCCTGTGAGATACAGTGTTACAGTCTCCTTGATCACCTGAACTTGATGTTCTTAGGATGTTCTTTATGTCTTTTATGCTGGTTTTCTGGATGTAATTGGTTTTGATTGTTATTGGAGTCATTCTTTCGTGGGTTCGTCTCTGCCACTGGTTGACTGAGGGTCACTTCACCCACCATGTCTTTTTGCTGTTGTGCAGGTGCTGCTTGAACAAAACCACAGAGTCCAAGAAGCAAACCTTCCCCTGCAAATATAACCCCCCCACAATCCCACTATTAATAGATCATGAACCAGTATTATTAAGGGTGTAACAAGATTAAGACTATTATAGGAAAAGAAAGTGGATATAAAATTACCTACTGAAGGAGAAATGATTTGAGAATCTAGAGGGAGGAACACTGATAAAAGTTGTGAGTTGGAGCAATGGAAGGAGAGAAGGTAAAGTTTACCTCATGAATAAAAAAAGGGAATAAAGAGTGTGGAATAGAGTATGAGAAGGCAAGCATATAATACTAGGTCTAAACAGAGTTTAAAATAGTGTAAAATAAAAATATATATATATAGAGAGAGAGAGAGAGAGAGAAAGGAAAATGTTAAATAATTAATAAAAATATAGGAGCCAAATTGGAGAGAAAGTTCTGTCGGAGTACTATCAACAATAAATGTGTTAAAATTAATATAGGTAGTATGGGAAAAAAGAAACGAAGAAAAATCTAAGAGATGTTTAGAGGAATGGGAACTCATTTTGTGATGATGGAGAGGGAATACTAAGTGTAAGGAATAAATACTAGACTAAATGAGGGGAAATTAAAATTTGGGGTGCAAACGATTAGAAAAAAAGAAGCATAAAGAAAAATAAAAGGGCAGGATGAAAGAAAAATGGGAGAAAGGCAAAGAAGAAAAAAACAGACTAAGACAGTATAATTAAAATTTGAGTAAAACAAAAGGGTAGGGGAGAGATCCACTAAAATTTGTTATTTGAAATACAAGAATTAGTGAAGCTCTAGAGATAACTTTGATAAAACAATGCATCAACTACCCTACCCACAATCAACTAGCAAAGTTTATTACAGGTGTAGAGAGAACACAGGTATTTTAACAGCTGGGCAAAATGATGTGAAATAACCCTTGTCAAGAGAATTCATTTTGAGTGTCTGGACAGGGGAGAAATAGTAAGAGTGTGGGATGGAAACAAGTTGTATCTACAGAGAAAACAAAATTTGAAATGAGAATATTGCAAAGAAAGAGGAAGGTAAGATGGGCTAAGGGAAGGGAGGGGCAAAATATGTAAATTGAAATACACTATAATACAAAACCTAGTGGCTTATTATATACAAATTCGCTGGACAAGAAATGAATGTTATAAAGCTATGCAGGAAAGAAAATATCAAAAATCACGAAGAAGACCACAGTGGCTTTTCGGATTGGTAGTTTCTTGTATTTATCACTGTTTTTTTTTCCTTCTGGGTCTGCCTCTAGTGATGTCAGATGTTGACCCTGTCTGACCTTAGGCAGCCTGTTCCATACTTCCTGTGATCTGCTGTCACTAGCTGTCTCTTTCAACGGTTAATATAGTCCCTCTGCACTCAGCAGTCAGGTTTAAGCAATGTAGGGTGGGGTGGAATCCCTCCTAAGGTGAGGGCTATTTTTTTTCCCCTCAGGCTGCTGCTGCTTGGAGGGGAGTGGTCTCCCTGAACAGGAATGATTGATGTGTATGGGGGATGACTCACCATCAGGATCCCGGTGGCTATTTTCTCAGTTCCCTCCCCAAAGCCTCCATCCCCAGTCTCTCTTCATTTCTCTAGTCCACTTTGCCCCATCTTTGCCAGTGATCTACTGTCTCTGGCTGTCTCATTTAGTTGTTTATCTGGTCACTAGGACTCAGCAGTCAGGCTGAAGCACCAAAGGTCTGAGGCAGAGATCCTCCTGACTACTGCCGCTCAGAGGTGAGTGGTCTGCCTGAGCACAAAGGCTGCTGCTGTCTGGGGGATGACTCAGAACTGGGATCCTGGATGCTACTCTCTCAGCTCAATCCCCAAGGCCTCTGTGTCCCCACTGTGCCCCTGCCTTTGTCTGAGCCTCAGGTAAGTGGCTGCAAATGAAAATTTATGTGTTGGCCATTTAAATGGCCTTTGTGTCTCCAACCATCTGTCTCTGGCAGAGAGCAACTCTGCTGCTCTTTCCACTGGTTGTTATCTGTGTACTCTTTGGGCTCTGGTGTTCTAGGCTGGGAATCCTAGCTTAGGGTTTAGACCTCAATCTTTGGGGGATCCAACCTGCCACTTAATTATTGGGCCATCGCAGCTGCCCGTAAGTGCTAAGCCAGCCCTCTCAAATCTCCACCACACTCCTTACCAGACCAGTTGTGCTGAAGCTGGTTTTGTGTATCTGAAGTTATATGCTTCTCTCTGGCTATTGCTCCGTTGTTTGTTTTGGGTGGGTGGTTTCTCCACAATTGAGTTGTAATTCCAGATTGGTCCTGGGAGGAGGTCAGTGTGACTTTCATTCACTCCTCCACCATCTTCCTTCCTTCAGGAGCTGTTTTCTACCATCAGAGAAGGTCAGGCTTGAGCTATGTAGATAGGGGAGCTGCCACAGACCCTCACCATCTCTGGCACAGAGCCAAGCACGGACAGGTGTTAGAACACCTTCTTTAAGCATTGATAAGAAGAAACAAAGGTATTTGTGAGCTCTGAGCAGTAGGGAGATGCTGCAAGGTATAAAAAACCCCATTTTTTGTAGTTTAATCTTTGGTTCCTTGCAGTTTGTCTGGGAGGCTAGCTTTCATTTTGGGCAAGGCAATGATGACTGAGAAGTGGTCACCTTTTCTTAAATTGTCATGTGATAAGTCACCATATAGGTTTGACTGGGAAGCAAGAAAGTCACCTATTCTTGTAAAGTTGGGAATGGCCTGTTTATCAGAAATCACAAGTGATGGTAGTACCTAGAGATCAGATTTTTTGGAATGGGTCAGGAAAATGGCAGTCTGATTTAGGTCTGTACCTGATCTAGTCTATATGCGACCCAATAGGAGGAGTTGTGCCAAACAGAACAAGGCAGCTATTTGTTTTCTCCATTGATCAGACCATAGGAGAACTGTTGGCAAGGTGATGGCATATTGAAGGCATTCACTGTCTTTAAGGAGTATCCTTGATGATCTGCCTCCTGGAGCAGCTTCATCTGTAAAGAGAATGATAAATGGGAGGAGATGCTGTGAAGAGCAGACTAAAGCCTCTTCCCGCCTGTGTTTCCCACCTCACTTCTAGGACCCATTGTTATCCACACTGGTGAAGCAAGCCCTCAAGTCTTATACCCCAACTACCATAACTGCTGGAGCCTGTGGGAAAGAACCAGGTAACTGCCCTGGGTTCTTGCTCACCACTGGGGGACAGACAGCCTTTTACTACTTTTGGTGGTAGGACTCTGCCTGAAATGAGGGCCTGCTTGAGTTTACTGTGCTGGTGGATTAGGGATGGGAAGGATGGCATTACACTCAGGTCTGACACCGCTGTCCAGGAAGTGAAGCTCTTGCTTGCTGTGGTAGACTCATAGTAAAGGGCCAGGAAGCCTGGAAAAGGCCATGTGGTGGGCTAGAGAGATGGTACATACAGCCATGAGTGGGACTTTAATATTTCCAAAGCATTATTCTCTTGACTATCTTGAGCCCTCAGATGGAGTAGATGAAGAAACTGACAGGTTAAATAAAAGATGATTGAACCAATCATCAAAATGCGAATCCAAATGGGCAAGCAGAAAACACAGATTTCCTTTCTCTCACCAACATGCTACTGTGTAGATAGGTTGGTTTGGGCTGATGACACTTTTCTTCATCCAGGAATTTCTGGGCTATCCTGAGAGAATAAACTGTGTGTTCTACAAAAGAAAATGAATGCTGTTTTCAAGCAGACCTATGCTATGCTTGCATCATTTTTTATATAATAAAAGAAAATGCTAGAGTGGGATTTGGAAAATTCAGGCTTTTATTCTAGCCCTGGTACTTGCTAACTTTCATGTCATTTTTGACCTCGGAGAGCCTTAGTTTATTCATCTGGAAAATGGGAATAATGACATCTAATCCCTATGAGTTGCTATTGAGGATTGAGATGCCAAATGATGAGTGAGGTATACTTTGTAAACTGTTAATCACTATACAATATAAGGAAATACTTTTCATTTTTTTGACAGAGGCCAAAGGCAGGCTGCCTCTTTGCAGCCAGGAACATCAGAGGATTTGAAAAAGGTGAAGGAGGGGATGGGCATTGCCAGTAGTGATGGAGTGGACTTCCTCATTCTCCTTGATAATATGGCTGCTGAGCAGGTAGGATGACTGTCCTCCTTGGGCCATGAGGGTGGGAGAGCCAGGCATGCGTAACTGGATGGCCTGGCCTCTGAGTAGAGAGAAGTGGGTGGAGACCTCCTGGTTTGGAGGCAGCTATGAAGAATAGGGATCAATCAAGGAGAACTCCTCATTCAGAAACAGACATTTAACTCTAGATCAGAGTTTCCTGAACCATGTTCCCCAGAACACCAGTGATGTGAATGTGTGTGTTATAAATAGGCAAAGGTGGGGTGGGTGGTGGTGAGAAGGGAAGGATTATTGTCTAAAAATTTTGGAAAACCTATACATTGAGTCAGCTTTTGAAGAGTCTATATGCACATCAGCATATTAAAGACTCTGAGAAGGCCATTGTGAAGGAAACTGGTTAATCTTTGTCTCTTTTCCCAAAACTTATTTAGCCATAGAATTTCTAAAAATCTAATAATACACAGACTGAAGACTACACAATAGGAAATGCTTCTCTAGATTCAAAATTTAAACACCCAAAGGCCATATAGCCTGGATCTTCCTTCCTTCTCTGGTGAAGATAAAAGTATGTTGTGAAGGTAGAAATGCACCTTGTGCTTATGTGTAAAATAGGTTTAAGGTTGTAAGACAAGAATTTATATGACATTTATGTGCCATATTTTCTGGAAATTATTTTGGTGAAAATGAAGGCCATGAGTTGTATTTTATTCATCTTTTTTTCTTTTATAATTTAAAGACTTTATTTATTTATTTTTAGAGAGAGGGGACTGGAGGTAGAAAGTGAGGGAGAGAAACATTGATGTGTGAGAAAGACATCCATCAGATGACAAGCATGCCCCCAACTGGGCACCTGGACCACAACCCAAGCATGTGCCCTGACTGGGGATGGAACCGGCAACCTTTTGGTTCACAGGCCAGTGCTCGATCCACTGAGCCACACCAGCCAGGGTCTTTTATAGTTTAAAAAATACAAATGTTTTTCATTTTGAAGTAGATGGGGAGCCATCAGAAAGGGAGAAAAAACTTTTTTCCTGGGCCTTGAAGATCTCTAGGAATAGCTTCTGAAGCGTCTTGACGAACATAGCTTTTTGAGAAGGCCCTTCCCAGGCTCCTGAAGGCCCCATGAGAGCTGATCAGCTGCTAGGCTCAGTAAATGAGAAACATTTCTTTCTAAAACTGTACTTGTGGCCCTTTCAGGTGCACTGCCTCCTGAACTGCCCCATGCTGAAGCGATTTTCATGGATCATTGAACAGAACTGTGGACACGGCCTCACATGTGCAAAGTGGAGACAGATGAGGGGCTTCTTCAGCTGCTGGCATAAAGTCAGCTTGGTCAGGCCTTCCAGTGTGTGGGGAAGAGGGTTCATCAGGCTGCTCACACCTGCAAGCTGGCATCTGTGTGCAATGGCAGAAATCATCCCATTCTGCTGACTTACTGAGTGTTCTTAACACTTCTGGAGCTGGAACTAGTGACCTAGTACTTCCTTTCACTGTTACACAGAATCAGGAGCTTCCACTTGATTGTCTCTTAAGTACTGACTTATTCCTATTGTTGTAAGTTTCAAAGGATTTGGAGTGGGGGAACTGAAGTAAGAATGATTATTGCTCACTTTATTTACTGTCTCACAATTTATAAATAATTTTCACATTTTTGCTGTGAGATATGTGTCATTATCCCTGAAAGGGTCCACATCCTGGCTTTATAGTTGAAGAAACTGGGCCTGAGGGAAGCAGGCTACCTTGTCTCAGCTCAGTTAGGAAGTGGCAAAGACAGGACTTGAAACCAGATCTCCCAAATAGCAATCCTATGTTTTCTCTGTTTTACTGATACTTAAGAGTTCTATTTTTAGGCCTGTTTCCTGAGTATCAGAATGGACAGTTTCTCTTTTACCAAATTACAAAACAACACCCTTTTCTGATTGGTTAAGAACACTCAGCTTGCACTCAGGTTAGATAACTTGATAGAGGAGAAGATGGGAAATAAAGAAACAGCCCTAGGAAGATGTATGGGAGGAAAAAGCAACTAACATTTCAAGAATTTCCAGTCTGTTACATAAGAATAAGAGCCTCTGACAGCTTTTTTTCCACTCAGACTCAGTATGTCCACTTACACATTCACACAGGGCATCCAGAATGCTCCAGCCTCACCGCTCAGCATGCTGCCACTACCCATACTTTCTACCTTCTCTCATCTGTTGCTGAAGTGACCCCACCAGACTTAAATTGTCACTGCCTGTCCTCCCCTCCACACACACATTTAGTGAATATTTTAGGCGTTGGTGTATGCTTTATCTATTGGAATTACTCATCTATACTCATGTAGCTTGAAAGCAGACATAGATAATATGCAAAAAACCAGACACAGCTGTGTTCCGATAAAACTTTATTTACAAAAACAGGCAGGTGGACTGGATTTGACCAACGGCCATAGTTTGAGTTCTCCTGGTGTAGAGCATTTTAAACAAGACCTGATTCTTTCTCCTTTACATTCCAATTAGTTCTAGTTTCATACAATGATGTTTCTTCAAGCACAAATAGTTACAACTTCACAATGCCATCAAACTTGGCTTGGCCTGCGCACATTTTCTGGAAAGTGTATGTTGCATATAGTATTGGTTGCCTACTCCTCATCCATTGCTTCAACATCCCTTGATTTATAAAGGTGGCCATTCAGTCATCATGAATAAGGATTGGCTTAAGCCAATCACAACAACTCCATTCCCTTTTGTCAGTGATTGGGTTCTAGGAATTCTGGGGAAAGGGTATTTTTTTTACATTTTTTTAAGTTTCTTTTTTTAAGATTTTATTTATTTATTTTTAGAGAGGGAAGGGAGGGAGAAAGGGAGAGAGAGAAACATCAATGCGCAGTTGCTGGAGGCCATGGTCTGCAACCCAGGCATGAGCCCTGACTGGGAACCGAACCTGCGATGCTTTGGTTCGCAGCCTGCACTCAATTCACTGAGCTACACAAGCCAGGGCAGAAAAGGGTATGTTTTTCCTCTTTGATAAAAAGTAAGAGGCACCAAAACCAAGTCTTTTGGCCCCTTAGTGGCTCCCATAGTACTGCTTTGTTTTCTACTGTGAGATGACATGCTTTAAGATGCAGTAGCCATCTTGTGATCGATCATGAGGTGACCAGCCTGAGAATGAAAGTGGTGGAGCCAAAGTGCCAACCATGCAAGCATTACCACCGAACTTCTTATTAAATCATATCTGTAAATAAAAGAGGTCCTTATGGTCTATCTCCAAAGAAAGAGGCTGGCACATGGGAAGCATAGTTTAGGGTATGGTTCCTTCACATTGCTTTTCTAATTTGGAATTCCTGGAAATCATGGCACCCTGCCCTTCCCAGCTTTGTTCCTTTATTCCTGAAGGCCTAGTTTTGTATAACTTATCCTGGTCAGTCCCATCTCAGCTGTGTTCATGCCAGGCCTATAACCTGGTGCTTTTTTTGTTAGGAATGTTTGTGCATAGGGAACCCCCAAACTTGAGTCAGCGCCATTTTTCTCCTTCCAACCTGTTGCTTGTCCCTCATGCTTGACTTGTCTTTTTCTCAGTGGGCTAGTGGACTCCTCAGAGGCAGAACTAACCTCCATCCCCTTTGTGCTCAGTAAGTTAGGTGCTTAAATGTTGTTTCCTTGCTATAGGAAAAGTCTTCATATGGCAGTAGGACCATTTCTCTACCTCTTGGAGAGTAACCTGGTGAAAGCTGTGGACCTTGCCACTGCACCTGGAAAGAGGTCCCTGACATAGCAACTCAGCTTTGTGCAACTGAGGGCAGTAGGGGGCCTTTGTCTGTAGGAGGGAACTCAGGTTTTAGGGGAGCAAGAACCAGGCTGTCAGTGATTGAAAATAGATGTGTAAGAGGCCATAAGTCCCAAAGAAGTTCACAACACTTTTATCTTTCCTCCTGCTACATCTATCCTATCATGTTTTGAAATTTTAATTATAGCTAAAAGATCCCTAAATTTATTTTTCTATTTTTTAATAATTGAACATGTGTCACCCTGGGTAGTGTGGCTCAGTGAATTGAGTGCTGGCCTGCAAACTAAAGGGTCACTGGTTTCATTCCCAGTAAGGGAACATGCCTGGGTTGCAGGCCAGGTCCCCAGTAGGGGGTGCTTGAGAGGCAACCACACATTGATGTTTCTCTCCCTCTCTTCCTCCCTTCCCCTGTCTCTAGAAATAAATAACATGCTTTCTTTTAAATCTTTTTAAAAAAGAAAGAAAATGAGTCAGAGTAGCTAAGTATATTATCACACTGATTTAATACTATAATAGCCCCAAACAAAGATAATTGGTTAATAGATTGTTTAGTTTGAATACCTTCATCAAGTGAAGGGTATAACAACACTCATCAAGTGAAGGGTATATCAACACTAGGCATTGTAAAATGTTGGAAGTAGCTCACAAACTTCCATCACCACTTTTGTAAAGCTTGGAAGCTCAGGTTAGAGATCACAGGTTTGCAAGCCCAGACATTTGCTAAGCATTGTATGGTCTACAGAAGAACAGCTTTACCATGACTTGGAAGCTTCTCAGGCATCAGCCTGACCTACTGAATCAGACTCTGCATTTTAACAAGATCACCAAGGGAAAGACAGGGGACAATTAGTTGAAACAGGAACATTCAGGAACTTAGACCAAGATTTATAATAGCAAATTATGGGAATGCCCAACCCTGTCCATCACAGTACTCATGATGACAGTATATTTTTTCCTGTTGGCCTTTGCCACTTTGTCCCCCTTGGCCTTACATCTGTAGAATACTACAGTACCCAATGCTAGTATTCTAGTTTGGAGGTCAACAAATTTAAAAAAAAGATTAAAATAACAACTTTATTACTGATTAAAGCCATTTGGAGAATGTGTTGAAGACCAAACAAGTTCATTAATATTTCTTTGAAATGAACTTAATTCCCCCAAAATGCAAGCTTCCCCAACAAGGGGGAGTGCTTGCTCTACTAAATTCATCATATAGCTGAGTAGTAAGAACATTTGCTATCGGCAAGCTGGTTCCATAAAGAGAAAAGAAGGACACAAGGCACACATGCTCATTTTCTTCTTTGAAACTCACCAGGGGAGGAGTGAGTGGGTGGGTGGGTGAGCCACTGGGCAGGAGGCAGCCAAGATACCTACTCCAGTGGGGATCCTGCTTCATGAAAACAGGAGTGGGAATAAGGTTTCTTCCACCATCTACTTCAAAGAAGTTTCATACCAGACTCAGCTGATTTCTAGATGTCACCTGGTTTCTGAGGCAAGTGCCGTTCCTTACTGAAAGGAGGCAGGCAATATCCTGGCCTCCGGAGTCCTGAGTAAAGATTTGTGGAGAACTGTTTCTGCACTGCAGAAAGCTGTACCTCTGTGTGGCTCTTGATGTGACCATGTTCTCTGAATGGCCCTAGGGATTTTTGACCACAGATGGCCACCATTTACTGTTGATGGGAACATGGAACTCTACCAGCACCAGGAATCTAAGGAGTGGTTTGTGCAGCTCTATTACCATTGGGAGGTAAGGCCTCAGGTCAGGTTGGGTGATGTCTAGTCACCCTTCCCCCAACTTCACCCACCTACTTTTAAGCACCAAGTCTCCCTCCTCAGGCCCAGTGGAACTTCTGTTGATATAATCAGCTCTCTGAATCATCTAGGGTGACTCATGGCTGTGGCCCAGGTAGAAGTCAGAACTTGGCATACAGAGGTAGGCTGAGATTTGTGCTTTATCCCAGTTCTTCTATAGACTCCTTCTAGTGATAGGAGTACCCTCTTCTTCTGTTTTTTCTGCCAGGTTGTAACATCTTAAGAAGCCTATTTTGAAAATTAATGATGGTGTCTTAGAACATGATTTGTGCTGTCAGCACTCTTGATTGATACTTTGGCTGCCTCAGCAGCTTGCTGTCCACAGCAGAAGCTAGAGCAGTCCCAAGGATTAGACCTTTAGCCTTCCCAGCTCTGGGCCTAACTTGGCTGTGTCTTCCCAGTCAGTTCAACAAACAGTTCTTGAGTGAATTTTACAAGCATACATAGTACTTTTATTCTGGAGGCTGACTGAGTAGTGGGGTCTTCTTGGCTGTAATATGTGTGCATACACAGACCATAGGACAGAGCTAAAAATCAGCAAGACAGAGTCCTGGCCCTGGTGAGTAATGTCTCTTCCACAAGAGCAAGTGCTGACAGGTTGCCCTGACCAGCTCTGTCCACTGGACAACTTCTTCAACACCATGTCAGTTTACACCTGAAACCCAGAAAAATATCATGTGCTCAGCTCCCAAGTACAGATGGTAAAACTTGGAAATGGAGGGTGACTGATTATCCAAGCAGGATGTGTTGATTTTTAAATAACATGCCTCTACACCATGCCTCTGGCTATTGTGTTTGGAAAAGGCAGGAACAAGAGTTAATGTGCTTTAACATAAGGTAAGGGTATTTCCTTCCTACAGGTAATATTAAGGTCTCTTTTCAATTTTTTTTTTGTTGTTGTTGTTGTTTAGAGAGAGGGGAAGGGAGAAAGAGAGGGATAGAAACGTCTATGTGAGAGAGAAACATCGGCCAGGTTGCCCTCCGTACAAGTCCTGAACCTGCAACTAGGAATCAAACACATGACCTTTTGGTTTGTGGGACAATATCCAACCAAGCCACACCAGCCCGGGCTAAGGTCTTTTCTTGAGTGTTGAGATCGAAAGGATATCTCTTATATTGTGGCTTGATTTCCATGTTCAGAAACATCTGCCTATGACATAGGCTGGGAACATCATAACTCTATAGATTTGTGTTGGCTTTAGACTTCAGTTCTTTTTTTTTTTTGTCTTCATTTCACAAATATAAAGCCCTGACTGGGTAGCTCAGTTGGTTAGAGCATCATCTCAATATACCAAGGTTGTGAATTTGACCCCTAGTTAGGGCACATACAAGAATCAACCAATGACTGCATCAATAAATGGAACAACAAATCAATGTTTCTGTCTCTCTCCCTCTCTCTCTAAAAACCAGTAAATAAAAACTTAAAAAAAAAAGAAACTAGGTAGGATTGATAGAACTTAACTGATTAAGACAGGAAAATGTGAGGGTAAGGAGACAAAAATAGACTTCTGGTTTAGCAACTGAATGGATGGTGGAGGTGTCTTTCATTCAAATAAGGAAGCCTGTGAAGGAGCAGGTCTGGGAGAAGAGAAGGGTTTGATTTTGACACAGGAAATTTTCTATCTGTGGTACATCCAAGTGGACAGGAGTGTCTGAAGCTCAGAAGAGAAACCTGAGCCGTCATTGGGTACTTTGGCCAAGGCTTGAACCTGCAACCTTGGCATATCAGGTCGATGCCCTAACCAGCTAAGCTACTTAACCAGGGCCATTCTACCTAGTTTATTTCTTGAATCTATTCTCATCTCTTTATCCTTGATCTTCAATATCCCCTTCCCATCTTCACTCTTAATGATTCCTATAAGAAAGTAAAAGCAATCTGAAGAGATCTTTGGTCTCCCAACCACCACCACCAAATCTGCATTTGAATCAGTGGCCATAAGGCCTTCCTGCATTTAGGAATGAACCATCCCCACTCCTATCCAAGGCCAACCCTCCAGTTTAGTGTTGACCCCCTACATTTATCTCTTTTCCGCATTAATTTTCTCTTCCTATCAATGATTGCCATTAGCATACAAATATGCTATAAAATCTTAAATTTTTTCAACACCTTTGAACAGCTACTATACTTTTTTCTCCCCTTTATAACAAAACTTCTCAAAAGAGTCGTTTATACTTGCCATCTCTGATTCTTCCCTTCTTCCCATTCTTTCTTGAGCCAGTTGTGATTAGGTACTCAGCCCTTCCAACTCCATGAAAACAGCTCTTGTCAAAATCATCAGTGACCTCTGAGTGTTCAATCCATAGCCAGTTTCCAGTCTTACACAGATTCTCATCAGCAATCTTGTTACGTGTTTTTTTCATTTGGCTACCGTGATAAATGCTCTCTTAGTTTTCCTCCAGCTTCTCAACTTCCCAGATTTTTGCTGATTCTACCTTTTTCTGATCTCTAAGTGTTGGAATGTCTGAAGGCTTAGTCCTTTGACTTTTTCTCCTGCACTCATTCCCAGTGATCTTGAGCAGTTCCACAGTATTTATATAGTATCTCCTAAATTTATATTTTAAATGTGTACCTTTCCCCTGAATTCTCATTTCCAATTGTGTACTCAACATCTCTACATGGATATTTAAGATATATAATAGGTATTAAACTTTCTACTGTCCACGATCAACTCTCTATTCTTACAAGTATTCCTCCTTAAATGTACTTCTTCCACAGGCTTCCCCATCTAGATGAATGGCACTACCATTCACCTGGTTGCTTGGCCAAGAACTTTGGAATTACCCTTGATTCCTCCCTTTTTCTGATTTCTACATCTAATCCATCAGTAAATCCTGTTGTGTCTCTATTCAAACTATATCCATAATCGACCATTTCTCAAGACTTTCACTGCTTCTGTCTTAGTTAGTGCCAGCATTATCTCTCACCTGGACTTATTGCAAAGTCCTGTTTCTGCTCTTTCCCTCTTCCCCAGTTTATTTTCAACATAGCCATTGCTTTTAAAACACAAGTCAGCCCTGGTTGGTGTGGTTCAGTGGATTGAGCACCAGCCTGTGAACCAAAGGGTTGCCATTCGATTTCCAGTCAGGGCACGTGCCTGGGTTGCTGGCCAAGACTCCAGTAGGGGGCATTCAAGAGGCAACCACACATTGATGTTTCTCTCCCTTCCTCCCTTCCCCTCTCTAAATATAAATAAATAAAATCTTTAAAACACACACACACACACACAAGTCAGATCATGCCACTCTTCTGTTTAAAATTCTCCCCTGGCTTCCCTTATCAAAGAGCCAGCCATCATAATGGTCCTCAAGGCTTTATGACATCCTCTCCTCTCTCTGTCTTTCTCACCTTCTTAGACTATTTCTCACTTTCTCACACTATCTTGTCTGCCACATAGCCCTAAGTCATGTCCTCACCTGGGATACTTGCATAAGCTATTCCCTCTCCCTGAAATGTTCTATACATGATTGGCTCCCTTTCAGATCTCAGATCTCAACTCAGTGTCATTTGAGAGAGATCCTACCATATTATCCTACATAAACTATTTTAGACCTTTCCCTTTCCTCTATCTCCAGCCTTAGTTATGGGCTGAATTATGTCCCCTCAAAATTCTTATGTTGATGTGACTGGAGATAGGACCTTTAAAGAGGCAATTAAGGTAAAGGGGGGGGGGGTCATGTGGGGGCACCCTATTCAGTGATTGGTATCCTTACAAGAAGAGGTTAGGACACCAACACAGAGGGAAGATCATGTGAAGACAGAGAAAGAAAGTGGCTATCTACAAGCGAAGGAGAAAGGACTCAGAAGAAACCAACCCTGCTGACACCATGACCTTGGACTTCTGGCTTCCACAACTGTAAGAAAATATTGTATATTTATATTGTTTAAGCCACCTGATTTGTGGTATTTTGTTATGGTAGCCCTAGTAAACCAACACTCCTTGTCCCATCTTCTGCCACCATGGATTTTTATCAGTGCTTAATATTATACATCTGTATATTTATTTGTTTATCTCTGACTAGACTATAAGCTCCATGAAAGTAGACTTTGCCTTGTTCACTGATATGTCCCCAGCATCAAGAATAGTTCCTCCTGAGCCCTGGCTGGTGTAGCTCAGTGGATTGAGCACGGGCTATGAACCAGGCATCGCAGGTTTGATTCCCAGTCAGGGCACATGCCTAGGTTGCAGGCCGTGGCCCCCAGCAACCGCACATTGATGTTTCTCTCTCTCTCTCCCCTTCCCTTTCCTTCCCTCTCTAAAAATAAATAAATAAAATCTTAAAAAAAAGAATAGTTCCTCCTGCATGCAAGTTCTCAAACATTTGTTGAATGAGTGAACATATCCATTACTACTTTCCTGGGACCATAATCATCCTCCCAGGTACTTCATGGCTTCCTAATGGGTTACACCCTTTTTAGCCTTTTGTTACCATTTGAGATCTGGTTCCTGCTTACTTCTCCAGCCTCATCCCTCACATCCCTCACACATCCTCTTTGGCCAGACAAAACCATTTTAAGAAAAATCTGGCCTCCCACTCCTGACACACACTCCCTTTGCCCCTTTTGAGTCTCTGTTCATTGTGATGCCTCACATGTTTCTGTTTGTTTCTCAGTGGGGACTGTCTTGTCTACTCTTGTATTTCTAGAGCCCAGTAAAGGCTTGGCACAAAGTGGACTTCAAGAAACATTTACTGAATGGATTCTGAACCCTTTCTACAAAGATGGCTCTGTGTGCTCTTTCCCACACACAACTAGGTGAAAACATGGAGTAAAGAAAAATAAGGCTTCTGTTGGGTTCAAATTCTGACACTACTCTGTATGTTTCTCTGTGACCCCTGGACACATATTTCTGAGCCTGTAAAATGGAGGTAATTATACCTACTTGTTAAGGTTGTTGTGAGGGCTTACCTGAATAAATGTAAGGGCATTCAGGTGTTCTTTTTTATCTTTTTGCTATTTTTCCCGACTCATTTCTTAGCTGTGAGAGGTTTTCTCAACTGATACGGAACTTTGGAAATGCTCTCTGTAAGCAGTGCCTCCTCTCTGCTTGCCCTTACTGTGGGGAGTGTCCCTATGTAAATGGAAAACCCTGGCTGTCACTCACCAGTTGTGTGACTGTGGGCAAATCATTTAACTTCTCCATGCTTATGTTTTCCACCTATAAAAAAGGACATTAATATTTGCCTACCTGACAATTTGTCCTGAGGATGGATGTGAAAACTACTTCATAAACTCCTAACTTGCCCCTGGCCTTGACTTTTTTCTCTGAATGCTTTTACAATGAGTTCTGTGAAGATTCAACTAATCTCATCCATGCTACCCAAAGCAATCTATAGATTCAATGCAATTCCTAGAGTCCAGTGACATATTTCACAGAACTAGAACAAATACTTCAAAAATTTATATGGAACCACAAAAGGCCCTGCATAGCAACAGCAACCCTAAGAAAGAAGAACCATGTTGACAGAATCATGCTACCTAATATCAAACTATACTGTAAGGCCATAGTAATCAAATTACCATGGTACAGGCATAAAAGAAACACTTAGATGAATGGAACACAATAGAGAGCCCAGAAATAAGCCCACACCTTTATAATCCATTAATATTTGACAGAGGAGGCAAGCACATACAATGGGCTAAAGATAGTTTGTTCAATAAATGGTGTTGGGAAAATTGGACAGATACATACAGAAAAACAAAACTAGACCACCTTCTTATACCACACAAGAATAAATTCAAAATGGATCACAGACTTAAATATTAGACCTGAAACCATAAAAATCCTAGAAGAAAACGTAGGCAGTAATTCTTGGACATTTCTCATAGCATTTTTTTCCTAATCACTTCAGGTAAGGGAAATGAAAAACATAAACAAATGGGACTAGGTCAAACTAAAACATTTTTGCACAGGAAAGGAAATCATCAACAAAATAAAAAGACATCCCACCAAATGAGAGAACATTCACAGATACATCTGATAAAGGATTACTATCCAAAGTGTATAAAGAACTTATAAAACTCAACATCAGAAAAAATCCAATTAAAAAATGGACAAAGGAGCTGAATAGACACTTATGCAAAGAGGACATACAGATAGCCAATAGACATGAAAAATGTTCAATGTCACTAATCATCAGAGAAATGCAAATTAAAACCACAAAGAGATATCACCTCACACCTTTCAGAACGGCTGTCATCAATAAATCAAGTAAATGCTGATGAAGTTGTGGAGAAAGGGGAACACTTTTGCACTGTTGGTGGGAATGTAGGTTCATACAACCATTATGGAAAGCAGTATGGAGACACCTCAAAAAATTAAAAATGAATCTGCCTTTTATCCCAGCAATCCCAGTTCTGGAAATGTATCCAAAGTTCTAATTTGAAAGAACATAAGTACCCCTATGTTCATTGTGGTGTTATTTACAATTGCCAAGATATGGAAGCAGCCCACTAAAATCAATAAATGAGTGGACAGAACATTTTTTTTTCCACTCATTTACATGATGGAACATCTATGTGATGTTTGGGACATGTATGTCATGGAATACTACTTGGCCATAACAAAGAAAAATTAACCCTTTGCAACAGTATGGATGGACTTGGAGAACATTATACTAAGTGAAATAAGCTAGTCAGAGAAAAACAAATACCATATAATTTCACTCATATATGGAATCTAATGAACATACTGAACTAACAAGGAAAATAAAAACGGACTCATGGGTAGAGAGCAGGATGATAGTTGGGAGCGGGGTGAGTTTGATGGGTAGAGGGATCAAGCAAAAAGGTAAAAGCACTCATGGACATGGACAACAGTGGTGATTGTGGGGAGAGGGGAATATAAGGGCACTAAAAGGCAATGGAAAAAAATACAATAAATAAAAAAAATTTAAAATATATACTATAGCATTAAAATATACTTAAAAAAGTAAAGATTAAATTAATATACAGAGGTCATCCCACCCTTGAAAGTAAAGGGCCTGCCAGGATAGAGTGGTCTCCCCTCTTCCTCTGCATAGCTGGGCTTACTTGGGTATGTTGACATCATCAGGACTCACTTGACAAACCTTCCTTAGAGCATCTTGGCTTATCTTACTCAGAGCTCTTTCCTATGTGCTGATACCCCTTTCATAGTTTCATGTAGATAGTTTGAAAGGACAGCAAGAGTATCAAAACTCTGAAGGGCCCGCCTGGATGGGGGTAGTTCCCATCCCACCCTCAGTCCTCAGAGCACCAGAACTTGGCATGCTGACCTGTTTGTATTTGTTGAAACAAACAAATAAATTCTCAGGTCTTTGCAAATAGTACCTAGTACCCCTCCTCAGCTGGAATCTTTGAGGCCCATCTACTTGCAAAGGAGGTTGGAAGGGGGTCAAGAAAACAGCTTTATTTGCTATATGCTGAGGAACTATCATCCTTCAGATCTGGGGCTAGAGCTGCAATTTGTTGTGTACCCTGGAGCTACTACGAAAAGAATGTGCCCCTTCAAGCTGGCTGGGAATTCTCTGGGGAGACCACTGTGTGCATTGTTCAGACCCTGCCCTCTAGTGGCCAAGGGGACTGGCTGTGCAGTCCCAACCCTGCGAGTGTACCCTGTCAGCCTCTAGGAACCTGGACCCTGTCTAAAGGTGGCTGGAGAGAGAGCTGAAAAACACTTAACCCTCGCCCACCCCCCAAAAATAGCTGGTCTTTCCAGGTCTCCTGTCTACCTGGGTTTTGAAATGTACACTTTCCTGAAGGTGGGGGGGGGAGAGTGGCATGGCCCACAATCTTAATTTTTTTATCTTCACCCGAGGACATTTTTTTTTCACTGCTTTTAGAGTGAGGTGAAGGGAAGGAAAGAGGAGGAAACCTTTATGTGATGGAGAAATATCTATTGGTTGCCTTTTCCCACAACCTAGGCATATGCCCTGACAGGGAATCAAACCCATGTCCTTTTGGTTTATGGGACAATACTCCAACCAACTGAGCCACACTGGCCAGGGCCCACAATCTTAATTTTTGAAGTAAAGATCCAATCTAATGTCTGAGAACTAGCAAGACAACTTGTCTTGGAGTCATGAGTCCTACCTCTATGTACTATCTGTGTGACTTGGGGCAGTCCATTAACTTCCTGTTAACAAGTCCTCTTTTGTAAAATGGGAATCCCTCACATAAGTATCCTGGGATCGCCTAGATTAGGTATGTTAGCACTTCATAATGCATAGTGTTTTACAAACATAAGGCATTGTTCATGTTATTGTCAGAAAAGCCTCTTTGTGGCTACTTCTGAGTGCTTCAGGCAGCTGGGGCAGTGGGTGCCTAGGCTGGATGGTGTGCCATTGGTGATAAGATCCTGGTGATTGTTTTAGGGGTGGTGAAAGAAGCAGCTACCATGGAATAAAGATCTAGGGATTTGAATTACAGCTTTACCATTTTCCTAGGCCCCACGACCTTGGGCAACTCACTGAACATGCAGGTCTCTATCTATATATTGAGGAGAAAGATGTTCTCTGCAGGTGGAAGGGTCTGGAACATGTAGCTGCTCAAATACAAACTTTAAATCTGCATAATCATGTATTTGAGGCTTAAAGAAACTAGAATTCAGTGGCTCACTATCTTCCCCAGAAGTCAATTGCTCCTCTCAGTTTAGATTTTTACAGAAGGTGAGTATGTGCTTTGAAATCAAAGGTACACCCTAGGTAGACCAGTAAAAGAAGTGTCACAAGGCTGCAGCCAGTGGTGGTAGGGCTGTTTATATTGTTTGGAAAACAAGACATTTTTCTCTGAGGCAGGCTTCCACAGAGGCAAACCTGGAGTTAAGAAAGATTAAAAGTCTCAAAGGTAAAGGAAGGATCTGAATAAATAGCCCACACTGAATTACTGGGAAGGATAATATTAATAAGAGAATTAATTTGGAAGTAAATAGTGTGAAATAGCATCAAGGCTTTCAACTCTGGGCATCATGGCCTTAGAAACTCAGTCAGTGTTTCAGAATCTTGCCAAGGCCCAGCCTTGGAGCTACCTCCAAAAAAGCAGGTGGGGAATGCCTGGAGATGACAAATTGCTGAGCTCGGGAGGAACTGATTGAGTGTGTAATTAAGGGAATAGTTGTATAACACTTAGGTAAGTAGAACTTGATGAGGTCAAACCAATAGGGCTTCTGGGAAAAGAGAAAGCAGTCCTTGGAGCTCTTAGTAACTAAAGCCAAAGTTAGACATAGTTTACCTGGGCCTTGTGGAGAGGAGGGAAGAGATCAGGAAGACAAAAGGTTGAGAGTGATTGCTCCCTAGATCAAAGTGTCCCAAAATGCTTCATTCCTTAGTGATTCAGTTCTAGGGGTAAGGTAACATTATGAAGCAATGGGAGAAATCCTCAGAAATTGAAGATCTGAGAGGCTGTGACTTGGCCGAGATACTATAGCAAGACGGAGATGTAATGGATTCTATATTCTGATTGTGCACACAGAATGTGTCTTGGTGTTGCACACTGATGGTGACAACTGGGAGGGAGCTGCTCTGAGTGTAAAGAAGGTATCCTTTGATCATATGTAGGGATCAGAAAAGGAAATCATTCATGGTAGTTGTGAACAAGATGGTTATATGTAGGCTGGATACTGAATCAGTTAGGCTTGTTTATAACTGTTTGAATTCTTGTAGCCCAAATCCCTACCATTCCCTAGTACACAAGACCCCCATGTGCAAGGTCCCTGACCACTTCTCCAACCTCACCCCTATTACCCTTCTTTTTGCTCTTCTCTCAGATCATGAGATGTTTGCTCATTCATGCCTTTCACACCTCGGCTTAAATGTGACACTGCCTCATATGAGAGTATTTCCTTGTGTTTGTGTGTACATTTAATTTATGTTTATTTTTTTCAGAGACACAATAGAAGCCCAATGGTTAAAACATATGGACTCTGCCCTGGTCGTGTGGCTAAGCTGGTTGGAACATCATCTCACACAGCAAAAAATGTTGTAGGTTCAATCCCCTGTTGGGGAGCGTATGGGGGGCAGCCAGTCAATGTTTCTCTCTCTCCCTCACTCTCTTTCTAAAATCAGTGAACATATTCTTGGGTGAGGATTAAAACAACAAAAAGTCCATGGACTCCGAAGTCAGACTGCCTAGGTCAGTGCTGCATCCTTTAGGATATATATGTTTTGGGGCAAGTGACTTAGCTCCTATGTGCCTCAGTACACGTAATCTATAAAAAGGGAATGATAGTATTTATCTCAAATTTTTGTGAAGAACAAACATGTAGAGTGTTTAGAATGATTCCTGGCACAAAGAAAATGCTTAATAAATGTTAGCTATTAATAGTATTATTTTACTGTCCTCCATCTCCCCCAATGTAATCAGCAGGAACTTCATCTGTTTTGTTCACTCCTATGTGTTTCTCCAGCATATGGATCATGACCAGCCACATAGTAGGGCCTCAACACACTTATGAAGTAATTCAGTGGTCATTTGTTCTTCAAGAAGGTATTTTGTGTTATGTGGTAGGCCTCTATGCTTTTGGAATTCTTTTTAAATGGTTTACATAAAAATACAGCTGAATAAACATACAGAGTACAGGCTGGTCACATTTACTAAAGACATAAAACTGGAAGGAATGACTGAATGATGAGTGAATAAATGATAGGTGTGTTATATAGTCCAGGCTGATATTTTTTTTATCTTGAGCTAATATTATGAAATGAAACTAAATGGGGGATAAATAAGTTCTTGATCTCAAAGTCAATGCTCACAACAGGATAGGGTTTGCAGTGGCCAATTTGTTCGGTATGATATATTCCTCAAACTTCAAAATGTGCAGTGGCTGCACTGGTGCCTAGAAAAAAGGAGGTAATGGTTCTGTTTCAACCTGCACAGCTGGACCACACCCATAGAACTGTGCTCAGAGCTGAAAAACAGGCTTGATAGCAGAGATAGGCAAACATGTCAACTGGAGAAGGATCATATAGCAGGAGGGGTTAAAGGGGCTATCCCATTTTTTTAATGTGGGCCCCAAAGTCCACACTCAGACCAGGACATAAGTACAAGGACTTCAGGTCAATATAAGGAAAATCTTTGACATAATGATCTGGCCATGGGTAAATTGGTCTACTTTGGAGGGTTTCCCATCACTGGAGGATTTTGAGCTTACACTGGCATTTAGCCACAGTATTGTAAAGGGTTACATACCAGTTAGGTGATTGGACTAAATAATAAATGGGTTTTAAAGTCTCCACTCACCCTGAAAATCAGTGGCTCTATAATTCCACAGCATCCTTCATTTCCTGTGAACAGTGAGTCAGAGACAGGCCTCATTTTGCTTTTCATGTAGTCAGGAATAGGGCTTGGTCCTCTAATTTGATGATTCTGATCTTTAAAGAGGGAAGAGGGAAGTGCTTGAGAATCTGGTGACTTCAGTATAACCTTATTGAAGAGGTTGTTGCTACCACCACCTTGGGCCACTAGGGCTTTGAGACTAGAAAATATTGAGTTAGCCAAAAAGTTTGTTTGGTTTTTCCATAAGATGGCTCTAGTAGCACGTAGTTGTCTTTAACTTTATTTGAAACAATTTTGTTAGATTGCCTTGTGACAGCTGTCACATCAGCATGCATTAAAAAAAAATCAAAATCAGTGAATTTTTATGTAGCCATTTTAATATTGAAGATGGAAGAAAATAAGAAACATTTACAACATATTATGCTTTATTATTTCAAGAAAGGTAAAAATACAACTGAAATGCAAAAAAAACAAAAGATTTGTGCAGTGTATAGAGAAGGTGCTGTGATCTATCGAGCGTGTCAAAGTGGTTTGCAGTTTCCTGCTGGAGATTTCTCAATGGATGATGCTCCACCATTGAGTAGACCAGTTGAAGTTGATAGCAATTAAACTGAGACATTTATTGAGAACAATCAATATTATGCCACACAGGAGAGCACTGACATACTCAAAATACCCAAGTCAATAAAGTTATTGGTGAAAATGAAAAATTTGTCTTTTATTTTATGGAAAAAACTAAACAGACTTTTTGGCTGACCCAACAGTACCTCTTGAAAAGGCCTTCTTGCTGCTTCTACCACCATCCCATCTTGAGATTTCCACTCTGGTGCATCTTTCTCTGAGGCTTTCCTCTGCTACCTTTCAGTGCCCAGGAGAGCCTCAAGAAAGCAAAAAGACAATTTTCAGCTCCAGCTAGAACCTTCTTACTGCCCAGCCAGCACATCTTGTGAGCTTTTGCATTTACTCACTAGAGCAGCCATTTCAGGTTTCTGTATTATGAGCCCTGGGATGAATCTTCAAAATGTTCTAATAACTCAGCTTGTACTACGCATATGTACATGTTACCTAATGTCAGTCTCACAAAAACTCTGCAACGCTCAAATGTAAAGCAGCTGGCTCAGAAAGATCAAAGTCAATGATCCAGAAGAGGCAGAGGCAGGATTCCAACTCCCACGTTTGACCTTGGGGTCAGCTTGGATTTCTCCCTGTATCCCCACATCTCTCCTCTGGAAATGTGGCTTTCCCTTTTCTTTGACTCCACCTCATGTGGTGCCTTCTTCCTTTTACTTCCTTGTATCTTCCTTTCTCCAAAGCTTACCTCCACTGGTGTTCTGGTTCCTTTCCTGCTTCTTGTGATCTTCTTGTCATCCTAGGATGGCAGGAGTTATCTTGTATCCTCAATTCCTCTCACTCAGTTGGTTCCTTCCTTTCTGTCTTAAAATAGTAATATTTCCATTATCTTAAACTTTATTTTTGCTTTCCTTCTAGCTATCATCCTATTTCTTTTGCCTAGTACTGCCAAACTGAGTATGTGTAACTGTTGTTCCTTCCTTTCATACCAAACCCTCTTCCCTAATATTTACCCTTGCAATGTGACTTCCATTTCTTCTACTTCACCCAAATTGTATTCTGGGAGGCCAAAGCATCAATCAATCAATTTTGGGAACCATTCTTAGTATCCTCACCTTCCTTGATTCCTCAGTAGCACTTGGCCCTATAGACCACTTTCTGTTTTTTGAAAGCCACTCTCTCACCTCCCCATCCCTGGATTTATGCAACTCTGTACTTTTGTTGCTACCCCCATGACTGACACTTTGTTTTTAATCTGGACACCATTTTTTTTATCAGTTACATGAAAAAGTTGGGCTAGATCATTTCTAAGGTTTCTTCCAATTCTAAGAATTTCAGTTTCTTTTCCTGGAACTTCTTCCCCCAACCCCTGACTATGCCAATCTATCCTGACTTGGTTCTTGGCCCTCCATTTGGCTTTCTTTTCTCATTTCCATGGGGAGAGATAATCCATACTCATCTCCACATGGAGGAATTCATATCTCCATAGTTTGGCCAAACCACTCATCCTCTTGCTCTTATTTCCAACTGTCCACACATAGATGCCACATCATCACTAAACACTCAATGCTTCCTTGACCCCCAACAAACACTCTTCCCCAACTTCCCTGATTTTTACCCACCATACCACATGCTTGGGTTAGGCAGGGAAGGAAGGGGAAGCTAAGGGCTTTTAAGTTATATATATATTATCAGGAAATAATTAAGTAAAAAGTAAGCACCATATCTGGGTAAAGGGACTTAATAGAGAAGAGAGACAAAATGAAACCATTCAGATTTTAGTCTCAGAAAGCCAAAATACAAAGGCAGATATGGTCCTAGTTTTTGTAAACTTGTGAAATTATAAACTCCAGAATCTGAAGGCCTACAGCTCCTTGGTCCTAGTAGAGTCCGGAATGGACCCTTAAAAAACAGTCTATGAGCACTTAGGAAAGAAAGCAGTAATCACCATTAGGAATCAGTAGTTAAGTAAACTATTTCTTTCTTGCTTGCTTGCTTTTTTTTTTTTTTTTCATAAATAACCACTGTTTATATTTGGGTATGGTTTAGTCTTTCACATTTTTTAAAAAACAAAACATCTTGTCTTTTGCTTTGTGTATAGGGATGTTGGTTATTATTATTATAAAAGCAAAGCAAAGAATGGTCATTGTAGAAAGAGTAGATAAAATGAGAAAAAGGAATGAGAAGAATGATTGCCTTTAGGCTTACCCAGTGAACACCAGTTTTAACTTTTAGGATATTTTCCTTGTGGCTTCTTTACTTTTTCCCTCTCCCATTTAGTTTCTGGTATAAAACCAAACCAAACCAAACCAAACCAAACCAAACAAAACAAAACTCCAAAGTGTTTTTCCTTGATTTTGGATCAAATTAGAAAACACAAATAAGCAAATAAATGGATGCAAAAAAAAAAAGAAAGAAAAATAATGTGTTTGGATTAATAGACCAGTAGATCAAAGGTTCCCAAGAAATTTGATAAAATCTTTCCAGTTAGTTTGTTTCTTAATATTACATGTCAGCAGCTCCCTTTTCTTCTTTTTATGTCATATCTGTGTCTGTGATCACTTGTTTAGTGTCTAACTTCTTCGACAGACCATGAGCTTGGTGAGGGCAGGGTGAGACTAGGACCATTTTTCACTGCTGTAGTCATAGTTCCTAGCTTTGTAGGTACTGATTAAAGAGAATAAATACAAGAATTACCTGGCCGGCGTAGCTCAGTGGATTGAGCACGGGCTGCGAACCAATGTGTCGCAGGTTCGATTCCCAGTCAGGGTATATGCCTGGGTTGCAGGCCATGACCCCCAGCAACCACACATTGATGTTTCTCTCTCTCTCTCTATCTCCCTCCCTTCCCTCTCTAAAAATAAATAAATAAAATCTTAAAAAAAAAAGAGAATAAATACAAGAATTAATTACTTAATGGTAGGTGGAAAGTATGAGCTGGATTATAATAGCTTATGAGTACAAAAGTACATTTAAAAAATAAATTACTGATTAATGTCAATCTAAAGATTACCTTTAACTACAAAACACTTAAAAGAAAATATAGGGGAAAAACTTCATGACATTGGATTTGGCAGTGATTTAGATATGACATCAAAAGCACAGGCAAGAAAAGAACAAAATAGATAAGTTGGACTTCAAAATTTTTAAACTTTTGTGCATCAAAGGACACAATGGCAGCCTATGAAATGGGAGAAAATGTTTACAAATCATAAGGGATTGATATCCAGAATATATAAAAAGAAATCCTACAACTGAACATACATACACAAAACAACCCAATTCAAAAACAGGCAAAGGACCAGAATAGACATTTTTCTAAAGATACACAAATGGGGGGAGTAAGAAAAAGATATACTAATGGCCCATAAGCACATGAAACGATTCTGTGTCATTAGTAATCAGGGAAATACAAACTAAAACAATGAGATACCACTTCACAACCATTAGGATGACTATTATTTTTTAAAAACCTCTAAAATAACAAATGTTGGCAAGGATGCAGAGAAATTGGAACTCTTTTACATGTAAAATGGTATGGCCACTGTGGAAAAGTGTATAGCAATTCCTCAAAAAATTAAGTTGAGAATCTAGCAATTCCATTTTTGTAATTAAAGAAGTTAAAAGAAATAAGAAGTTAAAGCAAAAAAATATATAAATGAAAAAGCAGAAACTTAAACAGGTATTTGTATAGGTGTGTTTATAGCACATGACTCAAAAATAACCAAAAGCTAGAATTAACCCAAGTGTCCATGAATAAACAAAACATGGAATATACATACAATGGAATATTATGCAGCCTTTAAAAGGAAGGAAATTGTGATACACTCTACAACATATATGAACCTTAAAAGATATTATGCTAAGTAAAATAAGCAGGTCACAAAAAGACAAATACTACATGATTGCACTTGTATGAGGTATGTGGAGCAGTCATATTTATAGATAATAAAATGCTGATTGCCAGGGCAAAGGTTGTGGGGGTGGGAATAGGGAGTTATTGTTTATTGGGTACAGAATTTCAGTTTTGCAAGATAAAAAGAATCCTAGGGATGGATGGCAGTGATGGTTGCACAACAATGATGTACTTAATGCCACAGAGCTATACACTTAAAATGGTAAATTTTAAGTTATGTATTTTTAAACCACAATAAAAAGAAATGGGCAAAAAGAAAGTAGCTCTAATTATGAGCTTCAGGATTGGGTCCTTTCATTACCTGGATAATATCTTAACAGCTTTCCTTCTGACAGAAAAATTAGAACCAATACAAAAAATGTTAGAACAAGTTTCTAAGGACTTTAAGATTCTGGAATAATAGATCAAAATTAATACTAAAATTAAAGAGGAATAACTGTAAAATTCTGACTGCAGAATAGAAATAAGCAAGAGTACATAGAACTGGGGGAAATGATTTCTTTTGTATTAAAATGATTGTAGGGTTTTTATTTTCTAAAACTCCAAAGTAACCCCATAGCAAGAAAAAAAAAGTAAAACTAAAACTTTGACTTATTAGTAGAACTGTTCAGATAAAAGGAAGTTAACAGTCTCACTGTGCTGATCAGACAATACTGGGGCACCAAACATTGTCTTCAGTTCTTAGTATTGTACTTTTTAAAAAACTATAAGCTGTAATAAAGCAAGATAAAACTATGAGGGCTATTAGGGAACTAAAAACTAGATCTCATGGGTCTTGATTGACAGAACAGGGGACTTAGCCTTGGAAAAAAGAAATTAGGAGGGATATAACTATTTTCAACTATCAGAAAAACTGGCATGTGAAATAAGTACTGTGCTTATTCTGTATTTATTCTAAGGGCAGGATTGAGATTGACAAAAAGTGAAAAGAAGCCTGATATTCTGTGTGCTAGAATTTTCTAAATATTAGAACTGATGACATTCACCTGTCAGGAATACTGTAGACCAGTAGGTTGGTCCTTTTCTACACCAGGGTTCTATCTTTTAGTTTCTCAAAATTCTGGCTTTACGTTTGACTTCTCCCTTTTTCTCCCCAATATCTGATGAAGTCTAAGGGGTTCTTCCTTCACAGCTCTCTTGGCTTCATCCTTCACTTTCCATCACCATTGTTAACAGCCTCACCTTCTCAAAAATGCTGAATGATTTTTGCAGGTGGCCGGCCAGTCAGTGCTTCCAGCTTTAGGGCTGTCCATTGCTTCAGTCCATTCTGCATGTCCCCGTGAGGCCCATTTTATAGAATACGGGCCTCACAGGCCTAATCAAGATCAAAGAGTGGTTTTCCCTTTTCCCATGCCATGAAGAAATATCTTGGCTTTTGGGGTCATTCCTTCTGTCTTTTCTATTTTTGACTTATAACAACTATTTTGGTTAAGCTGCTCCCCTCAATATTAACTGCCCTGATCATCTTTACCTGTTCATTGCCACTTCCATTCCCTCATTTCTATCGTCCCTTTCTGTGTGTCCCCCCACCCCCAGCTTTATTGTAGGGACCATCTCACATATGACAACCACCATGAAATCTTCCCTGGCCACCCAAACTCACATTGATCCTTCCTTTCACTCATTAACAAATATTTATGGATCCCTCTTAGAATGCGGGCACTATGCTAAATGCTGGTGAACAAGTGATAAGCAAGAAAAATCTGATTTTTCACTGAATGGGTGAGAGAATAAATAATTGCTAAAGGGACATGAACAGGGTGTTGTGACACAGAATGAGTGTGTATGTGTGTGTGTGTTTAGGGGCTAGGTGTGTGTTTTGATGAGCTAATCAGAAAAGGTCTTTTCTGAGGTGGTAACGAGTAAGTTGAGACCTGATAGCTGTAAAGGAGTCAGTCACCAGGAAGGGCTAGAGTCAAATGCAAATCCAAGGAACCAGAGTGAGTGGGTCCTAAGGCAAGAAGAGCTTAGCATACTAGAGATACTGGAATGAGAACAGTTTCGATGGAACATAACGAGTGAGGGAAGGGCATGGTGTGAAACTGAAGAGAGGCCTAGGGTCATGTTAGAGATCCTGGATACAGAAATTACATTGGGAAGCCATTAATGTGTATTAAGGAAGTGATTTGATTTACATGGTCCATACTTTTAAAGATCACTCAGCTACTATGTGGAGAATAGATTGAGGGAGAGCAAGAGTGGAAGTAGAAATTAAGAAACTAATGTAAAAGGCTAAGTGAAAGATAGTAACTTAAAGTGATGAAGAAAAGTAGATGGAATTGAGATGGATTTTGGAAATAGACATAAAAGAATTTACTGATGATTATATGGAAGAGTAAAGAATTAAGAATGACTCTCGTGTTTTCTATATGAGAACTAGGTGGATAAACATTTATCAGTTACCATGATGGGGAATTGTGGTATGGAGATTAGACCTGGAGGAAATTCAGAAGTTTAGGACTTGTTATGTTTACGGTGCCTGCAAGTCACTCAAAAGGCAGTGTTGAGGTGCCATTTGAGTAACTGAGTCTAGAACTCCCATGAATAGGCTGAGAGAGGGATAGTAACTCTAGGGTTATCAGTATATAGATGTATTTAGTGATTTGTGACTGGATAAATTAGAAGAGTTAACAGAAGGCCTAGGACCAAGCCTGGTGCATGCTGAAGAAAGGGGAGAGATTAATAGTGTAGGCAGTGGGTGAGAGGTCTGATCACAAGACCAATAACTTTATTCTGTATGGCCCTAAGACTATGGTCCTTATTGTCTAATTTAGTAATTATTTCTATATGGAATGTAATAATATTGAGAATTTATTTATATTATGCAGTCATTGCTAGTACATATCTTTGAGTAGATGCAGATTCCTTGTAGGCAGCTATTAAACTTTCCTTATACTCCATTGTGCCAGTTCAGCACAGGATTTAAGGTAGATGCTCAATGCTTAAGTCGTGGTAAGACCTTCTTATAAAGGTCCTTGCTAAAACCAACAATTCTGTCACATAATGCTAAAGATCCTTTTTTCCTGGGCCAAGTGATGCCTAGCTCATATTTTGTATGGAATGTGATCCTTGTATTTCGTTAGTATTATTATCCTTTTAAATAATTACGATTATATTTTAAAGGTTTTGCAGGCACTAAGTACAATAGGAATGAAGAGAATACTGGTGATTCTCCAGCTTCACTGACAAGGAAAAAACAAAATAATATTCACGGCAGTGTGTTGACATTTCAGAACTGGCATTTAATTATTTGCATACCTTAGTATATTAAAGGTACATACACACTTGTATAAATAAATCTGTGTATATAACAATTTTTAGTAGCTCAACCCTACTGACAGCTAGAATAGGGAACTTCACAAAGCCTAGACCTTTTGCAGTTTGGAGAACAAAATAAATCACAGTAATCAATGACCCCCTATAACCACATACATTTTGACTGAAGACAGTGATGATGACTCAGTCATCCAGCATGGTGCTGGGCCCAGCCTGAATGCATTTGATGTGGCCAGAGGCCAGTACTCGAAGCTCCTAAAGCACAGCTGAAAGTGTAGGCTTAAATGGAGTTGATACATGGGGATAGGCAGGAGTCTCCGGGGAAATCAGCTCCCCAAGGAGCTGTGGGGTTTCTATGTTGGAAGTGGAGCACAGAGGAAATGAAAGCTCCTGGAAGCATAGTAACAATAAGAAATAAAAACAGGCTCCCAGGAGCCTTTAACAGAAAGAACTTGGACTGTGGCAAAAAAATAAATAACAATTTCAAACATCCTGAAAACTCAAATCCACCCTCAACACTAATTAATTAGACACCACTGAGATTTGTAAGTTCTTTAAGCCCTCAACCCTAGCTCCAAACACTAGAGAAGTCACTTTGTCTAGCAGAATTGTGGGCAGGGTGTAATGTAGGAAGAACCAAGCTTCCCAGAGACTCACAGCAACACAGTCCCATCCAATCCTGTCCCCCGTCTCCCCACTTTCCTAGAGTTGGTGTTCTTTAAACCCATTCTTTGGAAGCACAGGGTCCCCTAATTGCTGAAGGGGTATTTTGCAAGGGAAGACTGAGTCTCCATGTGTTTGGTGAAATAACTGAATTTTTCCATACTTCAAAATATATGTGAGGAAATTATTTCCGAATCTTCTTTCTATCTTCTCTTTCTGTGATCATACACTCACTTTCTCCCTTTAGCAGTACTGGCTGCCAACATAACTAAACACTGGGCCAGAAAGTTAACAGCTGAAGTATGGTTCACCTATAGGCAACAAACAGATTACATCTGTTACAGTAACCCAGGTAAGGAGACCTGTTAAAAAGGGAGAGATAATTCTTATTTCTATAATCCTCATCGCATACCTTCTTTTTAATCTATCTTAAAAGGTTATTTAACACCCTTCAACAGGAAATGTTTGGCCATGAACTTTTTTTTTGTGCTTTATCAACCATTTGCTTTACATGTGTCATTAAAATTTTGCCACCAAATTAAGATTTCATTTTTCTTAAATACAGGGGTTTGTAACTTTTAAAGAAATTACTAGTGTGGGTTAGAGAAAAGTGGTAATAAGGCTCAAGTTATTTAAACAACATGGGATATATAATTTCATGTTTTTTAAAGCAAAAGATATGAGTCTAAGGATTTTATAGAATAAGCAAGTTATACAAGTGATCTTCCTGCCTTCCAGTAAGCTTTCTGAAGAGCCTATCTGATCACCTGATTCCCTTGCTTATAACTTTGAAGTTCATACTCCTTAGTTGGACTACTTTGGGTTTACAGTGACCTGCCTTCTCACCCTAGACTCATTTCCTACCTCTAGCTCCTTTAAAAGCCCATCCAGGCCTTTGTTGCTCCCACTTCCTGTTTAAAGGCCCATCAACACCCTCCACCCAGGAAACAGTTCCCTCCTTTAAGAGTAAATTCAAAAATCACCTTTCCCTTGAGGCTTTACTGTACCTTCCTCTCTGGCCTGTTGTACTCTGTCTACACTTTCACTAGAGTAATGATGATACTGTATTGTAATGATCAGTTTCTGCACATATTCCCTCCTCCAAGCCTTTGCACAATTTTTGACACACAGGAGGCACTCTAAACAGTTGCTGAATAAATGAGTCCTTGTGTGAAATACAGCTTTCCTTTGCTGTCAGCACTTTGAAAGTACTCAGAAAAGGTAAAGGAAAATGACTAAAGTATAGACAGTTTAAATGGAACACAGCAATCACACAAGGCAAAAGTAAGAATACAGAGACCAGGACCCCAGCACAACTATACAGCTGCTGTAATTTTGCTTGTTCACAACAGCCCAGAGCAGATGAAAATGTGGGATTCACTATTCAAATATGACTAAGAATTTCAAAAGATGACAGCACAGCATTAAAACAAACCAGGGCCCTGTACAGCAGCATAGCTCCCCAATGACAGCAGGAGAGTGGGAAGCCTGGGAAAAACTTTGTGTCACATTTTTAGAGGTTTAAAGTACAGAGGTGGTCAAAAGTAGGTTTACAACTATAATACAATAATTAATAATTCAAGAATAATCTGTTTTGCATACTCATAACTGTAAACCTACTTTTGCCCACCCCATATATGATTGTTATTCTAAAATTTATTTTCTCATGCCCACCTTTCATACGACCCCTACAATTGTTTATTTTAATTTATACCTGAAGATTCTTTTAAACAGTAAATTATTTTGTTTCACTGTTTTAGGTAAAATACCACATACTACTCGTTAGTTCCTAAGAAGTAATGCTGTAATCCACACCCCACCAATTACCCCTGGAATGAAGAAATACATCATTGTTATACCTACACGCAACACCAAAATTTGAGGGGTCGGGGCACTGGCTGGGCTTTCACAAGATTATGTTAACATTATACATCTTTATCACCCTTTCACTGACTTTTAAAATCTAGCATCGTTCATTCTCCATGCAAAAGCATTTCTCAAATCTGATTTTATTTCATAGCAATCTTAGTAAATTAGAAATTGTATATTTAACCCCAAATGAACTTAAATTTATCAGATATCATCATAATGAAATGCTGTAGGTATATGCTGATAAATGAAAATTTATGAAGTGTTTTTTAAAAAACATTAACTACTTTGAAATAAGGAAGCCGATTTGCACATCTGCAGGTTCTTTAGCAGGGGGGCTGTGCCAGGAGTGCCCCAATCCCCAGGCACTTCCAGAGAGGTTCACCAGTTACAGGCTCTTGGCTCTCTCCTGGGGACTACACACCATTAGTGACTGGCACTATTATGTGCAGCAAGAAGTGGGGCTTTCCATGAAGCCAGACCAGTGGACAAATGCCAGGTCCTAAACTTCCTTAGTCAGGGCCCCATCTCATGCTCTCCAATCTTAGCTGTTTCTGGTTTTTGTTGTTGTTGTTGTTGTTGATGATGATGATGATGATGTTGTTGTTATTTTTATATACCTCAAAGCCAGAGAACCTAGGAATAGAGCATAAGTCATGAAACAAAATCCTCATATTACTCTCCTAATTTTCACAGGATAAACTTTTTACCACTTAGGACCATCTGAATAGATCTGATTGTGTCATAATTCTTAAACTAGTGAGCTCAGTTTTTTCATCTGCAAATGAGAGGATTATCACTGACTTCATAGGGACCCTCAAAAATGAGCCAGAGAACACAAGTGGTCATCTTGGTTTCGTTGTCTGGGGCTCATGTATTACTGAGAAAAAGAAGGCTGCTAAAAGTGGAAGAGAGAACAGCTCTCAGAGCCACTTTGCGTAAAGAAACAATCACAGGTAGAACAGACTACAGAACACCAGCAGAGACTAATTTGTATGAGTTTGTCTGCAGATGACTGCACCTGCTGCTCCTGACTGAGATTCTCACCTAAGAACCAATACGCACAGAGGCCCACTCACTGAGCTAAAACACCTACAACTCAAAGAAAGGCACACACCAAAACAAATCTAACTGCAAAGAAACACAAACAACTAGTCCCTTGGGTCCCTTGCAAGATACACACCAGTGTGCTGAAGGCATGTACAGTGAGAACTGTGCAGACTGAGCAGGGCTGGCATAGGGGGACACTGGGCAGGCAATGAGACGAGGAGACAGAAAGGACCACAGAAACCCACAAACTGCAAACCCATGATTTGCTGGTATAGTGAGAATATTTTTTCTTAACAAGCTCTGGGGATATTTCAACTTACCCAAATTGTCTGTAACTTTGGCCTTAATTACTGCACAGCATTGAATTGGCTCTCAAAAAAATTCCTAGTAAAGACCATTAATAGCATCTAGAGGTAATGTTCAGCAGTGGGAACCAGGGTTGCTCCTCTGCCTTCAACTATGATTTCACGGCTGAGGTAGGAACAGTACAAGATAAATCTACAAGAAAATACTCAATAGCAAGAAATATGCTACCTCTGTGAAGGCACTTCATATATTGGGTTGGCCAAAAAGTTCATTTTTTTTTATTAAGATGGCTCTAGTGGTGCTTAGTTGTCTTTAACTTCATTCCAAACAATTATTAGATTGTATTGTGACAGCTGTCATGATCAGCATGCATGAAAAAAAATCAAAACTGGTGAATTTTTGTGTAGCCATTTTAATACTGAAGATGGAAGAAAATAAGCAACATTTTCAGCATATTATGATTTCAAAAGAGGTAAAAATACAACTGAAAGGCAAGAAAAGATTTGTGTAGTGTATGGAGAAGGTGCTGTGACTGATTGTGTCAAAGGTGGTTTGCAAAGTTTTGTGCTGGAGATTTCTCACTGGACGATGTTCCACTGATTGGGTAGATCAACTGAAGTTGACAGATATGAAATCGAGACATTAAGTGAGAACAATCAACATTATACCACATGGATGATAGCTGACATAGTTAAAATATCCACATCAATAAAGTTACTGGTAAAAATGAAAAATATGTCTTTTATGGAAAAAACTAAATGGACTTTTTAGCCAACCTAATACTTCCCCAAACCTGCACCCTGTCAATCAACTCCACTACACAGATGCTATGCTTCTAAGTCATGTGGCAACAGGTATCCAAAAAAACGAAAAGGCAGTTCAGTTTTGTAAGAAACAATATATTTTATTTTTCTGACACCACAGCTCTGGTGAGTGGTTTTGTACCAAATTTAATGTAGGTTACACAGAACGTTTTACGCATGGGAGGAGAGAGGGGAAGAACCACAAAATTTAAAAAAATCCTGGGTAGCTTTTAGCATCTGTTTCATTCCCACATTCATAAAATTCATCTGGGAATTCCTAATAAAAGGAAAACAAAAAACAAGGTAGGCAGGGTAGGGTATATTAGGGAAGAAAAAATGGAAAAGATCCTCACGCATCCCAAAGACAGGCCTCTCCATCCAGAAGCCAGGATGATGCCTAGCACGGAAGGCGAGTTTTTGTTGTATTTCCCCAAAATAAAACCATGTATTGCAGCTGCCAAAGGGAAAAAGAGAGGAGGGAAGTGGGGGTCACCCATGGGGACACAAGGGAAGAAAACACCCTTAAAACCAAGGTGGGGAAGGACAGGGGAGGGAAAACCAGAGAAAAATGTGATGGTGGATTTGCGGACTTGGAGAGGGTGCTAAAGAGCACTTGAACTGAAAAACAAAATGCCCTAGACGTTATTTTTAAAAAGAAACATTTCCCCCTCCCCCCACCCTTTGCTGAACTTAGTTCCTTTTTTTTGTGCTTTTCGTTAATACTCTGCTCTGAGGTTGTAGTTTGGTTTTTCTATACACTGGAGTTGAAAGAAAATAGTCCAAAGGTCTGAAGATGGATTCTCCACCTAAAGTAAACAGCCCAGCATTCCTGTTCTCCTCTTGTCCCAAAGACTAAAGTCTCTGCTAAAATTCCTTTTACAATATAGTACAGTACACAAAATATAAAGCCCAAAGCAAAAAACAAACCAAAAAAGAATCCTGGGAGAAGCCAGTCCAAAGGACGTAAACATACAGAGAATGGTGCAACACACGACCGATGGCAATTCTAAAGCACAGCTACAGATTCCCAAAAGTAGGTGCCATCATGGGATACCCAAGTCCACAAAAATAATTTTTAAAAAATAAATCTTAAAAAAAAACACACCTGTTGATTAAATGAATCATTTGTTTTCAGGTAAATCCATACATTCTCGAGTTCCCCCCTCCCCCAAAGGAGCCCTCGGGTCTCTGTTCTCCTATTGCATGATCAACAGTCTCCTGGAACTCCCCCAAAGCAGCCCTCAGGACCTGAAATCTCATCTTGATAAGGATCAGCACATCCAATCTTAGCAGCTTAAAACATCATGTTTCCTGGATTGGCAGGTCCTTGGCTAAATCCACCCATGCCCACATCAGTGGCCATGCCCCGGGGCCTCATCTGTGGGGGGATCATGATGTTCTGTTGGGGTCCCATCATGCCCTGCATGGACATCATCATGCCTGGAGAGCCCACAGGCCCAGGGTGGGTGTAGAGCCCAGCAGGTCCCCGATCCTTGCCAGGAATCATGCCCACGGCAGCAGCTGGATTGCTCATCAGCGTGGGCTGGCCGGGCATTGTAGATTGTGCTGGTGACATCATCCGATGGTGAGGTCCCATCATGCCTTGCTGGAGAAAGGCGGGTGGTCTCATTGGGTTGTGTCCTGACATGGATGGAGCTGTGCCAAGAGGGATGTCCGTAGTTCCCACAGGCCCTGGGCCTCCCATGCCAGGTAATGCTAGTCCCATTCTGGGGGCTTGTTCGCCCATCATCCCCTGCATGTGCGAAAACCCAGGACCAGGGCCCTGGGGCTGTTTACGGCCTGGGACTTCACCTCGAGGGAAATATTGCAGTGTCTGGCTAGGCTTCTCAGATGGAATAATGCGAGACAGATCAAATTCAGGGATTCCGGTGGCTCCAGGTCGAATGACCTCCTGCAGATCTGGGTCTGTAAACACTGAAGGCATGCTATTCCCCAGGACAGCAAAGGAGTCAGGACCCCCTGGGCCTCCAGGCTTACAAAGTGCTGCATCAGCTGAACTCTGGGGCAGATTGCTGGGGCGGCCAAGGGGACCTTCCCCTGGGAAACCCATACCTCCTGGGAAGTTGCCCTGCCCCCCACTGGCGCCATTGTGAGGGAAAGGAACCTGCTGTGGAGGAGACTGTACTGGAGGGAAGCCCTGGGGAAAGCCCATTCGTCCTTGAGGTACCATTGGAGGCTCCTGGGACCCATGCCCCATGATAGGATTGTGTGACATCAAGCCTGGCCCCATTGGGACCCCATGAGGAGGTATGTTGGGTCCCATGGCATTCGGAGAGGGCATCTGATTGGAGTGAGAAAGTGGCTGGGTCATTCCCATTGGGCTCAGGGTTGGCATCGGGACCACGGGGTTTGGACCTGAAATTCGAGGATTCTGTGTATTAATGCCCATTCCTAGAAAAATAAAAATATCAAAGGAATCAACTTAACTAAAAGCAACTCAGAAGAACTGTAATAAATCAAATTAACAAAAAAATTATTGTGCATAAGATGTGCATGGTACCATACTAGGAATATATACAACACACTACCCCTGCCCTCAATAAGACTGTAACACATTTAGGGGCAAACAAAGCAACAGCTCAGCAAGACAATACATTATTGTCTTAAATTATATGACACAGAGTATGTAGAAGACAGCTAGGAAGAAAGTGCCCTATGTGAAAAGTTACAAATAAATATACAAATGAGTATACAATATTCTTCAATTAAAGACATTTAATATATAAGCAAACAATTTATCTAAGTGATTTAAGCATGGTCCTTTTTTGAGAAGGAGGATTAAGTAGTCCTATAAATCCAAGAATCAGAAATAACAACAAGGAAACCGAACAGGCCTTCATCAATTGACATTTGGCATTATCATTTTATACTGCCTTACACAGAAAGCATTGAAATGTTAAAGAAATGGTAACTTTGAATGAAAAATGAAAGCATGTAGGTTCTACCATATAGTCTGGGACATTTAAATATTTGGTATTTCTATGCAGTTACCACTCAGTATATAAGGATGGCGTTTATGCTGTCTACATAGCATATCTAACTTGATTAATTAGGATTGCTGATAAATAGAGTTCCTAGCAATCACAATGGCTGAAAAGTCATGGTCTCTCTGCGGATCACCTTCACCACCTCAGATGATTTCCTTTAGTGTTTGGTGAGATTTGGAGGGCAGGAGGTAGAGAGGAGTGAAGGAGTACAGGGATACAGAATGAAGGAATTTTCTCTCTAGTTCTAAGCAAAGTGCTTCTCTAGGAAATAGAGGCTTTCCACTGTCTGAAATCGATGGCTGCGTGTGGTTTGAGGCTGCCCTTTTAGGAAAATACTTGAGAATTAAAGATATTTCAATCAACATGTTAAAATTAAACTGCTTTCAGTATTGCTCCAGAAGGATCCCCCGAAAAAAACCCAGGTAACAGAAGTATCAGCACTTCTAAAAGGAACTGTAAGGAACCTGCTTTCTTATAAACACATATTGAATCAACCTAATAAAAAATTATTATTGTTATCTTCCCCTAGTCAAGACACTTTAATTCTATTGAAACTTAAATGGTATATTTTTCAACTTGTTGAATCTCCATCTATTGGGTCTATAGTTATCAAGAAAACATGCAATAAGTTTCTCTTGTCTACCACAACCTGTCTTCCTGATTTCTTACCTGGCATGTTATTCATTGATGGCAAGTTGGGAGAACGAGCAGGAGGGGAGTCGTCATCTGAGCTGGCCACAGTCTTGATAGCATCATGGTATAATGGGGTGGAACTGGGCATTGCAAACTTAGACATTCGAGACATCATAATGGACAGTGGGTTCTGGGACAGGGTTGGCTCTGGAGGCATAGTGTACGGTGTGCTAGAAGACAGACTTCCCGGGATATTCACAGAGGCAGACTGGCTGGCTGTAGGAGGTGGGGGGCCTCCTACAAGCAAAAGAAAACAAAAATGGGCAGGAAATTAGATTCCTTTTGAAGGCTAGTGGTCCTATAGTTATGAACTAGCAAGGCCAGGAATGAGACAGAGGAACAGGACAGTGTTATTAGACCCAGGACACAAATCATCAATCTTCTAGTCAAGCTCAGTACATGTGCTGAGGGAGACAGTGGTGTGATGTGGAGGTGACAGATCTGCAGAGGGGAAGACAAACACACCAAGAGTGCATTAAAAATATTAGTTCAAGCTTGGGAACACACGGTTTATCCACAATTATTTCACTGAAAAGAATGCAGAATAAGTGGATTGCTCCCTTGTGAGCTGCAGTTTTGAATTCAACTCAGGGATTAGTATGCTGTGAGGTCAGACTAGTGCTCTGACCTGAGGTACTAACCCATCACCCTACATACATTCTTGATTAATTTATACAAGATATCTGAATTAAAAAGGTCTGAAGGGCTATTCTACTGTACGGATTTTGTGAAATAAAACACAACAAACACTTTAGCTTATAGGGTAAATCTTCTATCTTATCCTGATTTTAGTCTTTCTCAAATGGAGACAGCTCAGACCTAGTATTAACAATTTACACCTCAGTACTCACCTTCCACTGACCACCTCTGGTCCCATTCACAACCACCATTATCAGTGAGAGCTTCTCCTAGCAGGAAAATACCAATAAATTGTAGCTGATCTATGAAAATAGCAGTCTACTAAGGAGCTTTAGTAACTGTTTCTGTGGTCAACATGCATTTATGAGAACCACTGAAGTCTCTCAGAAGACTCTTCTTTACTTGGGATTATATTCAGAATTTCTTGACACAAGGGTAGATCTAATATTTAAAGAAGATACATTTATCCAATGTTGACATTTTATTTTGTCAAAATGTGTTCACTGTGCAAATGCAAATTGTTCTGTGAAATTACAGATTTCCCGTTTCCCTTTTCCTGTAACAGTCCTATTTAGCAAATATATTCAGCAGTAAGAGCCCGTTTTCTTTGCCAGGATCAGAAACTTGTGCATAACCCCATGGAAATACTGGTCATGCACCCTGCCAACAAATATGTCCATCTGGGCAAAGGCTGCCTACCGTGGTTGCACAATCAAGTGAGGACACCAGATTTCTTAAAAGTAAATAAAACAGGCGTTTGCAATCTCTAGCTACAAGGTGCAACTGTGAGGATGTGAACATACTGACCTGACTCTACGCTTCCCAGCATGGCTGGGGAGGCCATCGTTAGGGGTGCTTTATGATTTGGAGGGATCCCAGGACTCTGAAGGGGAGGTTTTGGAGAGGAGGTCCATCCAGGTGATGGGGCAGGAAGTGATGGAGACTTGAGGTGAACAGGTGAAGCAGCAGCAGATCCCAGGACAGGTGGGGACTTAATGGAAGCAGCAGCAGCTGGGCCCGCCAGCATGCCTGCCAGCTGTGATGGAGTTTGGGGGGACTTGAGGTTCCCAGAGGGTGAGCCCAACATTGGTGACTGAACTTGGCGCATTGTGGGCGATTTCAAAGGGTTAATGCCTGGGGAATGCACCTGGCTGCCTGCCACAGATATATCCAAAGGCTTCCGCCCCAGGCCACGCTGAACTGGAGCAGCTGCATTGAGGCTAGTGGGGTTACTGGAAGGGTTGAGAGGTAGTGGTGGCATATGACTGAGCCGGCTGTTAGTCCTTTGGTCAGGCCCAACTGATTCTCTGAGATTCCGCAAGCCACTGTTGCTGCCTGGACCCTGAGACATGGGGAGGAACGGCCTGGGGCCCATGCCATACTCTTGCTGAGGGTGCTCGCCAAATGGCAGGGGTACCATCTTCTGCTGAGCAGGCAGCATGTCTCCGCCACCAGGGCGTAATTTCATCATCTCCTCAGGGCCCGCCCCAGCCTCTCTCATCTTCTGAGGTATCATCTGAGAGTTGGATCCCATGTTGATGTTTAGACTGACCTCTCCCTTCATCCCACTAGGAACCACCCCAAATTCAAGTTCCCGACCAGGGCCCATCTGTGGAGGCATTCCTTTTGGAAAGTCACCCCGGGAAGGACTCAGAGGGCCCTCAACTGGTATTCGAGGAAAAATGGTATTATTCCCAGAATCAATATGTCGCTGGGAGCCTGGGATCATCCTATTCATTTCCATGCTGGGCCTGATACCATCTATGCTTATCCCTGGAGGAAGACCCAGCTGTTTCTCTGCCAGTTGCTGTTGAAAGATCTCTTCAGACAATCCCTGGGGATTGGGGAAGCGCTCCCCTCGGCCAGGACCACTGAAGATGCCCTGACCAGGAGGGAAGTTTCGACCATCTGGGATTTTTGGCACATCATCTGGCCAACTGACTCCAGAAAGACCTGGTCTAGATGCTGGGTTGGGGATATTTGGCCCCTCCATTTCAGAGTTTATCATCCCTGCAAAGCCAGGGAGGCGCATCTGGCTCCCTGGCATGTTGGGGTGGGGAGCTATGCCCCTTGGGGGCAGAGAATGTGGCATGTTGATCCCATCAGCAAATGGCTCTGCACCCCCAGGTCCCCAGCCTTCACTGGGGGTCATCTGGTAAGGAGGGGGAGGCCCTCGAGCCACTCCTCGAGGCCCATGCTGATGGATCATCATGTCCTGGAGGGAGCACTGCTGCACAACCACTTGTTCCTGCTTTCTCCTCTTCTCTTCATAAAACTCCTGCTGCAATTTCAGCCAAGCTATCTGCTCAGGGGTCATATGATCCAAGTGGTCAGGTCCCATGGGCCCAGACTGAGAGTTCATGGAAGATGGAACCATTTCATCTGGAGAAAAGGGCACATCTCTATGTCCTTGAGAACCAAATGGAGTTCCCACATCTGTCCGGGGCCCAGGTCCCTTACCTAGGCTTTGGGATTGAGCCATCATGGCCTGTATTGGGCCTTCTGTTTTTTTCTGAGGTCCATCTAATACCCCAGTATTCTGCTGGGGTCCTCCACTTTGTCCTCCTGTGAATTCTTTCTCATCAGGGAAAAGCATTCGTTGGATATCTCTGAGTGTTTGTAAGGAGCGCTCCCGGTGCTCCAGCTGTTCCTGAGACAGTCCATCAGGGTTCTCTCCCAGTGTTGGGGGCTCTCCACTGGACACTGGTGGAGGCGGGGGGGCTTTGGAATCTGCTGATGAGCTACTGCTCCCCTGAGAGACAGGGGTCACTGCTCGGTTGTTGGGCGTCAAATTAGGCCCGGTACCATCTGGGGGCAGTGGAGTGGAGCTGGCAGGACTGCCTACAGAAGAAATCAGTTTGTTTTCTACTCCAGGACTATCCCGGTCAAGGGCCCGAGGGGGCGCAGCAGGCTTGGGTGCTGGTGCCGGAATGGGTGGAGTTGGCTGTAGTCTGGTATTCTGGGAAGAATTCTGGTCCTGGCTGGCTGGAGCTGAGGGCTGTTGTGTGAGAGGTTTCATGTCATTCCGAAGAGCAGATATCTGTGTGTTCTGAAGATAAACGAGATTTAAAAGGTAAAAATCACCGGTAAATTGAATAGAAAGGCAATTAAAACAGCAAGATATGCTGTAAAGGACTCATATCAATCACACAAATCTACCCTGACACTTGCTGTAAAATTGCTTGTGTACAATCCCACTTTGGACATGGAGACATTTTTTTTTTTTTTCTTTCACTTTACTGTCAAATGGCACTGTCCTCCCCTGACTGAAGATTAGATTTCAATAACTTTATAAGCATGCCAGGGAGAGCCACTCTGCCAAAGTGATTATGTTTGAGCATCTATTTCAAGGCACAGGTTTGATATCACATGTCTACTATGTGTTTCTGATTCGGGGCAAGATTAGTTTCTTGGTATGTGGGAGGTTGTACCTAACACCTTTTTCTTTCCTTGAAAGTATAACTAACTCTATATGCAGACATCTCAATCAAAAGGCCTGATGTTTTCAACTGAAAGAGAAAGTACTTGTTATAGCCCCATCCACTACCAGCCAGAAGCCACAGGCAAGGCCACCCCATTTCAGTGTCTCTTCTGGCAGAGTGATGACCAATGTACTCCTCTCCTTGAGTTTCCAGAGAGCCTGGCATCTCTGGTTTCTGTTTTCAGTTTGTGATCACTGACTCTATATTTGATAAGAATTTACATTAGCCGTAGCAAGATAATCTGCAGGCAGGAAGTGTCTGTGGAGAAATATGAGGCTATCTAGCTCATGGTGTCTCTTTATCTGTTCTTCCCAATGGATAGCAGACTGCCCTTTTTACAGGCTGGATGATTGCCTTATTATTGTTAATTAAGTAGCAATGCATACTGAGTCCTTGGTAAAAGCATACTCACCTACAGCAGGTGACATGAATGCTGTTAGTACTTGGAAGAAGGACATGCATGTTCTGGGTCTAAACTTTGGCATTGCTTGAGGTACTAAGGAACAGAACTGACCAGCCTACAAACACCACCTCAGAGATCTTTCACCAGCCTCCAGGGAGCCACATGATCCCTTTTTGTTCATTTGCTCCTACCTGTTCACTTAATCCAGTCTATATTTCCAAAACCCTAAGGATCTTGCTTACCTCTCCATCTCCTCTCTGGAATGTTTACCTGTGTATCTCTGCATAGGAACAGTTTTTGTTGCACAAACACAAAGGCACATTTTTTAAAAATTATTTTATTGTTGCTCAAGTAGTCATCTGCATTTACTCAAAGGCACATCTTTGAATGTTCACATTCTGTGACTGTGTATAAGTGTTTTTCACTTGCAGGTATCCACGCACATCCATCTGCAGAGACTGGTGTGGGTCAGGATTGGCTGAGTCTATAGGACTCTGTATGGTCAAAGTGTTATCCACATCTCTGACTCTTTAAGTTGACTGTGGGGGTTACCTTCATTTCCTTCCAGTGCCATTTTAAGTTTGGTTTTGTCAGCCAAGTTTTCTTTGCTAGGGGTGGGCACTGATTTCAAATAAGGTGACTATGACAGAAGAAATATTTGAGTACCAACCTTTCTTATACTTTTTTCTTTTATTTTGTATCATCACCCGATGACATTTTTTTCATTGCTTTTAGAGAGAGAGGGAGGGAGAGAAACATTGATATGAGAGAGAAGCGTCAATTGGTTGCTTCTCTCACAGGCTCCCTGACGGGATTGAACCTACAACCTAGGCATGTGCGCTGACTGGTATGGAATCCACAATCTTTTGGTTATAGGACAACTTCCCAAACAACTGAATCACAGTGGCCAGGGACAGTACCATCCCTTTCATTTTAGATTTGGAGCAATGGTGATTTGACTATTCCTAATTTCCTATTTAACTCCTTTTCTGATTTAATTTTATCATCAAAGAAGGTGGAGGAAAAAACTGTATTAAAACCTATCATTAAGCCCTGACTGGTGTGGTTCACTGGGTTGGGCATCATCCCACAGACCAAAGGGTCACTGGTTCAATTCCCAGTCAGGGCACATGCCTGGGTTTCAGGCCAGGTCCCTGGTTAGGAACATGTGACAGGCAACCACACACTGACGTTTCTTTCTCCTTCTCTTTCTCCTTCCCTTTCCCTCTCTCTGAAAATAAATAAATACAATCTTCTTCAGAAAATCTGTCATTAAGTCAATAAAATGTTGAACTGCATTGTATCCTATGCATCCTAAGACAATATAAAATTTTAATTTATGTAAGTATAAATTAAAAAACATATATACAGATAAACACATATTTTAAATATTGGATATGTCCATCTTCTGTCCTTACATAGTAGAGATGCATGCGGAAAATAAAATTTCTTTTTCAAGTCTAGGGAAACCCAAACTCTGTTAACAGAGAGGAGCTTTGTTGATATACAACATATACAAAATGTCATCTATTTTATTTTGAATTGTCACTTCAGTCATTTATTGCCATTTAACTTTTCCCATGTTCAAGAGTAATCCCAGTATTAGATGTTTTGCTTCCTGAAAGCAGAGACTCTCTTGAACCTCCCAGTGTCCCCATAGCATTCAGTGAAATGCCTTAACAATGCCAGACACAAAAAATATCTTTTGGTTTAATTTGGAACACTACCTATGTTAAAATAACCACTGTATATTTTTTCTAATGTAGTTTATGTTAAGTGCTTTAAGTTCCAGGCAGGAAACAGACTAACATTTGTTATAATTTTGAAAATATCAAGCAATCAAAAGTATCGAATACTTTTAATTACTCTTATTTTGAAATAAATAAGAATCATTTTAAAATTACCAAGACTCTGATTTATTTATGACCTTATGATTCTATGACTATGATTTATTGGCATGTACTTCCACTATTATAGTTTTAGTTGTTGCTTTTTTCTGTTCTTCATCTAACTCGAGTGTTTTTTTTTTAAATCCTGCTTTAATTTAGAATTTAGATTTTCCCAGAGATAGTTACATGAAAGAAATCGTAAGATGTCTATCTAACTCCTTTTTTATTTTCCATCTTTTCCCTCCTAGTAATTGATCAATATTACCAGCTGGCTAGTAGAAAAGGCCAGTATAGTGTGATAGGCCTCAAACCACAATACCAAATTTAGGTTAAATGCCCAGAATGTAGTTTATAACATCAAGACTATTGCCCTATAGATGACATTCTCCATCTCCCACCTTTAGTCAGAACCTTTAAATCATTATATCAATTCCAAAACGACATACCAGGGGGGCTGTGCTTCTCTCTACCTTGCTGTTTGAGATATTCTGGATGTGGAAAGAGACAATTGTTTCAACCTGGCCCTTCAATACCGCTTCCGCAGCTCTGCAAAGACAGAAAGGCACACACAGAGGCTTGTTTCTAGTTCACTTACTCTGAATCCAAAGCACTTTCACCCCATACTGAACTTGTAAGAGGGAGGAAGGAGAAGTATAGAGAACCACCAGAAATGTTGAAGAGATCAACAGAAATAGGTTATCATTATACAAGGGGGGGCCCAAAAAAACCCCTGCAATTTATTTATAAAAAAGTATGTATTTTTTCTTACATTTTAAACTTCAGTCACCTTCAAAGTACTATCCATATGATGCAAGGCACCTATCAAGACTTTCTTCCTTTTTGGACTTGTCGATTTTGATCCCTTTTAAATGCTTCTGCCATTTTTTGTTTCACCTCAGCAAAATGTTTCCCTTTGAGGACTTTTTCATTGGGGGGAAAAAAAAAGTTGCTTGGGGCAAGGTGAGATCAGGTGAATAAGAAGGGTGGGGTACAGGGGTCATGCCCTGTTGGTCAAAAACTGCTGAACACTCAGTGCAGTGTGGGCAGGGACGGCAGGTGTGCTCATAAATCTCCCATCATGAAGTGGGCAAAGGTGTTAAAAGAGTCTTCAAAAAAATTCACTGAAGCCTAATGTAGCCACTCACAATGCACCACCAGTGCTGGTGCACTGATACAGAAAGGTTCCTAGAACACTCATCTAGTGGGGGCAATCCTGTACTACAAGGGGCATGGCCTCTAGAAGATAATTTGTTTTGGGGGAGCCCCCCCTCATATTTCTACCATTTACCATTAAACTTCTTGAAACTAAAAGATAGCCATTAGCAAATCTCAAAAGAGACATTAAAAAAACCCAAGATTTTCTCCCTCAAACCAGTACGCTGTGATGGGTATTTTATAGAGAAGCCTAGTTCGAAATCCCAACCTGAGAAGGGTGAGCATGAAATCTCATTGTCAGGATGGGCGGGGTAGGACAAAATGGCGGCTGAACTATAACCCGGAAAAGACGGCGAACGTCAAACCAGGGTGCAAAGAGAACCACCAATGGTATATTGCCGCTTTGTTCAAAGGGGACCGATCCCCAGCTCCCACGAAGAGAGCCAACCAAGATAAAACCCCGCCATATTCCCTGCTTGGGGTGACTCCCCCGGCATCACTGTGTGGACTGGAGAACCTCGCCTAGGTGCACAAACCTCAATAAAGCTCTATACTGCCTAACTGTGGCTGATTGGCATTTATTCCTCAACGGAGCCTAAGAAAACCTTTCACTCATAACACCTAATGATACTAAGGCTGTCAAAATTCACTTTGTACATTAATTTTAAAATCTTAATTGAAAAGAAAGTCAGAAAACTGTATGTAGGCTATTTTTATATTTTTAATAAATAAATAAGTAAAAATCCATTGTCCATCCATCCACCAGAAACACATGTACCAAAATGTTCAGAGTAGTTATCTTGATGAATTCCAGAGATATTTTTCTTTTTAGTTACTTACATTTTTTAATTATTCCAAAATAGACATGTATTTACTTACATCATTTTTAAAAAGAATACGAAGCTATAAAAAAGTATATGGCATAATCAATCCCTTTTGTGTTTAAAAAGGTATATATGTATATTTGCATAAGCACAAAATATTTCTGGAAGGAAAGCCAAGGAAGTTATCATTGTGGCTGCCTCTGTGAAGCAGAGCTGGGGAGGTTTTATATTTTATTTGACCTCTTTCTATGCTGTTAACTTAAGTGTGGGGGATGGAGGGAGAAAAGGATCAATAAGAACTTAGGTGCCCAAATGTGCAAGCCAAGTCAACAGCAAGACACAGCCATCAACTTACTTATTGGCCATCTCAGTAGAAAACACATACACCACTTTGGCTGGAGTCTTCTGAGCAGGTGTGGGCTCTGGGACAGTAGTCTGGCCATGGGAGGGGGTAGAAGACCTGGGAGCCGTAGCATTTGACGGGGTCATCGAGTGTGGTGTGTGTTGTGAATCCTGGGACTTTATATGGTCAGCAGAATTACATTCTGAAAGAATGAAAAGATTCATGTCATAGAAGGAATAAAACTCTCTTCTGCCAGCATATACAAATTTCTAACACAAACCCACCTTGAGAATTTTAAGGAGGAAGTACCTTGCTAAGAGGAAACCTCTTTTACTCATAAAAAACGGAAATAGGCTTCTCTCTAAATGACTAATTATAAAACATTCTCCCCCCATCTCCTCTACCATACATCCTTCAGATAGTAGCATAAACGTCTCTTCTTCCTGGAAACCTCTTTGGAACCTCTTGGACTGGACCAGATACCCCTGTTAGTTGAACCCAGAGCCCCTGATTTCTCTTATTTTAGCATTTAGCATTTTACAAATGTTATCGAGATTGTTTAATGGTCTGTCTAGGTGCACTCAAATCCTTCAGGAGAGCAGCTGTATCTGTCTTCCTGGCCATGGCACCACCCACACCCAGCACAGTGCTGGCACTATTAACAGGCTTCCCACAAACACCTGAGGGAGGAAGGAAAGACAGCTGAATATTCACCCAGGCTTTCATTTCTAATTTGGGTTTGAGAATCACACTTCCACTTCTTGAATACTAACTTCATGTTCTGACCTGCAGTTAAAGACTTTTTCTAAAATCAGTAGAAAAAAGGCCTAAAACCACAGCCACTGGTTCCATATTTTTGCTGGATCGCTCCATTTTTGTGCCGACCTGATCTCTATCACATGTAGCCACTCACTCCTGCCCCACTGAGATCAGCTGTGACAAACTTAGACTAGTGCCAGGACTTCCCCTTGTGCCTACAACTCTGGCAAAGTGGCAACCAGACAGCACAAAACCCACGTTTTGGAGGATTAATCTGATGGAGAAGAAAAGGAAAGGCTAGAAAAACTGCTCCAGTGTGGGCCACTTGCATTAACTAACTGGAGCTACTTGGCTTGATACTGAAGCACATCCATCAGAACATGGTTAGGGTCATGGAACATGTGACCATAAACCCCCAAAACCTGCACATCCTTCAGAGCAAGAATTCCTCAATTAGGTGGTTCCAAACTATTCTTCAGTACAGAAAATTGGGAAGAAGCAGTTCCATCTTAAACTGCAAACTCCTAAATCTGACACCTACTCTCCTCACTTGGCTATTAGGTTCTCCAACATCCACCAATGTCAGAGGCTTTCCCTCAGGAATACCTATATCCCTCTGAGTCTCAAAGATCTTATAGACATACCTTTAATGTCAGAGTCATCGTTTGGAGTCTCAGGATCTCTCTGATCAAAGGAGTCGGCGGAAATACTTCGCTCCCTTTTCCCCTTGCCCTTGGCAACATTTCCAGCCCCATTCTTCAGCCCCATGCTCCCACCTGGGCCAGGGAGCGCTTTAGGGGTATGGCCCCCACTCTTGGAGTCACAGGGGGATGGCTGGGATTGGCTGGCTGAGCCCCCCTGTTTACCCTGATTGGAGAATTTGGAATCCAGCTGGGGGTTTCCAGATGGGGACATCACTGTAGGGGGACGAACCATCACCTCCTGCTTTGACTTAGGGCTACTAAAAGAGACAAATAACAAAGGGAGATCAGACACTGGATATAGCTGGCCATCACAAATTAGGGGGAAGCAGAAGCAGTGGGGTGATTACTTGAAGCCTCAGTACCCACTCCATGTTTCACCTTAGCAACTTGCTTGTTCTCTACACCCCTGCTCCCATCTCAGAAAGAAGGACCAAATAGAATGGCCTGCCACATGGAGACCCATCTCTAGGGCTTCTGTCAATAAAGGACAATGGTACACAGAGTCTTACACTAAGACTAGTGCAGAGTAAACAAATAGGCATCATGAAGATCAAAATACTACCCAGCCCCGAACCCCTGGCAGCTGATGACATGGGACAGCTGCAACGGGAGTCCAGCTTCCCTGCTGGAAAATACAAGCAGGTCCAGAAGAGTGTGGAAATCCTCTGTGACTGCCAGGTTAGGAAAACCCTCCAGATCTCAACCCCCACCTCACCAATAGGCAGCATCACACAGAGCAAGTACACTAACCCCTACCCCCAGGGAACTAGGAAAAATTCTTGTAAAATGTCAGTTTAAGTGCTATGGACCAAAGGAAAAAGCTTCACAGTCCAGGGGCCATTGTTTTAGTTCAGGGACCTTAGTTCTCCTCACGATTCCAGGCCTCAGTTCCCTCATTTACCAAGTTGAGCACATTGTACTGAGTAGTCTTTAAGGTCCTTTTATTTGTGCTTTGGTGAGGAGAGAGTGGTAAGGAGAAGAGGTCAAAGGATGATGGACAAAAGAATAGCAAAGAAAAACTTTGAACATAAATGTTGCCTGTTTATTATCCTTTTACTGTTTACTTATCTATTTTCTCTTCCTTTCCCCATTTGGTTTCATTTACTTCTAGTTCCACACATCGGTCCCCCTACAACATCCCCAAGTGATCACAGGCACAGCTCTTGCCCTTACCTCTGTGTGTTTCCTGACGGAGAGTTCCTCACTTTTGGGTTACTGGAATGCATTGATTGAAATCCTGAGCCTGCAGTCACGAACAGGGACAGGCTCCCCGAGTTTGTCTCGGGCTACAGCAGAAATGGATACTGAGGGCAGTGGCAGCGGCCCACTGCTTGCTGGGTGTGTCCCTTAGTGCTGGCCACCTGTATGCCTTTTTCCTCTTTGTTTTCCTCTGCTGTGGAAATGGGTCCTTTCCCCTTGCAGCTCCAGCATTCTCTGGGTGTGTGCCTCCTGCTGCCAAAGGAAAATCTCGCATCTCCAGGGCACACTATATGAAGAGTCCACCCAGAAAGGAATTGGGCAAAAACACAGAGACATAGAATACCCTTAGAACAGGATCAAGGCTAAAGCACTAGCCAACTCGACAACATAGCAGCTAGATCATTCCTCAGCTTCCATCAGGGTTAAAGGACAGGGTGATGTTCATATTCTGGCCAAAAGGCTCTGGTACTAAAGCAGCTGAAGAATGACTAAGACTTTCTGCCAAGCATACCAGCCTCCCACCCAAGCATCATGTACCAGGCACTTGCAAGCAGATACGAGAAAAACATTTTTATCTTGAGCCACATATTCTCTATTACACTTTTCTACTTCCAAATACAAAACCCTCAAAAACTTGAGTTTTTACTTTTTCAAAACAATGCTTTGAAAACCACGGGTTCTCCAAATCCATAGCAAATATCTGGTATTTCACCTTTGATGACAAACAATGCAGCCGAAATGGAACAAACCCATCCCAACTTCAAACCATGAAACAAATTAATCTATGCTTATATTCTTAGAGCTTCAGGGTGGGGAGACGTTAAAGGAGATACTTCTGAAATCAACTATAGAGCCAATACTAAATACATCAGTTATTTTCTCTGATTTCCATGATCTTTCTATTAAGTTATGTCAAGTACATGTCTTGTGTTCTCACTGCTTAATGACAGGGATTGCAGGCATGGGTAAGCATGGGAATGATCCATAATGCTGAAGGTAAAAGAACACCTTTGTAGGCTATGATATTTTAGAACCAATTTGCAAGGCTAATTTAAAGTATGAAGGTCAAGAAAATATTCCCAAACATAGGCAGAGTACAAACGAGAAAGCCCTTCATTTAGGGAAAAGATGGTCTCTGTGTAACCACTGTTCCTTTACCTCCCTCCCTGCCTTCTGATATTTCACCAGTGGTGTATAGGACTAAAGAAAAAGGATATTAAATACAGGATAATGGCTAAACAATCAAGGGAGTTAGAAGTAGCTCAGGTGTTACAGCTTACATATACTTTGGGAGACTTAAGAACTGGACTAAAATTGGGAAGATTAGTTATATTTGAGGTTTTGGCACTGTGTATGGTTACTGTCAAGTGTGATATGTCTACTTCTTCATTTAGAAATGTGCAATAGTTCCAGCTATTTTACCTGAGACACTGTGAAAGGAATATATGGAAGTCCATATATGGAATATATGGAGGCACACAATTACATTCTTTTCTTTTTACGTGAATAAAACGCTATGAAATATTTCTATGTTGACCTTAGGGAGAAAGTATCTCCTAAAACATTTTGGTCTTAATTATATTTAAGGTTGTATTTTTATCCCCTACCACCTTCCGTATTCCCCACCCCCCGCAGATTAGATTATAAAATTGATTGTAGTGGTCAAGTTTGACATACACAATCATAAACCATTTTGTAACTTCTCACTAAATCACTGGTAAAACAGACATAGCAAATGCATCTTGAATGGAGAAAGCCATCAGAAAACATTTACCTCAAGAAAAAAAAAAGCTGTTACCACCTATATAGTCCCTTTCTGTAACTTCTTCTGGTACTTTCTGTCTGCATCATACATTCTAGCACTCAATCATATGTTGCATTGAATAGTTTTATGTGTATACTGTACAAACACTATGTTCTTTGAAGAAAAAACCTTGTTTTAAAGTTCTTTGATTTTTTAAAAGTACATTTTATTGACTATGCTGTTACAGTTGTCTCATTTTTTTCTCCTCCCCTTTATTCCCCTCCACCCTGCACCACCACTTCTGCACCAGCATTCCCCCAACTAAGTTCATGTCCATGGGTAGTACATATAAGTTCTTTGGCTTCTACATTTCCTATACTATTCTTAACCTCCCCCTGTCTATTCTGTACGTACCATTTATGTTCTTTATTCTCTGTACCTTTACCCCCACCCTCCCCCGCACCCTGCTGATAACCATCCATGTGATCTCCATTTCTGTGATTCTGTTCCAAAACACTTTTATTTTCAAAGTAGGGCTCTTTGCCCTAAGTCATCTTTTTACCATTACGTTATGAGTGGAGAGACCCACAGAAGGCTGAAACAAGCATGTAGGTTCACCTAGTGATGGGAAAATACAGGTGTTTCAAGCCCTAATCCATGGGAGTAGTTGAAATGTCACCACAGCTTTAGCCTTCCTGACACTTAAAACAACTAAGCAAAAAATCTGCCAAGTATCTTATCACATAGTTCTAAAGAATAAAATTAGGCTCTTCAGCTCCTACATTTGCAGGCTGGTGCTCAACTGTTTACTTTTAAGGACTGGAAAAAATCTTTAAAAAAATGGTTAAGAGTCAGAGAAAGATTATTTTTCCCAATGTAACTAAATCTCCTAACTCCTTAGATCTATATATACGTACTCCTCTTTTCTTCTTAAAAAATACTCCTGGCTGGCGTAGCTCAGTGGATTGAGTGCGGGCTGCGAACCAAAGTGTCGCAGGTTCGATTCCCAGCTAGGATACATGCCTGGGTTGTGGGCCATAACCCCCAGCAACCACACATTGATGTTTCTCTCTCTCTATCTCCCTCCCTTTTCTCTGTAAAAAAAATAAATAAATAAAATCTTTAAAAAAATACTTAAAACACTTAGTATGTGTCAGTCATTCTCCCAAGCATTGTCCATATATATTCACTCATTCACAATCACCCCAGAAAGCAGGAACCCCTGCTATTCCTATTTCACAGATGGAAAGATTCACTCTCTTGGTTTCCAAAATGGCACACTTTCCTAGGCTTCTGCCTACCACTCCAGTCCTTCTTTGCTTCCTTTGCTGGCCCCTTCTCTATGCAATTTCTTCAGTTTAAAGTTCCCTAGGACTCTACCCTGGGTTCTCTTCTCTTCTCATTCTGTCAGTTCTCACCATGACGACAACCCCATTCTTATATCTCCGCCTATAGACCTATAAGCGCAACTACAATCTGGCATCACCCTCAACATCTCAAAGTTAACAAGATCAAAAATTGAGTCTTCTTCTCTATCTAGCCTCCCTCCCAAGAACATTTTTCCCTTGATATTTCACATTTTAGTAAATGACACCTTCATCCACCCACCTGTCAGTAATGTGGGGTTCATTCTTGACACCTTTCTCCCTTATTCCAACCTAAATACTAAGTTTGAATATTTTTGCTGAATTAAGTCTCAGCCTCAGTTGTTTGTTCTTCAGAGAGAAAGGATACCTGAAAGCCACTGATCTGCATGAAATTCTCCATTATACTCTTTTCAGAGCATCCTGTGTTCTTTTACCTTTGCAACATTTTCCATGTTTTGTAATTATGTGCTACATTCATCTCTCTCACTAGGCTCCATGAAGGCAAGGACCAAGACTGGTATGTTTATCCCTGTAACCCCAGCATGTACCATAGTATCTGGCACATGGTATTTGCTTAGAAAATATTTGTTGAATAAAAATGGAAAATTTCCCCCAAGATCATTTTTCTAAGTCAGGCATGGTTTCTAGTGTTATCATCCATCAGGCTACTCACCAAACCCCCCAGGGTCACGATACTGCAGTGCTCATCCTGGAGATGAGAAGCTGGAGAAGTCCAGGAGCCCCTGGCTCAAAGATGACCCTCCTCTGGATGAGAATAAAGTAAAGAAGAAAAATTCCTAAGTGGATTTAATTGCTACTGAATACCCAAAGAGAAGGGCAGGTTCTCTATTTAATCTAGAATATGAGTTTAAGAGGAAGTTGTCATCTCCCATGTAAACAGAATGAATATAAAGGATATATTACCCAATCAGTAAATATTTCAAGGCCCTGTGACTTTCCTTCCTTCCCAATTGCACACTGGATTTTCAAAGACTGGAGAAATAGTAAGTACTTACTTCTTGTAAGTACTGACTTCTACTTTTTAAATTTCTGGGCATTTAGTAGAAAAAAGAACTATTTTTGCTTCTGCACATTCCTTATTAATATAGAGAATCGAGAACTAACTGTAAAAGTGAGACTAAATTCCAGATACACTTTTGAATTCAGAAAGTGAATACCATTCACAGCTCCTCCCTACTCTCAACTGTAATTCTGCATGGTGAGCATTCAGCAAGAAAATTTATTTTCATATACTTTTTGGGGAAGATAGGGCTGAACAACTGGACCACATGATTTCCTTTGCTTGAATGCCTACTGTGTGCAAAATGCTATCCTACGTTGAGCTATATAAGTCAATAAAAGACTGAAGTTCTAGTCAAGTAAAACAATGTCCAACAAGAGTCCTTGTAAATTAGAATTATATCACTGAGCCTCTCCCTTTGCCCAGAATGTATAGTTGTGAAATTGCAAGGAAGAGACAAGTTCTAGAGTATTCTAAGGCCAAATTATTTAGGAAACGTTAAAAGAAGGTTCTCCAAGGTTGCCTGAAGTTGTAAATAAGTTTACAAATTAATCTAACCAATGCCAGAATCATCTCTATGATTCCAATTTCAACTCTTCCAATGATGCTTTCCCACTTTCCTGCTCTAAAAAGTCAAGTTTATTACAACTATGTCATATTTAACAATTTTTCTAGGCTAGGACCATTGCTCCATAAAAGGCATAGCATCAAACTTTTAATGTGGAACTAAAAGGCCTCAGGGTTCCATTCCTCGCTCATTCTTAACTTCTGACATGCCAAATACTAAAAGGCTTCCTCACAGAAAAAGTACACAATAGAAAGAACCAATCTTTCCACATGTGGTGGAAAAAAAAAAAAACTATACAATTGGCATGTACAGAAAACGTTGGTACAAACAAAACACTACTTTGTTCTCATATTCACAGGGTAAAAGTGTATATCTACCATCCTTAAAGCTAACAAACTTTAAGCAAGCATATAAAAAATGTGTATCAAGCTAAAGCACTGACAAAATGTAAGCATTCAAAAATGAATTTCAACTACCATCATTTAGAGTAATAGGCTCCTCAAAGTAAAATTTCAGCACAAATGCTCTTTTTCTAAAATAAAATTCTCGAGTCCCAGCTACCCCCAAGAATCCATGGCCCCACAGTCTTATATACACAACACTATTATAACACTGATAAAATGTATCCCTCTGATGTACAGGCAGGGGAACCCCTGGAAAAAAAGTTCATCATCTCAGCACCCCACAACCCCCAACAGAAACTCAATAAACGCAGCTAGATAAGTCAGGCTGACCTAAATGCAGGTGGATCCATGTAGAATAATGACCTGGGGCTTGCACATTGCTACATTGCCTCAAAGTCACACCAACCTATTATGACTTGACACATACCTGTTTAGCTCCTCACCACCTGCCTTTTCCTATGAGGTGCATTATTGCACAAGGCCCTGGTCACAGAAAAGTACAGAAAAGTATAAGATAACTGCACTGACAGTTCTGCCTGGCATTTCAGATGACCTCTGCCTTGGGAACTGCTATAATAATAAACACATGCAGTTTTAACTTACAAGAGACTCTACAGAAAAATACACAAAAAATACAACACACTCAGACTAAATCCCAGAAGTAACAGGCTTATCATTAGGCTCTTTACCTTTCGAGAGGTCCAATTTGCTATCTCTTCTACATTGGGACAAAGGAACTTTTCCAGGAATGATCTCCACCTCCCACACAGATGGGAAGTTTTAGGTCAAAGTGGAGTGACACCAGTTAGTCCCACATTTAGTCCTACAGGGATGAGAAGAATGGAAAATTTCATACTCCAATTCACAACAATTGCAAAAAAAAAAAAAAAACCCCAAAACCAACAACAACAAAAAAAACACCACACACCAATTCCCCAAAGCACTGAGAACAAAACAATATTTGGAATGATTAGGAAGGTCTAGGTCAGGGGTGTCAAATTCATTTTCACCGGGGGCCACATCCTTCAAAGGCAATAATTTTAGGACTGTATAAATGTAACTACTCCTTAACTATTAAGGAGTTGAAATCACATTCGGCCCTTTGAAGGCAACTGCGAGGCTGATGTGGCCCCCTGTGAAAATGAGTTTGACACCCCTGGTCTAGGTCAAAAATAGGAAAGGAAGGCAAACCACTAAAATTCAAAATGCAAACTGGAGCACTACAGCCCAAATCCATCCCAATCAAGACTTGGGAAGTTTAGAAACAGCAAAATCCACCAGATACAAAAGCCTCATTCTTGTTGTTTTTGACTTTCTCCACAACCAAAAACAGTCACCACTGGTTGCAAAGTGGCCTTTTATTTCATATCTTTTCTATGCCCTTTCTTTTAGCATGGAGGAGATGCTGAGAAAATATTAAAAAGCATAAAATGCAAGTGGCCATAAGATAACTTAACTTTCAAACATCAGTTGATCTAGAGAGGAATTTTTCACCTGGGATCTACTACTTCAAGGGATCTGTGAAGAGACTTGCAGGTGGAGGGGAGCTGTGAACTTGCTGAGGAAAACTTTCATCTTCATAGTCACCAACCTCTAAGTAAAACTTAGCACTGCCTTTAAATGTGAACACAGGTGACAACCGGTGTTCATAGTATTAGCAATCCGGTGACTATGACACAAAAGAAACCACAAAGACACTTTCACATCACATTACAATTGTTGCACATATGGCCACATAGTATTTACACTCATGACTACTTCAAAATTATAGTATCATTAGACCTGCTGCTACTTTTTGCTATTTACTGTTATAAAGAAGCATATAAATGACTGTATCACACCTATTTAACATTTTAGGAACTGTTTTCATGTCATCTGTAATTCTATTTTATGCATTTAAAAAGACATAATTATCAGAAGGGGTCCTAATGATTCATTAGATTGCTGAAGAGGTACATGGACATAGATGGTTAAGAGTCCCTGGTCTACAGCAAATAAAATTTCTAGATCCTGATATCATAGTCATCAAGGCAGACAGACAAGTAAATCATTCCACCAGTATTATTTCATATTTGAAGAAAATTAAGCCACCAAGAGACCAAGTAACATGTCCAAGGTCACACAAATTTAGAATTGGTATCAATCTCAGGTTAGCACTCACAGCATGTATATTCCCACTCTTCCACAGGGACCTTTGCAATAGGGACCAACAATTGTACATTCTTAAAATTGTTGTCACTATTTCTGTCTTGCCACTAAATGGGGAACAAACATCACCTCTCAAAACTAATAAAGAACCAAAACCCAGACAACAGAACAAGACAGATGTACAAGCTACTCCTTTTTGTCCCTTAATCGAGTGTGCTAATAATTGCTACAAATGCTGAATTTGGTCTGTTCCTGAGGCAGGTTTTTAGAAGTGAGAAAAAGGTTGTGCTATGTAATAATCTCTCATTCTCAGAAGTGTTCAAAGAACTTTGCAGATAGGCATTAACTTGCTAAGCACTGCAATAAGTTACAAGTCATCTGGGCAGAGGTATCACCACATCTTAAGTGGGAAAAGAAAACTGGAGAATAAATAAGATTTGTTCCAAGTGACACCAAAGCTAATGGGAGAACTTCCTGGTATCTCTAACCACTATACCAAGTCATCATGATCAAATACTTGGTTGATTATAATGCTTATGAAACCTCTGTACTTTCTTCCCCTACAAGCTAGAGAGCATTTTCTTTTGATTCAGAGGAGCAGACACCTTCCAAAGGCTAGAGGGAAAATATCCCTTAAAATAAATTCCAATGTGCATAAGTACTTTTTTTTTTTCACTTATGCTAGTCATCTAAGAACCCAGGTAAGGAATCCCTACCTAGCTCAAAAGCCAAATTACATACAACTTGCCTTATATAAAAAGAACAGTATGGAAATTGTTCCTTCATCTTTTAGTCAATCACCTTCTTATCTATCTACTCTATCTTATGAAACTATTATCATCTTACATTCAAAACCGTTATTACAAAGTAATATTCCAATGGTTTAATATCATTAGACCCTAGGTCCTAAAACTATGCAATGTCACCCCTGTTTCAATTTTGCATTAAATTTTCTCTTCTTGTCAAAACCACCAATTAATAGAATCCTCAGTCCTCAAAGCATTTCTTACGCCACAGCTTAAGCCCTTGTCACTCTTAAGAGATCTTTATTTCTTCTAAAGATTTTATTTATTTTTAGAGAGGAAGGGAGAGAAAGAATGGGAGAGAAACATCAATGTGCAATAGATACACCAATAGGGTTGCCACTCATACACCCCACACTGGGGACCTGGCAGGCAACCCAGGCATGTGCCCTCCTGGCTGGTAATTGAACCTGCTACCTTCCAGTTCGCAGGCCAGCACTCAATCCACTGAGCCACATCAGCCAGGGCTGAAAGACGTCTCTTCTTAAATTTGTACTCAGGACCATAACATTAGTCACACTAACATTAATTTCTTTGCTAAAACTTCCCAAATTACTAGCTCCCAGGCAAAAAAGTCAACAGGACTATTACTTACATGATCTCTCTAAAGAATCAAAGGTTCTTAACCCACACATCAGTCTTACCCACCAATATCCTTTCCCCCCTACCCAATCTCTCAATTACTTCACCAGTTATCCCTCCCACCTGCTAAATCTGATTCATTGCTTTGTGAACAATCTAAGAGTTCAAATCTCTGGCTCAAGAATGAATATTTAATTTTTAAATATATAAAATGTTAGCAAATACTCCACCACGTGCCACTGATCAAAAGGTAACTCTTCACATAGCCACTCAAGCATTTTCCCATCAAAACACTGGCAGGGACCTAATCCTTCGCCTTAACCAAAGTCTAACATTCCCACCTCAGAGTCTCTCCCCACTAAGAGATGGTTATGTCCATTTCTCTACCTTGTCTGCTAGCTTCTTAGTCCCCAAATGGGTTGCAATTTAGGCTCTAAGTCACTCCTCTCCAACACAGACCACGGCCCTTGGAGGACAGATTTCAGGTCCTGAAGGCTTAGGCGCCTTCACATAAGACCCCCAGAAACACTATTACAGGCCTCTGGCTCTTCCCTCTGAACATCATAACCTGCTGCTGTTTCCCTTGGGGGATCTCCATTTCACCAGGCTCACCCAACACTAACTAGTGACATCTTAATAGTGTTTGCAACTTTCAAAGGTCACTGACTGGGGTTCCACTATGTAAATCACTGGTGTGTCCACTACCCCCATAATGACTTGGTGACCATCACTACCTCACCTGCTTGAGTCCTTTTACTATTCATCGAGTCTTCTTGGCTTTCACTTTCCCCCACCCTTCAACAAGTCACTGGCCTGCAAAGTCCCCTTCACCTCTCTATCCATTTTCGGGGACTTACAGACCCCACCAAACTCAACCCGAATTCCCATTTTTAGCTCTCCATTTCGCCCCTCAAATGCCCCTTCATCCCAGGACTCTAGGACCGTCCCATCTCATTTAGCTTCTCCAAGCACTGCTTGAGACATAACCTAAAAAAATCGAGGTGCCTCAGTTTGCCCCCATCGCTCAGGTTAGAGAGCACCCCTCACATACCCCCACAGGTTTCTCCAGACTCAACTCACTAAACCCGCAACCTCTACCCCCTCCTTTTCTCCAGTCCCCGCCTCCCAGTTCCACGGCTTTCAGCGACTGTGGCTGCCCCTGCCGCCAAACCGGCTCAAAACACGCGGACGCGGACCCGTTTCCCCCAACCCACCCCTACCGCCCAGGCTCCGGCCCTTCCCCTCCCCCTTCCCCCTGAGGTGCCACTTACCCCCAAGGCAGGAGTGGGGGAGGGGACAGTCTCGGAGTAGGGGAGGGGCTTCGGTCCCAGGCGGCTCTCAGCCCCAGGGGGCCGGGGCCGGGGCCGGGGCCAGGGCCAGCCGCTGCAGCAGCAGCGCAGCGTCTCCCCCCGGTGGCGGCGGCGACGGCGGCGGCGGCTCCGTCCCACTCCCGCAGACACACATAGGCTCCATTGTCCGCCGGCACCTCCCCCTTTCCGGCTATCCTCTCCCGGTACCGCCCCTTCCCCCTCCCTTCTGTCCTCCCCCTAGCCGCACCGCGCCAAGAACTGTACTGCCAGACCCGCCTCAGACGCAGGCACAGTAGGGCCCCCTCCCCCCGGCCTCGACGCCCCGTAAGGCAAAGGAAGGAGAGTGCCCTTATCCGCCTCAGCGCCCGGCCGGGCCGCCGGGAAGGGCCCACCCCCATCCGAGGGAATGTCAGTTGACCCCCTCCCAGAACTCGCGCGTTGGTACCAACCCGGCCGCTTCCTCCTCCCACTCCCCTGCCTTCCCGGAGAGGTACCGCCTTCGCCCCGCCTACCCAAATAGCCCCGCCTTCTAGACCCCCGCCCCTCCCTCCCAATATTTTACTATAGGACCGCCCACCGCCGGTACTACCTCCTGCTTTGCGTGGACACTCCCATCGGATTCCCTCCCCAATTAGTCATCAGGCCAGAAGAGACGCCTACTCCCCACCTTAAAGCGGCAGAGTCCTTTTTCGCAACTGAACCTCCCCCAGGGCCGGCGGGGTGGGCCAGGGAGGATCTCTTCTTCCTAGGCACACACTCACCCAGACAGTTCCCCCAACGCCTTCCGCAGCACTAGTGAGCAGCCCAAGGGGACTGGAAAAGGTGCGGAGGGGGAAAGGGCAGCGTGAAATCTGGCCACCTTTGACAGAAACGATTTGGGAGCTGCTGAAAGGAAGGAGTCTTTCCCTCACATTTGCCTGCCTTCCCTGGTCCCGGCCTAGTCCTCAGTCTTCAAGGTTACCTCTTCACGTCTCCAGGATGCATCCCCATTCCCTCTGATGTCCCCTGTTTTCACCCCTCAATCTCTGCACCGCCTTTGCTTTGGCTGGCTTTCTCCCCTCCCAGGGGAGCAGGCCCCTCTCGCGGTTGCACTCTCTTCCACCCTCATCAAAGCAGATTCTCTCAAGGGTCCTGCAGGAGCTGCAGCGGGGTCTCTCCTTCCATATCCGGTCCAGCCCAGCCTCGCTCATGCATCACTACCAGGTGCTCATAGGAGACCTTCTGTCCAAATATCCTCAATCGCTGCGCTACCGGTTTTTAATAGCAGTACACTCCCCAGATTCTTCGAAATACCTCTGCTTTAGGGAGCTCAAAGCCGGGGCATCCTGTCACTGTCCTCCGTGAAGTAAGAAAGTAACCTATTAGAGAGAACTTTTTCTCAGCAGGAAAAATGACAGCATCATGGTGAGCGCATGTTGCTGGATAAAACTGAGTCTAGCTACTTCTGTTTTATCTTTGTGGCCCTTGTTGCTACCCTGATCAGTGGTTATTACAGACCTGTCTGTTCCACAGCCCTCCCCAGAACACACTGTAGTTACACCTCTGTTTGTAGAGTCTAGATGTTAAGATGTTTCTGCAGCTATGTGCACTGGCCCCACAGCTTTTCTGAAGCAGCTAAGTGAAGACTATCTATGTTATAACGTACTACGTGTTCTCCCCAAAGATAAATGGAGGCAACATGGCCAAGAGAAGTAGATAAATTTTCTTCTGTTTTTGTTTCTATCGCCCGTGGTTTTAACCAGGCTACTTATTTCTGTGTCAGCTTCTCTGTCTACAATAGGAAGTCTTTCTTAGGGCAACCTTTTAAAAAATGGTGCTGGCTGTAAAGGATGGTACAGGAGAGCCCTGAGTGGTAAAAAGCTTTGGAAACCATTTAAAACTCTTGACTGGTCATGTAAGTATATATACCATGCTTCTCCAGCTTTGATCCTATGAAAAACTTTTTCACAGCAATATATTTTCTTTGTCTTCCATTATGACTGAGGATATAAATGTAGAAAAAAAAAGACAAACAATATAAATTTAAGATCAATTGAAGGATTCCAAATGGGATATAATTAAAATAAAATGCTTTTTTGAGACAATTTTTGCCAGTAAAACATTTGATGTAATACAGGTAAAAACCTCTGTAAAAGAAGGCAAGAAGAAAAAGGTTCATGGACAGATGAAAAGACAACTAAACCCAAGAAAAACTTGAGATTGCTACTGTAGGTGGAAATAAGGGATTTCGTAGACTGTATCTATACAAAAAAAAAAATCACTACCAAAATAAGGTCTGGACTGGGGCATTCCAGACCAGACCACCTTTACTCAGAAAGCTAAAAAAAAAAAAAGCTCATTATAACAATAATACACATGCAAAACATCTTAACCATTTTATTAGGCATTACACCCTCTCCCTACTGTATGTGTCAAAGTTCAAAATTATTTAATGAGACAGAAGAAAAATATAAATGAATATTAAATGCAAAACTAGAGTAAAATGGCAATAATGTCAAGCATTTAAGGATGCTAAAAGTCATGCAATTTAATTATTAAGATTACCACAGTAATAGTAATCTAGCTGCACTGCACCTGGGATAAAAATGTTTTAAAATGATATATTCTATCAAATATTTATTTTACTAAACTTTTAAAATCTGAATTTTCCAACTTCCATACATTTCCATTTCACTTGAGAAAAAAATTCTATTTTGCTGTATAGGGATCAAGCACTCTGTCTACACATAAGTACTAATGGAGAATGAGAAAATTCTCCATGTAATTTTTTAAAGAGCCCTATAAATAAAAGTTTCAAACTGTTTCTGCTACTCTACAAATTCTAAGATAAATCACTTTTTAATCCAAATGGTGAAACTGTTTTAAAAAGGAAGGATTTTGACACTAAAGAGACCTGGGTTTGTTTTTGTTTGTTTATTTTTTTCTTTCTGAAATTTGCTTCTTCTAATGATAAGCACTCACCGTGGTGTAAGTAAGCATGGATGATATAGGATTGGCTTCTTGGTTCTTCAACTATTCACAGCATCTGTTGCTTAAGTTTGCCTCCATTCTTTTTTTTTTAACCTGTAAACTCCACTTTTGAAATGCTTTTGTTCCCTTAGCTCTTGATAAATTTACACCTCTCCCCAGTTTCTCTGAAACTGCTGCCCAACCACCACAGCTTTGACCTCACCTGCCTGTTTTGCATCCAGTTTGCTCTCACTGGCCGCATTGCCTTTTTGGAATCCCAGACAACCCATCTTTCCAGCAATGGAAATTCCTAATGCTGTGCACATTTCTTTGTTTTTCACTCCTGGGCCCCCAGACATTACTTAGAAAAAAACCCATGAACCAAGAAAATTGGACATCAATCAAAATGCAAGCAATGAAACTTCAACTGAACTGTAGTATTTTTACTTGGCAACCTTTCTATGTATTTTCATTGCCTCCTATATCATTTCCTACAGCATTTACTCCAAATTTTATCCACTACTTCTACATTGGAAGACTAAACTTGTCATCTCATCCCACCTCTGAAGGATTTTATTCAGCTGTATCTCTTGCATTAACTTATGCTTTGCTTCAGTATGTTCAGTAAAATCTTTCTTATACCAATGCTCTCTTTCCCCCCTTCCTTTTTATTCCCAGTTTATCCAAGGGGTAACCTACATTCCTTGCACTGCAATTTAACCATTCTACCAAAATTCTCTCTTCAACGTGGCCAAACCTAATTGCCAAATCCATCCAATGAATATCCTTTTCTTTCTGAATCTCTTATAGTTTGAATTCCAAGATAATGATATTCTGATGGTCTTCTTCCTTCCACCAATTTTATTGATATATAATTGATATATAATATTGTATAAATTTAAGGTATATAACATGATGTGTATGTGTTGTGAAATGATTACCATATTGTTTAATTAACATCCATCATCTCATATAGATATAATTTTTTGTGTGATAAAAACTTTTAAGATCTACTCCCTTAGCAACTTTCAAATATACAATACAGTATCATTGACTATAATTACCGAGCTATACTTTACATCCCTGGACCTATGTATCTTATAACTAGAACTTTATGCCTTTTGGAAACCTTCACCCATTTACCCCCACACTGTACCTTCTGCCTCTGGTAACCACCAATATGTTCTCCATTTCTTATGAGTTTGATATGTATACAAGGTCTGTCCAGAAAACATCCAGCCATTGTTAATATATTGAGAACTGTTTGCTCAATATCGATGTAACTGGGCAGCCTAGGAAAGTGGACTGGAATTTGCATGCGTGAACAATGACAACTTCACTGTACTAATCTGTGGAGGTGGTAGATGCCATTTAGTGAGCATGTGTACTTTGTGGCCATTGCATTCACAATGACAGAGGAAGTAGAACAATGACAAAATCTGCATCAAATTTTGTGTTAAATTTGAATATTCCTCTGTGGAAACTATTTGAGTGATTCAGAAGACTATAGCTATGGGCAACTGGTGATTGGCAGCTTCATCACAACAATATACCCACTCATGCATCACATCTCATGCAGAGTTTTTGGTGAAACACCAAATCACCCAAGTGACTCAGCCCCACTACAGCCCAGATTTGGTGCCTTGTGACTTCCGGCTTTTCCCAAAACTAAAATCAACTTAGAAATGGAAGAGATTTCAGGCTGCCAATGACATTCAGAAGAATATGGTGAGGTAGTTTGATGGTGATTGAGAGAACTGTGCAAGTTCTCAAAATGCCTACTTTGAAGGGGACTGAGGTGTCATTGATCTATGTACTGTTTCTAGTACCTTGTATTTTCTTCAGTAAATGTCTGAAATATTTCATATTACTTGGGGGGATACCTTCTGAACAGACTATATCTATTTTATATATATTTATTTCAGATGTACATGAGATCACACAGTATTTATCTTTCTCTGTCTGACTTATTTCACTTAGTATAATGTCCTTAAGTTTCATCCATATTATTGCAAGTGTCAGGATTTCCTTTTATTTTTTATGGTGAATAATATTCAACCATATATACCCCATATTTTCTTTATCCACTCAACTGTTGATGGACACTTATGTTGTTTGCCTGCCTTGGCTATTGTAAATAATGTTGCAATGGACAAGAGAGTGCAAATATCTCTTTGAGATAATGATTTCATCTTCTTCAGATAAGATACCTAGAGGTCTGTCATCTTTATTCATTTAAATCCTTCCTTTTGTCTCATAATTCTTATTTCCTTAAAGTCCTTGGTTCTTTTATCCTTTCTCTCTTCAATTCTCTCTAGGCTGTCTCTCACAAACTTTACTCATCACAGGTCAAGCTGAGGCCTCTCTTGAGCTTAAATACTGCATTTCTATCTACTCAGCTTACCAACCTAGAAGTCAACCTAACACATCAAAAAACAAACTCAGCATCTTTCAAAATTAAGACTTACCTCTAAATTCATTGTCTTTCACTTAGGCCCAAAACTTTGGAGTAATCCTAACTCAAAATCTCCATCTGGCTATGTATCTTCTCAGTCAACAGTGTCCACAAATTTATCCTTTAAATCAATTTCTTATTTTCTGCTCCCAAGTTGAGACTGCTCCCATTGAGGCTATTTGGAGTAATAGCCTCCAAATAGACATTCCTGTCTCCAGACTCTCCCCTCCTCAGTGAATTCTCCATGCTCTTTATAGACAGATCTTCCTTAAAGACCTGCTTTTATTTATATATATAAATTAATATATATATTAAATAAATATATATATTTTATATATATATATATATATATATATATATAATAGTTCATGCAGTGCCAATTCATCTGTAATTACTTTAGCCTTACTGGTTCTTCTGGACCCAACTAGAGCCTGTCTACCCTAAGATCGCAACAGTGTGTTATAACAGAAAAAATATTGACTTTAGAGAGTCACCTGGACCTGGGTTTGAATAGTGAACTGTCTTTTACTAGACAAATAGCTTCAAACAAAAGAAAAAAAGTTATTTTTCTTTCACATTTAGTAGATGTTTATATCTACTAATTTTAGAATATATGAAAACTTTTAATATCATCTACCTTTTATCATAGTTCCTAGTCTTATATATCTTGAGAGCAGGACCTTATACCTCTTTGTGTTCTGCAGCCATTTAGTCATTGCTATATTTATTGAGCACCTACTATGTGCAGAACATTTTGGGAAGTATGAAACACAAGTCAGATATTCAATTTTGTCCTCAAACTGTAATCCCACCTACATGGAAGATGCATTCATTCATTAAAAAAAGATTTTAGTAAGTGCCTTATTTGTGTCAGGTATTGTGAAAAGTACTGAAGATTCAAATAAACATAAGACATGTTCCCTGCTATTGGGATGTAGGATCTATCTAGTTAGGAATGCTATCAAATAAACATTTATAATAGACTTATAATTATAGTAAGTGCTATCTATGATATGGATAAATACCATGTGTTTGGACACAGAGAGGAGAGGTATCTGTCAGATTCAGATAGGAAAGTTGGGAATGCAGTAAGATCTCAGTGGAATCTTAAAGAATGCATAAGAGTCAGCCAGGCAAAGGACTCAGTAATGTACAAAGGCTCACCTGTATGACAATGTGGTTATATAAACGCTATTAGATAGAAAGTAATGAATAAGTGGTAGAAGAGAGGCAGAGAGCAAAATGGCAATTAAAGGAGATCTATCATTTAAGGGTTGGGTGAGGTAAGCACAAACTGCTTCATGGAAGTGGTGGTATTTGAGGCAACCTGAAGGGGCCAAGTATCAGGTTGATTCAGAAGACATTCAGTATGGTCAGATGCCTCTTTGTCTTGAGATATGTCTGCACACAGTAGCACCACATCTCATCAGCTATGATGATGGTGATGATGATTATAATGGTTTTTCTCATGAAGTTGGCTCTTCGACCTTTCCAGAATGCTTACAAGGGAAGGCTCATGGTCCAACAACAATCTTATCTGGGTGGAGAGGCTGTCGATCAGACTGTCTGGCTTTGAATCCCAGCTCTGCCATAAGATGGCTGTGTGACCTTAGAAAAATTACTTAACCTCTCTAGGGTTCAGTTTTTTCTTCCATTAAGTGGAGAAAGGATAATTTTTTCTTACAAGGTAGCATGAGGAATAAATGAGTGACTGCCTGTAGGAATAGTGCCTGGTACATAGTAAATGCCCAATAAATGTTGATGATGATGATTATTATTATTATTATTACATGTGGTATCTCTGAATTATCTATAATGGTATTATTGCCTTAGGAAGGATTTTAGGAGCACTAAAAAGATAATTTCCTCAATACTTCACGTATTTTCACACCAAATCTCACTCACTGGTATCTCTTCCAGTCTCCTAACATGCTTCTTTAAGTTCTGCTATTACAAATTCATACCTCTGGATTTAAGATGTAAATTTCCCAAGCCCTTGTGAAGGGTGACACAGAAAAGGGTTAGCCCTCTTTTATTTTAATAATTTATCTGGCCAGATCCATATCCTCCTTAAACTCCTAACTGTACTGAGGAACTCTTGTGGGGAAGAAAGAAAAGGCTAATTCTGAAGCCTGGAGAATCTTTCCCAGAAATTGAAGCTGGAAATAAACACTCAGAGGACTTTCTGAGGGCAATATGTCCTCTGGGATTGAAGGAAGGGATGATTTTGAAGAGAGATGGCAAGAAAGGATGAGGAAAAGAAAAAAAGAAAAGGTCATTTTTGTCAGTTAACAAACAGTGCTGACCTTGATTTTGGGACTCTTTATCCACCACTCTTTTATCCACTCTGTGCTGTGTTTCAGAATAATTTTGCTCCAGATCAGTCCTGATTTATATTAATGACTTTAACTTTCCATAATGACATTTACTCTCTTAGTTATTGTTTATCAATCAAAAATTAATAAGCACCTAGAATGTGTCTAGTGATGAATTAAGTAGAGTGAGAATTTTATTAGAAGCTGAAGAAATAGCCCTTGTCAGGAATCTTACAGGCCAGTTGAGGGAGAAAAAGTTTAATAACAATTAATTCCTAAACTGTATTATAGACATGATAGATGTGACACAAACTCTGAATTTCCAGAATTAAAAAAAAAAAGGCAGTTAGTAGAGACTGGAGTAGCACGCAATAATTTGGAGAATCAGAGAACAGATTGGAGCAGTTCCGGAAGTGGAAGATGGCTCAAGAGGGAGAGACCAAGAGTCAAGCCAGAGAATGAAAGAACAGCCTTTCTGTCCATGTGTGGACAGAAAATAGTAATAGTAAGGGTGGTTATAGGCAGTCATAATGATAGCTGCCATTTTAATATCTATTGTGTGCATGTGCCAAGCTCTATTCTAAGTACTACCTTAATATTATCTCATTTAATACACATAATAACCCACGAGGTGTAAACTGTTATTCCCATTTTACAGTTGAGCAGCCAGATGTTTCAAGGAGTAAGTGACTGTTCTAAAGTCATGCAGCTAAATGGGAGTTTAGATTAAAACCCAAGTCAGTCTGAGGGGAAAGCTCTCACAGCCCCACAGAACAGCCTCTCATCAGTGTGGGTGTTGGCATACAATAGGGAATACAGTTGATTAAAGAAGGTAGTAATTCGTTACACAGAATATAAGCACACAGAAGGATACACTGAGTTTAAACAAACAAACAAAAAAAGCCACAATTTGTCGAACACCACTTATGAAACAGGCACTTTCTTTACAGTATCATCCTGTGATTCATAATTATATCCATTTTGCAGATGAGAAAACCAAAATGAAGTTTAATGACTTGCCTAAGCTTCACAACTGTCAAATAGCACAGCCCAGATTTGAATGCTAGGCTGGAGGCAACGACTATGTTCTTGCTGCTATCCTGCTCTCTCTCTCTCTCTTTGAGCAGGGGAAAAACTATAAAAATAATACCACTGCAATTTGCATGGTAGTCTTCAAAGCATTTCATATTCAACGCCACATCTGATCCTTATGATAACCATGTGACACATTTGGAAGATACCTCCACATAATGAATAACAATAATAGTCATGATAATCATTAAAACACTGATTTTTTTTCCTATATACCTAGCACTGTGCTAAGGTCTTTACATGGATTGTATGGTCAGCTTATAACAACTCTATAAAATAGGTTCTATTATTATTCTTACCTTGCACGTGAGGAAACTGGCTCAGAGAGGTTAAGTAACTCAATGAAGGAGGTTAGGCTGCAATAAATTATGGAACTAATTCAAGGTCATGACAATGAGTGTGATTCCTGGAGTAGAGCACAGATCCCCTAATTTCACATCCATGCATACCCTTTTCACCTTATTACTCTGACAGTTCATCTACAGCTACAGGAAGGAAGATTTAAAGAAAGAACTGCAAGCAGCAGGGGAAGTAGCTGGAGGACAGCAGACTTTTAGCTGTGAGATAATGCAGACCCAGATGGGGAGCTAACGGGGATCAAAGAGGTGGCAAATCCGGCTACTGAGGAAGGCTACAGCCATTCACTTTAAGGAAAAATAGCTTATGTTTGCTTTATAGCCATAAAATTGGTGGAAAGGGGGCATTGTAATCAGAAATGGGAGTGGTTCAAAAATGGCACTGGTCCATAGTGAGACAGCACTAAACACCAGCTAGGAATGACTATAATAAAAAAGACAGACAAGATGTAAAGTACAGCATAGGGATATAGTCAATAATATTGTAATAACTATGTATGGTGACCAGTGAGTACTAGACTTATCAGGAGGATCACCTCCTAAGTTAAATAATTGTCTAACCATTAGAGTGTGTATCTGAAACAAATAAAAAATTTAAAAGAAGACAGAAAATAGCAAGTGTGACAATGGGCAGAAATTAACATTCATACATCACTGGTAAAAATGTAAAATGGTGAAGCCACTTTCAAAAACAGTTTAGTAATTTCTTAAAAAGTTGAACATAAGTTTACCACATGACCCAGCAATTCCATTTCTAAGTGAAATAAAATCATATGTTCATACAGACTTATATGTGAACATTAATAGCAGCATTGTTCCTAATAGCCAAAATGTAGAAAAAATCCAAATGTCCATCAACTGATGAATGGATAAATAAAATGTGGTACATGCATACAATGGAATATCTTCAGCAGTAAAAAGGAGTGAAGTACTGATACATGCTATAACATGGATACACCTCAAAATTGCTATGCTAAGTAAAAGAAGCCAGATACAAAAGGCTATATGTTGTATAATTTCATTTACATGAAATGTCCAGGGAAAGCAAATCTGTAGAGGCAGAAAGCAGATTGATTAGTGGGTATGGGGAATGGGAATAGATAGCAAATGAGTATGAATGATCTTTTCCAGGTGAAGCAAATGTTTTAAAACTGGATTTTGGTGATGCTTGCACAAGAATGTAAATTTAACAAAAAAAATCAATGAATCATACACTCAAAATGGGTGAATTTATAGTATGTAATTATATATCAATAAAGCTATTTTTTTTTGAAAGGTGAAGCTGGTTTGCTAAGGAAGAGAGTTAAGGTTTAGAATGACAATTTACACTAAAGTGGAGATGTCCTGCCAGGTGAAAGGGTAGGCTGGAGGTGCAGAGGTGATAGCTGAAGCAATAAAAGTAAATTAACTTACAAAAGGAAAAAGCACGCAAGAGAAAAGGAAGATATCAAGGGCAAAACTTCTCCTGTTATTTTGCCTGGGCAAATTAATGTGGTGTTCACGCTGGTAGCAATAAGTCCCACTAATACTAAAGTTTACTTGCATACACTAAGCATACAGGCGCTGAGAGTAGAGGTATGTGCCCTACAGCATGGTAAACAGTAGGGTAAATCTATCTGGGGGAAAATTGCCTCTAAGTGACTAAAATACCCAAGGATAACTGGGATGGACTGAATCTGTTCCCTGTATTTTGAGGCTAAAAAGAGAACTGCACAAACACTTTCACCCAAATTAGAAATATCATCAGCATTAAGGAGTGCGGTGTTTCAAGAGCAATGATATTTCACTTAGTCACTAACCACCAAGAAGGACAGGTATTATGCTGCACCACCTCTCGAATCAGGCTCTTTGGCCCCAATATTGACTTCTGAATTTAGAGTCAGCAGAAACTCAGGTAAACTCTGCAGCTACTTTTCCATCTCAACCAGGCGGTCGCTCTTCCTCTAGATCCCACTCCCATCCAGTTTAGAATCTTGGGGAAGGGGCCCCTCCTAGGGCCCCTCCCAGTCTAGGGACCAAAGATCCCCTCCCTCCCCCAAGGCCTAACAATTGTTCTCATTTCTTTTGTAAATGAAGCAAATTTAGACTACTCTCTTTGGTTGTGAAAATAAAGGGTAAAAGGATAAGAATCTGGGGGCTCAAGAAGGAAGCATTGAAGTATTAAAACAGAGCCCAGGGTCTCGAAACATTGGCTTCCAGACCACCCACCACCTACATCATGTGGAGAAGCAGAATGCCAGCTAAATAGGGTCTCTTAATCCCAGGTCCATGATGGAGTCTAAGGTTAGAATTTGGATGGAGGAAAAAATATACCGTTATTTCACCAACTTCTAACAGAAATTTATCATTTTCTTCAGTTATGAATGCACTAGATTTCAGTTTGAGCAGCCCATGACTTTTTCACCAATAGTATCACAGATATTTTCATATCACCTTACAGTTGTGGCAGATGTCCCAAATATCGCTTATACTCATCACTACAACAAAATTATAGTAGTTATTAGATTGGCTTTTTATTAATGCTCTAAAAAAGAAGCACATATATTACTGTCATAAATTGGATGCTTTTAATATTTTGATCCTATTTTTGTAACACCATTTATTTTATTTTGTAGGTTTAAAATTATCATTCTGTCCTTAGGCTTCATCAGAAGGGGGTCCTTGTTACAAAAACGTTGAAGGGCTCCTAGGCTGGAAGAACAACTTTCTCCAGTTCCCATCCAGCACCACACAAAATGAGCCTCCCTACAATCCCGCAATCCTAGCTTTACAGCACGTTTCCTTCGGGTTTTTAAGATTGCCATTAAAATGCAAATAACCCCAAAGCAGAACTCCGAGTGGCATCAGTTAACCCCTTAGAGGGAGTTGTTTAGCAGCTAGCTGAGTGCAACACCCCGCAATTGAATTAAACAAACATTTATCGAGCTCCTGCCAAGGGTGAAGAAGCAGCCTTTGGAATAGAGAGCGAAAACCTCCCAGGTCTCAACCGTCTAGGGTACTTGAAATCCAGTAGGAGAAATTTTTAAAAAGTGCAGAAACATACGGGAAAAGAGAAATGCTTCGAGAAACCTGCAAAGAGCAAAGATCGTTCTGGGGGCAGGATGGCTGGGGAGGAAAGGGACTCCTTCATGCGTGCATTTTAGGACTGACTGTGGCGTCTGTGCCAGGGCCTCAGAACACAACCTTAGCCAAATTCACTGCCTAGGATTAAGTTAAACAGGTAAACCACGAAGTAAACTACAGCCCTTGAGTTCTCCGTTAGGCATAAAGGGCCAAAGAAGCCCTGAGGGAGTGACTTAGTGCCGGTGGGGGGAGGGGAAGAGTCTAGAAAGACTGTGGGTTATGATGAATGTGGCGCGGAGGAAGTGACATATGAGCTGAGCCTAGTAGGAAAAGTTGGAGAGGGAGAAGGAGAGGTAAGAGAGAGGGAGGGAGAGGGAGGGAGAGAGAGGGAGAGGGAGGGAGAGAGAGGGAGAGGGAGATGGGGGAAGGGAGGGAGGAGGGGAAGGGAGGGAGGAGGGGGAGGGGCACCACATTCCTGGCAGAGGTGTGTGTAAAGGGCCTGTTCTGGGACTGCATTTCAGTGGGAGCTTAGGGGTAGTGGAGGAATCAGGCAGGAGATAAGACTGGAATTGTAAAGCGGGGCTGTACTGTGTGAAAGGACCTTGTATTTATTGCTCAGGAATTTGCATCCTATCCCTTTGGAACAATTGGAAAGGGCTTTATGAAGGAGGAGATATACAGACTGGGCCTTAAAGCATGAGTAAATTTCAGCAGGTGGAGATGCGGCGGGGAGGGGAGTGTTTTGAGGCTCAAGGAACAGCATTGTCAGGCACAGGGGCTGAAAGTGTATGGCTTGGTAAGAACCGCGCTGGGACGATGCGTGGGTACAGTGTGAGGCTGCGGACGCGCCTGGGGGAGCCAGAGGTCGGGGCAGCGTTTTAACCTCTTAAGTTCTGGGCCCCGAAGCAGACCCCCCTAAGCAGACCTGAGGGACCTCATCTAATTACTAAGTCCCCCAGGTATTCTTAATGCGCAACAAAGTTGGTTTCTGACTTATAGAAGGAGAGAAGGCTGAAAAGCAAGGTGCGTTTTGAGCTCGGGGTAAGAATTTGCACTTGATTCGAAATGCAGTGGGAGCTCCTAAGAATGACCCCAGACGAAGAGTGGTATTTATCAAAGCCCTGCTTAAGATGAATGGGACAGCAGAGTTTAAGGTGGGAGGTGTGGATACCTAGGTAAGGGCTATTACAGTAGTCCAGGTAATCATGAGGGCCTGAATTATGGTAATGGCAGGGGGAAGTGGAGGGAAGGGACAAATGTAAAGACATTTGGAGGACAGGATCTACATGGTCCACTGGGCAATTGAAGTGGGAAGAGGGACTGAGTCAAGATGACTCCTGGGAGTAAGGCACCATTGTGAGGCAGGGGATGTGTTTGGATGTAAAATGCACTCAGAGTCAGAGACCAAGAATAGTGATGATTTTTATTTTGAGGGAGTGCTCATTGTGGTTTGTGGGACACAGGATGAGGCATAGGTGGCACATCAGGATTGGGAGGAGAGAGCAGAGGAAGGCTGTGAGCGGTTGCCTTTATCACCATATGTTTGAGGATCCCCTAACAAAGCGATGATGGCAGCTCAGAGCTGCAAACCCAGGCAAATCTGTTCTCTTCTCAGGAGCTCCTGTTCCCTCACTGGAAAAGCAGGTGGTAATAAAATTTATCACCCATTCATCTCATCGGAGTGTTGCAGAGATCATCCAATATACATACATAAATAAGTTTAAGGCATTCAGTGAGAACAAAGTATGCTAGAAATGCTAAAGAGTAATAAAGTCAGTCACCTACTTTGCCACATTAGTAAACAAGGTGTCTTTTTAAAAAAAGCAGATGTGGTTAACCAGACACTAACTTTGAGGCTCTCTATATAGTCTCTAAAAACAGGTAATTCTAAACTCTTGATTTTCAAGAATACCCTCATTAGAAAGACACTAACACCTCCATCAAACCGAGGCCTAGACTGAACAGAAGTTAATCAACATGAAAATTACTTAATCATTTACCCTTTATTCTTAGTATCAACGTATGACTAATATCAGATTCAAACTACAGGCAGTCCCCCACATCCCCCTATGCTGTACTCTTTCACACCCCTGAATTTCCTCTTTTGGCAGAATGGTTCCGTATAAAATACTCAGATCTTAAGTGTAGAACCTACAAAGGAAAGAAGGCTGTCAGACAGAAAAATTAAGACAAAAAAATAGCACTCCTACAATGACAAAAATTGAAAATCCGTTTTAAAGGAACACATCTCTAATTACACGTTGCATGCATAGCAAATCTCTTACAAATCCTACCACAGTTTCTGCTCCCCTAAAGAGCAGATCTGATAGTTAATAACTCCCCTCCTCTGATAAAATCCAATTTTCACACCTGGTAAATAACTCTACAGTGAACCAAGGTCGGGTTGGGGTGAGCAGTTAGCAGAAGGCTAGGGCTGTGCATCATGTAACAACTCTTCTGGGAACTCCTTCCAGAGATTTGCTCTTTTTACACCAGTTGATACTATTTTGGCTAGAAATCCTCTAACCTCCTAAATTACAAATGCTAAAGCCTCTGAAACCAGGAGTGATTATGAAAGAGCACGGTTCACAGCTCACATATATGTGAGGCCTGGCCCTCACCCTTTATGTTTTGTTTTGGTAGTAAGGTTTCTTACTATTTGTGTGCTTTTAGGAGATAAACTTGTACTGCATTCTTGTCCAATTGACCATGAGAAGGGATGATGCTACTGAAATTGGCAATTACAAAGGAGTAATACACTGGAGAAATAAAAATATATCAATTCAAAAATCCAGCCAGAATCTGTATACCATACACACCTAATCAGGAACAACCAAGTGGATATCCACAAAGACTCAACAGTGAAACACAAACAGAATTGTGCACACAAGTGCCATTTAAGAGAACTGAAATGTTGGTCAGGGACGTATCCCAGGACGCATAAAGAATTTAGTAAAGGTGATGTCGCAGAGAAGTAGAGCATGAAAGGGTTAGTCAAGAAGTAATGTTGGTTAACCATAAACGTCCCCGAATAGCTGCAGCAATTTTGAGAAAGAAGAGCAAAGAAGGAGGGATCACAATACCTGATATCAAAATGTATTACAAGTCCACTGTAATCAGAACAGCCTGGTACTGGCATAAGAACAGACACATGGACCAATGGAAGAGACTAGAGAGCCCAGAAATAAACCCAAGTCTCTATGGTCAATTAATATTCAACAAAGGGGACAGAAGCATAAAATGGAGCAAAGATAGCCTCTTCAACAAATGGTGTTGGGAGAGCTGGACAGCTACATCCAAAAAAATGAAGCACGAGCACCAACCTACACCATACACAAAAATAAATTCAAGGTGGATAAAAGATTTAAATGTAAGTCTTGACACCATAGAAGTCCTACAGGAAGACATGGACAGGAAAATCTCAGATATTCCACGCAGCAATATTTTCACTGATATGTGCCCTACAGCAAGGGACATAATGGAAAGAATAAATGAATGGGATCTCATCAAAATAAAAAGCTTCTTCTGCATGGCTAAAGAAAACAGCATTAAAATGAAAAGAGAATGAAGTATATGGGAAAACATATCTGCCAATGATACCTCAAACAAGGATTTGATCTCCAAAGTATATAAAAAAACCACATGACTCCACTCTAAGAAGACAAGCAACCCAATTAAAAAATGTGCAAAGGACTTGAACAGACACTTCTCCAAGGAGGACATACAGAGGGTCCAGATATATGAAAAGATGCTGAGCAACACTAGCCATCATAGAAATACAAATTAAAACCACAATGAAATACCACTTCACACAAATCAGAATGGCCATCATAAATAAATCAACAAACAAGTCCTGGCAAAGATGTGAGGAAAAGGGAACACTAGTACACTGTTGGTGGGAATACAGACTCTGTGAAACCACTGTGGAAAATAGTATGGAATTTCCTCAGAAAACTAAAAATGGAACTGCCTTTTGACCCGGCAATTCCAGTGCCAGGATTATATCCTAGGAACCCTGAAACACCAATTCAAAAGAACCTATGCACCCCAATGTTCATAGCAGCACAATTTACAATAGCCAAGTGCTGGAAGCAACTTATGTGCCCATCAGTAAATGAATGGATAAAAGAACTATGGTACATTTACAAGATGGAATTCTATGCAGCAGAAAAAAAGGAGCTCCTACCCTTTGCTACAACATGAATGGGACTGGAGAGCATTATGCTAAGTGAAATAAGCCAGGTGGTGAAAGACAAATCCCATATGATCTCACCATTAACAGGAACCTAATCAACAAAATGAACAAGCAAGCAAAGCATAGCCAAAGACATTGAAATTGAGAACAGGCTGATAGTGATCAGAGGGGAGGTGGGAGGGGATAATGGAGGGAAAGGGTGAAAGGTTTACAGGAACAATTATAAAGGACATATAGACGATAACAAGGGGGGTAGAAATGGGAGAGGGAGGTGGGGAGGACTGGGGTGGTGGGGAGGGGTGGGGGAAAAGGCAGAAAAATGTACTTGAACAAAAATTTTAAAAAAAGAATGTTGGAATTATTGTTCTACTGTTTGGACAAAACTTAAGATCCTCATCTCACATCATGTAAAAAAAAATTACACAGAGATTAAAGACAAATATAAAGTCATTTTTTAACTTTAGAAGAAAATATAGATGAATATTTATCTGACCTTGGGGACAGGGACACATATTCTTAGGTTAAAACCAAAAGATAAAAATAAATAGTTCAAGAGATTTGACTACATAACAATCTAAAATTCTGTAAAAAAAAAAGTTATAAAACTAAAAGGCCAGCAATCTAATGGAAACAAAATATTTCCAACAAATCTTCTCAACACATATAACTGAAAGAAGTTTATATTCTTCATACATAAGGAGCTTATGCAAAGCAATATGAAAAACATAAATACCTGAGTTGAAATTTAACATTTCACACACAAAAAAAATTAATAGGAAAAAAATCACTTGAACTTATGGAAACATTCCTTCTAACTAGTGATCAAAATAATAATAAGTAAATTGTAAATGTTTTATGAGGCCTTGGCACATGGTAAATAATTGGTAAATATTTGTTGACTTGTTCAAATTAACAAAGAATAAGAGAATCCCAATGTTGAGTGTGTGGTCAAACGAATACACATATGACTTATAAGATTACATACTAAAGCAGGGGTCAGCAAACTTTCTGTGAAGGGCAGACAGTAAATATTTTGGAGTCTTCGAGCCATATAGTCTCTATTGCAACTACTTAGCTCTGCATTGTAGGGTGAGAGCTGCCAAATCTACATTATTTATAGAAACTAAAGTGTGAATTCCATGTAATTTTAACATTTCATAAAATATTCTTGATTTTTTCCCAACCATTTAAACATGTAAAAACAATTCTTAACTCCTGGGCTATACAAAAACAGGCCACAGAACAGATTTGGCCCATGTGTTACAATATGCCCTGTCCTAGAGCTACATTTCTGGAAATCAATTTGTCTTTATATATCAAGAGGCTTTTAAAAAGTTACACACAGGCTGTCAATATTAAAATAATCAGGTACTAATACTTCTTTAAAAAAATTAAAAGTATACACTCTTGCTCTGTTCAGTGTGGCTCAGTTAGTTGGGTATTGTCCCATGAAACTAAAGGTCACTAGTTCAATTCCTGGTGAGAGCACATGCCTGAGTTACAGGTTCAGTACCCGGTCCGGGCACCTACGAGAGGCAACTGACTGATGTTTCTCTGCCTCTCTTTCTCCCTCCCCCACCTCTCTAAAAATAAATAAAATATTTTTTAAAGTGCATACTCTTTTCCTTAATTGTCCTAATAATTCCCTTTCTAGGAATTATTTATAAAAGGCAATGCGAAACTCAGACAAAAATTTATAAAAAGCAACATCTAGACATTCAGCAGAATGGGAATGGTTAATATACCCTGGTACATGCATGCAGTGAAATGTAATGTAGCCATAAATCTTTTGCAAAGTATATTTTGTTATGTGCAAAAAACACTGATACAAAAATGCTGAAAAAAGCAGGATACAAAATGTGTACATCCTAATTTTGCAAACATATATGTACAGATAGATAATTTATACAGATAGAAACAAACATACATATGTATACAGAAAACACTGAAGGAAATGTATCAAACTGTGAATAATGCCCTAGATGCTGGGTTCATGCATGATTCAATTTTTTCTTTATTTTTTTGTTCTAATTCTTGACACGGAGTAGTTACTATTTTTTGTAATTAGGAAAATACACTAACATTATATTGAAATGAAAATAAACTGGAAAAAATCCAGAATCTGAAGTTCACACAGAGACAAAAAAACAAAAAAGAAAAGAAAAACCTTTCAAAAGCAACCTACATGTAAAATCTGAACAAAATCCACAATGAAAAACAGACCTGGGCAACTGCAAGTCGCCAGGGTATAAAATTCATGCAAAATCACCAGAGGAAGAAAAAAAAATTCTGATCAAAAGCAGCTGAGACCTGGAATCTATGACTGATCCTATACTGAACATATTCAGAAAAAGCATGAGATTAAAGGGCTGCCTTGGGTCCTCGTGCACTGTGTGGCTGGGGGACTCAGATGGCTTCTTATTGCTCCCCTCCCAACACTCCCACCATTCCATACCAATAAACCAAGAAACAATCTTTGTCTTGAGGTTTAAGAGGACAGAATTCTGCATGCTTGCTTTTTTTTCTTTTTTAAAGATTTTATTTATTTACCTTTAGAGAGAGGGGAAGGGAGGAAGAAAGAGAGAGAGAAACATCAACGTGTGAGAGACACATTGATAGGTTGCCTCTCACATGCCCCCAACTGGGGACACGGCCTGCAACCCAGGCATGTGCCCTGACTGGGAATAGAACCAGCAAGTTTTTCATTCACAGGCCTGCGCTCAGTCCACTGAGCCACACTAGGCAGGTCCTTTTGTTTTTATTTTTGAAGAGTAATGGCTTTTTTTTCTTCCAGGTGTAACATAGCCATTTACACCTGGATGGACCTTTTGCTAGAGAGAGATAACTTAAGGCAGTTTAAGGAAATGGAAGGTTCCGTCAGGCAAACTTCATCTCTTTCACAGTTTGGTCTACAACCTGACCTATACACAATTATGTATGACTATCTTTGGGGGAGTTTGTGTGCCAGTTGATATGCTACACTTTCATTTCAGTTGGTTCATTTAATTTTAATAAGAGGCCACTAAGGAGGACTTTTCCCAACATTACCTAAGCAATTGTCATTCCAGTCAGGACGTACCAGATAAGGTCTAGAGGGGTCAAATAATATGCCTAGGGTCTTTAGGTAGTAAGGGGCAGAATGAGGTTTCAAATGTTCCAAGTTTGTGGCATCAGTGGTTAAAATATTTCTAAAATCAAATTTTAAGAAGAGGCAGGGGAGAGCACAGTGTTACCAGCAAACACACCTGAGTGCAAGCTTCAGGATCACATAGTATGAGTTGATTTTTTCTTAGCTTCAGTTTTCTCACCTATAAAAATGGAGATAATACAATTGATATCTCAGACCTTTGGAAGTTCGGAGATAATATAAGGAAAATACCCAATACATAGTAAGTCCTCAACAAATGGTTGCTATTAGGAGAACACAACCACTAATAATTTTCTTTGCTACATCAAACTTTAGAAGTTCTCTTCCAGGAAAATAAAGGAGAATTAAAGTCATGAAATTACTTGGGTAACTTGGGAAAAGTCTTTCTTTCCTTCATTTCCCAGAGAGCTTTATTTCTTTGCTTTTTTAATTAAGATAAAAGAAGCATGTTTGTGAAAGCAGATTTGGAAATGGGGATATTTTATGGCACGTTTACACTTTAAAAATCAAGTCTAAACTCTTTAAGACCACAAGCCAGTGTGCACAGTGCTTTCCTAGAAGGGTAGGAGCAATAAATATATTCCTATAGGAAGATTCAGTCTCACATAGCCCATGAGATGAGACAAAGGAGAATGAATCTTCTACCCACAAAGAGGAAGGTGGTAATGTCCTTCATTTCCTTTGTGGTTTTAACCTAAACCACAACTCCTCCCTGTTAGTCATGTCTTTTCTTTACATGCATTCAGATGTGTATTAACTTTCTTCCACCTAATATGTCACTCCTCCATTCTCTGCCATATGGGAAAAATAAATGCTTCTCTTCCTCCAAGGAAAGCCTGTCCAGCACATAGGAGTGGTTTTGAGTTCCTCTCACAACCCACCTATTCTATCCATAGCTGTCTGCATGAGAATCTATTCCCAGAGATGTCTGGAATACTCCAGAACTGTTCCATTGCCCAGGCCTATGGCTTGGAGGCAGAGAAGATGAATAAATATATTGTACACCATTTGGGCAAAAGAGGAAAAGCTTTCTGTCCCAAAATGAATGAGAATATCAGGGTTTCCAGTTGGACACAAATGGAGGAAATATAATGTCTTGTTTTGTTTTTGCTTTTTTTAAACAGGGCAGAATGAATAAAGGGAAAAATAAGTGCAATGCTCAGGCCAAGGAAAGGAAAATCTGAAAACCCTCTCAAAGTGGTAGGTTCAGGAAGTGGACAGGCTGCTATCTCCTAACTGCTGCTGCAGTTCCTGAGTTAATATTTGCCAGACTTAGCATTCCTGTGAGTGCTGCTGGTATAATGGGCCCCACTCAGCATCACGTGAGTTTCCTATCTCAGGCTAGGGACGGATTTCAACCATATCACACACAGCCCTCATTACTTGTAAGGAAATGATCTGACTGAGGAAAGCAGCACAAACCATAAACACATTTACTCAAAAAAGCAAAGCTGTTAGGTGTACCCCTCAACTTCATGACTGATACAGTGTTCTTAGCTCCTGATGTCCAAGTCTAGAACACCATTTTCCAGAGTGGGTCTGCGAGCCCCTTCAGGTGTTCATGAACTCTGATATCAGAGGGACACTCTCAGATTTAACTTTCTCACTGGAAGAGGTAGAATAGCAATCTTTCTAAGAAAAAAATTATTAAGCACCATCTCTGTCAAGTAGTATCTCTATTCCATATTGTAGAAAAAGGAAATCCTTTGCCTTTGAGAAGTTTATAATCTTGGTAGGGACCAAATATGCCCTAAATCATAATTCTAACTCTAGAATCATTTGATCTATCCTCCCATTATCTTTTAGATTAAACAATAACAACAACAACAAAAACAACAACATTGAAACCTAGGGAGGTTGAATGACTGTCCTTGGTCATTCAATTAGTAAATTAGCAGAGAAGTAGAACCCAAGCTTCCTAATTCCAAACCTGGGTACCTTTCCCTTATGCTTTACTCATACTTCAAAAGGAATCACTAGAATGAATAACTACACAAGATAATAGGACACGAACCATCTATAGAAAAGTATTATGGGATGCAAATTAAAGGAACGGAAAGTCTGAACTAAATTAATCCATAAAGGTTTCTTTGAAGGAGGGTCTGATGGATGTGATGGGGATGAATTGTCAGAAATTTAGCCACCATTTGTGAATGCCTAATATGTGCAAAGACCTTGGCATAGAGAAGAGGAAGCCCAATAAGACTAATGTCACCTGGTCCCTGCCCTAAAACACAGCAGTACTAATTAAATTTATTTATGGCAAAAAGAGAATACCTGAAGTCACACAGACAGTTATTTGCCAAAGGAGGAGACTGGCAGATTCTTGGAAATATTGTAATGGCAAGAAAAAGCTGGCTAGGAGCCATGAGGATATATATCTTGAAAGAGAGAACTCAAATTATATTAAGGTTTCATAGAGGTAGAAGGTTTTCTAAAGTTAAGCTGGGTAAAAGGAAAACAATCAATTAACTTATATTTCAAGTATATCTGGAGTTTCTCCTTATAGACATAATGTCAATTAATCATATGGATTGTGGCCAGATTCATTTAGAGCTTGATATCATGAAGACATTTTTAAAAAGAAAGAAAGAAAACATACATACAAAAGACAATTGGTGAAAAACTTTGGGAGCACTGCTCCAAAGGTCATACTAACTAGTATAATGCCAAGAAAAAAAGAGGCCTTAGAGATCAAATGGAAAGATTGAGGTGCAAAGAAACAAAGCAAAACTCATTTTCCCACTAAGAAAAGAAAAAGGGTTGAGCCTCAAACTAAACCTACTTTGTTCCAGCCCTAGTGCTTATATTTTCTAGGCCAAAAGTTGGAACACAAAATACAAGTGCATTTATACATGTAATAAAATAGAATATTTAAAATAAGGACAAAAGGTTACTGTGGTTCTAGATGATATTTCCATAACATTCCACTGCATTGTTCCTATTGTTTGCCAAAGGCACATTTCAAAAAAGAATCACACTTAGAGTTATGAGAGCCTTCCACCATCATAAAGAAGTATCAGAGTCTATTCCATCAAAGGTGAGACTTTGGTGAAAAGAAAAGCCACAGGCACTCTAGGCAAGTCTTTGATAAACAAAATGAGATGATAAATAACTTAAGATGATCAGTCCCCAGGGCACCAGGTTTTCTACAAAGCCTACCACATGCAGGGCTCAATAAATTCTAAATATAAATAATAGTAAGCTGATGATGACCTTGGCTAGGGCACTCCTTACATATCATAAGATACTTATATTGCAACAATTTTAATTTGGCTTATTTGTTACTTACATAAATGCAAATCCAATTATCTTAATATCATGATTAGATTCTTTCAGGTTATTTAAAAGCACTCCTCCCCCCTAAAAAAAAAAGAAATCCCAAATATTAGTGTAATAGCAACAGGAAGCTTTGTGGATTTTCTTGCACTAAAATAGTCATCTAAGCCCTGGTTGGTGTGGCTCAGTTGGTTGGAGCATTGACCTGTACACCAAACAGTTGGGGATTCAATTCTGGGGCACATACCTAATTTGCGGGTTCAGTCCCCAGTCAGGGTGCATAAGGGAGGCAACCAATCGATGTTTCTTTTTCACATCAATGTTTCTCTCTCTCCTTTCCTCTCTCCCTAAAAATTAATAAACATATTTTTAAAAATTGAAAAAGTCATCCATGATGTTCAAGTCCTGTCCATGCAAAACAATGTGATGATGAAGTCCTTTATATAAACTTTTCCCTTTTGATGGTACTAAATTTGCATGAATTCATCCTCACTCTTTTTCACCTAAGTCCTCTAATGACAGAGACCAGTGGCAAGTTAAGTTGCTCACAGTTACTGGAACCCATCTCCTTTGCCTCATGCTGGTATTAAATAAAGAGCAGTATAGAAACATCATCCTGAGTTAGAACAGAAAAACCCAAAAAGACTCAGGACTCATACTTGGTGATGTCATTATTTTTTTAAGTCAAACAGCATGTCTCATACATTAGTAACATATTTCAAATTTCAATCTCTCATCACAATGTTTAGAACTAGTTTTATAAGAAAATAGACTTATAGAGCTTTGTACTTTGGGTTTTTGTGTATTGCATTTCTCATTCTCACTTCCTGTCTTTGCCTAGACTAGAAAGTGAGCTAATTCACCTTTATGACTCAGTGTGTAGTATGGTGTTTTATCAAGAAATAATACCTTTTAAAATGTATATATTTCCATATGCATAGAATATCTCTAGAAAGATAGATGAAAAATTGGTTATTTCTGAAGTGACTGAGGAATGGGGCAAGGTGGAAGGGGACCTTTTCATTTATACCCATTTCTGAATTTATACTTTAAGTTTAAAATTTGTTTTAATGAGTAAAGAAATATCCTTTTTGAGCTTCTTAATCCCTGAATACATTACAGCAGTGACCAAGATTAAATAGCAGTTGATTTCTAATATTTTATACACATTGGACCAATTCTAATCCAGCCTGCCTCTTATTCCTCCACAATGTTCTATGTGCCATATTGTCTTTTTAAATACTCAGCAAAGTTAATTTGAAAAATAAATTCCAGAGAATTTTATGTTGTTGTCCAAAATAACTGGCCATTACTGGGGTATGCCAAAACTATAGCTGGGAATCACTAAATTACAGATTCTGAGAATGTGCTACTTACACTTTAAAAATTTGCAGATCTAATAATATGTAAATGTGCATAAATCCTATCTGGTTTACTTAATTCCCTTTGGGCTCATTAGACCCAATTACCAATTATTTGCATATGGGCAAAAGTTGTTGAACTATAACATAAGGTTGCGGCATTAAATTGATAAATATGATGAATGGTTAAGGGATCTGTTTGCAAAATTGTAATAAAACATTTTGAAATGAGAGGAAAGAAAATCTATCCCCCTATCCCTTCCCAAAATACTTATTTCTTGTACTTGTACTACCTAGAAAGTTAATTCTGGAATTTTAAACACTAAAAAAGGAAGCATGATGTAATGGAAAACACAAAGACTAAAGAATCACACAAAGCTGAGTTTGAATCACTCAAGTTGGGTGACTGACGATTCATTTAGCTCTTATTTTTAAACACCTGCTACATGGCTGGCACTTTGCTAGGTGCTGGGCATTGGGCACAGAGCAGTAAAGGAGGCACATATGAGTTAATCATATGGTGGGGAAGATGGATAATAAAAGTATAATAAAATGTGTGTGAGGAAAAATGACAAGGAGCTATATCAGGGAGCTAACCTGGTCAAGAGGTCAGAGGTGGCCTTCTGAAGGAGTGATGTTCAAGGTGAGACCTGAAGGGATGATCTTGGAGTTAGCCTGGTGAAGCCCCTCCCTCATCTTCAGGTTCTTGTCTATAAAACAAGTGTTACAATAGCTATCTCAGAGGTTTCTATGAAGATTTGATGAGTTTTGCTATTTAAAGCATTTAGCATGGCACCTGGAACATAGTAAATGCTCAATAAAAGATAGCTATTATTATTTGTTCTTTTTGTACAGTCTCCTCTGGGTTATAATATGAGGCAGTCCTCAAAACTATAAAACTTACAAAATGACCCTTTGGCCAAATACTTATGTTTTTAAATTTAAATTATCCTGCACATGCTACACAGGAGTGGAAGGGATGAGTGGACCTAGTACTCATCCTCTCGGCAAGACTGTCCTTAGCTCAGGGCTGCACAGTTACCATGACCATGGAGGCAGGTCCCCAAATGTTGTTTTTTTAATTTTTATTCTTATTTTTTTATTGTTGTTCAAGTACAGTTGTCTCCATTTTACCCCCCATCCCCAGCCATCCCCACCTCCTACCCTTGATCCTACCCCCATCTGGCTTTGACCATGTGTCCTTTATATGTGTTCCTTGACAACTCTTCCCCCTTTCCACCCCATTATCCCCTTCCACCTGCCCTCTGGTTACTGTCAGTTCTTAATTTCAATGCCTCTGGTTATATTTTGCTTGCTTGTTTGTTTTGTTGATTAGGTTCCACTTGTATCGGAGGTTAACATGTTATATGAATCAGATTTAATGTCCTGGCCCCACAAAGGCTGATGGGTCTCCCTGTTTAACCAGACACGAAACAAATGGCGTACAGCAGCAGAGGAGTACAAACGCGCTTTAATTACAATATTGTAACACCAATTAGAGATCTATCTAATCGAGGACTCGGCACTTCCTGCTTGGATATTACTCCCATGTTGGGATAATTACTGCTAATTAAGCTTGGAACTAATTAGGCTAAATGATCTAATTTATACCAACAAAGATGACTTCTAGGAGTTTATAAGAAAAACTGGGATAATTTTATCATTCCTGAACTCTTTGGCATTTCATACTGGAAATAAAACACCACCACCTGCCATCAAGGTGTACAGATAGTTTGTTCTTCTGTAATCCTGGTCCCAGATGGCAGTAGATTCTTCATTTGTCTACACAGATTCTCCTACACAGTGAAACAAGTAGTGTAAAAATGATGTCCACTCAAATCATAATGTCCTTCCACAAATGACAATCAGTCTCATGAAGAGGCAGACACTAAGATCAGTGACAACGGTAGAAGGTAGAAAGTGCTCTACCAACAGCCTTGTCCAGAGTCCCTCTTCCCTTGCACTTAACAGTTACCATATTTTGCCATGTATAATGCACACCCACGTTTTTGGCCCAAACTTTCAGGAAAAAAATCATGTTTAAATTTTTTCATTCAATTTTTAAATTTTTTTTATATGTAAGTACTTGTTTTTTATATTATAAAGGGTATTATTTTGCATATGGATATCATTATTGCTTTCTAAAGTTATACTTTTAATGCATAAGCATGAATAAAAATGAACATTTATATAGATATGGAATTAGTACTACCCATGTATAATGCTCATCCTTATTTTTCCCTCAAAAATTTGGGCAAAAAGTGAACATTATACATGGCAAAATGCAGTAATCTACCTCAATATTCTTACCACAGTGTTCACAGCATAGAGTAAGGCCTGGGTTAGGGGGTCAGACAAATCTGATTTTGGGTAAATTATTTAGTCTACCTAAGCCTTGTTTTTCCATATCTAGCTTAGGGATGATAATAATGCCATGTAATGTTTCTGTAGGATTGATAAGTTAACACATATGGAATGCTGGTAGCACTTGGCACACAGTTGCCCTTAGTAAATAATAGGAATACCCACTCTAAACCTACATCTTACCTGTCCTGCTACTCTTTTCTGGCATAGTGCAGTAGTTGCAGAAAAAAAAAGCACATGACAGGTAGTGAGGAAACCTAGTTATTTTCAGGTTTATCTCTAACTAGCTGTGTGACTTGAGCAAGTCACTTTTTCTTCCATGTTGACTGTTCTATATGCATTTTCTGACCTAACCTTCACAACAATACTTTCCATTTTAGAGACTAGGTAATTGAGAACTAAATAAATGAGCAATTCTTAAAAAACAAAAACAAAAAACCCCTCACTGTTATTAAATGACAAGGTCAGGAATTAAACCTGGGTCCACTCCAGGGACTCCTCACTGTTGTAATCAATATAATCACTGTCACACAGAAGTACATTTCCCCCACCCCATCCCATCTGTAACAGAGAAGACATCTCCAAGGTTCCTTCTGTCTCTGAGAACCTATGGTTCTATGGTACAGGGTGAGCCTCTCAACCTTATTCTTAGCCAGCAATACTCATCAATTAAAAAGTCTTTATTGAGTGTCTAATACATGCTCCACTCTAAGGAGAATAAGATGCTCCCCCACACACCAACACAAGCACCCCAAGGAACTTCTATAAATTAGACTTCATGCCTCAGAATTCTTATACTGTGGCAAATATTTGCCCCTATCAGAATTATGTATTTTAACTCTTTTCACAACTTCTATCTGTAGAAAATCTTCTCTTACACAATCTTTTCTGGATTCTAACACTTGAGTTCTATTTATTTATTTCTGTGAAAAAAGTTCTAGGGATTCTCTGGCTCTCTTTAATTCTCAAAGTCTAAAAAGAGACTCAGATATGTGGATACACACACAAAACTATTCTTTGTTGGGTATTCCATTGAGGGAAACAAAAACCAATAAACAAAGCCCAAGCTTCTGTTCTTAAATACTACAGGGAATTGAACCTTCAACCTGTGGACACTTTCTTCGAGGGAAATTTTAAGGGGATCAGACTGTAATATTGGCCAGTCACCTATGGTCAACTCAGGTGAAGAGTTGCCTCAGCCACCTGAGCTGCAGCCTATCCCAGAAGTTATTTCTATTGATTGCTGAAGAGGTTAGAATAGAAAAACATAGGCCACCTGGCTCTTAGGGAATTTTGCAGCAAAAATCTGGGCCAAACCTGGCCTATAATCTATACTCCCCTAGAAGATGAATTCTAGGAGGGACAGAATTGTTTTATATGGCTTTTCATCTCCACCACCCAGAACAGGGTCAGACATGTAGTAGATGTTCAATAAATATATGTGAAGCAAATGTGCATGAGTTTGGGGCAAAACCAAGGAGCTTATACACATCATCTTCAGAATCTGGAGGTCTAGGAAGGTGCATCTTCCCTGACCTTTAGTAAATGCTTCCTGTGCCATCTCATCAGGGGGCTATCCTCAGAAGCTGGAGGTTGTTCTTTGACTTCTCTTTCTGGAGAACTGCCCACAGCTACACCCTGTGGTGAATGCAGTTCCTATCATTCGGGGATTTTTCCGTGGAGGAAAATGGGAATGGGGTGTTTTTTCCCTGTTGAGGGAGAACCCAGGGATCTCAATGTCACCCTGGAGAGGGGCTGATAAATCCTGACCAAATGCCCATATCACTTAATCTCCTCTCCATCCAGGGATTTGGCTGTGGTGGAAAAGAGGATCTCTGTCTGCAGCAAACTTGGTGGAGACTGAAAACACTGAACCACCATTGCCTGTGTCTGAAATAACGGGCCAGGGGTGGTATCAAGTTTGTCCCTCACCTGCAAAGTGGGAGCATCAGTGATGGTTGGTAAAACACAAGGAGAAGAAAGGAACAATGGATTTGGGATCAGAAAACTCAGGTCTCAGACCAGGCAGCCTTACTCTCTTCCCATGTAAAATGGAGTTAATATGAGCAATCGTCCGCACCACCTTGGAGTTATAAGGCCCAGAAGAGATCATGAATGCCACAACTGATTGCACACTGCGAATGTCATAGAACACTGAGCATTGCCTCTTGCCCACTAATTAATTGTCTCTAATTGTAATGAGACATGCCTAGGCATATTTGTGACCCACTGTGTCATCAGGGTCATCTGGGTAGTCCCCATGGGGTACAGACTGATGGATGGAAGATGCACAGGCAGGTTACCTGAGACCAAGTTTGAGTCTGTCTTCGCCAGAGATTGGTTCCAGCTGCTCATTAGGTAGGATAGTACAAGAGCTTTAGCCCTCAGCTGTGGTAACACAAAGATAGCTTTCCTGGCCTCCATCTCTTACTTTGCTGGGAAGAATTTTTATAGATGAAGACCTTTGGGAGCTAAGGATTCCTTCCTTATTTTCTGCTGGTCACAAGGATTGGTTAGTTACCACTGCTAAGAGTATGGGCAACTTTGGCAAGAGAAGGACCCAGGGAAAGTCCCTTGGTCACAGGTAATCCTAGTTTGACCTATTGGAAGAGCACACTTTTAAGGAATCTTGAATGAGAGCAGGAAACTGCCTCTTAGAACAAACTATAAAAATAATTTAATGAACTTAATGATTAATTTTAAAAGATGAAAAATAAATGAATATATTAATGAATAAATAAATGTTTTGGTAAAATGAAGACACCTTTTATAAGAGGAAGCCTCATGCCATTCTCCTGATTCTCTTCTGTCTTTTGTGTGAATATAAAGTTTTAATTAATCATTTTTGGTGCTACGAGAGCATGTCAGACAAACAGGGGAGAGCCTCTGTGACTAGCATGATGAGGAAAGAATTATGAACCCCCAAATCACAGCATGGTAGGTGCTGTGAATTCTAAGGGAATTCACAGCAAATTCTAAGGGAGAATTTGAATAAGTCAACCATCCCCTTCAGTTGATAGATGAGAAAACTATGGCCCAGAAAGGTTACATGATGTGACCCATACAACTATGCCCCTCTAAAAACAGCCATGTTGGGATAATTGGCTAAGACAACATACAGCTTTTCTAATCTGAGGCAAAATAAAATGTTTGTTTGTTTTATAGGGAAAAAATGTCTACAACGTTGCCAAAAATAAATAAATAAATAAATAAGGCCCCCCCACGTAAAGGTATGAGAAATGGCCTGGTGAATATGGAACTCTGAGCAATCCGAGGCTGGCATCTGCAAAGGACAGAAAGGAAGTTGCCTGAGACAGAGGTATCGGGGAGTCTATGTCCTGTCCATTCCTCTTTCCTCATTTGGCCAAATGCGGCTGATTTCTTTAGGACTGTTTACATCCATCCAGTCCCCTTTAGGGCATATGCCTGTCCCTGAAACTGTTATCTAAAGTATCAGTTAAAAAGAATATGATCACACATTTTGGAGACTGAAGGCCTAGGATCTCCCTAGTAAGAACCTCACCTAACAGCCCACAGCCTAAAAAGTCCTTAAAGCTAATCTTTCCTGGTGATATGAAAGTGGTTCTTCTTTGAAACCAGGGATCTGATTCACATTCTCCTCTGCATTTGAGCTTTTGCTCATTCATTTATTCATTTGTTCAACTGGCATTTACTGGGTTCCTATTCTGTGTCACACATTGGGGTAATCTTAGAGAGAGAGTGTCCCTGCAATGAAGGAGTAATTTACTTTCGAGTAATTACCCACACCTCTACCCACCCATGACTAGATTATCTATCAGTCTTTTCATCTGAGAAATATTTTCCTCTATTAGAGAGGTGGAGGGGAAATTTCATAACTGGTTCGTTTAATGCAGCTGATTTTCTTCACGCAAAAGTCACATGTCATCCAAATAGAGCTAAAGTGCAGAAGGTGAGTTGGCAGGCAGATCAGAAAATGGGAAGGACAGAACCACAGAGACAGAAAGGCTTCCATAAGCTTCTGGACAGTAAAGCAAATGTCAAATATGAAAAGGTCTTGTTCGATCGTTCATTCATTCATTCCACATTTATGCATTGAGCATCTGCCAGTTGCCAGGTACTATACTAGTGGCAGGATTATAAAGTTATTTAAGGGAACAACAACCTTACTCTCAAGGATTTTAATTCAGAGAAAAAAAAACATGAATATATACAAAATTACAATAAAATAAAATAATTCCTAAAACAAGTATGTACACAGTGCTAGATGGAGAAAGAAAATGCTTAATTTGGAGACATTTTAAAGTGGACTTAATAGATCTTCATTACTATTTGATGTACAATGTAAGGGAAAAAAAGAGTTCAAGGAGTACAAGTTTCTAGCTTGGGGGATTATATAAAGTCTGGTCTTATTTAACCAGAAGAGGTAAGAGAGGAGGAGATTCTGTCTTTTTAGATGGAAGTGAATGTGTTTTGTTTTGCTCAAACTGCCCATAAAGATCAAGGTTGAGGTGTCCAATGAGTAGTTGAAAATGTGTCTGGAATTCAGGTGAAAAATCAGTCAACAATGTTGTACCAGGGAGAGTGGCTGTGGGGTAGGCAAAGGGATAAGGATGAAGAAGAAGAGTGAAAGGTAGAGGGCATAAATATATAAAAATTTGGAAACATGCTCCCCCTTAAAAAGATGACAATGTAACACTCCCATCTGCTGCACTTGGTAAAAGCTACTTTCACCCCTTCACAATTGGCTTCGTATTGTCAAATGTAAAAGGTACTTTCCAACCTACATCTGTCTGATTCTTCATGGGATTTGTGCAGTTGATACCTCAGTGGCTCTTGCAGATCTTTCCCTGACAGGGCTTCTTTGGTAACACCTTTCTACTTCTCATACTTCTCACTTTTCCTCAGTTTTCTTCTACCTTTTCATTAAATATAGAGGATCCCCTGAATTCCATCCCAAAACTTCCCTTTTCATTCAACATGCTGTCCCTGAGTGATTTTCCAGTATTTTCAATTGCCAGTTACAAACAATAACTCAAACCAATATCTCTAGCCCAGGCATCCTGTTGAACACACAAGTTGGCACATAGAAAGTAGACAATAAATATTTGTTGGCTGAACAATACTGAGCTGGATTTTTCCAACCACAAGCTCTGGTAAGCATTACCATCAAGATGTCCCATAGAGTCTTTAGATTTAACATAAACAGAACAAATCTCCTGTGGCTGATCCTCTTTTTATAAACTCTCTCCCCTGTTTCTTAATTCAGAAAATAGCACCTTTACTTTATTTAATTTTTATTGTTGTTCAGGTACAGTTGTTTCCATTTTCCCACCCCCACTATCTCCCGTCCCACCCACCCACCCCCACCTCCCACACTCAATCCTAACCCCATTTGGCTTTGTCCATGGGTCCTTTATATATGTTCCTTGACAACCCTTCCCCTTCTTTCCCCTGTTATCTTCCTACCCCATCCCTTCTGGTTACTGTCAGTTCTTTATTTCAGTGTCTCTGGTTATGTTTTGCTTGCTTGTTTGTTTTGTTGATTAGGTTCCACTTATAGCTGAACATACGGTATTTATCTTTCACTGCCTGGCTTATTTCACTTAGCATAATGTTCTCCAGTCCCATACATGCTATTGCAAAGGGTAGGAGATCTTTCTTTCTGCAGTGTAGTATTCCTTGGGTAAATGTACCACAGCTTTTTGATCCACTCATTTACTGATGGGCACTTAGGTTGCTTCCAGCACCCGGATACTGTAAACTGTGCTGTTATGAACACTGGGGTGCATGGGTTCTTTTGAATTGGTGTTTTGGGATTCTTAGGGTATAATCCCAGCAGTGGAATTGCTGGGTCAAAAGGCAGTTCCATTTTTAGTTTTTTGAGGAAATTCCATACTGTTTTCCACAGTGGCTACACCAGTCTGCATTCCCATCAACAGTGTACTAGGGTTCCCCTTTCTCCACAATCTCATCAGCACTCATTGTTTGTTGATTTATGATGGATATTCTGACCGGAGTGAAGTGGTATCTCATTGTGGTTTTAATTTGCATCTTCCCAATGGCTAGTGATACTGAGTATTTTTTCATGTGTCTATGGGCCCTCTGTATGTCCTCTTGGAGAAATATCTGTTCAGGTCCTTTGCTCATTCTTTCATTGGATTGTTTGTCTCCCTGGATTGGGGTCATGTAGGGTATTTATATATTTTGGAGAACAAACCCTTGTCCGAGGAATCATTGGCAGGTATATTTTCCCATATGGTTGGTCCCCTTTTTGTTTTGCTGATGTTTCATTTAGTTTTTTTTTAATTTAATGAAGTTTCATTTATTTGTTCTTTCCTTTATGTCCCTCATTCTAGGGTACATATTGTGAAAATATTGCTGCATGGAATATCTTATTTCCCTGCCTATGTTCTCCTCTAGGACTTTGATGGTGTTGCAATGTATATTTAAGTCTTTTATTCAACTTGAGTTTATTTTTGTGTTTGGTGTTAGTTGGTGGTCAAGTTCCATTTTTTTTGCATGTAGCTGTCCCGATCTCCCAACACCATTTGTTGAAGCGACTACTTTTACTCCATTTTATGCTTCTGTTCCCTCTGTCAAATATTAATCAACTGTAAAGACATTGGTTTATTTATGGGCTTTCTATTCTGTTCCACTGCTATATGTGTCTGTTCTTAGGCCAGTACCAGACTGTTTTGATTACTGTGCCTTGTAATATAGTTTGATGTCAAGTATTGTGATCCCTCCTACTTTGTTCTTCTTTCTCAAAATTGCTGCAGCTATTCAGGGTCATTTATGGTTCCACATAAATTTTTGAAATGTTTGTCCTGTACCTGTGAAATATGTCACTGGTATTTTAAAAGGGACTGTGTTGAATCTATAAATTGCTTTGGGTAGTATGGACATTTTGATGATGTTAATTCTTCCAATCCATGCACATGGTATATGCTCCCACTTATTTGTGCCTTCCTTAATTTCTTTCTTCAGTTTTGTATAGTTTTCTAAGTATAGGTCTTTTACTTCCTTGGTTAGGTTTATTCTTAGGTACTTTATTTTTCTTGTTACTATAGCTAATAGAATTTTCTTCCTGATTTATGTTTCTGATATTTCATTGTTGTTGTACAAAAATGCCTTTGATATCTGAATATTGACTTTGTATCCTGCCACTTTGCCAAATTCACTTATTAGATCCAGTAGATTTTTGTTGGAGTCTATACAGTTTTCTATGTACACTATCATGTCATCTACAAACAGTGACAGCTTTACTTCCTCCTTTCCAATTTGGATGCCTTTTATTTCTTTTTCTTTTCTTTCTTTTTTTTTTTTTGTCTGATTGCTGTGGCTAGGACTTCCAATATTATGTTGAATATAAGTGGTGAGAGTGGACATCCTTGCCTTGTTCCTGATCTTAGTGGGAAAGCTTTTAGTTTTTGCCAGTTGACTTTGATGTTGGCTGTAAGTTTTTCATATATGTCCTTTATTATGTTGAGGTATGCTGCCTCTACCCACATTTTGCTCAGTACTATTATCATAAATGGGTAATGTACATTATCAAATGCTTTTTCTGCATCTATTAATGTCATCATCTGATTGTGTTTCCTATGGCTTATATGATATATTATGTTTATTATACCATCTTGCATCCCTGGGATGAATCCCACTCGATCATGGTGTATGATCTTTTTCATACATTGCTGGATGCAAATTTGCCAATATTTTGGTGAGGATTTTAGCATCTATATTCATCAATGATATTGGCTTATAGTTTTCTTTCTTTCTTGTGTCTTTGTCTGGTTTGGGGATTAGGAGGATGCTGGTCTCATAAAAAGAGCTTAGGAGTCTTTCCTCTTCTTGTAGTTTTTGGAATAGTCTGGGAAGGTTAAGGGTTAGCTCTTCCTTAAACGTTTTGTAAAATTCTCTTGTGAAACAGTGCAGTCCAGGGCTTTTGCATACCAGGAGTTTTTTTTATTAGTGCTTCAATTTCACCAGCTGTTATTTGTCTGTTCAGGCTTTCTGCTTCTTCTTCATTGAGTTTTAGAAGATTTTATTTTTTCTAGAAATATGTCCATTCACCCATGTTGTCAAATTTCTTGACATATAGTTCTTCACAGTAATTTCTTACAATCCTTTTTGTTTCTGTGGTATCAGTTGTAATTTCTCCTCTTCCCCTTCTGACTTTATTTATTTGGGTCCTCTCTCTTTTTCTCTGGATGAGTCTGCTTAAAGGCTTATCTAATTTGTTTATCTTTTCAAAGAACCATCTCCTGGATTTATTGATCCTTGGAATTGTGCTTTTAGTCTCTAGGTCATTTAATTCTGCTCTGATCTTGATTATTTCTTCCTTCTACTCACTCTAGGCTTTTTTTGTTGTGTTCCTCCATTTCTTATAGATGCACTGTTATGTTGTTTATTTGAAATGTTTCTAACTTTTTCAGGTAGGTCTGTATTGCTATGAACTTCCCTCTCAGGACTGCCTTTGCTGTGTCCCATAGGTTTTGGGTTGTTGGGTGTTCATTTCATTTGTTTCCAGATACTTTTTTATTTCTTTATTATTAACCCATTCATTGTTTAATAGCATGCTATACATTCTCCATGAGTTTGAAATTTTTTTGAATTTTTCTCTTGAGGTTGGTTTCTAGTTTCAAGCCCTTGTGGTCTGAGAAAATGCTTGATATGATTTTAATTTTCTTGAATTTGTTGAGGTTTGTTTTGTGTCTTATCATGTGGTCTATCTTTGAAAATGTTCCATGTGCATTTGAAAAGAATGTATATTTTGTTGCTTTGGGATGAAATATTCTATACATATCAGTTAAGTCCACTGGATCTAATACATCGTTCAGTTCCACTGTATGCTTGTTGATAATTTGTTTGGAAGATCTAGACATTGTTGACAGTGAGGTGTTAAAATCCCCTAGTATAAGTGTGTTGCTATCTATATCTTTCTTGAAATCCTCTAAAATTTTCCTTATCTATTTGGGGTGTTTCTATGTTGGGTGCATATATATTTATAATATTTATGGATCCTTGATGGATTCTTCCCTTGAGTATTATGATGTGTCCTTCTGTGTCTCTTTTTATGGTCTTTGTTTTGAAGTTTGTTTTGTTGATATAAATATTGCTAGCTCAGCTTTTTCTTTTTCCTGTCTATTTACTTGGAACATTTTTTCGAACCCTTCACTTTCAGTCTGTGTAGGTCTTTTGTCCCGAGGTGGATCTCTTGTAGGCAGCATATGTGCAGGTCATGTTTTCTCATCCATTCAGCTATGTGATGTCTTTTGATTGGAGCATTTAATCCATTTACATTAAAGTTATTTTGATAGGTACTTATTCATTGAGAGAATGGCACCTTTAAAACCCAGGTGGCAAAGCCAGAAACTGGAGTCACTCTAGACTCTTTTCCCTTTCTCACTCCCACATCATCTTACAGGTTCTATCTCCAAAATGTTTTAAATACACCTCACCCCTTCCTCCTCATCCTCATTGCCAATGACCCTCACCACCTCTGTTAATATCTTTGACTGCATTCTTGCCCTATTTCAAAGTACTGTCAGAATCTTACAAGATAAAGTTCAAATTCCTTGTTATGGAACAGTTCCTTCCTTTTCTGTCCCTTTGCTCTGTTTCCTTCTACTCTCTCCAAAAAGAATTCTTTTCAAGAAAATAATTAGTTACTAAGAAGGCTTGCTTTCAAATGGCTCCCTGACCTTGCACATGTTTCCTTTTATTGGGTGCCCTTCCTCCACTTGCCTATCTTTCCCATTTGTTTACCCAGAAGACTCCTGACCTGTAAAAGCAATCTAAGAGTTTTCTTTTTCCACGGATTTCTCCAGCTGCCTGGTGGTCACCTTCTCTCTTCTAGGCTTCTATTAATAATTTTTACTATTTTATATTGGACTGATTATTCATTGGTATCCTACATAGTATGCTCCCTGAAAGGAAGACATTTATCTGGGCATTCCTAGCACCTGGCACAATGGTAAGTACTCAGGGGATGACTGAATAAATAAATCAATGAGTGAGAATGGTGGGGGAAACAGGACAGACATATTAGAGAACCCATGGGGAAAATGTAAGCAAATATACAATGACACATATAAAGAAATGCACCTTGTCTTGGAATGTCCTCTGCTAGGACCTAGACAGAAGGTAGCTTTTCTTCAAAGATGTCTAATTATTTCAATTCCTATGTCTTTTAGGATCTGTGGAAAAGAGGGAATCAAGTAAGAGTCCTTCTGGGTAGGTACCTAGGAATCATAAACTATTAATTTTTGTTCAGATTGTATGCAAGTGAAATGACCTAGAAACTGATTTGCTTTACTTTTTTTTCCACAACAAACTTTCTGGTTTAGCACTGCCCAGGTATGAAATTTAATGAGAGAAGGCATTCAGTTAGAAGTTGGATCAAATTGTGATTCCTTCCAGCTTTGAAGTTTTGTAGTTCCATGAAGCCTGGCATTCTAGGTAGTACTGATCAACAAAGTATTTGTTAGGAAGAGTTTGCTCTATTAGGTATTTAATATACCTCAAGCCTGTGGAACATGTTTTTTACTAAATAATTTGATGTTGGTTTTTCCCTAAAGCACTCCAATCCTATGACAGAACCTTATTAGGACAAGCGACATGACTAGAACTTTCTTGGGACGCATGGATAGCTTAAACATCTAAAAAGATAAGGTGCTGCCTACAGCAGTAGGTGAGCAAATCTAAAGCTTGACATGCAAGGGCTTCCCTAAGAAAGGAAACTTCATGCTCATCAAGGAGAGTTGTATTGGGTTTGCTCATGTTTGTGTACACAAGTAAGTTGCAGAGCATTTGAAAGTGCCTACATTTGAAAGTGCTATTATTAAAGGTGAAAAGGAACATAAAATGTGAAATAGATAGCTACTAGTTGAGTGGAATGGCAATCATACCTGCTAGGTCACTAGCAATGCCACCCTCAAAGTAGATAAGGAGATCTCTGAATTAGAAGGAGGGAGAGACTGGTTCCTGAGGTTGATGGGAGTCTGAAGACAAAAACAGACTTAGGTTTCATTATGCAGGAACATTATTTGCTTTTACTTCTTAGGGTCTCATTATTTCCTCACATACTTTCTTTCAACAAAGTTAGGCATTATTCCCTATTGAGGGTCAGTTACATGCCAAGTTGATGCTCTAAAAATATATTGAATTTTTTTACCATTAATAGTTAAGCATATTTGTTCTCTTTTTTAAATATTTTATTTATTTATCTTTAGAGAGAGGGCAAGGGAGGGAGAAAGAGAGAGAGAAACATCAATGTGTGGTTGCCTCTCGTATGCCCCACATTGGGGACCTGGCCCACAACCCAGGCACGTGCCCTGACTGGGAATCAAACCAGCCACCCTTCAGTTTGCAGGCCAGCACTCAATCCACTGAGCCACATGAGCCAGGGCTCTGCTCTTTATGATTTTAAAGGAAGCATTTTCTTCTGGCTTTTACTTGACTCAAAAATAAATAAATGGTTTCCATTTTGGTTTTCCCGTCTAAATTTTCCTTAGGTAGATAGATATAATACCAAGTATGTGTAAAAACTCAATTAGAATAATTTTTGAAATAAGTTATTTGTGATTGTGAAAAGCAAGCCAGAGTAAAATTCTCTTTGTAATTTGATGATATTGCTGTTATAATAGCATCGTGATAAGGAGATTTAAAAAAATCTTTTCTGAAAAACTTAACCTGATTTCCTAATTTCCTAGCATCCTAATTTCCTAATTTCTTAGCATGTCCTCCGTGGCGGCAACGACCCATTCAAACGTCTGCCCTATCAACTTTTGATGGTAGTCGCCGTGACTACAATGGTGACCACGGGTGACAGGGAATCAGGGTTCGATTCCGGAGAGGGAGCCTGAGAAACGGCTACCACATCCAAGGAAGGCAGCAGGCGCGCAAATTACCCACTCCCGACTCAGGGAGGTAGTGACGAAAAATAACAATACAGGATTCACTCTTACAAGAAATCATTTAAAAAGCCAATGGATTTGTAAAATCTGTGTGTGTGTGTGTGTGTGTGTGTGTCAGAATAAGGAATTGCTTTCTTTAGGCAACAAGAGAGGAGAAAATTAATACAATATCATTTCATCAAGTCAAATAAAACTGCTAACAGATGATTTAAGTATTGGGGAGAACTTTCTGCCTCTCATTAGAAGAGGTTCTTGTCCCTGTTAGACTTCCTATCCATCCAGACTCTATTTCCCACAGGGTCCAACTCAACCTTTTTTCTCTAGCTTCCATACAAGATCAGTTAATAAAAGATTCCTGGTAAAATAACCATATGTATCTAGAATCATTTCAATGATTAGCTTCCACCTAGCATTCCCCCCTCTATACCTCCAATGTGTGACATCTTAAACATGAAGAAATATGCACAGGAATAACCCCCTCCACAAAAGCCAAAAGCCAATGAAGCTCTAGCTTCAGGGTCCTTCCCTTTCATAACCCCCTTCCACAGTCCTGTACCTAAGTAATTTTAAATATACTTTTCTTCAGGAAGGCCTCCCAAAGTGAAGAAGCCTTGGACTCCATGAAACTTGAGACTGCCTCTGCCTACATACATGTTTTGTTCTCAACTACCCAGCTAACTAACCTATTTCCCAGTAAGGATCCAAAGGGCATTTTACCTGACACACTTGCTCTATCCACAGACACATGTAGAGGGATAGAGCAACTACTTTCTGGCACACTTCCTGCTTTAAATGTATCCTATTATCTCTAGAAATGCTTTTATACTACCCAGATCCTTTGTCTTAATGATAAATTTTAAAATACACTTCCCCATAACTTTACAACTTTTAAAAATAAACTGGACCTTTGATTGTAGGTTCTCTATGAGGATTAATCAAAGGGATAAGAATTTTAAAAAACAGTAGTTTAAGATCTAGCAACTTGAGAAGTGAAAGTGTTGTCTTGGCTATCTAGGAAAGGGTTGGCAGCTGCTAAGAAAATGGGGTAGAAGGCTGTAGAGTGGGAAAGCAGAGAATTACACATTGATTGGGCACCTACTATGTACCAAGACCTGTTTAGTATTTTACACCCATGTTGTATATAACCTTGCAAAACAAAAATACCCATTCTAAATTCCCTGTCAGTTTGCTTAAAAACTCAATTATTTCATCCCCTGGCTTGGTAGCTCAGGTAGCTCAGTTGGTTAGAATGTCCCAATACACAAAGGTTGAGAGTTCAATCCCTGTCAAGGTACATACGAGAATCAACCAATGAATACAATATTTATGCATTCATCATTTATGCATTCAAGAATCAACCAACGAATGCAACAAATCAATGTTTCTCTCTTTCTCAAATTAATAAATAAAATATTTTTTAAAATCCAATATTTCATGCTTTAAATACATGTAAAGAGGAAGTAAGGCCAACCTCATAGAATTTGAGCTGGTCTGGGGAATTTATTCAAATTCTGAATCACAGAATAGTCTGGTTCTCAAGTCTTCTAGGGCTCTTGTAACTTAATAGAAACAGCTGTGGAAGCGTATGCTCTCCAGCTTCCCACACATCTTAACTGTAACATATAGTGAGGGCTCACTAACAGCACTGGCCAGGCAGGAAAAGCATGCCAAATGAAACAATAAGCAAGCTGTAAGTTCTATCTCAGGCATATTTTCTTTCCTTTTTTCTTAAAATTTTTATTGAATTTATTGGGGTGACATTGGTTCATAAAATTATACAGGTGTCAGGTGTATAATTCTATAATACATCTTCTGTGTATTGTATTGTGTGCTCATCACCCAAGGTCTATCCCCTTTTGTCATCATTTATTCCCCTTTTACTCTCTTCTATGTCCCCCACCTCCTTTTCCCTCTGGTAATCACCATACTGTTGTCTGTGTCTATGAGTTCTGTTTTTTGTTTTGCTTAATCCCTTCACCTTTTTTACCCAGCCCTCCCCTCTGGCAGCTGTCAGTCTGTTCTTTATCTATGAGTCTATTTCTATTTTGTTTGGTTGTTTATTTTGTTCATTAGATTCCACATATAAGTGAAATCATATCGTACTTATCTTTCTCTAACTGGCTTATTTCACTTAGCATTATGCTCTTCAGGTCCATTCATGCTGTGGCAAAAGATAAGATTTTCTTCTTTTTATGGCTGAGTAGTATTCCATTGTGTAAATATACCATTGTTTTTTTATCCACTCTTCTTGGGCTGCTTTTAAATCTTGACTATTGTAAATAATGCTGCAATGAACATAGGGGTGCATATATTTTTTTTGTATTAGTGTTTCGGGTTTCTTCTGATAAATTCCTAGAAGTGGAATTGCTGAGTCATAAAACAGTTCTTTTTTTTTTTTTGAGGTAAATCCATACTGTTTTCCAGTGGGCTGTACCAATCTGCATTCCCACCAACAGTGCCCAAGGGTTCCCTTTTCTCCACATCCTCCTTGCAAATACTTGTTTGTTGATTTATTGATGATAACCTTTCTGACAGGTATGAGGTGATATCTTATTGTGGTTTTAATTTGCATTTCTCTGATGACTAGTGACATAGAGCCTCTTTTCATACTTCTATTGGTCATTGTATATCCTCTCTGGAGAAGAGTCTATTCAGGTTCCTTGCCCATTTTTTACCTGAATTGTTTGTTTTGTTGTTAGTGAGTTGTTATCAGGCACATTTTCTTCTGAGATGCATAGTGTTAGTAGCCCTGAAAGAGGAATATAAGCCTAGTCTATTACTCATGTGTTCACAGTTATGCTGTGGAAAGAACAGTGGAAGTCCATTGAAGAGCTGTATGGGCTCAAGTAAATAATCTCATTTCTTTGGGCCTAAATTTTCTCATGAATGAAATTAGCAAGTTGAAATAGACAATGACTAACATTCTTTCATTTCTTGATATTCTATCATATAGTCATTGTCAAGTTCTTAATTTCCTCATCTAAAGAACAACTAATTTGGTCTTATCATAGCTAAAGGGTTATGAGAAAGCATGGAAATATGGGACTCAAGAAAATCAACGGCAGTGCTGTCCTATAGAACTTCTTGAAAAGATGGAAATGTTCTCTATCTGTACTGTCCAATATGGTGGCCATTAGCTACATGTGGCTACTGAGTACCTGACATGAGGCCAGTGTGAGTGAAGAACTCAATTTTTAATTTTATTTAACTATAATTAACTTAAATGTAAACAACTACATGTGGATATTGGCTGCCATATTAGGTAGGTCAGATATAAACTTCATTTAAACCAGAACTTTAAGTATAAAAATAAAAGTAAATAAAAGAGTGGTTTGAGAATTGTTTCAATAGAATAATTAAGGAAGGCATGGTTTTAATTTTATTAATTAAAAAATAGAGCACTATTATTGTTTTAGACTTTCTGAAAAAGATGGACTCTATTGTTGTAATGATGCCTTGCAATTATATATAACTTTAGGCTTTCCAAAGTTCTTTCATGACTACAATTTGATCTTCACAACAACCCATGATACAGAAGACAAGTAATAGTACTCATTTTACAGATGAGGAAATTGAGACCCAAATGCTTGCCTAAAGTTCCAGACTTAAAACAGTAATAAAGTAGTAAATTAATCACTCCAGACTTAGTTCTCCAGTTCTTTTCACACATGGTACAACCTCCAATCCTTTCTCTTGCCTAACTTTATCTGGAAGTGGTTACAAATTATACAATACTCCTAAATACAATAAGAATAGGAAAGATGAGAAAAAGCAAGATATTCAATAATCCACCACCTAGATAAACCCTGGAAGACTCAAAAGTTACATGTGTCTATTATGAGAAAAAGAAAAGAGTGAATAAAAGGAAAAAAGGAGTAGAAAATGATTATAATTAAATTAAGTCCCACTACAAACCAGGTACAGTACAAATTGTACTTGATGGACCAATTCTATGAGACAGCATTCTCAGCAGCATTTTATTTTTGAGAAATTTGCTAGTCTGAGATTACACACCTATCAAGTGGCACAACCAGATTCTGTTCTATATAGCTCCTGGCTGTTTTCAAAAGTCACATTCACAGTTCAAAGTAAGAGAACAATTCCCACCTACTTCCCACCCTCCCACAAGTACTCTGCCCCCTACATACCTCATCACAGAGAATACTGCAAAATGGTTAAGCATGCAGGCTTTGGAGTTACTCAGACTTTATTTGAACTTTAGATCTGACCTTGTTCAAGGGATTTAATCTTTCCGAGTCTCAGTTTCCTTGACTGCTTTACAAGGTTTTGGAGGTGGATTAAATGAGATTATAAATGTGTGAAAACTCTTAGTACAGAGCCTGGCATAAGTGCTTAGTGCATGGTAGTTATTAATATTTTCTATTTTACTAAGGTAATGCAGACTCTGTGGGCTATTCTAAAATAGGAATTCGAAAACTACTTCAGACAAGGTAGCATTTTTGCTAAAGTCTACTAAGTAGACAATCTCTGGAGGACAAAAGACACTTGGACAAGTCAGTTAAGTGGGAATCTATAGGTTTTGGATCAGTGATTGAGGCAGAAGCAGTGAAGTGATGCCTTGCTTGTCCTGCCTTTTCATTTCACACAAGATGGATGTCAAACCTGGCCCTATTGAATTCTAATCCCACCTATCAAAGCTCTTGTTGCCTATCTCTATGTGAATATGATACCTGCATAAAAAGCCAACATTCCCCAAAGAGAACACATTCACTCATTCATTTGTTCACTCATTCATTCACCATTCAACAACTATTTACAAAGCACTTGTTATCTGCTTGGCTTTGACCTAACAATCAAGTTACAGCAATGAACAAGTCACAATCTTTCTTTTAATTTTTTAAAAGATTTTATTTATTTACTTTTTAGAGAGAGCAGAAGGGAGGAAGTAAGAGAGGGAGAGAAAGATCAGTGTTCGAGAGATACACCAATTGGTTGCCTCTAGCATGCCCTCCAACTGGGGAACCTGACCTGCAACCCAGGTATGTGCCCTATCTGGGAATTGAACAGGCAACCTTTCAGTCCACAGGCTGGTGCTCAATCCACTGAGCCACAACAGCCAGGGCTAAAATTTATTTATTGATTAATTTTACAGAGAAAAAGGAACAGAGACAGATAGAGAGAGGAAAATATTAATATGTTGTTCGACTTACTTATACATTCATTCGTTGATTCTTCTATATGCCCTGACAGGGGATCGAACCCCCAGCCTTGGCATATCGGGAGGACACTAACCAACTGAGCTACCTGGCCAGGGAATAAGACACACTCTTAAAGCTTACTTTTGGTAGAGGGAAACAGACACAAAGTAAACAAGCACATAAGAATTTCAGATTATTGTAAGTGCCATAAAGAATAAAAAGTGGGATGATAGATAAAGAGTGGTTTTGAGCTAAAGGTATGGTAACTGATTGGTAGAAAGGGCCTCTCTGAGGGGATGACATGTAAGCTGCAACCTGACTGACAAGAAAGGGTGAATTATGTTAAGGCAGAGAGTATAGCAAATGCAAAGGTCCTGAGGTAGAAATGAAGCTGGTACATTTGAAGAACTGAAAGAAGGTCATTCTGGCTAAAACTGAGAGTGGATCAGGGGCCAGATCATGTAGCGTGTATGCTAGGCCATGGTAAGGACTTTGGATTTGATTCTAAATGCAGTCAGTGGGATGGCATTTAGATATTAAGCAAGGAAACAATGAAATCTGATTTCTTTTAAAAAGATCATTACTAATCCTGCATCCCCTTGCCCAAACACGGAAGTGTAAGAACACAAGTGCACATACCCACTCTCTTCAAAGCATCATCATTTTGCCAGTTATCTGTCATGTGAGTCTTTCTGCACCCCCTTTTAATCTGTTGCCAGATACTATCCTCTGTCTCTATCTAGTGTTTCTGAAGTTCATGCCTTCCTTTGCATTTCCACTACCATCACCCTAATTCAAGTCCTCTGCACTTCCCACAGGAAGTCCTTCCATAGCTCTCTTACTTGCCCAACCCTTCCAGCCCACATACCACTGTCAAATAAATCTTCCAAAAGCAAACTTCTGCTTATGTCACTTTTCTACTCAAAAACTTTCAATGGCTCTTCACTGCACAAGAAATTAAATTGTAATTCTCCAACCCAGTGTTTAAGGCCCTCCATGTATCCTGAACTGCTATTCTCTTCATTCTTACCTACATTCATTTTATGCTCTGGCCAAATAGTCTCCTTGCTCTTCTCAGAACATACGTTGTGTTTATTTATGTTGTTTCCTGGGCCTGAATCAATGCTTCTGCCAATTACATCTGTTGAGATCCTATACTTTTCAATCCCCAGAGTTGAATGATACCATCTCCATGGTGATTTCTATGCTCTTTCTGATTAGATGTGGACCTCCCATGGGTTTTTGTCTGAACCTGTTTGAAACATTTATTATATTGTTCTTTATATTCCAGTTATCTGTGTATAATGTTATAGGGTAAGTGGAGGCAGTGTGGCTTCCTCACCCAGGTGTCTGGGTAAATAAGGAAAGCAGTGTGCCTTGAGACTGGGTCCAATAAACTGTTCCTATAACATGAAGTGGGCTCGCATGTGCAGAATTATGTTATGTTATGTAATGTTCTGTCATTTTTTTCTGGCTTTGTTCTTTGCAGTACTTAAACAAGTAGGGGCTTTTCACTAGAGAGACATGCAGAGAGATACACAAGGGGACAGGCGCCACACTGGGTGCCATGCTGGGGAGAAAGGGGCTTGACGTGTGACATGCAGGGAGACACACAGCTTGCAGTGTGCATGGCTCACCCACCCATGAACCCATGAATAAAGGTGTGCCAGACATTCCAAAGGCTCTGTGAATATTCTATCTGCACCATTACCATGGACCTGACTGGCTGTGAAGGATCACAACACAAATGTCTTACTCTCTACTAAATTATTAGCTCCTTGAGGGTGATGACTGAATCTTATTCATTTTTTATTCTTGTTAGTCCCTAGCAGAGAACACAGCATGCAGAAGGTGATTAATAAATATTTGTTGAATGAATAAATAAACACACAGATAATTAGACCTAAAATTCATCTTTAGGTGGTGTTGCTCAGTAAGATGATTTTTGAAAATTATAAATAATCATAAGAGGGATTATTCTTCCCTCTTGAAAATTATATTTGAAAATTATAAATAATCACAAGAGGGATTAAAGGGGTCTAGCCCTTTAATCTTCACCATGGCATTTAAGGGCTCCCAGGAAACACAAAGAAGCATGGAAATAGGTTTCTACTGTTTTACATGGAATGGATGTTCGAAAAAGTCACTTGAGAGTTGCTGAAAATCATGTACTGTGTTAACAGTGCCTTAGGACATAGATTCCATGTCTGTGGCTTCCCACTACCCACAGTCCTTCAATCCCCAAGATAGGTTTATGGGAAATAATATAGAACCATTTTTCTTAGCAATTAATTTTGAGTTGAGCTGTTGCTTTTCAGAAAAAAAGAAAAAAGCTCCAGCTAATTCCCTAATTCTTCACTATACTATATTAGCAGGCCAGAAAGACTGTATTAGTGTGTTGGGGTTTACCTCAATCAATTGTGTTGGTGAGTTCATTTATCTTAAGTGACTTTGCTTTGGAAGAAAGGTACTGAATGAACTTCCTCAAAGTCTTCTGAAGCCAAGTCTATTTATGCAGAAAATGAGTATAACATTTGCTTGATAAGCAAGGCAACCTTTCCTTACTCACTATCCTTTGCTTCATGAACTGACCTTCACTCTTTACTAGATGTCCCTGTTGTTATGTAAATTATCCATATTGTTAGTACATTGTTTAGTTGTAAACCACCTGTTGTTAATTTTGTTTGAGGATCAGGAAGTGCCCATGAAGTAATGCACCTTGTTTGTATTACACCTTAATAGTTAAAAAGACTCCTCCTGAAAGAGTAATGGATCCTCCAAAGATCAGTCCCTTAGGGAGAGAGAAACATGACCATGGATACTTCTTCAGTGTGTGGCTTACCTCAGCTTGGGCTGCACTCCCTCACGAATCCATCCCATGCCAGCATGCCTCGTTGCCTACCAACAAGCTGCATACCAGTTGTGGTCTAAGTAGCAGGGGTAGTTCCCTGTATCATTGTGTTTTTCTTTTCCTTTCTTTTTTCACTTTACAATGGTAATTTATTCTGAAATATGAAGTCCTCATAGCATGACCTGAAGAAAGGATTGAAAGCAAGGCTTTTGTAACTCTGTTTCCTAGTGCACATGAGAAAAAGAGAGAGAGAGAGAACACGAATTTATTACCAAGAGTTTAGGTAACTAGCTTTAGCTGGCTTCTAAAAATCTCTCTTTTTTCTGGACTTAGGTTCTGGCCTTCAGACCAACTACTGTTCCACTGCCAAGAGGGTCCAGGTAAGACTCTTCTTTTTCAAACACTCTTTTTGTCTGTTTCTAAGAGAGGTGAATGAGAAGGTGGGGGTATGAGCCCTATGCTTAGCAAGGAGTATGGTATCCATTTTCTTGCTCATGGTTCTCTGGGAGAAAAGGAAGAGAGTGCACTTCTATTATGACTTGGCTCTTTGAAGTCAGCAGTGCTCTCCTATAGCTCTGGAAAATGGAGTAAAAATACCATCTTTGGATTTCAGCAAAGTAAATCACAGGGGGTGCAGCCATGGTAGAGGAGGAGGAACATGAAGACTGTGGTACAAACCTTGGTTCTGCTTCTAACCAATAGGTAATCCTGGGCAAGCTACTTCACCTGCCTGGGGCCCAATTTGCCTAACTGTGAAATGGGAATAATAATATCTGGTATGTGAAGGTTTTGTCCAAGTTAAATGGGATATCATGTAAAGCTCTAACATTATTATAAACAAGATAAATACAGGGGCATGACAAAAGAATTTGGTGAATTAGTAACCAAACAACTATGCTCTGGCCAGTGTGGCTCAGTTTGTTGGAGTGTTATCCCTTAACCAAAGGGTTAACACTCAGGTGTTACCTGAGTCAGGTAACATACCCAGTCAGGGCACATACCTAGGTTTTGGGTTCAATCCCTAGTCTGGACACATGATTCCTGCCCCAGGCTTGTATGGGAGGCAGCCAATCAATGCTTCCTTTTTTCATCCACGTTTCTCTCTCTCCCTTTCTCTCTCTGAAAAGCAATGAAAAAATGTCCTTGGGCCCTGACCAGTGTGGCTCAGTTGGTTAGACATTGTTCTGCAAAGTGAAAACTAGGGGGTTCATTGCCAAGTCAAGGCACATGTCTTGGCTGCAGGTTCCACCCCAGGTTGGGACATATAGGAGAAGCAACTGATCAATGTTTCTCTTCTTCTTTTTCTCCCTCCCTTCATCTCTCTCTAAAAATAAAGAAATAAAAATTTTTAAAAAGTCTTTGGGTGAGGATATTAAATAAATGAATGAATAAACAAATAAAAAATAAAAGATTTCCTCTGACCTCCCAAAGGGCTCTATCTTTGGCCCTGTCCTGATTAACTGGTATAGCAATGATTTAATTAAAGCTATAGAAAACATTTTTTAAAAAATCTCACTTGTGGATGTTACAAAGTTGGAAGAGAGGATCATCAAGTGGTGGAAAAAAAACAAAGTAAAAAATCCTCAAAGTATTAATTCTAACAAAATGAATCTTAAACTCCATGTTGCCTACAAAACATCACATGTCAAAAAAAAAAAAAGAAGAAGAAAGAGCCCTGGCCTCTGTGGCTAAGTGGACTGAGTGCCCGCCCATAAACCAAAGGGTCGCTGGTTCAATTCCCAGTCAGGGTACATGCCTGGATTGCAGACCAGGTCCCCAGTGGGGGACATACGAGAGGCAACTACACATTGATATTTCTCTCCCTCTCTCTCTTCCTTCCCCTCTGTCTAAAAATAAATAAACAATCTTTTAAAAAAATAAAAATAAAAAAGAAGAAAGAGAGCAGAGTAAAGGAGAAGGAGAGTGGGAAGAAGGAGTTTACACTTCTGAGATGAGGAGCTGGAAAAATAAGTTGTACTCACAGGTTGTACCAAGAGAAGTATAGGGCCTAAAGCAAGAGAAGTAATAGTTGTCTATTTTACATACAGTGAAATGATCAGTTCTGAATGCCTCTCTTTAAAAGGAATACAGACAAACTAAAGTGTATTCAGTACAGAAGGCAGAGAGAGATGTTTCTATGCCATGTCCTATAAGGAAATTAGAATGTTCAATTTGGAGGAAAGAAATCTTAGAGGGACTCTAATAGTTATTTAAAATATGGGAAGGGCCAAGTGGTGTTAAGACAGTGAGACCAGCTTTATATATCTCCACAGAGAGAACTAGGACCAGTGAGCAAAGCTCACAATAGGTGCCCAGAGCTGCCCAAGTGGCCCTATTATACTGGTACTTCCCAGAGGCCACGTGACTTTGGGGAGAATTATTATCAGGGGTTCAAGCACCAGAGAAATTCAAGTTTTCCTTCTGCCCTAAGTAATCCATAGCTATCATTTACTCTGGTGTCATTTACAGACACACACCCCCCGCAACCCCACCCCATGACCGAGTAAAGGTCTTTGGGAGATAAGTCCAAAGGTAAATATTTTTAGTAGAATATAATTTATTTATTTATTTTTTAATTTCTGTGTCCTGAGAAAGCACTGATTTTAATCAGCAGCATAGTATTATGAAAAGGGCAGTGGATTTGGAGACAGACTAATTTGGGTCAAACTCTAGCTTTGACACTTGGCCTGCTATTTGATTTGAGGCAAATGACTTGATTTCTCTGAGCCTCACTTTACTCATCTGTTAATATTAATACTGTATTAGTTTAAGGGTTGTTGAAAGGATTAAATGAGATAGCATATTTCATTGATTCCAAGATGCTTATTTTCCCCACTTTAATAGCTCTGAAGTCAGGTGAATTTTAACATTGATGGTATTCCATAGTTTAATTGGGAGTGGTTTATTTCTTTTATGATGGCACATAAAGTAATGTGGGTCTTACAAAAATCAATTGCAACTTATATTCAAAGTAATATACTAACATATATTAAACACTTAGCATAACTACACACAATGAGTACTCAATACAATGTTAATTTCATTTTCCCTTTTCTAGACAATGACTTCATAACCTCTTGAGGAACAGGGAAGTCCTTGAGAATGATTCATTAGAACTGGCCTACAGACTCTCAATATTAAAAATTAATGAGAATGTTCACACCAGATCCTATAGAGAGTTAGCTCTATTTCTCTCTCTCTCTCTCTCTCTCTCTATATATATATATATACATATATATATATATATATATATATATATATATATAACCATTTACATGACCATTTCCTATGGTCATGTAAACTTTCTGTAATTTTTCCATCTCTCTCAAAGCTAAATGTTTTTGCTTGCTTTATTTTAGGAAAAAGGATATTCCTGCCATCACCAAGACTTTACCCTCATCTCCCAAACCAGTCACCCACCACAGTATATCATTATGAAATTTAATATCCTTCAGATCTGAATTCTTTCTTCTTCAGGTGCTCAATTGAAGATGCTTTACTTTGTCACAAGAAGCATATAATAAACTCAATGCTGCAAGGACATTATCAGTAAGGAAAACTTTTTCTTGACCTGGCTGGCCTTAAACATAATCATTACAAAGACTTTTTATAGTCAGACATTGTAGTTGTAATTGTGGATTTTTTCCCCATGTAAGAACATATCTAAGCTTTCATAAAATTGTATCAAGCATATTGTTTCACTGTTATTTTGTGTTAGTGAATTACTCAGGTTAATTACATATAACACAAAATGCACTTCTTTACAGCTGCTTTACATTTAACTAGAAATATATATACCTTACATTACAACAATATTAGAAATTCATTTGCTAGGTCTTTTTCACTCTTCCTAACCCAATTCTTCTAGACAGAGGATTGTTACTAAGAACCCCCCACCCCGTCCCACCAGAAGTCGTACAGTAGTGAACCTGAATTTTGTTTTTGTTGATATGGTCAGTTAGCTAGTTAGTCAATGTTTATTGAGGGCCCATTACATATAGATCACTGTGCTAAGTTCTGGGACTAACTAGAATAATAAAAGCTAGACCTTTAAGGCATTTGTCTTCTAAGCTAGACATGGACCAGAAGCTATACTGAGCAGGGGCTCTCTTAAGTGACCAACACTTACTGATTATTTGGTAGTCTCCATTCCTTCAGTAAATGTGAAGACATAAGGCCCGTGACATGCTGAGTGATCACAGCTAGTAGTAAGCTATTCTAGGATGCCTGCCCTCTGCTACTCTCACCAGTAGAGTTGTCTGCTCATCAAAAGTCAGTGTGTTCCCGAACCTATTTGTGCTAGTTCTTCCTATCATTGTAATTACACATTTTAATTAAATTTACAGTAATGAAATGTGAGTACAGAAGAGATAAGCTGCATCTACAAGATCTAAGTTGAATATTTGGAAAAGGTACATTAAAGGTGAGTTAGTAAAAAATGTGCTCTCAACTGAGGCATGGGAGAGCCAACTATAAACATTGTTAAACCTATAAAAATCTGCCTCACAAAATGTTTTAAGATCTTGTTTTACTTTAAAGAAACTACGACAAAATCTCTATGAAAGCCTCAGAGGCGTGGTTCATGCAACAAATAGGATGCAGAGCTCTAATGGAGGCTGACACTCAAATAACGAGGCCTTGGCCCTATGTAAAAAAAAAAATTGAGGGATGTTTTATGTTGAAATAAAGGATTAAGGAATAATTCCATCACTTTGTATGATTCCTGCTTTAACTAACTTGTTCAGCTAAATCACCAACTATTAATTGAATAGAGTATAAGAGTTTCTACAGTTGTCAGCATAATAATGTTTTAACAGCTACAATTTAAGGCAGGGTGTTAGGCAGACAAAATGACTTCTTCCAGGGGAAGAGAAGGCTTAGGACAGGCACCATGGTGAACTGTATGCCAGAGAGAATAGGAGTTCCTAGGGAAATAAGCAAAAGCCAGTCACTCCCTGATGAAGGGATCAGTATAGTCACATAAATCAGCTTTCTAGACTTCGTAAATCAAGACTGCATAGGTTTAACTCTTTATTCTGTCATTACTGTGTGTCCTTAAGTGAACTGTCTGTATCTCAGTGTCTGGATTTGGAAGATGAGGATAACTGCAGTATGCACCTTAAAGGGCTATTGTTAAAATTACAAGAGATGACCTTTAAAGAATTGTGCATTAATAAAAACACATGCAATATTATGTTAAGTCTTCCTAGGAGCAAGAGAATAATAGGCTTGCTGAGGGTGAGTCTGGAGATGAAGGAAATGCTGCATACCTCTTCTAAAAATCTCCTGCTATGAACATAGGCAGTAGAAGATTCAAGAGAAGGGAAGGCATGGTGTAAGCAAACCCCCAGGTCCTGGTAGCCATGTCTACTCCTGAGATGGGCAAGCCAAATAGGAAGCAGGCTCTTAAAAACCAGCTCTCGACATCATACATTACAGCTCACCCACTACTTCCAATCAGCTCATTTAATTCTCCCAACAAACCCATAAAATAAATATTACTATAACCTCCAATTTACAGATGAAGGAACTGGGTCTCATAGAAGTTAAGTATATCACTCAGAATTGTACACATGATAATTATAGAACAGGGTCTAGAGCTCTGGTCACCTTATTCCAAATTCTCTGGGCTTCCCAACACCCCAGGCTGTCTTTCTCATGGGCCATTTAGCTCACAAACCCTGGGCTGCGGTGCCTTGCATTTGTTCATCTGTTAAAACTTCATAAGACAAGATGCTACAACTAATAGCTAAAATGAGGGTTGGAGATTATCAGGGATTTCAATTATCCTGTCTATCTCTGACCTCAATTACCAAGGATAATCAGAAGCTAGCTCTAGCAATTTTCTGAAACTTTCATTAATTTTAAATAAATTCATAGAATGCAATCCCCTCACTCCTTTATCCAAATTAAAATGTCCTTGTATTTTCATTCTCATTATTAGCAAATCCCTTGTATGTCTTGGAGACCGTCTGTTGTTTTTCTCTGGATCTTTTGTATTTCTGCTTTGTTTTCTTTGAAATGAAAGGACCCCACACTAAATTCCAATTTTAAGGTGAAGTCATAACATCAATGTATATCATTAAAATGTTTTATTGTAATTACAGAAATAGTCAATGCCAAATTATGTGCACTGTATTATTCCCTGCATTATTCTTTATCCCATTCTCAAAGTTAATACAGCCCATTATATCTCATTCATTCTTCTGACTGCCACTGTGCAATGAGCAGATGTATACATTGAGCAATCCACAATGAATTTGAGATCTTTTTCCTGAGCATTTACAAATAAAGTAATTCAGAACCTACCACTGAATATGAGCTGTTTCAATTGTTCCTTCCAGTATACATTAGCTTATACTTGTCTACATAAAAATTCAAAGAATCATAGATATTAGATTTTTCCATAAAAGACCAGTTAATTTATGAAGCCTGCTCACTCTACCAGGAAAAACACATGCAAAGGAAGTAATTATATCAGTTCATGCTATTTTAATGATGCTTATTAATAATAGTAACAATTACTGTTTATATTATGTGGTTCCATCCTAAGATCACTTAAGATGTTTTTTAAAATATATTCTATTGATTATGCTATTACACTTGTCCCATTTCTTCTCCCCTTTATTGCCCTCCACCTGCAGCCCATCTCCCCACACCCCTTAGTTCATGTCCATGGGTCATACATATACGTTGTTTGACTTCTCCAATTCATATATATTTTTTAACCTCCCCCTGTTTATTTTGAACCAAGCATTTATGTTTCTCATTCCCTGTACCTTCTCCCTGATTCTCGCCCTCCTCTACCCTGCTGATATCACTCCATGTGAACTCCATTTCTGTGATTCTGTTCCTGTTCTAGTTGTTTGCTTAGGTTTTTGTTGTTGTTGTTGTTGTTGTTGTTGTTTTTAGGTTCGATTGTTAATAGCTGTGAATTTGTTGTCATTTTACTGTTCATATTTTTGATCATTTTCTTTTTCTTAGATAAGTCCCTTTAACATTTCATAGAATAAGGGCTTGGTGATGATGAACTCCTTTAACTTGACCTTATCTGGAAAGCAATTTATCTACCCTTCCTTTCTAAATGATACCTTTGCTGGATAAAGTAATCTTGGATGTAGGTCCTTGCCTTTCATGACTTCGCATACTTCATTCCCGCCCTCTGTTGCCTGCAAGATTTCTTTTGAGAAATCAGCTGATTGTCTTATGGGCACTCCTTTGTAGGTAACTGTCTCCTTTTCTCTTGCTGCTTTTAAGATTCTCTCCTTATCTTTAATCTCGAATAATGTAATTATGATGTGCCTTAGTTTGTAGTTCCTTGGGTCCAACTTCTTTGGGACTCTCTGAACTTCCTGGACTTCCTGGAAGTCTATTTTTTTTTGTCAGATTGGGGAAGTTCTTCATTATTTTTTCAAATAAGTTTTCAATTTCTTGCTTTTCCTCTTCTCCTTATGGCACCCCTATGATTTGGATGTTGGAACATTTCAAGTCCAGAAGGTTTCTTAGTCTCTCCTCATTTTTTTGAATTCTTATTTCTTCACTGTGTTCTGTTTGAATGTTTATTTCTTCCTTCTGCTCTAAATCGTTGATTTGAGTCCCAGCTTCCTTCCCATCACTGTTGGTTCCCTGTATATGTTTCTTTATTTCACTTTTCATAGCCTTCACTTTTTTCTTTTTCTTTTTTTTTTGTAACCATATTGGACCATTTTTGTGAGCATCCTGATTACCAGTGTTTTGAACTCTGAAACTGATAGATTGGGTATCTTCTCATTGTTTAGTTCTATTTTTGGAGCTTTGATCTGTTCTTTCATTTGGGCCATATTTTTTTGTGTGGGCGTACCTGTTAGTAGTAAGGGGCAGAGCCTTAGGTATTCACCAGGGCAGGGCTGCCCACATTACTACATTATGATGCTGTTTGTGGGGGAGGGATCTGAGAGGTAACAATGCTGCTTGCTCGGCTCTCACCCCACTTTCAGTCACTTTCTTCACCACTCACAAGCAAATTGGGCCTTTCTGTTGCTGATTCCTGGGTCACTGGGTTTGTGTACATTCTAGGATCCTGTGGGCCTCTCCAACAAACTTTCCTGTGAGGCTGGGAATTTCTCATACTGCTACAATTTCCACAGGTTTTGAGGCTTTATTTCCCCAGGATGGAACACTGGATTGCATAGTCTGTCTTGCTCCCCAGTTGTTCCTTCCAGTTTATCCTATCCACACAGAAATGTGGGATCTCCTAGTCACCAGCTGCTGCCTTGGTGCATGTTCTCTCTTCTCTGACTGCCTGTCTCTGCCCCTCCTACCAGTGTGGATGAATATTTCTTCCTTAATTCCTTGGTTATCAGACTTCCATACAGTTCGATTTTCTGGCAGTTCTGTTTTTTGTTTGTTTGTTTGTTTGTTTAAATTTGTTTTTGTCCTTCTTTTAGTTGTACGAGGAGGCAAAGTGTATCTATCTACACCTACATCGTGGCTGGAAGTCAAATTTTTTTTAAGCAATTTTTTTTTTCCAAAAGGACTGGAGTAAGAGCTGAGAATTCAATTCATTTTAGTAAACAACACTGAGCACCACACTTGTTAGGCAGGGACATTGTTGGGTGTTTTGAGAGACAAGTAAAGAGAACCTGAAGCCCTGCCTTCCTGTTTACAAAACCAGAGATCTTAGTTGGGTTTCCACTTTACAGTGCAAAGACAAATATGTACATTCTCAATTCAAGTAGATAAAGTCTATATGCAGATGTCTTTAAAGAGGATTAGGCTGTGGGAACTCTAATTAGTAACCTGAACTAAAATCAGAATATGTAGACTACCAATCATACTTACGGGGACAAAACACAATGTTTTAAATTAGGACTGTCTCAAAAAAATTCAGAAAGCCTGGTATTGCATGTAAAGAAAATAGATAATTCCAAACTACAGAGTACAAGCTCCAACCACAGTGTAGATAGATAAATGACCCCACCACACAGCATCTTAATATTACATAATAGCACACAGTACACCCAAGAACTGATACTGGTGTACCATTGAGTCACTTGAGGAATTTGAAAGCCCCTGTTGGATTGTCAGACAACTATAGGTCCCCAACCTACAATGCACACAACAGAAGATTCTATTTTCTTATTCCTTCCATGGAAATATGTGCAAACCAGGAAAATGTCAATATACTCTTATGATTAATAAAAGTAGGTAATTCTACATTTTTAGTTAAATAAACTAATCTTATTTTAAAAAACCCTCACCCAAGGACACACTTATTGATTTTAAAGAGAAAGGAAGGTGGGGAGAGAGAGGAAGAGAAACATTGATGTGAGAAAGAAGCATCAATTGGTTGCTTCTCACACTCACTCAAACTCACAACCTAGGTATGTGCTCTGACTGGGAATCGAACCCACAACCTTTTGTTTTATGGGATAATGCCCCAACCAACTGAGCCACACCAGCCAGGGCAAAGAACCTAGTCTTTGAAAACATTATTATCTGTCAATATATTACCACAATAGTTAGCTACTTTATACCAACCTTTATAAAACAATTGGTGTGAAGAAAAAAGGAGACTATGGAAGGCTTCTCATACTTCCATATTTGTCCCCTCAAAGACCATTACAAATGTCATCTCCTACATGAAAACTTCTGCTTTCCCTTTCTCCACCATTCTTTCACCACCAAATTGTTCTTTCTTGACTTCCACTGTTTCTTGATTCATTGCTATATGCTTTATAATTGGTTGTTCAGCATCTATCTTTTTCCATCATAATGAATGTACCTTGCTGGCAAGAATTCAGCCTTACTCATCTGGCATTCTTACAATGCCAAGCTCATTTTTCATAGCCTGATACACAATAGATGTTCAACACATTTTTCAAATTATTTCATCAGGTCTGAGCAAAGTTACTTTGATCTATTTTAATTATTTAAAAATATTTTTCTTTTGTACTCTTTCCAAAATTTTCTCATCTGTCTAATCATGGCACTCAGATTCAGAGGCACAATCTTTCACTCAATCAGCAGGTATCTCTCTCTGGTAGTGAACTGAAGAAGTACTGCTCTAAAGAAGACCTGAGTCTTGATTCAGTCACATTAACTTGCATCAGATAAAACTTTGGAAAACTTTGGAGTCAGAATGACCTAAGTTCAGATAGACTTGTATATAAACTCTGATGGTCACTTACTAGTTGTATGATTTGGGGCAAGTTAAACTCTCTAGTTCTCAGTTTCCTCAACTATGGGATGAAAATATTAACAGCATCTATCTTGGGTTAAATAATACAACATATGAAAGGGTTTAGATCAGCACTTTAAACATGGCAAATACAAATTAAATATTATTATTGTAACCTGTTCATAAAATAGAAATAATAATATGTCCTTAAGGGTTGTTATAAGGAATAAATCATATAACAAGCAAAAGTTTCCCCAGCACATTGCTTAAAGTTTCCTTCATGTCCCTGTGTTAAAATAATTGCTACAATTGGCTGAGCAGCCATTACATGTTAGGTAAAGTGCACCAGTCACTTTAATAAAATATGCCTGTGATCTAATTTAATTCTTATAATAAGCTATTGAAATAATAATTATTATCCCTATTTTATAGATGAATAAATTGAGTTTCAGAGAGAATAAATGACCATCCCAGTGTTACATCACTAGCTGGTGACAGATTATTCCAGAAATAGGAAAGTAAAGGAAGAAAATACAGGAAGAAAGTATAGGTAGAAACTCCCTAAGAAGCTTGGTATTCCTATTAATCCTTACCCTGGTCCCTAATTCCAAGGTTATGCTTGCTTTTTAAATTAGCCTCTGCTATTGATGCCAATATAGTCTTGCTTTCACTATTCAGCTACTCTTACTTTTTAATAAATATATGAAATGATGTCACTCATCTAAGGACTAACTCTAATACACTTTCCTCTCCCAATTTCTTTCCTGTTTATAAATTTGCTATTTGTTCCCATGTTCTTATTTTTTAAATATACTTTATTGATTATGCAATTACAGTTGTCCCATTTATTTCCTCCCCTTTATTCCACTCTACCCTGTACCCCTCCCCCACCATCATTCCACCACCTTATTTAATGTCCATGGGTCATACATATAAATTCTTTGGCTTCTACATTTCTTATACTATTCTAACCTCACCCTGTCTATTTTATACCGACCATTTATGCTTCTTATTCCCTGTACCTTTTCCCCTATTCTCTCCACTCTTTCCCCCCACTGATAACCCTCCATGTGATCTCCATTTCTGTGAATCTGTTCCTGTTCTAGTTTTTGCTTAGTTTATTTTTGGTTTTGTTTTCTCAGGTCTGGTTGTTGATAGTCGTGAGTTTGTTGTCATTGTACTGTTCATATTTTTGTTCTTATTCTTTTCCCTAGATAAGTCCCTTTAATATTTCATAGAATAAGGGCTTGGTGATGATGAACTCCTTTAACTTGACCTTATCTGGGAAGCAGTTTATCTGCCCTTCCATTCTAAATGAGAGCTTTGCTGGATAAACTAATCTTGGATGTAGGTCCCTGCCTTTCATGACTTGGAATACTTCTTTCCAGCCCCTCCTTGCCTGCAAGTTTTCTTTTAAGAAATCAGCTGATAGTCTTGTGGAAACTCCTTCATAGATGACAAACACACAGTGAGAGAACAAGGTTGATATAAGAGAAGAGATTGTTCCTAGAGCTGCCTCAGTATCTGAAACATTTCCAATTCTGATTTTGGTTCCCTCTGTGAATATCCTCACAATCAATGCCCCTTTTTCTAGAAGGTTCAACACATAAAACATTTTTTTTAGAAAACTAATGTTAAATTGCATCACTCCACCTTTGTTTCAGATGAGTCACAAATGCAGATTCCTGGAAGTCCATCATTTATCTGACTAGGTCCTAATTTTCCATACTTCCTCAAAGATCTCTCCCAGTTTCCAAGATAGAAGAAACTTCTCATCTTCAGCTACTACCTAAATATCAAGACAACCTTCACCAACTCATTTGTCACCTGTGATTCTTTGACATGAAAAATAAACTCCTAGGTAGAGAATCACAAGGTCCAAGAATGGAAAACAAAACAAACTTTAGAGTAGAAAAGCTGGACATAAAAGTGAGGATTCAGGGATATAAAAAATACTTTGTTATGAATTGTAATTTATGTTTTGCAAAGGGAAAGAAAAGTAAATCCCCTAATATAAAAGAAAATGTCTTTTTTTCTTTTTTAAAGATTTTATTTATTTATTTATTTATTTATTTATTTTATTTTATTTTATTTTATTTTTTTTTAGAGAAAGAAAAAGGGAGGGAGAGAAACATCAATGTGTGGTTGTCCCTCACATGCCCCCCCAACTGGGGACCTGGCCAGCAACCCAGGTATGTATCCTGACTAAGAATTGAACCAGCAACCCTTTGGTTTGTAGGCCGGTGCTCAATCCACTGAGCCACACCAGCCAGGGCAAAAGAATATTTCTTTTTTTCTGATGTGGTACATAAGGTTGTATAATTTAAGATTTTTAACTGTTATTCTTTTTGAATTCAGTTATAGTAATTAATAAACTATATTTCCATTTGAACTGTTTATTCATTCAACAACATTTATTGATCTGTTTTGCCCTGTGCTAGGCATTAGGGGTACAAAAACTAAAAACAGTCTGAACCCTTGAGGTGACCACAGCTAAGAGCAGTAGGCAGATGAGTTCAGGACAGTATAATAGGGCCACATAAGTGCAGGCCCAGCCCAGGATCAGTGGAGGAGAGATAGGGTGGTTTAGGTCTGAGAAGCATCCCAGAAGAAATGCCCAGGATGAGTCTTGAAAGAGCACTAGGAGTTGGCTTGTAAAGAGAAGGATATGCCAGGCAAACACAGCAGCCTCGGCACTGGCATAGGAGCCGAGTTAAAATCCTGCATTCTTTTAACTATTGTGGCCTTCAACATCCCAGTATGTTGCAGATTTCTATACAATAAATCACCAATTCAGGCATCCTTACAACAAGTATGCCTTTGACCCTTAGCAAATTTTTCCTCAAAGCTATACTTACTACACAAGCCCCAAGGAAAATAGAAAATCCAATATATCTAGAATTAGACTTTTTTTAAAAACTACCTCTAGGTTCACAAGTTTCTCTTCTGAACAAATGATGGTTTGGCATTTTTCAACTGCCACTACTGTTAATTTTGAGTTTGTGCATTTATTTGTCAAGGAAAAGAGTGACTATGGTTTTTATGAAAATTATTAATACTCTTCAGAGCTTTAGATTAGAGGCATTTTGAATCTTTAAGTGAATAACATTAAAACACTTTTGGTAATTACAACATATAGAATATGCTTTTTGTTTTCCTTTATAGTTTAGCATTCATCAATAACCAAACATGTCACATATTTCTAGAGAGTATATTCTTACATTCTAAAAAGTTTGCTGGTATACCTCTTCAGAAGTTTATTACCCATCTTTATAGTTAATAATATATTTCTCTTATGTATCTACTTCCTAAGATTATTATGAAGTTAAACACCATATCCAATGTTAGGAATATTAAGCAACCAAGAATAAAGGAACAAAGTAAGTCAAAAATTATTACATATAGTCTTCAAAATTTCCTTATGTAATTAGAAAGTAATTATATCTTGAAGATAAAAATATGAGCATTAAAATGACAACAAACTTACAACTATCAACAACTAAACCTAAAAACAAAAACAAAAACAAACTACACAAACAACTAGAACAAGAACAGAATCACAGAAATGGAGATCACATGGAGAGCTGTCAGCAGGGACAGGGAGGCGAGAGAATGGGGGAAAAGTTACAGGGAATAAAAAGCATAAATGGTAGGTACAAAGTAGACAGGGACAGGTTAAGAATAGCATGGGAAATGGAGAAGCCAAAGAACTTATATTACGACTCATGGACATGAACTAAGGTGAGAGGTGGTGTGCAGAGAGGAGGGAAATAAAGGAAAAGAAAAAATGGAACTGTAATGGCATAATCAATAAAATATATTTTAAAAATAAAGGAAAAATGATGCAAGAAAAAAGAAAGTAATTATATCTTACATATTTTTTGGGTAGAAATCAATGACTCAAAGTGTCCTTCTCTTTGAGTCATTGATTTACTAATTGTCAAAGCAGCCTAGAACTGGTCTCCCTTGCCATAAGCAAGATATTTCTAAAACACAGTAGAGGAACTTATTCTGAGGATCTAAAAATTGCGTTAAGAGTTATCACATGTTGCCCTGGCTGGTGTAGCTCAGTGGATTGAGTGCAGGCTGTGAACCAAAGGGTCACTGGTTCGATTCCCAGTCAGAGCACATGCCTGGGTTGCAGGCCAGGTCCCAGTGGGGGCCACCTGAAAGGCAACCACACATTGATGTTTCTCTCCCTCTCTTTCTCCCTCCCTTCCCCTCTCTCTAAAAATAAATAAATAAAACCTTTTAAAAAAGAGTTACCACATGAAATTTTAAAATTATATCTTTTCAAAGTTTTAACTAATTTCAAAGAAATAGTGCTTGGAATTATTCAAAGGAAACATGATTAATGAAAACATTATGCATTCTCTACCCTTTCTGTCCATCCTACTATTGGCCACATTTCAGAAGTAGTTTATTACCTCCTATTGATACATGCAATAGATATACCATCATATCAGCAAGTCTTCAACAGTATTCTTTAGAAGTTTCTTATCATAAAGATTTATTAAAAGTCCTGCCATCCCCAAAAGCATAGTGTTAAACACATAGCGTGAATTATCTGCACTAGCATTGCTTAAACTGATTCTTGCATCCTCAAAACAATATGTAAGCATAATACAAAAAAAGAACAGCAAGATTTCCATAAAGAATCAATGAGAATGGTGAAGCTAAGAAATGTACCCAGTGCCCATCCATTTTGAATTCATATTTATTATTCAGGAAGACATGCATTCACAACAGCCTATTCTTTTGGAAATTATCCTTTAGTTGCCTTGCACTTGTGCCTGCATGCTGAGCGACAAATTTTCTAAAAACTCATAAATTAAAATCCCACTTTGGCCCAGGCTGGTGTGGCTCAGTGGACTGAGTGCTGTCCTGCAATCCAAAGGGTCGCCAGTTCAGTTCCCAGTCAGGGCACATGCCTGGGCTACAGGCCAGGTCCCTAGTAAGGGGAGTGTGAGAGGCAACCACACATTGATGTTTCTCTCCCTCTCTTTCTCCTTCCCTTCCTCTCTTTCTAAAAATAAATAAATAAAATATGTTTAAAGATAAAATAAATAAACACAATCCTACTTTTTCCTATTGCACTTTACACTTTAAAATATCAACATGGTTTGGATGTATAGGAATGAATCCCATGTTTCCACATAGCTCACAACACTTCCCTTTTGACAACTACAGTTCTTGAACTGGGCTTTGTATAAGGTGACCAAAAGACCGGATACATGGAAGATCCTATTCATAAAACCAGAGAAATACTGAATAACAGTCAGAAGGAAACTTAGAGATGATTTAGTTCAATACTTTCATTCTGAAAGAGGTCCAGAGAAACAGAATGGGAAGTCCTGGGTCATTGACTGGCAAAACCCAAACCAGAAACTGGTCCAATGTACTTTATAAAAACCATGTAATTATTAAATAAGTATTGGGGAAATCCACCCCCCCCCCACCTGGTTTTTTTTTTTTTTTTTTGGATCAACACTCTAAATCTTAATCTTTAAATGAAGGGGAAAAATCAAGCCAATTATTTTAATGCCATGTCAACACAACACCTTTGACCTGAATATCATGGTGATTTTCTCACTTCTTTGCTTCTCATCTCTTGAAGACATTTGGCTGAACAAAGAAATTTAATCAGCTACCCACCTCACCCTTCATTTTCTTGTGAGTTCTTGAGTGAATCCCATAACCTTACTCAAATATAACACAAGAATAATAATATTACTTAATTCACAGGGCTATTATAAAAGAGAACTAAGCAGATATAAAAGGGGGAAAAATCCATTTTATATCTTCTGTTTATGTATCTTGGAGGGAAAAAAACCCCACAAAATTACTTTCAATAAAACTACATGCAAAAGCAGTATTTGTAACCAAGGAACTTTGGGGAACTTCCTGCACATTGTGTTGATTTTACCTTCTGAAGGACTAGCAGCTCTAGTGCTTTTATTTATACACAGTATCCACACAATGCAACTTTTTAAATATCATCACGGTCTTCATTTTTATTCCTCCAGGGTTAAGGATGACCTGTATCGTTGCTGTCTGGCTCCCAGGGTTCTGTTAAATCTTTTCCCCAACCACATTCTTGTTTTATGCACTTTGTAACTAACTCCTCACTCAGATTACTCTGTGAATTACTGTTCCAAGGAGACTCAGATGCTTCCCCCACAGGCAGCTCCCCAGTATGTAACACATTGGGAGCCCCGGAGGAGGGCTGAGGAGTGATCAAAGTCTTGCAGATCAAGTCATAAGTCTCATGAGAGAAGGCAATGGCTACAGGTGCCAAATGCAGATGGATGGCAAGCTCTGGGTGAAGCTGTCACTACAACGTGGGCTGATTACTTCACTGCCTAACAACATCGGGTACGCAGAAATGATTTTGCTCACCACAAGACTTAAATCACACAACCTGTGTGGGTTCCCAAAGTATAGGCACCAAACCTATGATTTATGTGTGGGTGGGCACGTTAGTCTTCCTTTTAAACTGCTAAATTAATCTAAAATAAGTGAGGTCTTGACAACAATGAAAACAACACCTCCGAGTACTAGAGAAAGAAAATGTTGAAAACGGTGGTACAAGTATTATTAACACAAATCTGCCTCCAAGGAAGTGACTAGCATTTCAACCTTACATTCTCTCCAGACCACAAATGGGCGGGGAGGGGTTAAGAGGGGGAGGTACTCCTACCTTTTCCTTCATGAAACCAGTAAGATTTTAATAATACAGCTGAAAGGAGACTCATTGAAGAGGCTTTTAATTTTTTTTCCTTTTATAGATATGTGTCCTTGTTGGGAGGAATGAGGAAAGCCATTTCATTTCACTATTGTCTTTGGAATTCCAAGATGACAGTTATAATGGTAGAGTTTCCTGCAGCTAAGCATTCAGTATCAACTGGAAGAACGATGAACTAAGTAAAATGAAGAGAGCCTCACTGACCACATGTCCTCTCCAATGTACCTTAGGATTTAACAGCACACAGAGGCTATAACCAACGTTAATCACCCAGACAATGACTGCTTTATAGGCCAGCTCACAACGAGTGCGAAGTTCTTTAATGGTACAAGTGTAAAGGGTCAACAGATATTATTTGTGTCTCTGTTGTACTGTGTAGGGGGTGGGAGATGTTGGGGAGAAGGAGAGGGAATTTTCTAGTGTCTTTGCAAACACTGGACTGTGTGAGCATATAAGTTGGCTAGGGAAAGAAAAACTCAGCCACAAAAGGAAAAGGACAGTTACCTTATGTCTAGTTACAAACTTTAGGTCAATTGTTTACACAACTTTATGCCCTGCGTTATAGTATCTTCATGCCATTCAATGTATATTATCAATATTATTACAATTTGTTTAACTATGTGGATAATGTTGATTATATCACCAAGACAGCAAGCTCCCTGGGAACAAGAGCACATTGGCCTTGATCTCTCCTACATGCTTAGTGCCCAGCAAGGTGCCTGGCTCATAGTAAGAGCCCCTAAAATATGAATTGAATGAACAAATAAATATAGGGCTTAATTCATGAAAATTAACATTGTGACATATTTGCCATGTTTGTGTCCTGGCCATGAGCAGGGCTGAGTGTGTTGCTATAATCCAGCAGAGCAGGCAGAACTCCAAAAGGTGCCTATCTGTGGCTGGCCCAAGGGCTGCATGTGCAAAATCAAGTATAGAGGCCAGTAAAAGAGTAGCTGGCATGAGGACCCTCAGGGTACTCCAAACCCCAAGGTGTGCAGCTTCATTGAGCCCTCTCAGGTCATTGCTGATCTTTTCTAGGTTTTAGTGTCCTCATTTAAAACTCAATGAATAGCCTTTCTTTTCCTTTACAGTTCTGAAATTCTAACATTTTTGGAAGACATTTGGTCCCCGAAATCTTGCCAGAGACAAACCATGGTAAGTAAGATCTTCTGCTTACAAAGTAGAAAACAATTAAGTTTTAAAACATGAAGTTCAGTTCTATTCCAATGAGGAAATATTATATGGAGGCCAGAGAGGGAGAGGAGTTTCTTGCCAGATCCAAGCCAATTAATAATTTTGCCTGCTTCCTTTCCCATACCCAGAAGTCAGGCTCTCTGGGCCTCTATGGGAAGAACATCAATGTTCTTAACCAGGGCTGGCTCTTTCTTCAATCTCTAGCTATCACAGGGAGTTTGTGAGTTACAGTCAGAGTGGAAGAAGGCATGACTTCCCAGACTTTCACAGATTTTTTTGGACACGTAACAGAGTCACAGAAAACCTAGAATTAGGTAGAAAGCAAAATTCCCCCAGAGAATTCAAAGAGAGCTACAACTGAGAACCTTGAAGCAATCACTGTGTAAGAACAGAAGGAAAGCCACAATTCAAGAAAAAAAGCAGACATTTTTCCTTAAAAAATTGTAAAGATTGCCCTGGCTGGTGTAGCTCAGTCGACTGAGCAGGGGCTGCGAACCAAAGTGTCTCAGGTTTGATTCCCAGTCAGGGCACATGCCTGGGTTACAAGCCATGGCCCCCAGCAACCACACATTGATGTTTCTCTCTCTCTCTCTCTCTCTCTCTCTCTCTCCCTCCCTTCCCTCTCTAAAAATAAATAAATAAATAAATAAATAAATAAATAAAATCTTTTTTAAAAATTGTAAAGATGACTATTAGGAACTGATTTTAGCCCTCTACTCCCATCTCTCAAGATGTCACTTTAGAAAGCAAAAGGTTATATCCACAAAGCCACCAGTGAGTAGACAGCTTTCACATTCTTACCCTCATACACACAGTAAGATATTTACTCTCTAATAAACAGCAATTGTAAATAAATCTCATTTAAGCCACAATAAAAATGTTTAACCTCCGAGGCAGAGTTTACAGATGTGTCTACATGCCCTGCCAACACCAGAAAACACAAGGTCTTGAATAAACTACTAAAACAGGAGGTACATTTTCCTCCCCAAGCATCTCACATTGACCTTAAAAAATATATATATGCATGTATGTATATATATGTATATGTAAATACACACACACCCAGGAGGAAAAGGGAAAACCCAAGTCCTCCAACCCCATTCTCTGAACAAATCGGCCAATAAATCTAATGAAAAGACACAAGAGAAAAGGACAGAAGCCAACAGGTGGAAAAGGCTTTTTGTTTCCTTAGAAATGCTCTGACACTTGATCTGTGTTCCCAATCTATTTATCTCAGGATGTCTTTAATAATGGTTTGATCATCATAATGGTAATGATCAAGAGTAATTATAATCCTTCCACTTTATGATGCCCAGCATTTCTAGTTGGAGGATTTCTCCTCGCGTTTCAGACAAAATCATCTATGCTCTTTCCCCGAATCCCAGGGAGGTAGACATGATCCCAGTCAGCTCTCTGGATTTTACAGATGGGGAGACTGAGGCACGGGGCACCCGTCAACTCATTTACAGTATCCACCCCCAAAGAAACCCCCAAGACCAGAAAGTTTCTGGATTGTCTACAGGCAGAGTTCCCTTGCTCTCCCTTCTTGCCTGCTATGCCACTCTGCCTCGGAGTGTCTGGGCTCAGGATAAGGATTGGGGTACCTCCCCTTCACAATGAGGCACGCCAGGGCAGCGTGTGGGAAGTCCAACACACGCACACACACAGACCCACGGCACACTCGCATGCACAAAGCTCCATGCATCCTCTGCAGGTACTCAGCAGAGCTCCGGCCAGCCCTTGCTCTGCTTGAGGGCGCACGGCTCCTGGCTGGTAAGGCCTCTTTGGGCTCCGGCTGGGGCTGCTCTGAAGGAGAGCTCTGCTCTCTCCCTCTCTTTTAGGCTTCTTTTTTTTTCCTCCTCACACCCTACTCCCACCCCTCTCCATCCACTCCTTCTCCCCCACCAACCCAGAGGCACAGAACGTGTTACTGGGGTTCCCCAGAAAGAGGGGCCACCCCTAGCCCCAAGCTCCTTGCAAGTCTTCAGGGGCAAGGCGGGAGCTTGCATCCCAGGACCCCAGCGCTCCTGAGCAATGCAGGAATGAGACCCCCACTACCAGGCACCGGCGGACAAGCCTGCCACAGAAGAAAGAATTGTTAGGGCTCTTACCTGTTTTATGAGGAGAAATTCTGGAGAATCATTTCAGAAACTGAGGGGAGAAAGTGAATGAAGACCAAAAAAAGACCCTTTTCCTTCAGTCCCTGGGCTCCCGGTATCAAGACACCAGGACAACATCAAAGCAACTTAGGGGGAACACTTTAGGGGCCTATTGTCTGCTCTGGTCTGATCTGTTTTTCTTCTGACTCCCCCTCTTGCTGCGGTGACACTTGGTACGGCCCAGGCATTCATGCCAAGTAGCTTTCACACATGGAAGCTTGTCTCAAGCAATTGCTGACAAGCCACAAACAAGACATTCTCTCTCCCTTCTCTGCGCCCCCCTCTTCTCCTCCCCCCTCCACCTTTCCCTCCTCCTCCTCCCTTGTCTCCCCTCCTCCTTTCTTCTGAAAGCAAACTAAAACTCTCCAGCGACAGGCCGGCTTGGCCTAGACGCACATGCAGGCAGTCTCTCTCTCTCTCTCTCTCTCTCTCTCTCTCTCTCTCTCTCTCTCTCTCTCTCCCTCCCTCCCCCCCCCCCACCCCCTCACCCCTCCACCCTAGAGTAGCTCAGCTAGATGCTGCTGCACTGGTGGAGTTAAGAAACAGGGGAAAGCCTAAACTGAGTTGGGGGCAGGGAGAGAGGCAGAGGGAGAGCGGGAGAGCCACCTTCTAGGTCCTGGTAAGATGGCAGAAGAAAGGTGAGCCTTTTGGAAAAACAGCAGTGGCAACACACACGTATGTTCACATGCACACATTGAGAGACAGTCTGAGCTCCAGGAAGAGCAGAAAATGACTCCCGTCAGTTTGAGATTGGGGGAGTGAAGGGATAAGGGAGCGTGTGGACCCAGTACTGGGGTTTCTGCTGAATGTTTAGATGGTTTTCTTCATTATAGTAAGGAAAAATGTGTTCCCCAAGGATCTAGCCTTTCTTCACTGTATAATTGAGCACAGACCTGAGCTACTTGTTAAAATAAATCTACAAAATGTGTAAATGTGTGAGTAAATGTAACAGAAGGTTCAACTTGTAGTGAGGATATTTTTTAAGTGGATGTTTAAAAAAATTTAAAGCTGAAATCCTAGAGAGCAGTCACAAGGAGAGTAGTAACAAGTAGTGTAAACTCTGAGAGCTGTGAAGTGTGATGCTAAAGTTACTGATTGCCAGGCTGCTGGAATTTATGGAGGGTGGGCATTTCGAGTTGGAGGGGGAAGGGTGAGTCTCTGAGCTGTTTTCGAGGAATGGGGTGGGGGGGATAGGAATGAGGTAGTATAATGAACATCGCAAGAAGCAAGCAGGAATTTGATTGGTGTGGAGGGGGAAGATGGGGATGTAAAGGGGGGAACAGAAAGAGAAAAAAAGTACTGCATTAAAAATGAAAAAGAAAAATGGAAGTCTAGAGATTGAAACATGCAGAGTGAATGAGATGGCAAAGGCAGGCATAAAATGTGAGCAAAATAAGCACAAAGGATGTGCAAATTTGCAGATGGCATGAAATCAGGAGGGCCAATTGAGATAAAAAAAAAAAGAATGACAGGGTGATTATGTGACATTCATAATTTTAGCATGTTGTGGAGTCACCAGCATGACAAGGTCTGCCCAGACCAGGATGGTTACCCCTCTAGGAGGAGGATCTGAATGGAAGCTCGGCAACTAAGTGGAGCACTAAACCAGTTTTGTATTTTTGCATGGAGGTGGTTCATAATAAATTCTTCAGAATCTTTTTCTACTAAATTCAAATGATGTGAACACACATCACTTACTCTTTCATAGTGGTACAACAGGAATAACATTGTGACTTTTTACATTTAGTACTAACTAAATTGCTTGTCACTGCCTAAAACTCACCACATCCAAGACATTCTTGTTCCTGCTTCCTGTTCTCCTTAATGTGCTTCTTCATCTGGACTGATCCTTAGAGCTGTCTGTCCTGATGAGTCCCATTCATGACAATGGTAGTGGTGATAATGATAATAAAAACTTTTGATTGAGTACTTATTTGATTCTAAACATTTCTCCAAACATCTATACATGAAGTCATTTCTATTAAGACTATCTCCATTTATAGATGATAAAAATGAAGTATCAAGAGGTTAAATAACTTGCGTGAGGTCACTCAGCAAGGTAGAAGTGGAGCTGAAATCAGACTCAGGTTTATGTGATTCCAAAGACCCAGTTCAATTCATCATTTTATGCCTTCTGATCTGAGTAGCCCAGCTTCTCCATAGCACCCCAAGTCCTGCTAGCCATAAAAGCACACTGTTCCTTTCTGCACCCCAGGGCTGGGTTTGGATCCTCTCATTGAGCCAGTGGAACTTCTGACCTCCACTCAACAGGCTATGGACTTACTGTCCTCTTCTAAGTGGTGGTGACTCACGGTGCACATATGGAGGCCCCCTAGGCAAGAAAGTACAGAAGGTCAACTTAACCTCAAAGATTGCACACTTTACAGATTGCCAGGCAGTGGATTGCATAGACCAAGAAGGCTTCCCTTCTGTAAGAAAATTTAAAAAACAAATTAACAACACCCACAAGGTATTAATGGTGATGATGATGATGACAACAGCTAACATTTATTAAACATACACATATATTAGCAACCCCATAAGGTATAAACTATTATTGCTCCCATTTTCCAGATGAATAAACTGAGGCACAGAGGCTCAGTAATGGTCTAAGTTCACTTAGTCAGGAAGCGCTGGCTGAGGTATGGTTCCAGACAGCCAGCCTCTCCACAGACCACGATCACCATCACTATGCTGTCCTGCTTAAGAAGTGAAAAGAATGGTTCTAGTTATTTGACTATAAATCTAAATGCTCAGTAAGACAAAAAGAAGAGATGCAATAATAATCCTAATATATTTACTTGTCTTGTTTAATCATATATCTCCCATGAGTAGAAAATGAAAAAGAAAGCATATGCCAAGGCCCCCAAACAACCTCAATTTTCCAATTCCTCCACAATTGCAGAAGACAGAGATTCCCCACTCTGAATCAGAACATGCTGATAGGAACAACAGGTAAGATTATCTTGCCTCCAGCATTGATGGCTTCTACTTGCCAACTCCAAAGAGAAAAAAGAAAATCCAAGTGGATGAATGAGCAAGGTCAATGCATGAGTGTTTCTAAGTTTATTTTTACAAGATGTCTCTGAATGTTAAACTCGAGTGTAGAAAACAGTGCCCTGGATTCTTGGGGAGAAACCTGGATTCTAGTGCCAGTTCTAGCATTCAACAGTGTGTGAAGCAAGCCCTGCTGTATGAGCCTTATTTCCTCAATTATAAAATGAGCTAATGACATTAGCTCTTGAACCCTCTCCAGCAATGAAATGCTATCGTTCTAATAATTGTCCAGTCAATGAGGAAAAAATTAAAAGCCAAGCTAAAAGATGAAATGTGTGCATGTGTGCTGGAGAGCATGGTAGCACAAAGAGAAAGAGTAAGAAAAGACACCCATTGGGCTGGTCTACCCACATTGTGGCACACCTCTTCCAAATAATTCTAAATAATAGCTATTTTTCACTTTATTTAGTTTCACTGTTAGAATTCTCATCAATAACAAATTTACTTGCATTAGTAATAATCTTTTTAACAGACTTCTGGCAAGATGGAGGAATAGGTGGATGCACCATATCTCCTCGCACAACCAAGATTAGAACAACAATAATTTACAGATAGAATAACACTCAGAACTGACAGAGGATTTATCTGAATGGAAGTTGGACAGCCAAGAAGTTGAAGTAGACCCATATATCCAGACTGGTAGGAGAAGACGAGCCGGGCGGGCGCGGGGCTGGTGCGGGTTGGTGGTGCGCAGAGGTCGGGGAAAATTTGGCGCAAAATCGGCGCGACAGCCATCTGGGGCGCAAGAACGCAGCGGTGATCCCTGAGTACGCAAGCTGTGGATGCCGGACCCAGTGAGGCCGATTGTGGACCAGGGCAGAGCTCGCAGCCCAGGATCCCAGAGAAGGGTCTGAGCCCAGGAGAACGGAACTACTGCCATTGTTCCCTGCCGTCCCTGCTCCCACCCCCACCCCCACATATAACGTCACAATCTAGCGACTGGGGTGCCCAGCCCCGGTGAACACCTAAGGCTCCACCCCCCACCACAGCCAGAGCGACCAGACAAAAAAAAAGAGAGAGAGAGATAGATGGCTCAAATAGAAGAACAAATCAGTGCCCCAGAACTCATCCTTTTGAGCGATCAAGAAATAGCCAATCTATCAGACGCGCAGTTCAAAACACTGGTGATCAGAAAGCTCACGGAATTGGTGGATTTTGGGTGCAATTTAGATGAAAGGATGCAGGTTACCATAAAAGAGATGCAGGAAGATATACGGAAGAGAGCCAACAGTGAAATGAAGGAATCTGAGTCTCAAAACAATACAGTGGACCAGAAGGAAGATAGAATCAACCAAGCAGGAAAGCATGATGAAATAAGAATTCAAAAAATCGAGGAAAAGCTTAAGAGCATCCAGGACACCTTTAAACATTCCAACATCTGAATTATAGGGGTACCAGAAGGGGAAGGGGGAAAGCAACAAATTGAGCATGTATTTGAACAAATAATAAAGGAGAACTTCCCCAAACTGGCAAAGGGAACAGTCTTCCAAGAAATCCAAGAAGCTCAGAGAGCCCCAAAGAAGTTGGACCCAAGAAGAAACACACCAAGGCACATCATCATTACATTAGCCAAGGTAAAAAGGAAGGAGAGAATCCTAGAAGCAGCAAGAGATAAGGGGACAGTAACCTACAAAGGAGTTCCCATCAGACTGTCAGCTTATTTCTCCAAAGAGACCTTACAGGCAAGAAGGGGCTGGAAAGAAATATTCCAAGTCATGAAAGACAAGGACCTACATCCCAGATTGCTCTATCCAGCAAAGCTCTCATTTAGAATGGAAGGGCAGATCAAGTGCTTCTCGGATAAGGTCAAGTTAAAGGAGTTCATCATCACCAAGCCCTTATTTTATGAAATGCTAAAGGGACTTATCTAAGAAAAGAAGATAAAGAAAAGACATGTATAGTAAAAGGTCAGCAAACTCACAATTATTAACAACCACACCTAAAGCAAAACCAAAAGAAACTAAGCAAACAACTAGAACAGGAACAGAACCACAGAAATGGAGGGCACATGGAGGGTTAGCAGCAGGGGGGTGGGAGGAGGAGAGAGGGGGAAAAGGTATAGAGAATAAGTAGCATAGAATGTAGGTTGAAAATAGATAGGGGGAGGGTAAGAATAGTACAGGAAATGTAGAAGCTAAAGAACTCATAAGTATGACACATGGACATGAACTAAAAGGGGGAAACGTGGGTGGGAGAGGGGGTAGAGGGTGGAGGGGAGAGAAGGGAGAAATGGGACAACTGTAATAGCATAATCAATAAAATATAATTTACAAAAAGTAATAATCTTTTTTAAAAATGCAAACACCTTTAGAAGGTATAAGGAGAATTGCCTCTCATTTATTAGTGTGAATTATTTCATTAGGCTATTTTCCTCCAAATACCTAGTTCATACCAAAATAACCCTTTAGATGTCAGAGTAAAGTGGAAAGATTAGGGGAAGCAGGTAGATAGTTTTAGAACTTAGAATACTCTTTACTGTAACATAGGTCCGATTTGGAGGTTGATCAGAGCAAGAGAAAGATAAGGGGCACTAGGAGATGGCATAAAATATGAGAGGGCGAGGAAATATTAGAGGCAAATAGTCTGCTTCAAAATCTTCTTATCTGGGGCAAGCCTGGATTTAAAGAAAGAAGGATCCTGGCTTCGTATTCCTCAGTACTCTTTCCCCTATTCCCTGCATCTAGCACATGCTTTTGAAGGTTCCTGTGAGTCTTTGAAGCTTAAGTTTCATTTAAAGTGTTTTTTTTTAATGAGGGAAAAATGCTCAGCTTTCCAAACATCCTACTTAAAATTAAAGTTAAAAAACACAGCCCATTCACAATTTGATATCTATCTACCCATATATTTTTAAGTGTGGGGAAAAAAATACAGGAGACAGACAAAAAAGGCTTTTCTCTTCTACATATTTCTGGAAGATGAATTATCTGATGTAAAGGAGAAAATCAGGCAGAAAATCAAGAAACAGAAAGATAAAACAGCAATTTAGAGGCAGGCAAGGTTAGAACTCACCAAACTGAAAACAGCCCCATCTTCTAATAATAAATCATATAAAAATAAAACCACCCCTCAATTATTAAAAAGCATGGTGAAGTTACTGGGTTTTGGAATTAAAAGATTTGAGTTTCCAAAATAATTTAGCTTATAAGCTAAATGACCCTGGCCAAGTCTTTTAACATTTTTGAGCCACAATTTTCTGATATTTCCCATGATATCATGAATTACTGAGTTACTATGTTAAGAAGCTTTATAAATAGTAAAGTGCTATACAAATTTTAGCTGACACTATGTGATAATATGTCATAAGAATTAAGAACACTAACCAGGTATGCTCTTTATATGCATTTAATCCTCCCAACTCACCCTGTAAGGACAGTGCTACTACAGGGACATGGGATTACATGGTATTTATGTACTTTGTCTCCAGAGCCAGGCAAACATGACATTGAGTTATGGACTCTACTGCTCTGTGGTTTTGGACAAATTACTCAAGCTTTCTGAGTTTCAATTTCTTCATTTGTACAGTGAGGATATTAATAGTACCTTTCTCATGGGATTATTTTGAGGAAGAAATGAGATAACAAATGCATGTGACATAATTAGCACAGAGTCCAGCACATGAAAAGTAATCAACAAATGTTAAATGTCACACTTGTTGTCATTTTAGACTTGGGGAGATTAAGTCCTTTGCCCAAGATCACACAGCTTATAGATATAAAGGTCCCAAACTTGGTTCTGTCTGATGCAGAGCCCCTGCTTTTTATTGCTTTCATATTATCTATCTTGCCATTGATTTTTCTGAACCACAGATAATTGAAAAGACATACTAATTGCATTATCATTTGTTTTACCTTAATTAGGTTCCACTTGAACTGTTAGTCTGTAAACATAACTACTCAAGGAAAATATTTTCTATACAGAGCATCTTAGGAGAAATGATGTTGTTATTTAAAAATACTATTTGAAAGAATCCCTCAAAGTAATCCAGAGTAGAGTTCTAGAATCTCAGAACAGCATGTGACAAACTCATGTTTTATTTTTATTTTTGATTTTAGAGAGAGGAGAAGGGAGCAAGAAAGAGGGGGAAAGAAACACTGATATGAGAAATAATGATTGCCTGGCTCCTATAGGTGTCCCTACTAGGAACTAAACCTGCATCCCAGGCATGTGCCCTGACTGGAAATTGAACCTGTGATCTTTCTTCAGTTTGTGGGACAATGCCCAACCAACTAAGCCACATGGGCCAGGCATAAACTTATGTTTTAGAATTTAAAAATTATTAGCCTTTGCTGGTGTGGCCCAGTGGATCGAGTGATGGCCTGAGAACCAAAGGGCTGCCAGTTCAATTCCCAGTCAGGGCACATGCCTGGGTTGTGGCTGGGTCCCCAGTTGGGGGCACATGAGAGGCAACCACACATTGATGTTTCTCTCCTTTTCTTCCTCCCTCCCTTCTCCCTCTCTCTAAAAATAAATAAAATATTTTTAAAGTGTAAACAAAACATTTTTTAAAGAATTTAAAAATTATTAGTGTAAATTTCATTTTCTTCTCTTCCCAGATAAGCTTCAAGTCACTAAGTCAAGTGGCCAAAAGCTACAGTATAAGAGAAAGAAGACAAAAGCATCTAGGTAATACAGAAACTGTAATATACTTCCCCCCAAAGCCTTAAGAGATGGATAAAAATTAAGAACTATGATTTTATAGCCTTCCCCCTAAAAAAAGTTTAAGGAAACACACCTGACTTTTAAAAAATGTATTAATAAGTGATTCACATTACTGAACTCTGGTGAGAGATGGCAGGTAAAAATAGACCATTATTGTAGTGAAAAATACAAATCTCCCTCCTTCAGAATCAAAGAATACAGCTTTTTCATTGTTCTTACACTACAATAAATCAGAAGAATGGGCTCACAGTGAGTAAGCTGAGGAAATAACCATCCTGGAAGTGGCCAACAAACTAAATGCCCCAAGATATTATCACACCATTTTTTAAAGCACATTTATTTAATATTTTTCTTTTCCTGGCAACTTTCTGAAAAAAGCTCTAATTGTTGTGAAAGACCTATGAAGCCTTTTAAAAGAGACTGCTAATCAGAAATTTGCTTGAGTTCATATGTATTTGACTCATATTTATAATTGTTTTTTAAGTGGGTTAACTAATGATAAATTGGAGTTCTATGCATTTCATGAGATGTGGCACGTCTGTATTGCACACTCACACACAGTCCTCTTGGGAGAAAGATCAGGCTTGAACCACATTATTAAGTATCCCAACTATGAAAGTCTTAGGGTGCCTATTATGAACAAAGTGTATGTGTAATAATACAACTGGTGTTTTAGTGGGACAGAAAAGACACTTTGTCCTCTCCTCTCTCTTCCAATCAGAATGTAGAAGGGAATTTAGAAGATCCAAGAAAGACTTTAGACTCAATGTTAGCCAAGGCTCGGAATACACAAACTATAACACTATAATGCTATAACACCATAACGTTTGCCGTGAGCTGTATCTGTATCTCCTCCTGAAAATCAAATCTGTTTCTGTTTGGTGAAGTTTACAGCTCATCAGAGCAGAAAGAGGCAGCAGAGCCACTGGTGGGAGCCACTGGTTTTGGTAAACAATGAGCCAACATCTCCCCCAAGGGAACAGATCAAAGGAGATGTAACCAACAATGGAGAGACACTCTGCAGCAGTTACTGAGCCAGCTAGGAGAGGACTGCCTTTCCTGACTGACCTTGGTGTCTGTAAGTGGCTGAGCTACCCCAGCCTTCATTAATAGGCAGAGGGTATGATCCAGGGCACTCAGCTGCTCACAAGCCTGCTTAGAAACCAATATAGGCAACAGCTACCTAGGCCACTAGCCACAGCTAAGTAATTCTCTGTTCAAACAGGCCTTGAGTTTACTTTGGGCTGACTCAAAGATGTACATATAAAAGGATTTCTCACTAACCTTGATCCAGAGTTCAAGTTGTTTTCCCTTACAAAACTGAAAGAGATAATTGATCTGAAATAATGTTGCATTCATTGTACATCTGGATTTGAGGTTGCTTGACCTCTGAAAACCTGGAATGGAAATAATGCAATTATCTGAACTAAAGACAATTGAATTTAAAAAAAATACTGAAGCCAAGAAAAGGAAATGTATCTTTTATGCCACATAGCTTTGCCTAGCAATGGAAGATATACCTTTTATAAAGATGAAAGATGCATAAAGACTGAATAGAAGGTGGTGTTTTCAATTCAAGTTAACAAGCATCTGTGATTACCTGTTGTGTGCAAAACACTACTAGGCCTGGGGACACCAAAATGAGTAAGAATGTGTTTCTGTTCTAAAGGACCATACTGTTTAGACAGTGGAAAAGAGGGAGCTGCCCACAAGTAACCACAGTACAAGCCATCATGAGATAATCGAGACCAGCAAGTATTGCAGGCATTTTGAGTTGTATGCCCAATATATTCCCTTTATTCTTGGAGAATAACTCCTGGACTTGCATTCAGATAAGCTCTAGCACTTATGTTTATACCATGCAGCCAGTTCCTCTGGCCATTAAGACTTCCAGAAATTTAAAATTAGGATTCATAGAAGCTAGTTGATTTCTATTAACTCTTGAACTGAGTCGACTAGTAAGGAAAAAAAAAACAATGAAATCACCTTACTCAGAGAAGTAGAGATGTGAGTCCATGTGGTCTGAGAGAGAGAGAAAGAGAGAGAGAGAGAGATTGAGAAAGACAGAGAGAAAGAGAGAAAAGATTCTTGTCATCTTTCCAAACCATGGCTCTAGCCTTGGTGGAGGATTCCTGAATTTGGCTCTCTTAAGATCTTAAGTAAGATCTTGCTGATTCTAAATATCCCCCTAGACTGGTTCTAATGGGTTTCTTTTTCTGGCAGCCGATAGGAAAACTAAGACACCAAGTGCAACAAATAAATTGAACTCCCAATATTGAAGCCTATTAGGGATTCTGGTAGGTGAAAAAATACAGTATATAGTCCTGTAGAAGAAGTGCTATGAAAATATGAAGAAGAAATGGTGTTTATTTCTTCAGCAGAATTTTGGGAAGGCTTCACAAAGGATGTGGCATGTGTTCTAGACCTAGAGTAAGATTTAAACAGATTTGGTGGGATAATGCATTTCAAGCAAATGAGAAGGTACTTCCGACTGAGAAGTCAGGAAGTTTGTGTTAAGATATGACTTCTACACTTCTCTGCATCTCTAATTTTCAGCCAGGCTCCAAATGACAATCCAGTTTGCTCCCTAAGACCTGAAGGCCAATTTGAGCTGCCTGTTGCTGTTTTGTACACTACAGCCTACAGTCTAAGAATGGTTTTTACAGTTTTAAATAATGGCTGGGAAAAAAATCAAAAGAAGACTCATATTTCATGATATGTGGAAATTATATAAAATTCACATTTTCATCTCTATTAATGAAGTTTTATTGAAACAGTCAGCATCATTCCTTCACATATTGTCTATAGTTGCTTTTACACTATAACTGCAGAGTTAACTAGTTTCAACAGAAAACATAAAGGTTGCAAAGCTTAGACTATTTCTACCTGGCCCTCTGCAGAAAATATTTGCTGACCTATGCTCTATACTTCAGCCTCCAGAAGTTTCCTTTGAACATTTGGGATGTGAAGATTGAACATCCATTTATAGACAATATAGTGTATTAATATGTACTTTGTTACTTTCTAGTGCTGTTTTAAGAATCATTCATAATATTTGTGAAGTGATCCAAGAGATGTGAAACAGTATGACATACCTTGGATCCCATATTACAGATACATAGAGATAGAGATAGAGAGATGTAAATATAGATAGAAAAAACCTGAAAAATATGTGAAGAACAGTCAATATATATTACCTCTAAGATGTGAGTTATGGAGAACTTTATTTCTAAAATAACAACATTAATAATATCTGTGATAACCACCTTATATTAACAGCTTTCTGTGTGCCAACCACTCTGCTCAATATTTTATGTATTTATCATATTTAAATTTCCCAAGAACTCTATGATATAAGAACTATTATTGCCCTTATTTAGCAAATGAGGAAAATGAGGCACAGAGGAGTTAAGTTACATGTCCAAGATCACAGTTAGTATCAGTAGAGCCATAATGTAAACACAAGCAGTCTTTATCCAGAGATTTTCCTCTTGCCAGCACACCACATGTATAATTCTTTTTCTTTTCTTTTTTTAACAGGCTTAATTCACTTTATTCTTCGTGTATAAAATTATGTGGTGGCCACAGCTGGAGCCTGGGTTCTCTGCACAAAAACTCTGAGGTGGGTCTTTATAAGATGGTCAGTGAATTCCTGATAGGCAGACTTGGTGACCACAGTCTCTTTCCAAAGATTGGGGTGAGATACTGTAGGACTTAGAAATGGCATCGAAAGTTACCTTGGCCAAGTTGCCCAGGGTGGCACTGCAGCTCCTGGCTGAAGCATAGCAGTCACAGTATCAGCCATCATCAGCAGCTTCTGGGGCACAGGGGCCAAGACAAGCCAGCGCCCCTGGGGGTGGGGATGAGGGGTACCAGCACAGAGCCACAGCACCCAGTCACCTTGGATGGACAGTATGGGGCCTGCCAATCTTGTTCCTTCAGAAGCCTCACTGCACAAGAACAATAGAGAATTTGGTCAGGATGATGGTCTCATGGATAGTAGTGGCTGCTTCCTTTGAGTCCTCAACATCCAGACCAACATGTCCATTGTAGTCCCCAGTGACGATAAATGCCTTGAACCAGGTCCTAGGACTAGTGCAAGGCTGCTTTCGTATGGGCATAGTCTTCAAACCCTCATCCTTGTGGGTTGCCTCCAAGAAAAAGTCAGTGATTTCAGATTCCTTGATGGTCAGAGAGAAGAGTTAGATCTCCAGGGACTTGATCTTCATGTCCTTGACCAGGCAGCCCAGTTTGGTGCCAGGGATCCATTCCTCATTTTTGGGCCCGACCCCAACCCTGACACTAACCAGAGCCATGACCTCAGCCCTGGATGTGGCTGCCAAATCCTTCATGAAAGCTGCCAGAAGCTTACAATTCCAGGGCACCCAGGCCCTCCTGCAGCACCAGGGTCATCTGCCACTTGATGTTTCCTTGGGGGACGGGGAGAAGCCATACTTATCATTCTTATGTTATATTTTTCCTGTTTGAATTTTTTAACCATCTATTGCTTTGGAAATTAGGAAAAACGTGTACTCTAAAAATAAATAAATGTATCCCTGGCTGGTATGGCTCAGTGGATTGACCACTGGCCTGTGAACCAAAGAATCACCAGTCCGATTCACAGTCTGGGCACTTGCCTGGGTTGTTGGCCAGGTCCCAGGTAGGGGGTGCACAAGAGGCAACCACACATTGCTATTTCCTTCCCCATCTTTCTCCCTCTCTTCCTCTCTCTGAAAAAATAAATTAAATCTTTATAAATAAATCAATAAATCAATGCATAGCATGGTGCCTGGACACATAGTGATGACAGTAATGATAAAGAGAAGGAGAGGATGATGATGACAACTTAACATTTCTTGACGCTTTCCTATGATTTTGCATGTTAATTTAATCAAAGAGGCATTTGACAAGTTGATTATTATTGCTGTTATTACTTCTATTACCCTCATGTGTTTCTCAGAGCCCCTGAGATGGGCTGGGGCTGTGAGGGTCTGAGAAGTACATGGCATTCCAAGTCTCCATTCCAAGGGCTAGGAAAAAGCTGTTACTTCTTCTTTCCTTTCTTTTTTCTTTCCTTTCCTTTCTTTTTTTAATTAAGAAAAAGTCTATTTAGAAACTTACAGAGGTTGAAGAAGTGAGTGGAAGAAGAAAGGGCTCAGGAAACAAGTTATAGAGTCAAAAGATGGGGCCCTTTGAGATCAGGAGAGAGAAGGGTAAAGGTAAGAAAAAGGTAAGTGCCTGGGGGGAAGTAGAGGGAGAGGGGAAAGGTGCAGGCAAGCTCCTGGAGGGAGGGCACCAAAGAAGCTGTTCTTAATTCTTCCCCTACTTCGTTGCAATTTTAGGTAGTCAGAGAATAAATGAGATAGGTGGATCATCTGGGGTGAGGAGAAGAATGGTTCTAAATCTGGTATTGGTACTTATTAGCTCTGTGACCTTGCTCTAGACCTTACATTGTTACAGTTGAACACATTATCCTCTTTTTCCAATTCTACCTTGTATAGATAGCAAGATGGTAGGTGTTCAGAGTCACTGCAAAGGCCCTGCTGCCCCACTAGGAGGCCTCCTATAGCCTGAGAGTCTCTCATGAAAGATTTATTTCTTTGGGTTAAAGCTTTACCAAGGAGAGGTGACATATTAAGCCTCTGACACTGCGGTGATTTAATGTCATGGATTCGTAAGATGTTAGAGCCAGGAGTCACCTAGGGTCTAAAACCTCATTGTTTCTGTATCTAAACCAATTCTTTCCTATTTCCATTTATAATGGGAGAGGTGTCCCTGCTCCTATCTAGGCTAATTCTTCTCCCTGTACTCTGAATTCTGCCTACCCTTCTTCTCAAACACCCCTTCTATCTATTATACCTTCTCTTTCCATACAATCACCTCTCCCGTTTGGCTGGCTTCTTTCCATCAGTATTTAAATAAGCTCAACTCTTGTTCATCTTGAAAGATAAAACAGAAAGCCTCCTGGACATCATACTCTTTTCTAGTTATTGCCTTGTTTCACTTCTTTCCTTCTGAGTTTAACTTCTTTTGAGAATTGCCTATCAACTCTGAGGGGCAGATGCCAGGATTTTAGAGTAGGCATATGTTTTGGGGGAGCCTGGTTCAGCCTGGAGGAGGAAGAGTGAGTGACACAGAAATTGGTGGAGGAAAGAAGAGGAGAGTAGGAGGTTCCTGTAAGCAAAGTGCCTAATTCATAATTTAACCTAAAATCAATACTAACCCTTCACATTAATTAATAAATTATATTGGGATTGAGTACCTGCTCTGAGTCTGCCAGGAGGTACTGTGGAAGATACAGTCAAGTACTTTCCACATCACTGCCTTTGAATTGTTCACAGTTTCATATGGGAGGCAGGATATACACACTCAATTAAGGTATCAATACAGGACAGTGTGTAATTAAGGCAAAATGAATGACCATGTAATATCAGTATCACTTAGGAATGTGTTAGCAATGTAAATTCTCAATCCCCACCCCAGGCCTACTGAAACAGAAACTGAGAATCCTAGCAATATGTGTTTAAAATGCTCTCCAGGTGATCCTGATGCAGGCTAGAGTTTAAGAACCATTGGAGTAAGCAATATGGGCCTCTGGTGCTGGAGGCTTAGATCAAACTCCAGGGGCAAGGAGCTAGAAGGAAGGCTGGAAAGAGATACAGGAAATGTGATGGCAAATGAATGTATAGGGGTTGCAATGCGCAAACTCTAGAAATGGTGGAGGAGGAGGGTCCTGTAGGGGAGCAAGGAGGAGAAGGGTGGGGGACCTGAAGAGTAGCCTGGTTGAAGTGGAGATCCCTGAAGAGGATGAGGGTGGGGCCAGGGACCCTCAATCCCAGCAATCCAGTGAGAAAATAGAAACTTCAGTTTCTCTTTATAGACAGGACTCCACCTACCACATCTTATTCTTTCTCTCTTTTACCTTTATAGGAATTCTCAACCAGCCTCTCATCTCCAGAAGCAATGATTATCCCTCTCCTTTGAACTTCACTGCTCAAAATCCTGGATTCCCCGCCTCCCCATCAGTACTTCCTCCCTCCTCTAAATCCACCCTCTCACTCCTGCTATGGGTTAGAAATTATAAACCACTTTTTTGAGAAACTGTTCCTATAGAGGCTACATGATTTGAACAAGTTCTTACAAAGTGTCCTCCCAGGAGCTATACCTGCAGGTTAGAATCTGAAAGTGTGTATGGGGGATTCATCAGTGAGAATTACAAGGTAGTTGTCACAGCCGGCTTTATACAGCAGCAGTTAAGATCCAGGGACCTTCAGAAGTTGACTTGGGGCATTGGAAGCAGCTCTCAGTGGGAAGTCCCTTACAAAGCCCAGGGGAATGCTTTGAGGTATGTGGCCTTGTTTCCCAGTGGGATCTTCTCTCAAGATACAGCTTCCAAAGGCACCTTTAGGCTCTGATGTTTAAAACACCTTATTCCTATAGAGGCATCTTGATGTTGTGGGATGTAAGGAGGCTGGAGAGTACACAAAGGATTCTTTTTCTGTTAAAGATTTTCATCAGAAGATCTAGGTTTTAAGGCTGAGCTCTTCTATTTGCTATCTAGATGATTTTTATCTAATTTATTTACTTCTCCCAATGCCCTTATCTGTAAAATTCGGATGATAAGTACCAACTGACAGACCAGAGTCACTGTGAGGGTCAAATGAGAGGGGGAAGTGCATTATCAAAAACACAGTCCTGCCCTGGCTGGTGTGGCTCAGTGGATTGAGCTCTGGCCTGCAAACCAAAAGGTCACTGATTCAATTCCTGGTTGAGACACATGCCTAGGTTGCAGGCCAGGTCCCCAGCTGGGGGTTTGTAAAACCTGGTCAATATTTTGCTCCTTTCCTTTCTCTCTCCCTTCCCTTCTCTCTCAAAAATACATAAAACTTAAAAAAAAACACAACAACCCCAAAACAGGCCTGTTCAACCCATGTGAGGGTGGTGGTCTCTTAATTGGTCTCTCTGCTCCTCTGTTCTCTCCTCACTCCATTAGAGCCTGTCCAATGTTGTGAACTGGTTTCCAAAAAATATGATCTGTATTATGTGACAGGATAATATTTCAAGAAATTTATTAATATTTCCCCCTCCATTTCATCCTCTAACATTTTTTCATCCTTTACCTTTGAGTTATGAAATGCTATGAGAAACAAGAAAAACAAAGACACAAGCTGGGACCCCTCTGCCCTTTCATCACATCCAGACCAGGAGAGACCCTGAAGTCCTGCAAGGAGCATTTAATGGGAACTCTCATGGAGCAAGCCTATAGTCCTCAGAAATTAAAATGTCTTGGGATCCCTGGCATGAAAGGTGACAACAGTCAAGGACCAATTGTCTTTCCCAATGCTGACTAAGCCCCACAGAACTAAGCCCCACAGACCCTGAGCATGGGGCTGCTGGCTGATCCTTACCGAGGTGTTATTTTCACCACAGAGTAAAATGGGGGCCAGAAATAAAGTTCCATTTTAGTTCTTGGATATTTTAGTTTAACATTTGACATTTCAAAAGCTGTCACTGACCATGTTGCTTTCCTAATGAAAGGGGCTTAGTGACTCCTAACTGTCTTCCAACTTAATTCCATATGTCATCTATGTCCTTTGCAGTGTAATCAGCCCTGCCCATCCTAGCCAACCTGTCAGATATCCCAGTCTCTGCCTCTAGCCCAGACCTGGCTTCTGAGCTCCTGCTGGGTCTACTCCCCTACTGGTGGCTCAGGTCTCCACCATGATGTCCCATAGTTACCTCAACTTATTGTCTCCCCACCTACTTCCTTCACTTCTTGTGGTTCTCATTGCTGATGGCCCCACAAGAAACACAGTCATAGGAGCAGAAATCCTGGGGTCATTCTTGTCCTCCACCTCTTTTAATAATATACATCTCATCAATCACAACACCCAGCAGAGACTATTTTCTAAATATTTTTGGACTCTCTCTCTTTTCTACATTCCTACCCCCACCACTTTAGTTCTGGCCTCATTATCTTTTATTCTGACTACAGCTCTGCATGGTCTTTTGCCATCCTCCCCACCCCCACCCCTGCCACACACACACACACACACACACACACACACACACACACACGGCAGTCAGAGAGAGGTAGCAGAGTGTAGGAGTTAAGGATTTGGCCTTGAAAACAGGAAATCTTCTTTCTACTCCTTACTACTTGAGTGACCTTGAGCAAATTTGGTACATCTTTCTGGAGATGATAAAGGTTATTGTGAAGTTAAGCTTTATAAACCACTGCTGGCCCTAAATCATGTAAGAAGACATTGTTATCATTATCTTTCCCAAATGCAAATGTGCTACGTTATGTCCCCTGAAAACTTTAGGTGATTGCCCAGTCCTTTGAATAAAGTTCAAAGTTCACAGACTGCCCTCTCAGTACCTTCATGATCTAATCCCTCCCTGTCTAACTACCTTATTTCCTATCACTCTTCATTTGGCCTTATACATGGGCATCTGGTGTGCTTCCGATAGAGCCTTTGCACAGGTTGTCCTTTGTGCCTGCACTGCCCTGATTCCCTTGTCACTCACTGAACCCCTATCTTGTTATTATTCTTCTGCATGCTACTTCATACATACCTCGACTGTTACATTACACTTATCACACTGTAATATACCTTTTTTATGTGCCTGACACCTGCTTTAGACTGCAAACTATCTGAGGGAAGGAATGATGTGTTATTCATCTTTCAGCCATATCCCCAACTTTTCATGTGTTTGGGTTAAAGCCATTTTGCTTTTATACAAGATCTACAATAGTACCTATTTTCACTAACCAAAAGAAATACAAAGAGGATTTTCACTTTTACAAAAATGGTGAAAATAGTGTTCAGCATTTGTTTTGTTGTGAACCATTCCGTATAGAGGTAGTACATAACCCTACCTGCAAGAGTGTCTTCCCCAAGCTTCTTTCCTGGGAACTACACTCAGCATCTCAGCATCAAGTTGCCATAGCTTTGACTGTGTTAGCCTCTGTGCTTTATCTCAATTTATTTTGCGTATCCATTAGCAAGATGTGTCCTCAGGTATTAGAAAGGCTTAAGAGAGCTCATGAGGGTGATACACAAAGTGTAAAACCGGTGTAATTAAGTGTATTCAGTATGACTGAGTAGGTTAGTTTTGGGATCTGGAATGCTCAAAATTTTTTCATATAAGTTAATGGCAATTGCTTTTTTGCTTTACCAAATTCTGGCATACAAAGTTTTCATAGGAACACTCTACTTTTGAGTAGCAGGAGGTGGGGGACCTGTGATACATATTTTCAAAAAAGTTTGTTCAATGCCTTCATGAATCAATAAAACAAAAGCCATGTTTATCTTTGCTTTTGTGAGTGTATTTCTGCATGCTAACGCCCCATCTGTTTAGACTATACCAACCTACAAATCAAATTAAGGATCACCATCCTCAGAAAGCAGCACAAGACTATACAAGGTAGACTCCTCTGGTAATGCTAACACCAGGCAAGCTTCTTAGACAAGATGGCATTATGCCCTGTATTGGGGCTATTCTCATACAGATCACCACCAGTTCCTCATGAAAGTACGTGTTCCTTGAGGATAGGCATGTAGCTTCCCAAGCTCCCAATCCTTTATGATCTTCAGCACAGTGGGTGCTCAGTGTCAACTAAATAATGAACATATGCAAGAATGAAAAGATGAATTGATGTCTCCCTTGTCTTAACTTGTAGTAGTGATCTGTTTTGTCCACTTTGGGTCATATTTACATACAGTCTTGGTTTTTTGTCTAATATTATTTTCTCAAGAGATTGTAAACCCCAGAGACAGGGTTGCCTTTTAATGCACTTCTGTTTCCCAAGACCCTGATTGCAATGCTGAATAAAATAGTACCAATTTCTACTGGTACTAAATACTTCTTGAGGAATTGAACCAGCCCCTCTGATGAGTAATAGAAGTAACAAACTACAGAAGAAGAAATTGGTCTGGTATATTACAAGTTTTATCCAGTGTCTGCACTTCTTCACATCCCTCTTTTCTCCTGTTTTGCTCTTGTTCAAAGCTGTGTCTCTAGCCTCAGGCTAAACATTTCAACTAACTCAGTTCCCACTACTTCCATCTTATTCAATGCCAACAGCAGTTTTCCTGGGGATCCCTCCTCAGTTAAGCCTGCCATTGCCTGATCATTTTCCAAGTTGACCCTGAAGATGAACCTGTGGCCTTATCATCAGTCTGCAGGCCTGGGGACATCAGATTGGTTTTCTTATAACAAAAACAGCAACAACAACAATAAGAACAGCTAACATTCACTGAGAGCTTGATATAGAAGGTAATGAGCTAAGTGCTTATTTTTATTTTTTAAAATATTTAATAATAATATCTGTTACATTTCATTATATTGAGAGTTGAATAGTCCAGTGGTATATAGAATGAAACCTGAAATGCTGAGTAGTTTTTTCTGGAATTTATCAATTAACCCTCATAATACTAATAATATCCAATAAATATATAGTCAGAAACTATTTTATATATTTCACATCTATTAACGTGTTATTTTATAAAGATTTTATTTATTTACTTTTAGAGAGAGGGAAAGGGAAGGAGAAAGAAAGGGAGAGAAACATTAATGTGCAAGAGAAAAATCAATTGGTTGCCTCTTGCACTCCCCCAATTGGGAACCTGGCCTGCAACCCAGGCAAGTGCCCTGACCAGACTTGAACTGGCAACTCTTTGATCAGCAGGCTGATGTTCAATCCACTGAGCCACACCAGCCAGGGCTATTAACTTGTTTTCAGCTGCACCACAACCTACTGAGGTAGATGTCCCATTGTCTCTGTTTTACAAGTGAAACTGAGGTACAGAGAGGCATAGAGAGATTCACTTACCTGCCAAAGTGACAGTGGTAGAAGTGGCTGAGCCTGAATTCAGATTAAGGGAGTCTGGCTTCATTGTCCATGTTCTTTATTACTAAGAACACGGGACGTTATAGTGAATAAGGCTAAGTCCTTGTCCTCATAAGGCTTCCATTCTAGAGAGGACACTGAGGCTGGAAAGTACTTGTCAAGTGATGGTTGTTCAGCCTGTATACAAACAGTCCTGGGACCATTGGGTCTGACTGCAAAACCAATGTTTGTAACCCTAGGCCATACTGCTTTCCTGAACAGATTCCATATCAAAGGCCCTGGAGGACCTTAAGGGTTACTGGAAGTGGGCAATCTGTGTACTCACAGTAATTACTGTCACCTTTCCTTTCCCACTGTCCTCCCTCCCTCCTCCTTTTCTTATCACTTCCCTGGCCCTTCAAATACAACAGGGTAGAATTAGCCTTGATGGGGTACTCAGGGCCAGAGAGCTTGCTGAGAATAAGCCCACCACCACCCTGACTCAGCATAAAATACTAGCATTAACACTATTTAGCAATCCTTCTCTCTTCAGTCTCCCTGACCATCTTCCACTCCTTCCTCCTCAAAATCTTCACAGTCCTTACAAGGGGAAGTTCTGCCTAACTTAACCTGTCATACATGTCCACTCCTCTGGTTTGAGTAGTCTGCCTGAGTCATAGGGACCGTGGGCATCCCTGTACACCTTTTCTTTTCACTAAGCTAAATTACCTCTGCTCTCTAGGAATTCAGCCCAGATATGGTTCTTAAACTCATACCCCTGTTAGATCCTCTCCAAGTTCTTATTATCATACTTCACTTGTGAGGCAAAAACTCAACACTGCATTCAGAAAAATTCAGGTTTACTGCCAAAATCAGAGTAAGATGATCTGATGGCCCTTCTGAGCACTTTCTTTTTTTTCACATTTTTATTGACTTTTATTTTTTAAATATAGTTTATTGATTATGCTATTACAGTTGTCCCATTTTCCCCCTTCACTCCCCTCCACTCTGTATAACCTCTCCCACCCACATTCCCTTTAGTTCATGTTCATATGTCATACTTACAAGTTCTTGGCTTCTACATTTCCCCTATTATTCTTACCCTCCCCCTGTCTATTTTCTACCTACCTTCTATGCTACTTTTTCTCTGTACCTTTTCCCCCTCTCTGCTCCTTCCATTCCCCTGCTGATAACCCTCCATGTGATCTCCATTTCTGTGAATCTGTTCCTGTTCTAGTTGTTTGTTTAGTTTGCTTTTGTTTTTGTTTTAGGTATGGTTGTTAATTATTGTGAGATCCATTCTACTGTACATATTTTTTATCTTCTTTTTCTTAGATAAGTCCCTTTAACATTTCATAAAATAAGGGCTTGGTAATGATGAACTCCTTTAACTTGACCTTATCTGAGAAGCACTTGATCTGCCCTTCCATTCTAAATGAAAGCTTTGCTGGATAGAGTAATCTTGGATGTAGGTCCTTGCCTGTCATGACTTGGAATACTTCTTTCCAGCCCCTTCTTGCCTGTAAGGTCTCTTATGAGAAATCAGCTGACAGTGTGATGGGAACTCCTTTGTGGGTAACTGTCTCCTTATCCCTTGCTGCTTCTAGGATTCTCTCCTTAGTTTTAATCCTGGGTAATGTAATTATGATGTGCCTTGGTGTGTTCCTCCTCGAGTCCAACTTCTTTGGGACTCTCTGAGCTTCCTGGACTTCCTGGAAGTCTATTTCCTTTGCCAGAATGGGGAAGCTCTCCTTTATTATTTGTTCAAATAACTTTTCCACTTGTTGCTCTTCTTCTTCTCCTTCTGGTACCCCTATAACTCGGATGTTGGAATGTTTAAAGATGTCCTGGAGGTTTCTAAACCTCTCCTCATTTTTTTGAATTTTTGTTTCTTCATTCTTTTCTGGTTGGGCGTTTCTCTCTTTTTTCTGGTCCACATGGTTGATTTGAGTCCCAGTTTCCTTCCTATCACTATTAGTTCCTGTACATCTTCCTTTATTTCACTTAGTGTAGCCCTCATTATGTCACCTATTTTGTGACTAAATTCAGCCAATTCTGTGAGCATCCTGATTACCAGTGCTTTGAACTGTGCATCTGATAGGTTGGCTATCTCTTCATCGCTTAGTTGTATTTTTTCTGGAACTTTGATCTGTTCTTTTGTTTGGGCCATTTTTTTTTTTTTTTTGTCTTGACACACTTGTTACGTAGTGAGGGGTGGAGCCTTAGATGTTCATCAGGATGGGGCAACCTGGTTGCTGGGTTGTGATGCTGTATGTGAGGCAGGGGTCCAAGAGGAAACAGTGGTGCTTGCTTGGCTCTCTGACAGATTTCAGTTACTTCTGCCACTTCCCCCAAGCAAACTGGGCCCTTCTGGTGCTGATTCCTATGTGGGTGGGTTTGTGTATGTTCTAGGACCCTGTGGGTCTCTCCAATGATCACTCTTGTGAGGTTGGGAGTTTCTCCTGCTGGCTCAACCCTCACAGGTGTTTTCAATTAGTGTTTTGAGGCTTTATTTCCCCGAGCTGGGATCCTGGGTTGTGTGGACTGTCTCACTCCCCAGTTTTGCCTGTTTTATCTGCAAGTGAATATGGGACCGCCTGGTCTGCCAGCATCCTTGTGCACTGTGGCCCTCTGTAACTGCCACCTCACTTGGTCTGCCCGCTGCCCCCTTGCATGCCTGAGGTCTGCCAGCCACCGCTTTACTGCAAACACTCTCCGCCTGGCTGCTCAACTCTGCCCCTCCTATTGGTCTGGATGAATGTTTCTTCTTTAACTCCTTGGTTGTCAGATTTCCATACAGTTCAATTTTCTGTCAGTACTGGTTGTTTTTTTGTTTCTAAATTTTTGTTGTCCTTATTTTGGTTGTGTGAGGAGGCACAGTGTGTCTACTTATGCCTCCATCTTGGCCGGATGTCCCCTGAGCACTCTTTCTGATAGGAACACTGTGGGCTTCAGTGATCTAGGGAGCATGGCTACCTGCAGCCTGAGAAAGTGTCCATCTAGGGATGGGCTGGGAATCCTGGGAAGATCTTAGCCTTTCCTCCCAAGTGCTAAGAAATGGGGATTAGAAAGGATGGTATGCACAGGCTTCCCACAGAGGGTATGGTAGACAAACCAAGGTACAGCTTTCTCCCTCCCCACAGTCCTGGGCCTGGGAATATAAGAATCCCTTTCATATTTCACAGACCTCTGGGAGGAGAAGTGGGCACAGGACTGGGATGCTTTGCCCTCAGTGTCTCATACCACACAGATGTGGGACTCCTCTTCATTCAGGCCTCAGGGGGCTCTTTGAAGACACCTGGTGGCTCTAAGTGAAGTCCCCATAGGGCCACCTCAAAAGAGTTGATCAGAAGACTAAGAAGTGTGGTATCTGTACCCCCATCCTTGTCTCATATTGCATGACTTCTTCCTATCTCTGGAACAGCTACTTTTCATGGATATTGACATAAAACAAGAGGTTCATTCTTAACCTTAGTTCAGATTCCCTCCAAGATGAAGTCTTATATGTAGGAGATCCATTTGGGAAAGTGATGCTAAGGAATAGATTTGGGGATTTGGAGTCTGTGAAGATTAAAACAGTGAAGAAAGAGAAACCAATTCATGATTAATTTATTTATCTGATCATCACTGTGGGCAACCAGAGCTCAATCCTACTTAAAGCCCACTGAAGAGCCCTTATGTAATGTACTCAGGCTTGGCAGCCCACAAGGTGGAAGAAGTATCAGTAAGTATTAGTACACCAACTTCCGCTTCCATTGATTAAGTGTTGTCTGTTGGGTGTTAACTTTCACGTTTACTTGCGTATCAGAGTGGCTGAATAGGTTCCTGCAGGCAGCAGAACAGAGAAGCCAAGAGTAAGTGGGTGTGGCTTAATGTACAGAAAGCTACAATGCTGCCAGATTGCACTTGCCCAAGGCTGGTTGCCTACAGCAATGGCTGCAATAGTAAGGTGGGCCCAGAGAATATAAGTGGGGCACTGGATTCAGAAGAGTGCATCTCTTTCCATTCCCCTCTGCCCTCAAATTCAGATCCCAGCATCCCTTCAAATTCATTTCAGTCCTTTCCAATAAATATTTTCCAAAGGAATCTGGTCAGAGCCAACTTTCCCCCTTACTCTCCTAGAATGCATTCACTAATTAGCACTCATTTTTGCTTGCTTTGAATTATATATTACAATGTTTTCACTCCTTGCATGATAACTTAAAGGCAGAACTTCATGCACCCTACTAATAGGGACTTGTAGAGTGATGGATATAAAACAGGCTATAGGGCCTGTCAATTACTGATCATTGAGTTGAGTGGTATAAACATTATTAGCAATAATAGCTCTGCAGTTTTCAAGCATTTGGTTGAAAACATTTGCTCTTTGTTGACACCATAGGCTAAATTATAGAGATGAAAAGTGAACTTGAATGAAAGTTTTGTTTGGTGCTCTAGATTTGAAATTTAGCCCCTGGAACATGGTACTTTCATACTCCTCACCAGCAAGTTATCTCTAGTAGAAAATGTCCCCTGTGACCTTCTCTTTGAAGACCTGACATGTGCTAGAGTGGGTATCCCAGCTATGACAGGAAGAAGTCATTTCTTCCTGTGCCCTTGCTCTCACTTTAGCTTGGCTCACCCACTCCTTCATAAAGCCTTTTGGGGCTAGATCTCCTCAAGCCACTGAATATTGACCCAGAACCTTCTATGGGTACCTCCACTGATTCTCTATCCCTTCTCCTGGGAAAAAATTTAAAATAATAATATTTCCTTACACATATTGCTTAGAATTAGAATTAGTGATGGATATGATCTACTGTATTCAAATTCTTTTGCCCATTTCTTTCTGATTAGGGGAGTGCTCTGTATTACTGGAAGTGAGATCAATACTTTTGAGATGAAGGTAACTGGTCTTTTGAGAACCAAACCAATAACCTTGACTTCAATGGCATAATGCTTTAGCTGACACAGACCAGCTCATCACCCGCTCTTTGTTATCCATACTAAATAAGGGAGCACTGAACATAAATAATAGAAGCCATAGGTAATTCAACTCAACAAACAGCTCATGAGGGCATATGTTACACAGGAGGATAATCTGAAAATCCCATCATAGTTGGCATAAGAAATCTTGGGTTTGAATTGTGGCTCTGCCACTTAATAGCTGTATGACCTTCAGTGAGCCACTTGACATCTAGAGGTCTTAGTTTCCCCATGGGTAAAAGGGTCCTTGCTCACTGGGATTTTGTGATGATCAAATAAGATATTATATGTGAAAGTACTTTTAAACAGGTGAGTGTGAAGTATTATTATTTTTCACGTAAAGGTGAACAAGGCTGTACCTTTAAGGCTGTTAACTTTTGGCTGAGTATGATTGGGCTGAATTACTTCCAGAAAGAAAATGTCCTTGAGGAACAAAAGTCAGGACTCCATCCACTTGAAGAAAGGAATATTCTTGGGAATAATTCTCCTTCCTTTCATAGGACTTTCTGTAGCTTCCCAGCCAGAAAGGAGACTGCTGATATTAGGCCATCTGAACATGCAGCAGCTAACTGCTAAATAAAGGTCCCAAGCCTGGAAAACATATACAGATTGTGCAGCATTGACAGATGTGTTGGGGTAGACCCCCCAAATAGATATACAGATATTTTGGAGGAAATTGTTCTGGGCTAATGATTTAAAGATAAAATTTGACCATAATTTTCAGAATGACAGAAAACTTCTCCCCATAAGTTCTATTTGATTTTAGAAGATGTATACATTCTGACTGGAGACCAGTCAGATCTTTTACAACTAATTAAGTTGTAGAAATATTAACAGTCATGCACATGTTGGCTCAGACTTAATAAAAACATTAAGTGAGAAACAAGAGTTACCTAAGTTTGGGAAAACTGTAGTTAGATTTCAGAGAAGGTTGAAAAAAATTGGAGAACTTTAAAAAAAAAACAATACTGGGAAGATTACAGGATTTAATTCACTAGAAAAATCATTCAGTTAGGAATACATCAGAAGTAGATGAATGAAAACATTATGTCCTTTATTCTTTTGACATTTATTGCATATGATGTGGCAGGACATGTTCTAGTTGTTGGAGTGTGGAGTAGGTCCTCATTACCTGCAGGGTGTACCCATATGCTTGCTATTAAGGACTCACAGCTGCACTCTTTTCTGGAGCCCCACAGGTGAGAAATACTGCCACCAGTGATGCCTGGAAGGTAGTGCCCCTTCCCCACATAGACTATGGGGGCAGCCTACCACCAATGATCAGTTTTTGGGTGTGGGGGGTGGTGAAAGCTCAACCCTCTAGTCTCAAGATGGAACAATTCTGTGGTGTCATCAACATTCAGAGCTCTCCTGGAGGTTAGCTTGAGGCTAGACTTCAGCTGAACCCACAGCTGATCTCCCTTTCCCCTTTTCTGTTTCTCATTTCTACAGGTTTCACTTGAAACTACTCCCTCAATAAAACACTTGCTTAGGAATCTTTGTTTTGGACTTTGCTTCTAAGGAAACCAACTTATGGCAAAATGCAACCCTGGACAAATTAGAAGGAGTCTCAACCTTCTGGGAGCTTGTTTTGGTGAATAAATAAATAAAGTACCAACAAATAAACAGGTACTTCCAGTGCATAGTGGCAGTGGCAAGGTCAGAAATCACACAGTGCTTTGGGAATAGAGATCTTTTTAGACTGAAAGTTTCTGAGCTGAGAACTCAAGTGTGACCAGGGGCTGGCTGGATAAAGAGGGTGGGAGGCAGAATTTGCCAAGCAGAAAAAATAGGAGGTATAGAAGTAGAATGAGACACACTGCAAATGATTCAGTATGACTGAAGCCAAGGGTGCCAGTGGCCAGAAAAGAGACTAAAGAGGTTGAAGTGATCCAGATTATGAAGGGCCTAGTAAGCTATGAACAAGTTTGTACTGTATCCAGGGCAAAGGAAAAACAATGAAGTTTCAAGAGGATACATGATAAGACTTCTATTTTTAAAAAAAATTCCTGGGCTGTAGAATGGAAAAATGACTTAAAAGGGTAAGGCTGATGGTACGGACACAACACCAGTCACTGTTTCATTTTTAATGTAATGGTTAAGGACTAGAACATTAGTATTAGAGAAAGGTTTAAGTTCTGCTTGCACTCTCGGGGAACTCACATTCTGGTGGGGAAAGCAAATAATTAAACATATTATTAGAATAGATGCACTTTGGCCCTGGCTAGTGTGGCTCAGTGGATTGAGTGCCGACCTGTGAATCAAAGGGTCTCTGGTTCACTTCCCAGTCTAGGGCACATGCCTGGGTTGCAGGCCAAGTCCCCAGTAGGGGGTGCATGAGAGGTAACCACACATTGATGTTTCTCTCCCTCTCTTTCTCCATCTCTTCCCCTCTCTAAAAATAAATAAATGAAGTCTTAAAAAAAGAATAAATATGTTTGAAGTGAAGCTATAGAGTAGATCCTAGGGGTTGATGGAACTGAGGGTGGGAGACAAAGACTCCAAAGGCCAGAACTGAAATTGCAGATAGTCATCGGGATGAGGGTGGGGCAAGGAAGGGAAGGGTAGAATAGCCTGGAAAGGATTTTTTCAGTACTCTTAACTCAGAGACAAAATAATTCACTGTAACATCATAGCACTAGGAAGAGTTTTAGTGTTCTTTAGTTCCATGTCTCTCAGACTGTGATATCATGGCATCCTCAGAATTCTGAGGGGTTCTTATAAGTAGAGGGCACCATAGTGTGGGTAGCTGACACCAAGCAGACAAACTGTGAACAGAGTGTTGTTGTTTTGGTAAATTGAGACTGTATGCAAGCTTTTTTTTGAAAAAGAAAAAAAATGGGATGATAAGGAAGGAAGGAAGGAAGGAAGGAAGGAAGGAAGGAAGGAAGGAAGGAAGGAAGCTATTAACTTAGGTCAATGTACAGATAAGGAATCTGAGGCCCAGAGAGGTTAAATAATTTGCTTAAGATCATACAGTTAATCAGGGATGAAGCTGGGCCTAGGATATAGATCTTTGATTCTCAATCTAGTGTCCTTTCTTGCTATGTCTGAGATCTTATACTTCTGACTCACCTAGTCCACATTCAATTGTATCTTCAGGTTTTTCTGAACTGTAGTAAAAGAGATGTGTATAGAAGGTCCTCAAGTAACATTTGTTCTTTATAATGTTGATGAAATGCCATAGGAACTTAATTCTTGTTTATATTAACTAGCCTGTGGTAAAACTGGTTTTATTATACTTTGTTTAGCTTAGTTACAGAACCTATCAACCACATTAAGTAAGAACTAACTGTGCTTTAAAATATGATGAAAATAAGGCATGGGGGGAATATTATAGAATGGCAGTCAATATCATTGCCAACATGTGACCTTTCACATGAAAGATCTTTCACAATTGAAATCCCCTTAAATTTGCATCATGGCAGCCATAAAAAGTTAACCCAGAAGGAAGCCCCTTTCTTGCTGGGGACCCAGGCTTTGATTCCCTTTCACCAGAGTTGACCTAAATTGAAACAAACATCACAACTTTGATGGCTTGAAAACTCTACCATGACCTCTGTTACAATTCTCAAGAAAGAATAGAATCATGACTCTTGTACAGATTCAGAATGAACACTCATTTGATATCTTATTTAATTTTTTTCTTAAATTGGTTTTAGAGAAAGAGAGGAAGGGAGAGAAAGAGATGGAGAAATATTGATTAGATTGTTCCACTTATTTATGCATTCATTGGTCACATCTTGTATGTTCCCTGAGTGGGGATCAAATCTGCAACCTCAGTGCCTATCAGGACGATGCTCTAACCAGCTAAGCTACCTGGCCAGGGGCAGGGATCTTATTTAATTCAATCAATGAGAGGATTAGATATTACAATAAGTTCTAAAGCAAATCCAAAAGACAGCAGACCCCTTTCTAGGTCAGGAATACTTAAATAAGTGTCCAGAAAAAGGCAAAACTGGCTTCTTTGACAATGGGTATGCAATTGGATCAAAATTCTACCAGAAGGGACAAAATTTGCATGTCTACAGACAAGAAATATTTTGCAATGCTGCAGATATTTTGCAAATATTTAGGTAACTAGTAATTATCAGTTACCTAAAAATTTACAGAGTAGTAAAATAACTCCCACAGAATCAAAATCAGATAACACAAAAATGTATGCTATGGGCAACACATAGTTTTCCAATAATGCACCATATTTTTCTTTACCCATGAGAAAAGCAGAGGCACATTTTAAGAACATGGGGATCTCAGGTTCCTTTTCCTGTGTGTGTTTTTTTAATTTTTATTTTTCCTTTTCCTGTGTTGTACATACATACAAAACTACACATGTGTATGTATGTGTTTACATATACTTTTTAAAATAAAACCTTCACACAATAGTACTAATCCTTAATATATGCAATGTACCTTGATATTTCCTATTTTATTTTTTGTTACTGCTGATATCCACACAAATTAATTTCACAACTAATTAATGGGTTACCATGAACTTATGGATCAAGGCTTCAGTTTGAAAACAGGGTACTCAAACTGTTGTGGAGGACTAGTTTTTAAATATTCTATCATTTCAATTCTTCATATACTGATACCTTTTAGAACACAATAAAAATAAATTAGTACCAAAATAAAGTGGAAAAAGCCCCACAGACTTATAAAATGCAAACTCAAATTTTTTATTAATGCAAGAGACATAAAATTGGATGTTGAAGCAAGGTCAAACTTCTGTTAAGGTTTTCAAATACTTACTCTTAGTTTCTATTCTTAGTTCCTACACTCTGGAACAGTGGTGGGTTCCAGTACCTTGCACCACACTATCAGTACCACACTATCATCTATCAGTGGCACTGATACCAGCTCTGACAATACCTGGATTTTTTGTTTTCCAGGAACTGACAATCCCTCAGGCTACCTCTGTCAATGGGGGTTTACTGAGACATACCAGTGGCAATAGGAGAAAGACTCATCACAGGAACATCTGGCATCAGTGGCCCCACAGTGAAATGTCATATGGGCACTGGGCAGATCTGTCCCCAAAAGTGGGTCTTCATCTTTATACTGTTCATCACAAGCATGAATAAGCTATTCTTTCAAGGTGCTCTTCTGTGTTCATCTTTTTTAAAAAATGATTTTATTTATTTATTTTGAGAGAGAGAGAAACATCAATGTGAGAGAAACATTGATTGGTTGCTTCCTGCACACACCCCAACTGGGGACCAAACCTACAACCTAGGCACATACCCTGACCAGGAATCAAACCTGCAACCCTTTGATCTATGGGAGAATCTTCCAAACAACTGAGCCACACTGGCCAGGGTCCAAAGCATATTTTACAATTCTTCGCTCCCAAACTCTCAATAATACTGAGATGTTACTCCCCAGGAGACTTAAGAAGGGCAAAACTGTCTGCCACAGCAGTAGCTGTATATAACTTCAGATACAGACCCTTCTGACTCCATACTAGCCTTCCCTAGAACTAGATTAAAGAGAGACATTGGAGAATTTACCCATACCCAAAGGTGTACTTCAATATCTCTCTCAATTCAGGAAATCTTTTGCCTTTGGGAAGATTTTTGTAAGTTTTCAATCTCTGAGTTAAAATCATAGTTTATACTACTCTCCATAAAATGCAGTAAAGCATCATTTCAAAAGAATAATGACAAACTCAATGAAACATATTGAACAATGAAATTGTATTGAGAAATAGACAGTGGGCAGTGAGCAGTTTTCTCCCTAAAGCTAAGAGAGAGTCATTGCCCACTATCAGTCATTCTTGTATCTGAGAAAACTGCAAATTAGTCCATGTCCTATACTTTAAGGGCTGCTCATGAATAGTCACAACTAGTTATGCTGAATCCTTGAATGCTAAAGTCTGTTCTTATACCTCTACTCCATATCCTTTCATTCATTTCAGTTAATACTCAAATGAACAGGCATATTATATGATGTTTAGATTTCCTAGGCTTGTTCATATTTCCCATATGTAAGATGCAGTATATAAAATGCTTAATATCATACCTGCTGCATAGTAAGCACTCAATAAGTGTTAACTCTGACATACATATTTATTAAACCTATACTCTCTAGATTGCTTGAGTAATTTTTTGTGCATGGGGTTGTATTGCTTCATACTTAGGTTATAGCTGTGTTTATTATTCAATAATATTCTGCTTTCTCCTAAGTTCACAGAGGTGGTTTATTTTTAAATATATTGATTGATTTTAGTGAGAGAGAGAGAGAGAGAGAGAAATATCGGTGTGAGAGAGAAACATTGATCAGTTGCCTTCTGTACACACCCCATCCAGGGATTGAATATACAACCTGGCATATGCCTTGACCAAGAATCAAACTGGCAGCCTTTTGGTTCATGGAGTGATGCTCCAACCAACTTAGCCACATGGCCAGGGTGAGGTATTGTTTTTCTGTGGTGGTCTCCTCCACTAGCTTTCAAGCTTATCTTGGAAAGTCTTTTACAGGCTGGCTAACTCCCTGAAGTTATTAGAACCAAGAATGATCTGTGCCCAGTGAGCACCCAGCAAATGCTGCTGGCTGGATGGATGGCTGACTGATTGATTTACCACCACCTCCCCTCTATCCTTTTATAAGCATTCAACCCTGCAAATATAAAAGAACCTCCTTTTCTACATTTCCTACCATCCAGAACAGTGCTCCTAGATCTCCCTGCCTCATTGGCTTACCACCTCATTTCATCTTTTCTTCCTTTTCCTGGACTTTCTAACTTCGTTATTTTCCCATAGACTATCATTTTAACTCAGTGCACATGTTATTTAGTTTTGGAAAATGTTTCTTATTTCCTCCTATATCTTAATTTGGCTGTACCCATTTCTATGGAGCCTACCAGTATAAATGAGACATGGCTCAAAGAGTCCCTTGTAAAAAATGAAAAGCTCCATGTAGACTGTCAGAGAAATTAAACACATATTTTAGACTAGTAGTTGAATCTATGGGGAAGAAAGCTTCTTTAGCTCATGTTCTCTATGAAGCTATATTTGAGTGAATGTTTTTAAAGGAATTCTCTGAATATTGAGGGGGATTGGAGTGGGATGAAGACTTGGTTATCTGGATGAGAAAGACAGATGCTGAAACAGATCTCTGGAGTTAATATATTTCACAGTCCTCTGCCTTTATTTTGCTTCTGTCTCAGTCTAGGAATAGACACCTGCTTTGAGCTTGTTAAATGGCAGGCAGAGGTAAGGAAGTGAAAAAGTTGTAAAGCAAACTTCTATGCAAACTATTCTCCCTATAAAACTAAGCAGGTAGTGAAAAAGTGGCAAAGCAAACCTATGCAAACTGTTCTCCCTGTAAAACTAAGCAAGTAGTTCTAAGAGCAAAGGTAACTCATGCAATCTCTTGGTTCAGTGCTGAGCGTAGCACCAAGATTGTGCATATTTACTCACCTGCTGATTTTTTTTTCTTTTTTAAAATCAAGTCTGGGTTTATTACAGAATTTCATTGTATTTTCATACATATAATAATCTAGTTTACCCTGTAAATGATTCATTTACAATTCAATTAAACAGCCAAGGAGAAAATAAATGTTAAAATAAACATATTTTTGAATAAGATATAATATGTATAATTAGATGTAACGCATACTCATATTTCAGTGTTTGATTTGAACAATTACACAAAACAGGTCACTTGAGGCTATGCCAAATATCAGGGATCAGATGACCTTTAATTTCCTGCCAAGCTGGAAAGTCTATGATTTTGTGATCTGAATGAAAAATGAAAAATGCAGTGCATCATCCAAATGTTTCCAAGAATCCAGCTGTTTGATGTCAGGTAGACAAAACACCCAGACAACTGACAGAGGCATTTAATTTTCATCCAGATTTTTTGCATTGTGTTGATTTAGCCTGACACATAGCAAAGTTAAATGACTTATTCAGACTTGTGACAGAATCTTCTGAATATATGGGCAACAGAATTTATGTTTGCTATTTAGTATGAGTAGCACCAATGTTTTGCCACTGCTGCACTGATAGCTTCTGGATCCACAAGATGATAATAGTCAATTCAGTTCTCCCCATTCTCCAGCTCTTTACTCTCACTCCCCTCCCCTGCAACCCACCCCAGCTAAGGTCTCTCTTAACCTGGGCTCTGACCCATGACAAAATGGTCTCCTTCATCATAGGGTTGTGCATTGTGGCCTTTGTCTTTGAAGTAGCTCTTTCTATGGTGATCACTGTGTCATCAGGGCCATGGGCCAGTCAGATAAAAATTTCTAGTCATTTTAAATGTTGATTGCAAGATAGGCAATCACGGCTACCATTCATTCTCCCATTACCATGGTCAATAACACAATTCATCTAGATTTGGCTGTGATTCACAGGCTTAGCTGAGGTGACTGATGCTGACCAAAAGTCCTATCCACACTCCATAAATCTCAATGCTACTCTTGAATTTGCAGCTGCAGCTTCTGTATGCAGAGCTCTGTACTGTTTGCAGATCAGGTTCTTTGACATTTAGCCTCTTCTAGTTGCCTTGACTCCCAGTGAATTAATTTCCCAGGGCCTGATTACTGCCCATCCCAGGCCCATCTGGTACTTCTCATGCCCAGATGCCTCTAGCTTGGCCATTCAGTTTGAAATTGTGCTTCTAAAGCATCTTCTTCTGCTACCCTTCCTGGCTTCTTTGCTTCCAGCACCCTGTGCCCTTACTTCCTTTACCATTGCCCATTGTTACTCAGGCCCTGCCTGAGCCTGGATAGTGTGGCCTTGGCTGCCCAGAAGGCTGGTCCTAGACCAAACTCCCTATGTGATTTTGAGCAAGTCACAATACCTCCCTGGGCCTCCTTGTCCTTTTCTTAACATGAGAGTGTTGGACTGAATCAGGTCTGAGGTTCCCTCCAGTTCTAAAATTACACTATCTCTCTACTACTGTTAGACTGGCTGTCTTCCAAGGGGTCACTGCTCAACATTCTGCCTCATTGTTATGCAGAGATTTTGGGAGGGGTTTGAAAAAAATGAGGTTCTAGGACTAACATTCTGAAAAATTATAAAATGTGTTCACTGCCCTTCTCCATGATCCCACTCCTTTTCTTCTCTGTTGAATTGAAACTCAGAGACTTAAACATACACATTATGACAGTTTTGTCACTTCCTCAAATTACATAGTAAAAACAAAAGAAGGTACAAGTAAATTTAGCATCCTGAGTGTTATGCGAGCATTGCTGCTTCTGGGCCCAGGATCGGGCTACATGGTGGAAAGAGGCTCTGAACAAGGAAGAGGAAAGGGAGTAGAGCAGATTTGGGAAGAGAGTGAGGGAAGGTGCCTGCACTCAGGAGAACATAGCAGGAGTGTACACCTAAGCACCTAATCAGTACTTTGTTTGGAGTTTCAATGTGCTAATTTCAAATGAATGTAACACTTCTGAAAAAAGTAAATTAGCATATGCACAGTGTTTTGGGGTCTCTAGTGTTTAGACTTCCACATAAATAATCTTTACTGATATTAAAATTTTGCTCAATCCTGGTATGGATGGCCAGGGCAGATCAGGTCAGGTGCTTTACCCCCATATGTTTATACAGGTAATATCAAATTTTGTACAGGTTTTAGAAATCACAATGGGTGTTAGTCTAAGAATAGGGTATTGAAGTAGAGAAGAGGGATTTCCACACCTTCTTCTCATGTGAATGAACCAGTGGAGTCTTTGCTGTTGTGATTTGGATTGTTTTTATAATTTAAAAACACCAGCTGATATAATGATTGACTTTCCCACAACATAATTCTAGTGGTGATTAAAAAAAGATCACTTAAGATTATCACTGATTTTGCCTTGGCTGGTGTGGTTCAGTGGATTGAGTGCCGGACTGCAAAGCAAAGGGTACTGGTTTGATTCCCAGTCAGGGCCACATGCCTGAGTTGTGGACCAGGTTCCCAACAGGGGGCACGTGAGACACAACCATACACTGATGTTTCTCTCCCTCTCTTTCTCCCTCCCTTCCCTTCTCCAAAAATAAACAAACAAAATCTTTTTTAAAAAGATTATCTTTGATTTTGGTCTCTAAGCTCAGGAATACTTCTGAATAAGTAGCTAATTCCAAACTAAATCATAAGAGATCAAGTGTATGTCTTGTGTAAGGTTAACACAAGATAAGAAGGGACACCCACCTCTGTTTGGTGCTGGCCAGAAACATTATCCTACTTTGGTGAGATGGGCTGTTGTCAAGGGAACAGAGGATGACCAGGGAAAATTGATTTACTCTCCCGCTCACCCAACAACTCTTTTGCCCTCATATATACTTGTTTCCCCCCCTCCCTTTTCTGATATTCCTTTAAATGTTTCTTCCCTATAATCCATTGGTTGAGAGTTTGTTTTTAAAACTCATTCAGCATTTTGTTTTTTCTGCAAATGACCTTCTCATTAGCCAGGAGAAACCTTAGGTCAGGATATCCCTGCTCCCAAAGTTTCTAGAGTGAGTGAAAGCAAGAGGGACTATCAGAGTGTTGGGGAACCTACATGTTAATACTAAGATTCCTTAGGGTGTGGAGAATTAGCCTAAAGGACTGAATTGTATTGGATCAGAATTGAGCTGTAGGTATGAAGGGGTGAGTATAAGGCTTTCACGGCAGCTGCTGATTGAGCCAAGGTGAAGATAGAAGATGATTTGGAAGACACCCTGAGAAGCTCCTGGATCAGAAAGGAGCCTCCAGTGAGAGAATATGGGACAAGTCTCAGCTGGAGTCACCTGAGGGTAGTTTGATACATCATGATCTCTTAACTGTTGGGGAGATGGTGCGTCCAGAAAGAAGATGAGGAATCTGGAAAAGTAGGAGAAATCAACCCTGCATATATTTTTATTGGGATCTGTTCTACAAATTTTACAGCTTGCAAAGTACAATCACAAATACTGTTTCATGTGATTTCCACAATTACCTAATATAACTTAGGAGTTTTAACTACATTTTGCAGTTCATTCATTCATTCAATATATTTTGAGAGCCTTTTACTCACAAGACACTTAGCTAGATGTTCAAGATACTACAACAGAGAAGACTACATCAATAATGGAAAAGTAATTGCAATGAAATGTCATAATTATGTTTTTGGGGAAATAAGGGTACCAACAGGAAAATGTAATCTGGCCTACAAAAGTATTTTCAAAAGGAGTAACACATAAATGAGAATTGAATGGTAGGTAAATGAGATTGAGCTAAGTGAGTGACAAGGGTGGGAAAACATTAGAGGTAGAGATACAATTGATAGAAGACCCAGAGACAGGAAAGACAGGGAAAGCAGGTGCACTTGGCTCACTGTAGGAACTGCAATGAGGTGATCACAGCTAGGTAAAGAATGTCAGGGAATGAATCAGAAGAAATGAGGCTGGAAGAGAGGCAGGAATCATGCCTTGAAGGACCTTGGAAGCCATGTTAAGGAGGATGAATGAGATATAAAAAGATAGCACAGTTTTCTGACTTGCACAATTGGTGGATAGGTTGTGTGATTTCACTGAGCAAGGGAGTCTGAGAGGAAGAACAGGTTTTGAGGAAAGATGACACAACATGCTTGTGACATTATGTGTTGCTGTCTGGTGGGCAGTTGGATAAAAGGTCGGAGCTCAGGAGAGGGGCATGGGCTGAAGATAGCAATGTGGCAGTTTTTCCATGTGGATGGTTATTGAAGACAAAGAAATGGGTGAGATTGTCCAGGGAGGATAGACAGAGAAAAGAGAAACAGGCCCAGGATAGAACTTGAAGGAATTCCAAAAGTAAAGGGAAAATTGGAGGAAGAAAGCGTATAAAAGTGATTGAGAAGTATGTGTTTCTGTTGAGAAAATATGCTTTGGAACCAGACAATTCTAGCCATATGTCTCTGGGCAAGTTATGACCGCTCTCAGAGCCTTCATTTCTCCCATTTCAATGGGGCTATAATAGTACTTACCATATAGAACAGTACCTAGAAAGTTTAGCATATCCTGGCACATAGTATGCATCAATTAGTTCTAGTTATTATGGTAATTATTTTAAGGAAAATAACAATGATAACAATGAAAGGAACCTGTGAGAGAAATCAGAATATCAGATGAAGGTGATGTCATGAAAGCCGAAGGAAGAGTATTTAGGAAAACTTGTTGATAAGACAAATGTGTTGGGAGGTGAAAGTAAAAAGCTGAAAAGGGTCTATTGGATTTAGCTGTAGGTAGGACATTAGTGACCTTTGCAAGATATTTTAGTGGCATAGTTTGAGAAGTGAATATAGTAATTGTGGGAGAAATGGATACTCTGAAGAGTCTGGTGGCTGAGCCCAAGGTTATGTGGTCATCAAACCTTGTCATCATACAGTGACCAAAAACAGGTTGTGAGTCTCCAAATTTGGTTTTTCTTCCACCTGTAGGTCACAAAGAAGGAGAATTAGCAAGTAAATATGACTTCATGATTGTGCTGAGTTAATTGAGAAGAGGAAGAAATAAACCAAAAGAAAGGATTGATGAGGGGAGATAGACGTATCCAGCAAGGGACAGAATGTGTCAAGAGGGTAGGGTAATTAGGCAGACCCATTCCCAAAAAGGGAGGGAATTGGATATAAAATTAAAAAAATATTTATTGAACACCTATCATGTGTCAGAGTGTGGGAACTGTTGATGAAACGAGACATAAGACGTGATTCCTGGGACCTTCTGGCCAAGATGGAGGTGTAGGTAGATATACTTTGCCTCCTAACACAACCAAAGGAAAGACAAGAACAATTTAAAAACAAAAAAACAACCAGAAATGCCAGAAAAATCGAACTGTAAAGAAGTCCGACAACAAAGGAGTTGAAGAAGAAACATTCGTCCAGACCAGTAGGAAGGGCAGAGATGGGCAGCTGGAGCGGAGAGGACTTGCGGCAAGGTGGTGGCTGGTGGAGCAGGTGGTTCCCCCATTTGTGCGTGTTTGGATAAACTGGAAGGAACAACTGGGAAGTGAGACAGACCACATACCCAGGGTTCCAGCTCAGGGAAACAAAGCCTCAAAACCTCTCACTGAAAAAACCTGTGGGGGTTGAGGCAGCAGGAGAAACTCTAAACCTCACAGGAGAGTTCTTTGGAGAGACCCACAGGGTCCTAGAATATACACAAAACCACCCACCCAGAAATCAGCACCAGAAAGGTCCAATTTGCTTGTGGGTAGCAGAGGAAGTGACTAAAAGCTGGCCAAGAGCCTGAGCAGGTGGCATTTCTCCCTCTCCACACCCTCCCCCACATACAGAACCACAACATAGCCATGTGGGTTGCCCCATCCTAGAGAATATCTAAGGCTCTGTCCCTTGCTATGTAACAGGCATGCTGAGACAAAAAAGAAATGCTCAATGAAAGAACAGATCAAGCTCCAGAAAAACTACAACTAAGTAATGAAGAGATAGCCAATCTATCAGATGCAGAGTTCAAAACACTGGTAATCAGGATGCTCACAGAAATGGTTGAGTATGGTCACAAAATAGAGGAATAAGTGAAGGCTATGAAAGTGAAATAAAGGAAAAATGTACAGGAAACCAACACTGACCGGAAGGAAACAAGGACTCAAATCAACAGTTTGGAGCAGAAGGAGGAATAAACATCCAACCAGAACAGAATGAAGAAATAAGAATTCAAAAAAAGGAGAAGCTGCAGGACCTTCAGGACAACTTTAAGCATTCCAACATCCGAATCATAGGGGTGCCAGAAGGAGAAGAACAAGAGCAAGAAATTGAAACTTATGTGAAAACATAAGGAAGGAGAACCTCCCCAATCTGGCAAAGGAAATAGGCTTCTAGAAGTCCAGGAAGCTCAGAGAGTCCCAAAGAAATTGGAGCCAAAAAAGGACACACCAAGGCACATCATAATTACATTACCCAAGATTAAAGATAAGGAGAAATCTTAAAAGCAGCAAGAAAAAAGGAGCCAGTTGATTACTGAAAAGTTCCCATAAGACTACCAGATGGTTTCTTAAAAGAAATCTTGCAAGCGAGAAGGGGCTGGAAAGAAGTATTCCAAGTCATGAACGGCAAAGATCTACATCCAAGATTACTCTATCCAGTAAAGCTATCATTTTGAATGGAAGGACAGATAAAGTGCTTCCCAAATAAGGTCAGGTTAAAGGAGTTCATCATCACCAAGCCCTTATTCAATGATATGTTAGAGACTTATGTAAGAAAAAGAAGATAAAAAACGTGAACAGGGCCAAGATGGAGGCATAGGTAGACACTGTGCCTCCTCACACAACCAAGATAGGGACAACAATAATTTAGAAACAGAATAACAACTGGAACTGACAGAAAATTGTACTGTATGGAAGTTGGACAACCAAGGAGTTAAAACAGAGACATTCATCCAGATGTGTAGGAGGGGAGGAGTTGAGCAGCCAGGCACGGGTCATGGCACAGAGAGCAGAGAGTGTTGGGATCAGGTGCGTAAGGCATCTGGGGTGTACAAGACCACAGCGGGTAGACCCTGGGCATGCAAGCGGCAGCTGGCAGACTTTGGCCGAGGGGTGGCAACCGGCAGGCCCAGTGAGGTGGCAATTATGAAGCAAGGCACTGCTCGCAACCCAGGATCCCAGCACTGAAAATAGAGCCTTGGGGCACTGATTGAAAACACCTGTGGGGGTTGAGGTGCAGGGAGAGACTCCCAGCCTCACAGGAGAGGTTGTTGGAAAGTCCCATGGGGTGCACAGGCCCACCCACATGGGAACTGTCACCAGAGGGCAGTTTGCTTGGGAGAAGTGGCGGAAGGGACTGAGGTCCCACAGAGAGAGCAAGCGCCATTGTTACCTCTCGGATCCCACCCCCACATACAGCATCACAACCCAGTGACTGGGGTGCCCTGCCCTAGTGAACACCTAAGGCTCCACCCCTCATACCTAACAGGCGTGACCAGACCAAAGGAAAAAAAATGCCTCAAACAGAAGAACAAATGAAAGCCCCACAGTCACTACTTTAAGTGACTAAGAAATAGCCAATCTATCAGATGCACAGTTCAAAGCACTGGTGAATAGGATGGTCACAGAACTGGTTGAATTTGGTCACAAATTAGGTGAAAAAAATTAAGGCTACAATAAATGAAATGAAGAAAAATGCACAGGGAACCAATAGTGATGGAATGAAAACTGGGTCTCACATCAATGGAGTGGTGTGGACCAGAAGGAAGAAAAAAACATACAATCAAAAAGAATGAAGAAGTAAGAATTCAAAAAAATGAGAGGCTTAGGAACCTCCAGGACATCTTTAAACATTCCAACATCCAAATTATAGGGGTACCAGAAGGAGAAGAGGAAGAGCAACAAGTGGAAAAGTTATTTGAACAAATAATAAAGGAGAACTTCCCCATTCTGGCAAAGGGAAATAACCTTCCCAGAAGTCCAGGAAGCTCAGAGAGTACAAAAGAAGTTGGACCCAAGAAGGAACACACCAAGGCATATCATAATTACATTAGCCAAGGTAAAAATGAAGGAGGGAATCCTAGAAGCAGCAAGAGATAAAGAGACAGTTACCTACAAAGAAGTTCCCATCAGGCTGTCAGCTGATTTCTCAAAAGAGATCTTGCAGGCAAGAAGGGGCTGGAAAGAAGTATTCCAAGTCATGAAAGCCAAGGGCCTACATCCAAGACAGCTCTATCCAGCAAAGCTTTCATTTAGAATGGAAGGGCAGATCAAGTGCTTCTCAGATAAGGTCAAGTGAAAGGAGTTCATCATCACCAAGCCCTTATTTTATGAAATGTTAAAGGGACTTATCTAAGAAAAAGAAGATAAAAACATGTATAGTAAAATGACAGCAAACTCACAATTATTAACAACCACACCCTAAACAAAAACAAAAACAAACTAAGCAAACAACTAGAACAGGAACAGAACCACAGAAATGGAGATCATATGGAGGGTTATCAACAGGGGAGTGGGAGGAGGAGAGAGGGGGAAAAGGCACAGAGAATAAGTAGTATAGATGGTAGGTAGAAAATAGGCAGGGGCAGGGCAAGAATATATGGGAAATGTAGAAGCTAAAGAACTTATGACACATGGACATGAACTAAAGGGGGGAAATGTGGGTGGGAGAGGGGGTACAGGGTGGAGGGTAGAGAAGGAGGGAAATGGGACAACTGTAATAGCATAATCAATAAAATATATATTTTTAAAATGTGAACAGTAAAATGACAACAAACTCACAACTATCAACAACTGAACCTAGAAAAACAAAAATGAACTAAGCAAACAACTAGAACCAGAACAGATTCACAGAAACAGAGATCACATGGAGGGTTATCAGTGGGAGAGAAGGAGGGGAGAGAATGGGGGAAAAGGTACAAGGAATAATAAGCATAAATGGTAATACAAAATAGACATGGGGAGGTTAGGAATAGTGTGGGAAATGGAGAAGCCAAAGAATTTATATGTACGACCTATGGACATGAACTAAGGTGGGGAATGCTGGTAAAAGGAAGGGTGCAGGGTGGAGGGGAATAAAGGGCGGAAAAAAATGGACCACTGTAATAGTATAATCAATAAAGTATATTAAAATTAAAGAAGACATGATTTCTGTTTCTAAGAACAAGACATAAACATGTGAAAGATTTAAGTGCTAAATAATTGTTAAAGGCAACAATAGAAGATCTGTCACAATGCAGTATATGCTTTACTGTCAAAAGAATTGTAGCATACAATGAATGGACAAACATTCAGACCTTGCCAAGGAAGGCTCATCAGTGGAAGTACAATTTGAACTGCTGGTTTTGTGTAGATGAACTGGTCCTGTTAGTAGGAGACAGGTACTGAGTTCTCTGGGAATTGTGTAATGCAAATGGGGCTGGGGCAGGGAAATAATCTTGTGGGGTAGGGCCTAGAACTACTGGCTGCCCCATAACTGGGCTGTAGGGATGAGAGTGCTATTCTCCACCTGGCTCAGTGTATGAGTGTGTGTGTGTGTGTGTGTGTGTGCATCAGAGTGAGACCAAGAGACAGAGAAGACAGAAAAACACACACAGACACAGATGTAGAGAATATGAGATGAAAAACAACAAACAAAAAACCCCAAAAGGACTGCATGGCCCATAGTAGATACTCATTGTATAAAGGAACATAAATTCCAAGTCGACACAATCCAAAGTATATAGGAAAAGCTGAGTAATATATTGGGAAAACTTCAGAGTAAGACTCAGTGCTGATATTTTTTACCTGTATAACATTTCGACAAGTTTACTTAACTTTTCTAGTCTCCATTTTCTTTGCCAGCAACACATTTTTAGGCTGTTATGAGATAATATATGTAATATCCAGTGCACACTCTGTTTCAAAGTTGATGTTCCATAAATATCAGTTGTCAATGACAGTTCAAGGTGCTTACAGATGCTACCCTTTGCTGAAGAAGTTCAAGATGCTTTATAAATATTAGACTGTAAAGCCTGAGAAGAGGTTGGAAAAGTAGATAACAAATGTTATCAATCCTCTTTTATGCACAGAGAACCTTGGTACTGAGATCATGGGTTTTCCCAGAAGAATAAGCAATTCTCAGGGAGGATGGTGATAGGAAGAGGAGGAAGCAAAGCCTCAACAAAGATTTTTGAACACTGGCCTTCCTTCCTTCCCTACTGCCTGCCAGCCAGCCTTCAAGCCAGCTAACAGGTGGTGGGATCAGATTGCACTCTTCTTCCTTGCCTAACGTCTAGCCCTGACTAGGGCCAGATGGCTGAAAAGTTTGCAAGGGGGCAGTGCAACCCTAGGCTTTTATTTACTTCTCAACAATCAAGCAGTATTAGGAGCACGAGTTCTGGTCAGACCCAGCATCAGCTCCTTCTGAGAGCACTCTTTTTGGCAGTCTTTTCCCACCTCCTCCATACAGCTTGATAATAGCCCATCCTGGTAAAATTTTCTCCCCTAGGACATTTCAGCACTGAGTTGTTTGCCCTTTCAAAACAAGAGCTGAGCAAAGCCCAGAAACTGAAGAAGCCTTCTGGCATCATTAGTGCTGTGTGTTCATCCCTGTTGTTCAGATTTACTTTTGTGGTTCCTATGTGTGAATATGATCACTTGTTAAAGTGGTCTATTTATATGATTCTTCTCATTAATTTACTCCCATTACCCAGCACCTGAGAAATGGCAAGAAATCAGTGCCTTGCACTAATGATTTCTGGGGTTCTGGTTGCTAAGGATATTTAGGGACCCAGACCCTGAGGGGCTCTTGGCACTAAACCAGCATCACTCTGCCTCTGCCAGCCTGTCCTTGGGTGCAGCCAGCCACCAGGCAAGCACTCATCATTATGGCTGACTTGAGTAGTGTCCTTGTGTTAGAAATAAGCTCCTGGAGAGTGTATGAGGATCAAGGTTGACTGGGAATTCCATATACATGTGCATGTTTGTGGTGCATAAGAAAGGCCCCTACTATACTGTGGGAAGCTGAAGGCATAGCCTAGTCCTGCTCATCTTTTTATTGTCAATTATAAGTGCCTAGTAACTGCACACAGTAGGTATTCAGCACAGAGTTGTTGTTGGCTGACTGAACCAATGTATCATCTGCATATTTGTATTTTCCCTTTCCTTCCCCACACTTCTACCATTATCCTCAGCTTCTTTTTCTCTGGCCTGACTTTTACTTCTTTTTCTAATTTACCATTGAGTTTAAAACAAAAATATAAACTGTTGAGTGCAACCAGATGGGTGGCTTACATAGAGACCATAAAAGGTACATGTAAGCAAAAGTCAGTCAGAAGCCTCCAGTGCTACAGAGGGGAGAAGTTTGTTTGAGTACAGACAGATAATGCCAGCTTTTTAGCTCTAAACCTAGAGAGACAGGACAGAGCATGTGGTTAAGAGTAGTCAACTTTTTGACTGGACACACCTGAACTTGAATGAGTGCGCTGACCTCTAAGCTTCTGCTTTATGATGAGTAAAATGGGAATGGTAGCTGGTGCTATTCTCCTTGGGCTCTTGTAAAGACTGGATCGCTCCTGTCCTGACCTGGCACATTGAGGGGCCTTGATAAGTATTAGCTGTAGAAGAAAGACTGACCCTCCATAGTCCCCTGGAAGCATTCCAGGCCAGTGGAATGCTTCCTTGAGAACATCCAGTGTCTTTTACTCCAAATCTGTGGTCAAAAAGCATTTCTTCTCTTCACAATTAATTTGGAGGATTGGTGAGGAACTGTTCCTTCTCTATGTGATTATGTTTGCACTCTGGTTTATTGATCACTTCTAAAGGAAATTTCTCATGTGAGGCTTGCACCTGAACTTACAAAAGTTCAGGCACCGACCTCGGACCTGTGGTAGCTTTCCCAGTTGCCTCCCCCCACATATGTACATAACACAGTCACCTGGAGAGAATCTGTCAGAAACAGTCAGGGATATCTCCCCATGTAAAGAGCAACAGCAGTCATTTTCATCATGACCGTCACTATCATCATTGTCATAAGTTAATAGGGCATATGTGCTTTAAGGACAAATGTGAATAATAAACTATAAGAATACTAATTTAAAGAAAATAAGACCATTCATTTTAATTCCACTCTCCTCAGCTTCCCTGAAAATTACAGAACCAAACAATCAGCAACACTGGTTGAATATGGTTCTCAAAAAAACTCCCTGTCTTTGCTTTGTGATTGGCTGAGCATCTCCTGAGAGTGGAAAGCTTTTTAAGCAGCTGGTGCAAATGGATGCCTTTCTGAAATTAACCAATTGATGAATGTCACAGGCATCAGGCTCCATTCCAGGGCTAGGCCAAGCTGTGCTCAAACTGCTTGTTTTCCTCACAGTCTCCAGGGTCTATGACTAACAAGGAGATGGATGGTCCAAGTGGGTGGAGTGAGATGGGCATGGGGGTGCAGTTAGATGGGAACTGTAAGATGCTCAGCCCTAAATGTCTGGTGCTTCTCTCCCTGGTACATCCTTGGATCCATGTGCAGTCCCTGCCATGTCCACAATTCTGGACAGTTGTTCACATAAGGTTTTGTAGGAGATCATTCTGTGTGGTGTGAGCCCAGCTCCACTTGGCGATGCACAGGACCCATGCCCATGGATAGGTTCTCCCATGGGGAATCAGGCCTGCAATGTGCCTAGGCCACTTTGAATCTTGCTCTTGTTAAAATACTCCCTCACCTGAATAGAGGACATTTACTGCAAAGTAACTTCCTAAAATCCATGCTAAACCTTCCAAGGATGAGTGTAACTGGTTCAACCACTTTTGCCTTTTCATTTGCAAATATCCCTCTTCTGTGATGTGATTAGCAGCATTGGCTCCTTTGTTTTCTATAAAAGGTAACCACCTAAAAGCGAACCTGTGCATAGTAAATGAGGACCATCATGTAATGTGCCAAGAAACCCAATAAAGGTCAGTCACAGCAAGGGCCAAGGTTTTTTCTGCCCTTGAGAGAAAAGCCATGCTGTTCCTTTTCCTCCATCGGACTCAGTAGTCCATGAGAATGTCTCATTTCATCCATAATGACGCAGACACTGTGGACCGGTATCTACATGAACGCTTCAGTACAGGAGGAGGAATCCATGTGGTTTGTGTATGTGGTAAAAAGACCCAGTTTTCTGAGAAGACTTGACCCCTGGCTTGGGTACTTATTAACTGTGAGAACTTGTGCAAGTTATTACTCACTCTGAGTTTGAGTTTTCTCATTTGTTTACCTAGAAAATAAAAACCTGGAATATACTGGGTTGCTCAGTACATGGCAGGTTGATGATTGTTATTATTGAAGGCGCCAAGAAGATCAACAGAATCCAGATAATACAGACAAAAATTGCTGTTATTAGAGACATTTCTTTTGATTCTTCTTCTGGTAAGTCCTCTTTAAAAAGTGGACATGGGTTTTGCATATATTAAAGTGTTGTTAATGTATATTAATTGCATGCCTAAGTACTTCTAAGATCTTCTTGACCTGAAAGAAGTGAATGGTTATAAGACTGGCTTTACTTACATCATGATTTTGCCCAGAGTTTGGACCACAAGCCCAAGGATCACTAAAATGAGTCTAACATAATACTGTATTAAAAAAAAAAATGAAACTTCTGGCCAAGATGGTGGCATAGGTAGACACACTATGCCTCCTGCACAACTAAAATAAAGACAAAAACAATTTAAAAACAAAAAAAACAACCAGTGCTAACAAAAATTTTAATTTATGGAAGTCTGACAACCAAGGAGTTTAAAGTAGACACTTTCATCCAGACCAGTAAGAGGGGCAGAGTTGGGAGCCTGGACAGAGAGAACTCCTGGAGCCTGAGAGCCAAAGGGTGGCTGGCAGACCCAGGTGCAAAAGGTGGCAGCTGGCGGACCCAATGAGGCAGTGGATTGTAGAGGAGAATGGCACATCCAGTTTCACATTAGTGCGCAGATAAATCAGACAAAACTGGGGAGCAAGACAGTCCATACAACCTAGGATCCCAGAACAGGGAAATAAAGCCTCAAAACACTAATTGAAAACTCCTGTGGGGGTTGAGGTGCCAGGTGAAACTCCCAGCCTCACAGGAGAGTCCAATGGAGAGACCCACAGGGTCCTAGAATGTATAGAAACCCACCTAACAGGAATCAGCACCAGAAGGGCCCAGTTTGCTTGGGGGAAGTGGCAGAAGTAACTGAAATCTCTCAGAGAGCCAAGCAAGCACTGTTGTTCCCTCTTGGACCCCTGCCTCACTTACAGCATCACAACCCAGCAACTGGGTTGCCCTGCCATGATGAACATCTAAGGCTCCACCTCTCACTATGTAATAGGTGTAACAAGACAAAAAAAAGTCTCAAATGAAAGAACAGATCAAAGCTCCAGAAAAATACAACTAAGTGACAAAAAGCCAATGTATCAGATGCACAGTTCAAAGTACTGGTAATCAGGATGGTCACAGAACTGGTTGAATTTGGTCACAAATTAGGTGACAAAATGAAGGTTACACTAAGTGAAATAAAGGAAGATGTACAGGAAACTAATAGTGATGGGAAGGAAACTGGGACTCAAATCAATGGAGTGGACCAGAAGGAAGAAAGAAATATCCAACTAGAAAGAATGAAGAAACAAAAATTCAAAAAAATGGGGAGAGGTTTAGGAACCTCCAGGACATCTTTAAACATTCCAACATCCGAGTTATAGGGGTACCAGAAGGAGAAGAGGAAGAGCAACAAGTGGAAAAGTTATTTGAACAAATAATAAAGGAGAACTTCCCCATTCTGGCAAAGGAAATAGACTTTCAGGAAGTCCAGGAAGCTCAGAGAGTCCCAAAGAAGTTGGACCCAAGGAGGAACACACCAAAGCACATCTTAATTACATACCCAAGATGAAAAATAAGGAGAGAATGTTAAAAACAGCAAGACAAAATGAGATAGTTACGTACAAAGGAGTTCCCACAAGACTGTCAGCTGATTTCTCAAAAGAGACCTTACAGGCAAGAAGGGGCTGGAAAGAAGTATTTCAAGTAATGAAAGGCAAGGACCTACATCCAAGATTGCCCTATCTAGCAAAGCTTCCATTTAGAATGGAAGGGCAAATAAAGTGCTTCTCAGATAAGGTCAAGTTAAAGGAGTTCAACTTCACCAAGCCCTTGTTTTTAAATTATTTTTATTATATGAAATGTTAAAGGGACTTATCTAAGAAAAAGAAGATAAAAATATGAACAGTAAAATGACAGCAAACTCACAATAATTAACAACCACACCTAAAACAAAAACAAAAGCAAACAACAACTAGAACAGGAACAGAACCACAGAAATGGAGAACACATGGAAGGTTATTAATAGGGGAGTGGCAAACAGGAGCAGAGAGGGGGGAAAGGTACAGAGAATAAATAGCACAGATGGTAGGTAGAAAATAGACAGGGGGAGGGTAAGAATATCATGGGAAATGTAGAAGCCAAGAAATTGTAAGTATGACACATGGACATAAACTAAAGAGGAGGAATGTGGGCGGGACAGAGTGTGCAGGGTGGAGGAGAGTGAAGGGGGGAAAATGGGACAACTGTAAGAGCATAATCAATAAAATATGTTTTAAAAAATCTTAAAAAACAACAACAACCAGAACTGACAGAAAATTGAACTGTATGGAAGTCTGACAACCAAGGAGTTAAACAAGAAACATTCATCCAGATTGGTAGGAGTGGCGGAGATGGGCAGCTGGGTGGAAAAGGGCTCCTGGCAAGGCAGTGGCTAGTGGACCTGGTGAGGTGGTGGCTTGTGAAACTGGGTGGTCCCACATTCATGTGCAGTTAAACCAGGAGGAACAAACTAGGGAGTGAGATTAGACCACACAACCCACAGTTCCAGTATGGGAAATAAAGCCTCAAAGCCTCTGATTGAAAATTGTGGGGGTTGAGGCAGCAGCAGGAGAAATTCCCAGCCTCACAGGAGAGTTTGTTGGAGAAACCCACAGAGTCCTAGAACAACAGAAACCCACCCACTTGGGATTAGCACCAGAAGGGTCTAATTTGATTGTGGGTAGCCAGGGAAGTAACTGAATACCAGAAGAGAGTGGAGCAAACAACACTGTTCACCCTCAGACCCCTCCCCTACATACAGCATCACAACACAGTCACGTGGGTTGCCCTACCCTGATAACACCTAAGCCTCTGCCCCTTACTATGTAACAGGTGTGCCAAGACCAAAAAAAAAAAAAAAAAAAAAAAAGGCCCAAATGAAAGATAGTTCAATGCTGTAGAAAAAATACAACTAAGTGACAAAAGAGATAGCCAACCTATCAGATGCACAGTTCAAAAACACTGGTTATCAAGATGCTCCAGGAACTCACTGGGTACTTCAACAGCATAAAAAGACCCAGGCAGCAATGAAGGTGCATCATGTGAAATAAAGAAAAATCTACAGGGAACCAACAGCGATGGGAAGGAAACCAGGACTCAGATCAACAGTTGGAGCAGAAGGAAGGAATAAACATCCAACCAGAACAGAATGAAGAAATAAGAATTCAAAAAAAGGAGAAGCTGCAGGACCTTCAGGACAACTTAAGCATTCAACATCCGAATCATAGGGTGGCCAGAAGGAGAAGAACAAAGAGCAAGAAATTGAAAACTTATGGTGAAAACATAGGAAGGAGAACCTCCCCAATCTGGCAAAGGAAATAGGCTTCTAGAAGTCCAGGAAGCTCAGAGAGTCCCAAAGAAATTGGAGCCAAAAAAGGACACACCAAGGCACATCATAATTACATTACCCAAGATTAAAGATAAGGAGAAATCTTAAAAGCAGCAAGAAAAAAGGAGCCAGTTGATTACTGAAAAGTTCCCATAAGACTACAGATGGTTTCTTAAAAGAAATCTTGCAAGCAAGAAGGGGCTGGAAAGAAGTATTCCAAGTCATGAACGGCAAAGATCTACATCCAAGATTACTCTATCCAGTAAAGCTATCATTTCGAATGGAAGGACAGATAAAGTGCTTCCCAAATAAGGTCAGGTTAAAGGAGTTCATCATCACCAAGCCCTTATTCAATGAAATGTTAGAGACTTATGCAAGAAAAAGAAGATAAAAAATATGAACAGTAAAATGACAACAAACTCACAGCTGTTAACAACCGAACCTAAAAACAAAAACAAAAACAAAGCAAACAACTAAAACAAGAACAGAATCACAGAAATGGAGATCACATGGAGAGTTATCAGTGGGTGAGTAGGAGGGGAGATGGGGAAAGTACAGAGAATAAATAGAATCATGGTAGGTAGAAAAAGAGACGGGGAGGTTAAGAACAGTATAGGAAATATAGAAGCCAAAGAACTTATATGTATGACGCATGGACATGAACTAAAACGGGAATGCGGGTGGGAGGGGGTGTGCAGGGTGGAAGAGAATAAGCAGGGGAAGGGGGAATGGGACAACTGTAATAGCATAATCAATCAAATATATTTTTTAAAAATGAGTCTAGTAACTTGGAGTTGCTCTAGTTAGCCTGAGGAATTGGATCTACATGTGCAAATGCTTTACTGTCTTGGCTGTTTTTATCCTGACAGAGCACTGGGTTGGGGCCAGGAGTCTGAGCTGGTCCTAGCTCTACTTGGCTCTGACCAGGTCTGTCTTTGGATCTCACTCTCCTCATTGCAAAATGAGAGGTTTGCATTTTATTGGTTACAGACACAGGAGTGAGGAAGAGGAATGGTTGGAAAAGCAGACAGAGATGAATTCAAGTCAAAGTTGCTGAAGGGAGGACATGGGGCTAGTACATTTGGTTGTTAAGAGTAATTTCTGCTTCCCAAAGGATCTGCACTTGGGAAAACAGATTCTATCTCTGAGGCCAGCTAGGGAATCTTATAGCCAAGTAGTCCTTAACCTTTTTTGGCACCAGGGACTAGTTTCACAGAAGACAAAATTTCCACAGATCAGGGTAGAAGGGATGGTTTCGGGATGATTCAGGCACATTACATTCAAACTCACCTCCTGCTGTGGGGCCCAGTTACTAACAGGCCTGGGCTTGTACTGGTCCATAGCCCAGAGGCTGGAGACCCCTGATATAGACCACTCCTGAGAAGGCAAAACCATGTATGTCACCTAAAGAGGCAAAAGCTTTATAAGGCCAAACAGCCACCCAGAGAGGGAATTAGATTTCAAAGCCTCTGAGTTTGGCTTATTACTTAGTCAAAGGCAACATCTGTCTCCCTCTTTCTTTCTCCTAACATAGGTTGCCCCGCGAACACCTACTGACCATTAATTAATGGTTGGTAAATCAGCTGACCTGCTGGTACTACTATTCACAGCCTAAAAATTTGTGCAGTAAATTGTATTCCCTTTTTTTTTTTTAGTCTGGATGACTTCCTTTATTTTTTAAAGATTTCATTAGTATATATATGGTCTGCCCAGAAAATCATTAATATAACAAGAACAGTTTACATGACATCGATGTGACCCAGCAACCAAGGAGAGTGGACTAGAATGTGTGTGTGTGAACAATGATGATTTCACTGTACTGGTCAGTGGGGGTGGTAGATATTGTTGAGCGAGCATGTGTACTGTGTGGTGTTGCATTGCAAATGCCTGAGCAAGTAGAGCAATGAATCTGCATAAAATTTTGCACTAAGCTTGAACATTCCTTCATGGAAACTATTTGAATGATTCAGAAGGCTGCAGCTATGGGCAACTGGTGATTGGTAGCTTCATCATGACAAGGTACCCGCTCATGTATCACATCTCATGAAGAGTTTTTTGGTGAAATATGAAATCACCCAGGTGACTGAGCCCTGCTACAGCTCAGATTTGGTTCCCTGTGACTTATGGCTTTCCCCAAAACTAAAATCATCTTTCAAAGGGAAGAGACTTCAGACTTTTGAAGAGATTTAGGGAAATATGACAGGGCAGCTGATGGTGATTGGGAGAACTGTGTGAGGTCCAAAGGTGCTTACTTTGAAGGGACCTGAGGCGTCATTGTCCTATGCACAATGTTTCATGTATTTTATATCTTCTTCAATAAATGTGTTTGTTTTTCTCACCAGCTGGTATGGCTCAGTGGACTGAGTGCCAGCCTGTAAACCAAAGGGTCACCAGTTTGATTCCCAGTCCAGGGCACAAGCCTGGGATGCGGGTCAGGTCGCCAATAAGGGGCACGTGATATGCAACCACACATTGATGTTTCTCTCCATCTCTTTCTCCTTCCCTTCTCCTCTCTAAAAATAAATAAATAAAATCTTAAAAAATTGTCTTTAAAAAAGTTTCTATTTTCATGTTACATGGTTGGATACCTTCTGGACAGACTATATGTGTGTGTGTGTGTGTGTGTGTGTAGACACACACATATGTATATATATTCACACACACACACACATAAAACATTTATTTATTTTTACAGAGAGGGAAATGGAGAGAGAAAGAGGGAGAGATACACTGATGTGTAAGAGAAACATCAATTGGTTGCCTCTCACATGTCCCCTACTGGGGACCTACCCCACAGTCCAGGCATGTGCTCTGAATGGGAATCAAACTGGCAAACTTTTGCAGGAAAACGCCCTATCAACTGAGCCACACCATTCAGGGCTTAAATTATATTTTATTGTTTATGCTATTACAGTTGTCCAGATTGTCTCCTTTGACTGCCCCCCCACTCCCTCAGGCAACCCCCACACTATTGTCCATGTCCATGGATCATGCATATATGTTCTTTGGGTATTCTTCCCTATGCTGTACATTACATTCTCATGACTAACATTCTGTAATGACCAATTCATACTTCTTAATCCCTTTACCTTTTTAGCTCATTCCCTTGATCTTCCTTCCATCTAGTGACCATCAAAATGTTCTCTGTATTTGCAATTCTGTTTCTGTTTGCTTGTTGTTTATTTCTTTTTAGATTTAGTTATTGATAAGCATGCATTTATTGCCATTTTATTATTCATATTTTTTTATCTTCTTCTTCTTAAAGAAAACCCTTTAGCGTTTTATATAATACTGGTTTGGTGGTGATGAACTTGTTTTGTTTTTGTCTTGTCTGGGAAGCTCTTTACCTGTCCTGTCCTTTGATTCTAAATAATAGCCTTGTTGTAGGTTCTTGATTTTCATCATTTTGAATATTTCTTGCCAATTCCTTCTAGCCTGCAAAGTTTCTGTTGAGAAATCAGCTGATAGTCTTATGGGAGTTCCTTTATAAGTAATTAACTGCTTTTCTTTTGCTGCTGTTAAGGTTCTCTCTTTGTCTTTAACCTTTGACATTTTAATTATGATTGTCTTGGTTTGGGCCTCTTTGGGTTCATCTTGTTTGGGACTCTCTGTGCTTCCTGAACTTTTATGTCTATTTCCTTCACCAAGTTAGGGACATTTTCTGTTATTTTTTCAAATGGATTTTCAATTCCTTGCTCTCTCTTCTTCTGGTGCCTTCATGATGTGACTGTTGGTATGCTTGAAGTTGCCACACGGTCTCTTTACACTATCCTTATTTTTTTGGATTCTTTTTTCTTCTTGCTGTTTTGATTTTTTTCTTCCTTATATTCCAAATCACTGATGTGATTCTTGACTTCATTCACTCTACTGATGATTCCCTGTAAATTGTTCTTTATTTCAGTTAGTGTATCCTCCATTTCTGACTGGTTCTTTTTTATGGTTTCAAATCCTTTTATATGCTGTTGAAGTTCTCTCTGAATTCATATACTCTTCCCCTAAGTTCACTGAACATTTTTATAACCAGTGTTTTGAAGTCTGCATCTAGTAGATTGCTCGTCTCCATTTTATTTAGTTCTTTTTCTGGAGTTTTGTTCTATTTTTTCATTTGGTACATGTTTCTTTGTCTCCTCATTTTGGCAGCTTCTCTGTGTTTGTTTCTATGTATTAGGTGGGGCTACTATGTCTCCTGGGCTTGGTAGAGGGCCTGATATAGTGGGTGTCCCATAAAAGCCAGTGGTATACCCTCCCTTATCACCCAAACAGGGTACTCAAGGTGCACGCACCATGTGGGCTGTGTACACCTGACACTTATTGTTGAGCCTTGTTTGCTGTTGGTAGGGATTTACCCAAACTGTTGGAGGGATTTACCCAAGCTGATTGGCTGTGAGGCCTGGCTGTTACCTCTAACCACTGTGGAGGATCAGCTGTGTAGGGGCCCACTCCACAGAGCAGGACTTACTTCAGCAGGACTCTGGTGTCTGCTGAGTTTGCCCCTTCAGTGTGTTGCTTGTGGAGGTAGTTGGGTGGTGGTAGTCCAATGTGGCCTCCAGCTGTCAGCTGGGTGTGCAGGCTCAGGGGCCTCCTGGGAGTGCAGGCCACTGCCTGTGTTCTGTATGGGGCCACTTGGCATAAACTACAAAGTGATTTACAGATGGCTGCTATTTGTGCTGGGGTTGGAGTTGCCCAAATGACACCAAGCTGTGAACCAAAACCAACTACAGCTAGTGCCAGGCCTGGGGCCACTTACCAAGCTAAGGCCAGATGCTGTTTGTTTGTTTTTTTTTTAAGAGAATTTAAGAAAATCTGAAACATGAGCCAAGACAAGCAATTAGTATGAGAAAGCCACTGTTAACAGCTTGGGTGCACCTAAAAGTTGGGTGGGCAGAACCTTAGGGACTTACCACAGTGCAAACAAGTGTAGGCCAAGTTGATGGAGTCTCAGATGTGACACCTGCTCTGTGGTTCTGTAGGTGGAGGGCTCAGAAAATGAACAATGGTCTCTGCCAGCACTTCTCTTTGGGAGAGGGCTGTCACCCAGCTCATGCCCTTCACTTCAGACACTGCCAGATGCCAGACACTTCAGTTCCTCCCAGCATACCTCTGGTGCCCTTCAATCTGCTACCCTGGTGCTGAAGCTCAGAGGGAGTGAGTCCGGGTAATCTGTGCATGGGTCCTTTAAGAGGAACTGGTTGGGACTACAGAATTTTCTGTCTTCTACAGCCTTAATCCCTACTGGTTTTTACAGCCAGAAGTTATGGAGACTTAGCTTCCTAGCACTGGAATCCTGGGCTGGGAGGGCCTGGTATGGGGCTGGGACCACCTCCCCCACTCCTGAGATATGTCTCTCAATTTTTATCCATCACATGTATGCGGGACCAGCCCATTCTTGCATCTCCACCCCTCCTACCTGTCTCAATGTGATTTCTTCTTTAATTCCATAGCTGTAGGACTTCCATTTAACTTGATTTCTGGTGGTTCTAAATAGTGGTTGTTCCAATGATTTTAATTTTGATGTGATTGTGGAAGGAGGTGAGCCATGTTTACCTATACCACCATATTGACTGGAAGTCTAAATTGTATTCTTCTTAGAGGTTGTTAGCATATCCCAAGGCTACCAGTTGAGCTTGGCAAGGTGATTTTTAAGTATCCACTTACTATTCTGACGATGAGGTTTTGTTGCCTAAAAACGTCCTTAATGAAAACAGTTAAATAAACAAGCAGTTCATAAACATAGACACAGTTCTAGAAACACCGATGGACATCAGCTGGTTGTAGGATATTAGTTATGACAAGGAGATCCATTTAGGACTCTTCCTCATTTCATTCTTTGGCTTTTGACACTTGCCATGGTACAGTTATGATGTGTGCTGAGCTTCTTCTCAAGTCAAATTCCTGTGTGATGAGACAGCAGGAGTCCTGGAATCAGAAAACTTTGTTTCTGTGCTTGCTCTGCTGCTTACTTGCTATGTGACATTGGGCAGCCATATACTCCCTCTGAGTCTCAGCTGTGTAATCTGCAAAATGGGCAATAACAATGCTTTCTACACTAGTTGTAAAGAGTAACCAAGGTCACCTGCAGGAAAACACACTATGATGATAGAGATCCATAGAACTATGAGGTCCTTGAGGCCTGATTGGTGATTGTTTTTGTTATACAGCATATCTAATGCGGCTGTTCTCAACCACATAAGAATCACCCAGAGAGCTTTTAAAGAGTATCAAGGCCTCGGCTCCACTCCCATATATTCTTCTTTAATTGGTTTTGGGTGGAACTCTGGATTTGGTATTTTTAAAAGTTCCCAGGTGATTCTAATTTGTAGCCAGGGTTGAGAACAACATTTGCCTCATAATTGGGGACTCAGTCTATATTGGATGAATGAATGATTCTGAGTCTGACTTCCTCTCCCCTCCTCCTGGAAGTGTGCTTTGTAGTTGGAAGGATGTTTCCTATGTTGGATTATGCTCTGGTACCTGGCTATTTGTAGAATTGCTTTGCAAGAGTACCTGGACAGTCATGTTCAGAAGATGCTCACAATGGATCACATGCCAGTGGACAGCAACTCTGAAGACCAGGCTGGGGGTGGCCTTGCAGCTGCCCCATGTGGCTACCAGGCTGGTTAAGTAGCAGTTGACCAGGCTGGGGTAGTGGAGAGGGAGCTGGGATTCCCTGTCCTCTGATCTGCTCCCACCAATTAGATCAGGTTAGCCTTCAGCTGTGCTAAATGCTTTAGTTAAGTTCCTGGAGCCTTTTCCATTGTTGTTTACCTTGTGGAGCCTCTCTAGTCAGGGGTTTTTAATAGAACTCCACATTAAATGAATTTCCTGGGTGAGCTGGTGGTGAGGCACACTGGGGTTACAACTCCAAGTTCAGATTTTTCACTTTAGCTTTTGATTCCACTTCCTTTCAGGAAAATTCTTTTATAAAATTTAATCAGCTAGCCCTGGCTAAGTAATCCAGTTGGCTAGAGCATTGTCTTAAATCACCAAGGTTGTGGGTTTGATTCCCAGTCAGGGAACATACAAGCATCAACTGATATATGCATAAATAAGTAAAACAACAAACTGATGTTTCTCTCTAAAAAAATCAATCAATAAAATTAAAATTCAATCAGTTTATGAATGTGTGTGCATATCTGTTTCTTTTTTCCACCATATTTCAACACATCAGATTTACCACAGACAGATGTGTCAGGAATTCCTCCTTTCTTTCTCCTACCTCCTGGCCAGGCCACTTTGAGTGTCCTCTACAAACCCCTTCAGTTCCTTACAGGAACAGCCACTCCCTTTACAACTCCCAGTAGTCATTTATAGCGCTTCCCACATTCTCACTTTTTTACATTATAAGCACCTGAAAGATAAAGGAAGTAGTGGCATAGTGAATGCACAGAGCTGAACTTAAGCTCCAGCATTGCCACTAACTGCTGGGAGAATGAGAATACATTATTTAACTTCTCTGGGCCTCAGTTTTCTCATGTCTAAAATCAAGCTAATGAGGCTCAACTGGAAGGATTATTGTGAGGATAAATGAAATAAGTTAAGTAAAGTGACAAAGGCAATCCCTAGAGTGGAATCATGGTTCTTGTCCAGGGCAGGATTCCTGTGTGTCCTCCCATACTGAGCACACTCTTTTGTCCATTAATGGTACTACACAAACACCACTGACTGGGGGTGGATGAACAGACCCTGGGGATCCAAATCCTAGCACAGTACCAAAGGAGCCACTTTCTTTCCCCTGCCTCTTTGTTGAATTAAAAATATAGATACTTCCTATGGTTGTTTGTTATGTTTTCCAAGGTAATGTACCTGCAGTGGAGTATCATAACCAGATGGGATCATTTGTATTCATTACTGATAGTTGCTTCATGAGGCTGAGCTAACTCAGGGAGGAAAAATGGCCTCAGCAGAAAAAGAGAAAGGCATGTACATTTGATGAGTGTTACTAAGTGCCGGGCTCTCAGCTATGCTAACTTCCCAGCATCACATGATATATGGCATGGCAGTAGCACTATCAACCAGAAAATAGACAAGAACACTGAGGTTCAGATAAGTTAGGAAATTTGACCTACTATACAAAACGGGACAGCAAAAGAAGGGATTCTTGGCTCTAAAACTCACTACTTGCCGTTCTCGTGTTCAAGTTTGAATCACAGGACCTTGATGGAATTGTGACTTTGCCTCTAACCAGCTGGGTGGCCATGGGAACATCACTTACCTTTCTGAGGCTCCAATTTCTTCAGACTAAAGGGAGAGTTGGGCCTCTAGACCATGGGTCCCGGTCTCCCATTCAAATATCACCTGCTAGAGGCCTATACCTGTCATTGCTAGCCTCTGCAGCCCTCTAGTGGTGCTTTGCAGGACAGTAGTAGTACCTTACTTTTCCATTGCCATATTCACAAAGGGCTGATGCAGACTCCCTGAGGAACTTGAAAGCTAGGTGCCCTTTTGGCCTTTACTGATGACCAAGATAAATGGGGTTCAGAGAAGCCTTAGAGATAGAGATTAGGAGACTGGTTCCCTAAAGATATTAATTATTTAATATCTTTAATTAATTTAATATCTTTTGGTCGTGTTTGTTCTATGCTGTAACTAGAACTCTCACTCACTCTTAAATGATAAAAAATAAAAACCTCAAATATGGATTAAAATTTTAATTTAAAATCTATTTGTGGAATGTACACACACATGACCTTGTTCTCATCCCACTAACATTAATATCTAGGCCATCTTGGATGCCAAAGGGAGTGTTAAGGAGGCACATCTGGGGTCCAACACATGTAGGTTTGAGCTCTGGCACTTTTGTATATGTGCCAACCACATGACATCACTGGTCATTGTACCTCTCTGCACACCAGACTCTTCATCAATAAAATAAGGAGTGTGGTATCAGAGCCCTTGCAAAGTCAGACATCACTTTTTAAATTTTGTTTTTCAATTACAGTTTATATTCAATATTACTTTGTATTAATTTCAGATGCATAGCATAGTGGTTAGACAATCACATATTTTACAAAGTGGTCCCCCCATATTTCAAATACCCACCAGGCACAGCACAGTTATTACAACATTCTGAGTATATTCCCTATGCTGTCTTTACATCCCCATGACTATTTTGTAACTACCAATTTGTACCCAAGTCTGACATCTTAAGTGTGTACCTGAAGTTGCTTCTTCTTTATAAGGTCAAATTTTTACTATTCTATCCAATCTTTTACTTTGCTATTTTTGCCTGGAAACATGCTTTTCTGAGAGTTGGGATGGAGGGTGTCAGGTAAAGATACTATTTGAAGCTATGAAGCAGAATAAGGTGAACAAACATGGCCTTTTATGCCATCTACTTGCTAATGGCATACACATCTCCAACTTGGGTCTCTTTCCCAAGATCCTGCCTGCTCCATTTGGAAATCTAATAGATATCTCAAAGCTAAATAGAGCTATTAATTATTCACTCTCAGATGTATTCCCCTACCCTAGCCCTCCTCACCTCAGCAATGGTACCACCATCAACCTTGTTTCTCTGGGAGCCCTTTTTGATTCCTTTCTTTCACCCATATCCCCACACCTATGTCTTCAATGAACTCTCAAAGCTGACACTTCCTCCATCTCCACTACCTGGTAGAACACATTATCCTCTCTAAACCTTGATTACAGCCATAGCCTCTTTTTAAAAAATTTAATCTTTATTGTATTTTTCCCATTACCATTTAGTCCCCTTATACCTACCTACCTCTCCCCAGCGATCAACACACTGTTGTCCATGTCCCTGAGTCCTTTTTCCTTTTTGCAGCATCCCTTCACCACCTGATCTCCCCCCACCAGCTGTTATTCTGCTCTCCATCTATGAGCTTGTCCCAATTTTCCTTGTTAGTTCAGTTTGTTCATTAGATTCCACATATGACTGAAAGCATGTGGTATTTGTCTTTCTCTGACTGGCTTATTTCACTTAGCATAATGTTCTCCAGGTCCATCTATACTTTCCCAAAGGGTGAAATTTTCTTCTTTTTTATGGCTGAGTAGTATTCAATTGTGTATATGTCTCATAGTTGTTTCATTCACTCATCTACTGATAGACATTTAGGTTCCTTCCATGTCTTGGTGATTGTAAATAATGCTGCAACGAAGTTAGGGGTGCTTATGTTCTTTTGAGTTAGTGTTTTGGGTTCCTTTTGATACATTCCCAGAAGCAGGATAGCTGGGTTGAAAGGCAGATCCACTTTTAATTTTTTGAGGAATCTCCATACTGCTTCCCACAGTGGCTGCACCAATCTGCATTCCCACCAACAGTGAAAAAGGGTTAGCCTTTCTGCACATCCTCACCAGCACTTGTTTGTTGATTTATTGGTGATTGCCATTCTGACAGGTGTAAGGTGATATCTCCTTGTGGTTTTAATTTGAATTTCTCTGATGATTAGTGACACAGAACATCTTTTCATATGTCTACTGGCCATCTATATGTCCTCCTTGGAGAAGCGTCTGTTCAGTACCTTTCCCCATTTTTTAATTAGATTGTATTTTTGGTATTCATTTTTGTAAGTTCTGTATACACTTTGTATATTAACCCCTTACCAGATGTATCAATGAATATGTTATCTTATTCTGTAGGTTGTTTTATTATTTTGTTGATGATTTCCTTTGCTGTGCAAAACTTTTTAGTTTGCTGTAGTCTAATTTATTTTTTTTTCTTTTGCTTCTTGTTGCCTGGGGAGATACATCCAATAAAAAGTTGCTATGAGCAATTTCTGAGATTTTGCTGTTTATGTTTTCTTCTATGATTTTTATGGTTTCAGGTCTAACATTTAAGACTTTGATCCATTTGGAAAGGCATGCAAATTGGAAAGGAAGAAGTAAAACTGTCTTTATTTGTAGATGACATGATATTGTACATAGAGAACCTCAAAGATTCCACCAAGAAATGACTAGAATGGATAAATGAATTCAGAGAAGTAGCAGTGTACAAAATTAATATCCAGAAACCAGTTGCATTTTATATGCTAATAATGAACTAACAGAAAAGGAAATTAAGAAAAACAATCCCATTCACAGTTGCTACAAAAAGAATACAATTTCTAGGAATAAACCTGACCAAGAATGTAAAAGACCTATACCCAGAAAATTATCTGACAATAAAAAAAGAAATTGAAGAAGATACAAATAAGTGGAAGCACATACCATGTTCATAATTAGAAAGAATTAACATCATTAAAATGTCCATACTACCCAAGGCAATCTATAGAGTCAACTCAATTCCTATCAAGGTTCTAATGATGTATTTAACAGAAATAAAACATATTTCAAAAATTTATATGGAACTGCAAAAGGCCCTACATAGCAATGATGATTCTGAGAAAGGAGAACAAAGTTGAAGGAATCACACTACCTGGTATGAAGCTATACTACAAGGCCATAGTAATCAAAAAGCATGGTACTGGCATAGAAACAGACACACAGATCAATGGAACAGAATAGAGAGCCCAGACATAAACCCACATGTAGGAGACCATTCTGCATGGAGTTGCAGAATGGGGATGCAGTGGGGAGATTCCCCACTTGGAGATGCACAGGACCCATGCTCACGGATAGGTTCTCCCATGGGGAATCAGGCCTGCAATGTGCCTAGGCCACTTTGAATCTTGTTCTTGTTAAAATACTCCCTCACCCTGAATAGAGGACATTTACTGCAAAGTAACTTCCTAAAATCCATGCTAAACCTTTCAAGGATGAGTGTAACTGGTTCAACCACTTTTGCCTTTTCATTTGCAAATATCCCTCTTCTGTGATGTGATTAGCAGCACTGGCTCCTTTGTTTTCTGTAAAAGGTAACCACGTAAAGCGAACCTGTGCATAGTAAATGAAGACCATCATGTAATGTGCTGAGAAACCCAATAAAGGTCAGTCACAGCAAGGACCAAGGCTTTTTCTCCCCTTGAGAGAAAAGCCATACTGCCCCTTTTCCTCCATCAGACTCAGTAGTCCATGGGAATGTCTCATTTCATCCATAATGACTCAGACACTGTGGGCGGGTGTCTGCATCACCCACACCTTTCTAGTCAATTAATATTCAACGAAGGAAGCAAGCATATATGATAGACTAAAGATAGTTTATTCAAGAAATCATGTTGGGAAAATTGGACAGATACATGCAGAAAAATTAAACTAGACCAACTTCTTACATCACATACAGCCATAGGCTCTTAACTGGTATTGATTCCACTCTGCTCTGTAATCTGTCTTCCATAGTGAACAGGTTGTGTCACTCTCTCAGTTAATCCCATAGGGGTTTTGCTTTTGCATATACAAATGCAAGCACCTTACTGTGGTCTACCAGGAGCTGCTCTCCACACTTGCTGGCCTCCTCTTCCTGCACTCACCCCTACTTACCTAACCTTACTCTGGCCACCTTGGCCTTTACTTTGTACTTGAAGATACCAAAGTCTGGCCACCCTAGTGAAACAGCCCCTTGTCACCTTATATTACATATGTACTTCCTAGCACTTACTTATGCCTGACATTATTTCATTTTATGATTTTTTTTGTTTAAAAGTTAACAAGACTACCCACACTAGAATGTTGCCCCCTTTCAGGTGGAGAATGTGATTTTCTTTTTCACCAGTGATTCCCCAAACCTTTGTGCCTGACATTTGGTAGGTGTTTATAAATATTTGATGAGGAATAAACTGGCAAGCTAGTGATCATATCCCACTTCATTAACTAACTCTACATAGTTCAGTTCATCAGTGTAGCACATGCTTTTGTCATACAGAAATTAAAAGTTTTTCCAGTCACTACTCCTTGGACTCATTCTCTAGTCTTAATTAAATACAGCTCTCAAGAAAACCCATAGGTATGATTTATTTCTTGCTCTTATGAATTGAGTATAAAGTAACAAAATATGAATAAATGTCTGCTCTGGGCTAGCAGAGATGGAAGCAATGATGGAGAGTATATATGAGAATTTGGTGAGTGTTTTGATGAGTGCTTGTATGCTGTTGAGTTGCAGGATTTCATCATATGGTTGAACATGGTAAATGATTTTCACTTGCATTATCTATCCTGAGCCTAACTTAGTGTAAATAAAGCACCAGGTGGCAGTAGGGGAGTATCACTATGCTTTTTTTAGCATTCAAGACACTTTTCCAGTGGATTAGCTGCTGTACCAAATGGACAATTAGACACAGCCCCTGCACAAAGAGCTTGCAATATATATAGATAGATTGGTTGTTCCTAAATGGAGGTCTATATCTTCATTATCAAAAATATATATGCATGGTGTTGGGAAACCTGGACAGCTACATGTAAAAACATGAAACTTTATCACCAACTTACACCGTACACAAAAATAAATTCAACGTGGATATAAGACTTAAATATAAGTCGTGACATCATACAAGTCCTAGAGGAAAACATCAGCAAGAAAATCTCAGACATTCCACATAGCAATATCTTCACTGATATGTCCCCAAAGCAAGGGACGTAGAGGAAAAACTAAACAAATGGGACCTCATCAAATTAAAAGGCTTCTGCATGGCTAAAGAAAACAGCATTAAAATGAAAAGAGAGCCAACTGTATGGGAAAACATATTTGCCAATGATACCTTGGATACTGGTTTGATCTCCAAAATATATAAAGAACTCACATGACTCCACTCCAAAAAGACAAACAACCCAATTAAAAAATGGGTAAAAGACTTGAATGGACACTTCTCCAAGGAGGACATGCAGAGGGTCTAGTGACATATGAAAAGATGCTCAGCATCACTAGTCATCATAGAGATTCACATTAAAACCACAATGAGATACCATTTCACACTGGTCAGAACAATCATCATAAACAAATCAAAAAAACAAGTGTTGGAGAGGATATGGAGAAAAAGGAACCGTAGTGCACTATTGGTGGGAATGCAGACTGGTGCAACCACTGTGGAAAGCACTATGGAATTCCCTCAGAAAACTAAAAATGGAACTGTCTTTTGACCCAGCAATTCCATTGCTGGGATTATATCCTAGAAACCCTGAAACACCAGTCTAAAAGAACCTATGCACCCCAATGTTCATAGCAGCACAATTTACAATATCCAAGTGCTGGAAGCAACCTAAGTGCCCATCAGTAAATGAATGAATCAAAAAACTATGATATATTTACACCATGGAATACTATGCAGCAGAGAGAAAGAAGGAGCTCCTACCCATTGCTATAGCATGGGTAGAACTGGAGAGCATTATGCTAAATGAAATAAGCCAGGCAGTGAGAGACAAATACCATATGATCTTACCCTTAATTGGAACCTAATCAATAAAACAAACAAGCAAGCAAAATATAACCAGAGACACTGAAATTAAGAACAATCTGACAGTAACCAGAGGGGAGCTGGGAGGGGATAATGGGGGAAAGGGTTTCCAGGAACAACTACAAAGGACACAGACAAAATCAAGGTGGGGGGGTGCTGGAAGCAAGGGAGGGAGGTGGGTTTGGCTGGGGTGGTGGAGGTGGTGGAAGGTAAATACAGATAACTGTAATTGAACAACAATAAAATAATTTTTTAAGTGAAAAATATGTATATACTGAATGCTCTTCTCTGCAAGTTATTAGGCAAAGACTGCAGAATCTTAGAAGGCTATGGTGGGCCTTGCCCAGTGGAGATGATAGTAGGAAATGCAAAATAAAAGAAATATAGATGGTTACACCAGGCCTGAGCACTTTAAGGAACACTCATGTATTGCAAGTATTTGTTTATTTTCTATTTATAGTTCATTGTTTTTTTCTCCTCAAGACTGAAAGTCTCTTGAGAGTAGGGACCAGTCTTTCATGTTTAAACCCTGAAACACTTAATAGAGAGTTTATCATGTAAAAGAGGTTTATTAAATGTTTGCTTAAAAATGAGAAAAAAAAACTTAAAAAATAAAAATGAGAAGAGAAATGGGAAGAAATGAACATTAATATACAGAAAGAAATTAGGGGTATGTTTTATATGAAATAGTTGAGTGGCATGCTCTTAATCCCAGTTTATGGTCATCTTTCCTTCGTTTCTTCTCTTTAAGAAAAGACACAGATTCTTCCATGCCTGATCTCAGTGGAATATTGGCCATTTAGAGCTCTCCAGACCAGAAAATCTGGTTGAATGATAGTGAGATTACTATCTAGAAAAAACACTTAAGACATGTTCCCATATAGCTGATTACCACTGCCCACCATTTTTATAGGTAAAGAGCATCACTGTGGACCTGGACACTGTGTTCTGTGTTTTATAATTTTCAACTTCTTGGTATCTTGATTATCATCCAAGTAATGAAAGACTAAGGATGTGTATCTTACTTCTCTGTCTTTGAGCTTCATTTGAGATGAGTGTCTCTTCATTTCTTTCCTATGGCAGCTCACCACATCCCAGCCCTCCAGCAGAGGGGTTCTAGACTAATTTCTCCCTGTCTCCTATAGGTGGTGGGGTGATAAGAAGATTGATAGGCTTTATAAAGTGGAAAGGCAGGAAAAGAGCCCCAGGCCAGAGCTAGCTGATACAGAGGAAGGGACAGAGGTCACTGTGAAAAAGGGGCTTGAGGGTGTCATGAGGCAGGTTAATGCAGGGACACCTTTCTCCAGGTCACCCTGCCTAAACCTGTGAGTATAACTTAAATATCATATTATATTAGCATTATGGTAGATTTCATCCATAAATATAGGTTAAATTCTAGGAGAAAACCACTCATATATGTTCTCCATCCCCAAATCATATCCAGTATCCTCCTCCAGTCCAGGGAGTCTGAATTTGAACCTGAGGCTGTCGAGAAACTCAGTTTGCAAAGAGCATCATGGGCGTTTCAGCAGCTTCTCGTCTCTGTATTCATTATCTGTTTTAAGGGATTATAATTATCTCTTAAAAAACAAAAACATTTTCTGAATGATAGATGTTTATCTTAAAAACAGAATATGCTTCTTAGTTTATGTGCCCGAGTTTGTGCCAAGTGAAAACAAAATAATATCCCACGGTCATCTATAGATGAAGGCTTTGCAGTACTGCAGGAAAACAAAAGTGCTGGGAGAATTGTCATCACTATCATGTGACAGAGAAGTGTAGAAATATCAAATTGAAAGAATCTGTGCATAACAGAGAGTATAACATTTGTATGGTATTAGTATATTGTGTTTTACTTTGTTCTTTAGAAATTTTCTTAAAGAAAATTGTTTAGACCAATTTTCTTTAGTTCAGTAGAAAAAATATCAATTATTAAGTAATTACATATTGTATAAGTGATTTTATTTGCTTAAGAGTTTTAAAAAGTATATTTCATTTGGGAGAGCTGCACATTAAAATTGAGTTACATATCCAAAAATAAATCTGTGGTTAAGTAAAACCCTTTAAAATAAATTATTGGAACTTATGGTCAAGATGGAGGCATAGGTAGATATGCTTTGCTTTTCTGAACAACCCAAACAAGGACAACAAAAAATTTAAAAACAAAAAACAATCAGAGCTGCCAGAAAATTGAATGAAAGGAAGTTCAACACGAATGAGTTAAAGAAGAAACATTCATCCAGCCTGGTATGCCAAGATAAAGAAATATGGCCCAAATGACAGAACAGATCAAAACTCCAGAAAACTAAGCAATGAGGAGATAGCCAACCTATCAGATGCAGAGTTCAAAACACTGGTAATCAAGATGCCCACAGAAATGATTGAGTATGGACACAAAATGGAGGAAGAAGTGAGGGCTATGAAAAGTGCAATAAAGAAAAATATACAGGGAACCAACAGGGAAGGGAAAAAAACCTGAACTCAAATCAATGGTTTGGAGCAGAAGGAAGAAATAAACATTCAACCAGAACAGAATGAAGAAACAAGAATTCATAAAAATTAAGAGAAGCTTAGGAACCTCTGGAACAACTTTAAATGCTCCAACATCCAAATCATAGGGGTGCCCAAAGGAGAAAAGGAATTGAAAACTTATTTGAAAACATAATGAAGGAGAACTTCCTCAATATGGCAAAGGAAGTAGACTTCCAGGAAGTCCAGGAAGCTCAGAGAGTCCCAAAGAAATTCGACTGAAGGAGGAACACACCAAGACACATCATAATTAAATTACCCATGATTAAAGACAGGGAAAAATTGTAAAAGCAGCAAGAGAAAAGGAGCCAGTTACCTACAAAGGAGTTCCCATAAGACTGTCAGCTGATTTCTCAAAAGAAACCTTGCAGGCAAGAAGGGGCTGGAAAGAAGTATTTGAAATAATGAAAAGCAAGGACCTACATCCAAGATTATTCTATCCAGCACAGCTATCATTTAGAATGCAAGGGTAGATAAAGTGCTTCCCAGAGAAGGTCAAGTTAAAGGAATTCATCACCACCAAGCCCTTATTCTATGAAATGTTAAAGGGACTTATCTAAGAAAAAGAAGATCAAACCTATGAACAGGAAAATGAAAACAAACCCACAACCATCAACAACTGAATCTAAAAAACCTAAACCTAAATCAAAAACAAACTAAGCAAATAGCTAGAACAACAACAGAATCATAGAAATGGAGATTATATTGAGAGTTATCAACATGGAGGGGGAGAAGGTACAGGGAATAAGAAACATAATTGGTAGGTACAAAATAGACAGGGGGAGGTTAAGAATAGTATAGGAAATGGAGAAGCCAAAGAACTTATATATACAACCCATGGTCATGAACTAAGGTGGGGGAACACTAGTGGGGAGGGTGCAGGGCAGAGGGGGATAAAGGGGAGAAAAAATGGAGCAACTGTAATAGCATAATCAATAAAATATACTTAAAACAAATAAAATAAATTATTGGCAATGATATTATAACTCTTCAAAAGCAAATCAATTGTGCACAGAATAAAAACCCCAAATTAATAATAAGATATTATGTTTTTATCAATAAACCCTGCATTGGCGATTCTGCCTAAACAAAACAGTATTATATATCACAATAACCTACTATGGTCAATTCACATTTTATTGGTTTTTCTTATATTTAATTGGTAAATTGATTTGGTTTTATAGTTGCTTATATAAGAATTGTAAGCATAAGGAGCAAAGTTTGTATCTAGTTTTATGATTGTACATATTCATATAACTTTATAATGAAAGTAATCTAAGTCAATATTTTGTATGTCATTAGTTAAGTTTGAGAAACTCTCTGTGGACTAGCCTTTCCCAAAGATTGTTGTATGGAATGCTAGTCCCAGGAAATAAACAACAACAAAGTGCATTTGTTAACCACTAGGTTTAAGAAATTCACTATAGCTTCCTTTTGGGAATTAATGGTACATATTAACATATTTCTACATGAAAAAGCTGTTTAGTTTTGCCTAAAGTTTTCCAAAATTATTTGATTATATAAAATCAGTTTTTGCTCTTGCTGGTGTGGCTGAGTTGGTTGGAGCACAGTCCCATAAACAGAAAAGTTGCAGCTTTGATTCTTACTTGGGTTTCAGGTTGCCTAGGTTGTGGGTTCTATCCCTGGTCAGGGCATGTTCAAGAAGCAACCTATTGATATTTCTCTCTCACACGGATGTTTCTCTCATTCTCTTCCTGCTGTCCTCTCTCTAAAATCAATAAGCATGTCCTTGGGTGACAATAAAAAACAAAACAAGCCCTGACTGGTATGGCTCAGTGGATTGAGTGCTGGTCTGTGAAACAAGGGGTTACTGATTTGATTCCCAATCAGTGCACATACCTGAGTTGCAGGCCAGGTCCCCAGTAAGGGACTCACAAGAAGCGACCACACATTGATGTTTCTCTCTCTCTCTTTCTCTCTCCCCTCTCCTGTAAAAATAAATAAATAAAATCTTTAAAAACAAAACATTTTTCACTGAACAAGCATTAGTATCTTGCAAAGTTCTACAGAACACAGTAAAGAATAATTGTTCCAGACTTGAGAAAAACAGCTTACACACTCTTCACTGAGATGAGCAAGATATCCAAGCCAGATACTCTGACAAGGACAAGGTTCCAGGTGGTGAGAAGCACTAAAAACCAAAATTTTTTCCTTCTACAAATGCAAATGATTCCAATAAGGAGTAAAGGGTTGGAGCTGGGCACATTGGAAGTGTCTAGAGTGGCTGCACAGCTGTTGCCTGATCTACAGTCAGATCTAAAGAGGACCATTTGTAGAAGAGATAGACACATCTACAGTGATGATTTCTTCAGTGTGACCCAAACGAGTATATTGTGGTGAAAATTATAACAGAGAAGATTTCAGAGGAGGAAACCATTTCAGCCATCAGAGATATCCAAAGATGAAATGACTGCTTCAGGATGTAACATGTGCACTGTCCCTGAGAGACTCAGACAAAGACTGAATGGCAATGTGGATAAAATTCAGGAATCAATTAAGTGGCTGGACTCATTGATTTTTTACCTTGAAATTCTATGAGTTAACTTATTTGTGATCAAAATAAAGATACACAAGATGATAATGTATTCTACAAGATAATAATAATTAATACTTATTAAGTTATACCCTGTGCCACATATGTTGTGCATATTAAGATGTTTAATTCTCACATCCTTCCAATGACTGAATGAGGTAGGCACTGATTTTACCCCCATTTTACAGATGAACATCTGCAGTGAAGAAACACAATTAATGCTCATCACTCTCACTTTAAGTTAATGATCACAAAACTTAAGGGGACCTTAATGCTGCCTGGCTATCATACTACATCTCACTTCCATTTATTCCTCTGTCCTCAAATGTCCATCTCTTCCCCAACCCCCACTCTCAACTGATCTGCACTTCCTACTTCACACAAAAAAATTGAAGTAATCAGAATAACTTCCACTGTACTCCTACCAACTCCCATGTAGTCTGCCTCCCCACTTGTTCCTCTAATTGAAGGATCTATGCACCTTACTGGACCAACTCTTTCACTTGGATGCTAGATTTCATGCACTATCATCTGCTCAAGCCATCACCCAGCATTATCCTATCTTCCTTCCACATTATCAATTTGTCTCACTTGATTGATCATTTTTATCACATACAAATATTCTGTTATTTCTCCTATCTTTGAAAAACTTTTTTTCCGGTTCCAGCAAGATGGAGGAATAGGTGGATGCACCGTACCTCCTCGCACAACCAAGATTAGAACAACAACAATTTACAGCTAGAATAACACCCAGTACTGATAGAGGATTTATCTGAATGGAAGTCAGACAGCCAAAAAGTTGAAGTAGACCTGTACGTCCAGACTGGTAGGAGAGGACGAGCCAGGTGGGCTCGGGTCGGCAGTGTGCGGAGGTCGGGGAAAACTTGGCCCAAAATAGGCGCGAAACCCATCCGGAGCACAAGAACACAGTGGTGGTCCCTGAGTACGCAAGCTGCAGCTGGCGAACCCAGTGAGGTGGCGATTGTGGACCAGGGCAGAGCTCGCAGCCCAAGATCCCAGAGAAGGGACTGAGATCCCAGGAGAATGGAACTACTGCCATTGTTTCCTCCCGTCCCCGCTCCCACCCCCACCCCAACATATAACATCACAATCTAGAGACTGGGGTGCCCAGCTCTGGTGAACACCTAAGGCTCTGCCCCCCACTGTAACAAGAGTGACCAGACCGGAAAAAAAAAAAAAAGGAGAGACAGGGAGAGATATGTTTCCAATAGAACAGATCAGTCCCCCAGGACTCATCCTTTTGAGCGACCAAGAAATAGCCAATCTATCAGATGCGCAGTTCAAAATACTGGTGATCAGAAAGCTCACGGAATTGGTTGATTTGGGGCTCAAATTAGATGAAAAGATGCGGGTTACCATAAAAGAGATGCAGGAAGATACACAGAGGAGAGCCAATAGTGAAGGGAAGGAATCTGAGTCTCAAAACAATACAGTGGACCAGAAAGAAGATAGAATCAACCAAGCAGGAAAGCATGATGAAATAAGAATTCAAAAAAACGAGGAGAAGCTTAGGAGCATCCAGGACTTCTTTAAACGTTCCAACATCCGAATTATAGGGGTACCAGAAGAGGAAGGGGAAAAGCAACAAATTGAGCATGTATTTGAACAAATAATAAAGGAGAACTTCCCCAATCTGGCAAAGGAAATAGTTTTCCAAGAAATCCAGGAAGCTCAAAGAGCCCCAAAGAAGTTGGACCCAAGAAGAAACACACCAAGGCACATCATAATTACATTAGCCAAGGTAAAAAGGAAGGAGAGAATCCTAGAAGCAGCAAGAGATAAGGGGACAGTAACCTACAAAGGAGTTCCCATCAGACTATCAGCTTATTTCTCCAAAGAGACCTTACAGGCAAGAAGGGGCTGGAAAGAAATATTCCAAGTCATGAAAGACAAGGACCGACATCCCAGATTGCTCTATCCAGCAAAGCTCTCATTTAGAATGGAAGGGCAGATCAAGTGCTTCTCGGATAAGGTCAAGTTAAAGGAGTTCATCATCACCAATCCCTTATTTTATGAAATGCTAAAGGGACTTATCTAAGAAAGAAGATAAAGAAAACACATGTATAGTAAAAGGACAGCAAACTCACAATTACTAACAACCACACCTAAAGCAAAACCAAAGGAAACTAAGCAAACAACTAGAACAGGAACAGAACCACAGAAATGGAGGTCACATGGAGGGTTAGCAACAGGGGGTGGGAGGAGGAGAGAGGGGGAAAAGGTATAGAGAATAAGTAGCATAGAATGTAGGTTGAAAATAGATAGGGGGAGGGCAAGAATAGTATGGGAAATGTAGAAGCTAAAGAACTCATAAGTATGACACATGGACATGAACTAAAGCGGGGGGGAATGTGGGTGGGAGAGGGGGTACGGGGTGGAGGGGAGAGAAGGAGGGAAATGGGACAACTGTAATAGCATAATCAATAAAATATATATATTTTAAAAAACTTTCTTTCCTTCTTTATTTCCTTTCTTAATCCTCCCCCCTTTCAGCTATACCCCATTTCTTTACTTCCTTATAGCAAATATCTCAATCAACTAATTTTTTATGCTTCCAATTTTTGTCTTCTGTTCTCTCATAAATTCACTCCAATCAGGATTTTACCCCCACTATTCTACCAAATCTGCTCTTGTCAAAACTGCTAGTGACTTTCACACAGCTCAGCCCAATGGGCACATCTCAGTCCTCATCTCCTTTGACCTACCTGCATGCAGCATTTGGCATCACTGATTTTTTCTTTCTCCTAGATGCACTTTCTGCACCTGGCTTCACGGTCATCACACTTTTAGCTTTTTTCCTACCCCACTGGCTGCCTGCTCTCAGTTATTTTGACTGGTTTTTCCTCTCCCTCCAGACATGTTACTTTGAATTTCCCCAAGGTCCAGGTTTTGAACTGCTTTTTTTCAAATTCCCATGGTGACCTCACTTAGTCTTATGGCTTTAAATTTTTAACTAAATGCTGTTGATTCCAACCTTGTCTCTATCCTAGACCTTCCCCTTGAGCTCCAAATTTTATACCCAGCTGACTACCTAATACCTCTACTTTACTGTCTGATAGGCATCTCAAATGTAACAAAACTAAGTTTCAGATCTCATGTGGTAAATGTTGAGCTTCACAGGTCATGTTCCCCTTTGGTGAAAGACACTCACCTCCCTGTGCAAAACTTGTCCTGAGCTGCCCTGACCAGTGTGGCTCAGTTGGTTGGATGTCATCCCACAAAATGAAAGGTTGCTGATTTGATGTCCAGTCAGGGCACATATCTGGGTTGTGGGTTTTGTCCTGGAGGGGGTGTGTGGCAGAGGCAGTTGATGGATGTTTCTTTCTCACAAACACTGATGTCTCTGTCACTCTCTTTCTACCTCCCTTCCCCTAGGTCTAAAAATAAATAAATAAAATCTTTAAAAAAGTAAAAATAAAACTTGCTTTGAGCTGAGAGAAGTTTTCTTTGTAAGATAACAAATATCCTCACTGAAGGCAGTTCCCATCCAATGCCTGGTTGACATGGGATGTACAAAGGCCTGGTCTTCTTCTCTCCATTTGAGACAGCTTTTAAGAGTCTTCCAGCTCCATATGGGATCAACTGAGGCCTCTGTCAAAAGTGGATCACACTACCATATCTCTATCTTCCCAACCCTTCTTCTTTCACTCCTGTTACAGATGGTGTTCTCAAAAGCCATCTCTGGGAACACTAATATTTGTTTCAGATATGTTTCCTGGGGAACTTACCTAATATAGTAAATATTGACAATGGTCCTAATAAACAGACTTTAAAAAGGATTCATTTAATTGACTGGGAATGAAAGTCTTAACACTGGTAGTAGGTGGAGTACTCATGGCCGCTGTTATATTCTGTAGTGGTTTTCAAAGCTGTCATCACCAGTCATTCCACCAATGGTTGAGAGTGGCTTGATATCTCTACTACAATTGTATATCTGTTTCTCCATTAAGTTCTATAAGTTTTTAATATGCTATGAAACTTTTAGTCTAGTTATATCTTCTTGAGAATTAATCCTTCTTTTTTTAAAAAAAATTATTTATTGGTCTTCTACTACAGTTGTCTCAATTTTCCCCTTTCCCTACTCCATCTATCCCACCCCCTGCTCCCACAGTCAACTCCCACCCTGTTGTCCCTGTCCATGGGTTATCCATACATGTTCTTTGACAAATGCCCTTCTTTCCACCATTATCCCCTTCCACACTGCCCTCTGGTCATGGTCACTCTGATCCATGTTTCCATTCCTGTGGTTCTATTTTGTTCATTAGTTTATTTGGTTTATTAACTTCCTCTTATAGGTGACATCATGTGGTATTTGTCTTTCACTGACTGGCTTATTTCACTTAGCATAATATCCTCCAGTTCCATCCATGCTCTCATGAAGGGCAGGAGTTCCTCCTTTCTTTCTGCTGAGTATATTCCATTGTATAAATGTACTGCAGCTTTTTGATCCACTCATTTACTGATAGGTACTTATAATATTTCCAGCACTGGGCTATTGTAAATTGTGCTGCTTTGAACATTGTAGTACATACATTCTTTTGGTGATTTGGGATTCTTAGGGTAATCCCAGCAGCTGAATGGGTGGGTCAAAAGTCAGTTCCACTTTTAGTTTTTTGAAGAAATTCCATACTGTTTTTCACAGTGGCTGTACCAGTCTGTATTCCCACCAACAGTGTACTAGAGTTCCCTTTTCTCCACAACCTCTCCAGCACTTGTTGTTTGCTGATTTGTTTATCATAGCCATCCTCACCAGTGTGAAGTGGTGTCTCATTGTGATTTTAATTTGCATCTCTCTGATGGCTATTGATGCTGAGTATTTTTTCACGTATCTATGAGCCCTCTGTATGTCCTCCGTGGAGAAGTGTTGTTCAGGTCTATAGCTCATTTTTTTATTTGGATTGTTTATCTTCCTTGTGTGGAGTCATGTGAGTTCTTCACATATTTTGAAGATCAAATCCTTGTCCTAGGTACCATTCTCAACTATGTTTTCCCATACAGTTGGTTCTCTTTTAATTTTTCTGATGTTTTCCTTAGCCATGCAGAAGCTTTTTAATTTGATTAGGTCCCATTTGTTTATTCTTGCCTTTATGTCCCCTCAGTGAACTACCACTTCACCCCAGTCAGAAGAGCCATTTTTTTTAAATATATTTTATTGATTATGCTATTACAGTTGTCCCATTTCCCTCCTTCTCTCCCCTCCACCCCGTACCCCCTCTCCCACCCACATTCCCCCCCGCTTTAGTTCATGTCCATGTGTCATACTTATGAGTTCTTTAGCTTCTACATTTCCCATACTATTCTTGCCCTCCCATCTATTTTCAACCTACATTCTATGCTACTTATTCTCTATACCTTTTCCCCCTCTCTCCTCCTCCCACCCCCTGTTGCTAACCCTCCATGTGACCTCCATTTCTGTGGTTCTGTTCCTGTTCTAGTTGTTTGCTTAGTTTCCTTTGGTTTTGCTTTAGGTGTGGTTGTTAGTAATTGTGAGTTTGCTGTCCTTTTACTATACATGTGTTTTCTTTATCTTCTTTTCTTAGATAAGTCCCTTTAGCATTTCATAAAATAAGGGATTGGTGATGATGAACTCCTTTAACTTGACCTTATCCGAGAAGCACTTGATCTGCCCTTCCATTCTAAATGAGAGCTTTGCTGGATAGAGCAATCTGGGATGTCGGTCCTTGTCTTTCATGACTTGGAATATTTCTTTCCAGCCCCTTCTTGCCTGTAAGGTCTCTTTGGAGAAATAAGCTGATAGTCTGATGGGAACTCCTTTGTAGGTTACTGTCCCTTATCTCTTGCTGCTTCTAGGATTCTCTCCTTCCTTTTTACCTTGGCTAATGTAATTATGATGTGCCTTGGTGTGTTTCTTCTTGGGTCCAACTTCTTTGGGGCTCTTTGAGCTTCCTGGATTTCTTGGAAAACTATTTCCTTTGCCAGATTGGGGAAGTTCTCCTTTATTATTTGTTCAAATACATGCTCAATTTGTTGCTTTTTCCCCTTCCTCTTCTGGTACCCCTATAATTCGGATGTTGGAACGTTTAAAGAAGTCCTGGATGCTCCTAAGCTTCTCCTCGTTTTTTTGAATTCTTATTTCATCATGCTTTCCTGCTTGGTTGATTCTATCTTCTTTCTGGTCCACTGTATTGTTTTGAGACTCAGATTCCTTCCCTTCACTATTGGCTCTCCTCTGTATATCTTCCTGCATCTCTTTTATGGTAACCCGCATCTTTTCATCTAATTTGAGCCCCAAATCAACCAATTCCGTGAGCTTTCTGATCACCAGTATTTTGAACTGCGCATCTGATAGATTGGCTATTTCTTGGTCGCTCAAAAGGATGAGTCCTGGGGGACTGATCTGTTCTATTGGAAACATATCTCTCCCTGTCTCTCCTTTTTTTTTTTTTTTTTCCGGTCTGGTCACTCTTGTTACAGTGGGGGGCAGAGCCTTAGGTGTTCACCAGAGCTGGGCACCCCAGTCTCTAGATTGTGATGTTATATGTTGGGGTGGGGGTGGGAGCGGGGACGGGAGGAAACAATGGCAGTAGTTCCATTCTCCTGGGATCTCAGTCCCTTCTCTGGGATCTTGGGCTGCGAGCTCTGCCCTGGTCCACAATCGCCACCTCACTGGGTTCACCAGCTGCAGCTTGCGTACTCAGGGACCCCTACTGTGTTGATTCTCGCTGGATGGCTTTCGCGCCGATTTTGCGCCCAGTTTTCCCCGACCTCTGCGCGCTCCCGACCCGCGCCCGCTGACTCAAGCCCGCCGGGCTCGTCCACTCCTACCAGTCTGGATGTATGGGTCTACTTCAACTTTTTGGCTGTCAGACTTCCATTCACATAAATCCTCTATCAGTTCTGGGTGTTATTCTAGTTGTAAATTGTTGTTGTTCTAATCTTGGTTGTGCGAGGAAGTACGGTGCCTCCACCTATTCCTCCATCTTGCCAGAAGTCCAGAATAGCCATCTTAAACAAATCAACAAACAACAAGTGCTGGCAAGGTTGTGGAGAAAAGGAAACCCTAGTGCACTGTTGGTGGGAATGCAGCCTGGTGTAACCACTGTGGAAAACAGTGTGGAATTTCCTCAGAAAACTAACAATGGAACTGCCTTTTGACCCAGAAATTCCACTGCTAGGATTATATCTTAAGAACCCTGAAACACCAATCCAAAAGAATCTCAGCACCCCAAAGTTCATAGCAGCCCAATTTACAATAGCCAAGTGCTGGAAGCAACCTAAGTGCCCATCAGTAAATGAGTGGATCAAAAAACTGTGGTACATTTACACCATGGAATTCTGCACAGCAGAAAGAATGTAGGAGCTCCTACCCCTTGCTACAGCATGGATGGAACTGTAGAGCATTATGCTAAGTGAAATGAGCCAGACGATGAGGGACAAATACCATAAGATCTCACCTTTAACTGGAACATAATCAACAAAAGGAAAAAGCAAACAAAATATAACCAGAGACATTAAAATTAAGAACAATCTAACAATAGCCAGAGCGGGGGAAGGGGACTGGGGAGAAAGGTTTTCAGGAACTACTGTAAAGGACACATGGACAAAACTTAGGGGAAGGGTGGAAGCAAGGGAGGGAGGTGTGTTTGGCTGGGCTGGTGGGGGGAATGGTGGGGAGAAAATGCAGACAACTGTAATTGAACAACAATAAATAAATCTATGAAAAAATTATTTATATTTATTTATAGAATATACTTTAATATTCTGATTTCTGATAGGACTTTCATTTCTTTTTTTAAAAATATTTTTGAATTTTGTTGTTGTTCAAGTACAGTTTTCTGCCTTTTCCCCCCACCCCTCCTTACCACCCCAGCCATGCCCACTTCCCTCCCTGGTTCCCCTCCCCCTTGTTTTTGTCCATGTGTTATAGAACAGACCTGGGGGGGCAGTGAATGATATACTATTTCCAAAAGGACCCCCCTTTTTCTCTGGGGGTTCCTCCCCTGTACTAGGTTCACTTTGCCTGCTGCCAGAGGAAAGATGTCTCTCAATGCCAGAGACTGGTGAAAAGGAAATGAATTATTTATTTAAAAGTTATACAGGCTTAGAGTAATTACTTAACGTCTTCATTAAAAATAATAAAGTTCCTTAGAACACTCACAAATGCACACAGTCCTTCTTCTCCCCTTTGCCCACTCTGGGGTACCATATCTCAGGAAAAGAAATAGAAGTCTGTGGTTCAGGCATCCCCTTGGTTCCCTTACCATCTCCTGTGTTGCCACTGTGATCTCCAGTTAATTCAAAACCATGTGGCACCTTTTCATGGCCCACCAACAAGAGTCCTTTCACCTCTTTTCTTCCAGGCAAAGTCTCTCCTGCTGCCTAAGCCATGTGGCAAAAGGGAGTACCCCAAAGCTGTGTGGTCCTAGAACTCACCTAAGCCACGTGTTCCTCACTCCACCAAAACTGCATGGTCCCCCTCTCTGCCAAAACCATGTGGTCCTCTCTACTGGTATGGCTGCCGAGGTTGGGTTTAAATCCCCACGCCAAAGTTCCTCTGCAGCCCCATTTCTGACTCCTCCCACAATCAGTTACACCTGCCAGTATTCCTGTATTTGTCTGACTTCACTGGGATGTCATAGTAAGTTCCTGCAGGCACAGCCCCTTGTCATGGAGCCAATTTTGTCCAAGCTCTCACGCAGGTGCTGTAACCATTTGGAGTTGCCTCCCAGTTATATCCTGGGTGGAAGTCACTTCCATCCCCCTGGCTCAAAGCAGGGCCACAGCTATTTGTCATATTTATGGAACCAGTTAAAGGCTATAGATATGTTAAATGACCATGCCAGAGGTTAACTGCAAAGCTGTTGCTATACAAAACAGCTCTCACTGGCCCTGCTCTATGTGTCCCATCTCCCAGCTCAGACTGGTGGGCGATGAGGAATATATATGTACATGTGTGTCATATACATATATGCATATCATATATATGTACATCATATATATATATTTTTTTTCTAATGTTTCCCGAACACTCTGAGTTCTGGACTTCTTTACAAATCCCTTTTTGGGGCCCCCCTCTTAGGTGCACTGTTACACATGTGTCCTTTATAGTTGTTCCTGTAAACCCTCCACACTTTCTCCTCCATTATCACCTCCCATGTCCTCTCTGGTTACTGTCAGGTTTTTCTTAATTTCGATGTCTCTGGTTATATTTTGCCTGCTTGTTTGTTTTGTTGATTAGGTTCCAGTTAAAGGTGAGATCTTATGGTATTTGTCTTTCACTGCTTGGCTTATTTCACTTAGCATCATGCTCTCCAGTTTCATCCATGCTGTAGCAAAGGGTAGGAGTTCCCTCTTTCTTTTTACTGTGTAGAATTCCATGGTGTAAATGTACCACAGTTTTTTGATCCATTCATTTGCTGATGGGCATTTAGATTGCTTTCAGCACTTGGATATTGTAAATTGTGCTGCTATGAACTTTGGGGTGCATAGGTTCTTTTGGATTGGTGTTTCAGAGTTCCTAGGATATAATCCTAGCAGTGGAATTTCTGGGTCAAAAGGCAGTTCCATTGTTAGTTTTCTGAGGAAATTCCATACTGTTTTCCACAGCGGTTGTACTAGTCTGCAATGCCACCAACAGTGTGCTAGGCTTCCGTCTTTTTCCACATCCTTGCCAGCACCTGTAGTTTGCTGATTTACTAATGATAGCCATTCTGACAGGTGTGTGGTGCTATCTCATTGTGATTTTAATTTCATCTCTCTGATAGTTAGTGATGTTGAGCATCTTTCAATATACCTATGGTCCATTTGTATGTCTTCCTTGGAGAGGTGTTATTCAGGTCCTCTCCTAATTTTATGGTTGGATTTTTGTCTTCCTGGTGTTGAGTCATGTGAGTTCTTTGTATATATATTGTATTTTGGAGATTAAACCCTTATCTGATGCATCATTGGCGATATGTTCTCCCATATGGTCAGTCCCCTTTCCATTTTGATGATTATTTTTAGCCGTGCAGAAACTTTAATTTCATGTAGTCCCATTTACTTTTCCTTTCTTTAGCTTGCCCTAGGAGACCTATCAGCAAAAATATTGCTATGTGGGATATCTGAAATTTTACTGCCTATATTTTACTCTAGGATTTTTATAGCATCGTAATTTATATCTAAGTCTTTTATCCATTTTGAGTATATTCTGGTGTATGGTATAAGATGGTGGTCTAGTTTCATTTTTTTGTATGTACCACTCCAGTTCTTCCAACATCACTTATTAAAGTTGCTATTTTTACTCCATTTTATGCTCCTGCCCCCTTTGTTGAATATTAATTGACCGTAGAATAATGGGTTTATTTCTGGGCTCTCTATTCTGTTCCATTGGTCTATTTGCTGTTCTTATGCCAGTACCAGACTATTTTGATTACAGTGGCCTTGTAATAGAGTTTGATATCAGATATTGTGATGCCACCTAATTTGTTCTTCTTTCTGAAGATTGTTTTGGCTATTTGAGGTCACTTATGGTTCCATATTAATTTTTGAAGGATTTGTTCTAGATATGTGAAATATGTCATTGGCATTTTAATTGAATTACATTGAATCCATACATTGCTTTGGGTAGTATGGACATTTTAATGATGTTAATTCTTCCAATCCATGAACAGGGTATATGCTCCCATTTATTTGTATCTTCACAATTTCTTTCTTCAGTGTTCCATAGTTTTCTGAGTACAGGTCTGTTACCTCCTTGGTTAAGTTTATTCCTAGGTACTTTATTTTTTGTTGCTATAGTAAATGGGATTTCCCCCCTAGTTTCTTTTTCTGATACTTCTGTGTTGGTTTACAAAATTGTCATCGATTTCTGAATATTGACTTTGTATCCCACTACTTTGCTGAATTCACTGATTAGGGTGAGTAGTTTTTTTTTACTAGAACCTGTAGGGTTTTCTATGTCAATTATCATATTGTACAAATAATGAGAGTTTTACTTCCTCTTTTCCAATTTCTTTATTTCTTTATCTTGTCTGATTGCTGTGGCTAGAACTTCCAGTACTATGTTGAATAAGAGTGGTTAGAGCAGACAGCCTTGTCTTGTTCCTGAACTTAAATGTTTTTGATTTTTGTGCATTGAATATGATGGTGACAGTAGGTTTTTTCATATATGGTCTTTATTATATTAACATTTGCTTTCTTTCTTCCCACTTTGCTGAGTGTTTTTTCATAAATGGGTGCTGGATTTTATCAAATTCTTTTTCTGCATCTATTGATATGATCATGTGATTTTTGTCTTTCATTTTGTTTATGTGGTGTATCATATTTATTGATTTGAGAATATTGTACCATCCTTGCATCACTGGATTAAATCCCAATTGGTCATGCTGTATGATCTCTTTAATGTATTGTTGGGCCCACTTTTCTAGTATTTTGTTGAAAATTTTTGCATCTATGTTCATCAGTAATGCTGGCCTTTCTTTGTTGTGTCTTATCTGGTTTTGAAATTAGGATAATACTGGCCATATAAAAGATTTTGGGTCTTCCCTCTTATACTTTTTGGAATAGTTTGAGAAAGATTGGTTTAGTTCTTCTTTTAAGGTCTGGTAACATTTACCTGTGAACTCATTTGGTCCAGGGCTTTTGTGTGTCAGTAGTTTTTTGATTACCGCTTCAATTTCACTAGTTGTTATTGGCCTATTTAAGTTTCTGCTTCTTTCTGGTTCAGTTTTAAAATATTGAATGTTTCTAGAAATTTAGTTTTTTCACTCTAGTTGCCCAATTTGTTGGTATATAGTCATTCATAGTAATTTCTTACAATTCTTTATATTTCTGTAGTATCAGTTGTTACCTATCCTTTTTCATTTCTGATTTTATTTGGGTTCTCTCTCTTTTTTTTAAATATATTTTATTGATTATGCTATTACAGTTGTCCCATTTCCCCCCTTCTCTCCCCTCCACCCTGTACCCCCTCCCATCCACATTTCCCCCTATAGTTCATGTCCATGTGTCATATTTATGAGTTCTTTAGTTTCTACATTTCCTGTACTATTCTTGCCCTCCCCCTATCTATTTTCAACCTACATTCTATGCTACTTATTCTCTATACCTTTTCCCCTTCTCTCCTCCTCCCACCCTCCTGCTGCTAACCCTCCATGTGACCTCCATTTCTGTGGTTCTGTTCCTGTTCTAATTGTTTACTTAGTTTCTTTTGGTTTTGCTTTAGGTGTGGTTGTTGATATTTGTGAGTTTGCTGTCCTTTTACTATACATGTCTTTTCTTTATCTTCTTTTCTTAGATAAGTCCTTTTAGCATTTCATAAAATAAGGGCTTGGTGATGATGAACTCCTTTAACTTAACCTTATCTGAGAAGCACTTTATCTGCCCTTCCATTCTAATTGAGAGCTTTGCTGGATAGAGCAATCTGGGATGTCGGTCCTTGTCTTTCATGACTTGGAATATTTCTTTCCAGCCCCTTCTTGCCTGTAAGGTCTCTTTGGAGAAATCAGCTGACAGTCTGATGGGAACTCCTTTGTAGGTTACTGTCCCCTTACCTCTTGCTGCTTCTAGGATTCTCTCCTTCCTTTTTACCTTGGCTAATGTAATTATGATGTGCCTTGGTGTGTTTCTTCTTGGGTCCAACTTCTTTGGGGCTCTCTGAGCTTCCTGGATTTCTTGGAAGACTGTTCCCTTTGCCAGATTGGGGAAGTTCTCCTTTATTATTTGTTCAAATACGTGCTCAATCTGTTGCTTTTCCCCTTCCAATTCTGGTACCCCTATAATTCGGACATTGGAACGTTTAAAGGTGTCTTGGATGCTCTTAATCTTTTCCTCAATTTTTTGAATTCTTATTTCATCATGCTTTCCTTCTTGGTTGATTCTATCTTCCTTCTGGTCCACTGTATTGTTTTGAGACTCATATTCCTTCCTTTCACTATTGGCTCTCCTCCGCGTGTCTTCCTGCATCTGTTTTATGGTACTCTGCATTCTTTCATCTAAATTTCGTCCAAAATCCACCAGTTCCGTGAGCTTTCTGATCACCAGTGTTTTGAACTGCGCATCTGATAGATTGGCTAATTCTTGGTTGCTCAAAAGGATGAGTCCTGGGGGACTGATTTGCTCTGTTGAAAACATGGGTTTTTTTTTTCCCCCTTTCTCTCCTTTTTTTTTTTTTTTTTTTCCCCCCGGTCTGGTTGCTCTTGTTACGGTGGGGGGCGGAGCCTTAGGTGCTCACCGGGGCTGGGCACCCCGGTCGCTAGATTGTCGGGTTCTCTCTCTTTTTTTCTTGATGAGTTGGTTAACAGTTTGTCCATTTAGTATCCTTTCTAAAAACCAGCTCCTGGACTCATTGATCCTTTACATTGTTTTGTTTGTTTGTTTGTTTGTTTGTTTAGTCTCTATGTCATTTAATTCTGCTCTGATCTTGATTATTTCATTCCTTCTTGCTTTCTCTGGGCTTTGTTCTTTGTTGTTCCTCTAGTTCTTGTAGATTGGGTTAGGTTGTTTGAGATTTTTCTATCTTCTTTAGGCAGGCCTGTATTGCTATGAACTTCCCTCTCAGCACTGCCTTTGCTGTCATTCCATAGGCTTTCAGTTGTTGTGTGATTGTTTTCATTTGTTTCCAGATACTTTTTGATTTATTTCTTTACCTCATTGTTAATCCATTCATTATTTAGTAATGTGCAATTCTGCCTCCATGCATTGGAATGCTTTTTAGTTTTTTTTTATAGTTGGTCTAGTTTTATGCCATTGCCATCCTAGAAGGTGTATGGTATGATTTCAATTCTCTTGAATTTATTAAGGCTTGCTTTGTGTCCTAACACATGGTCTGTCTTTGAGAATGATCCATGTGCATTTGCTTCTTTGGGGTGAAATGTACTATAAACAGTAATTAAGCCCATTTGTTCTAGAGCATCATTCAGTTCTGCAGTATTATTAATTTTAGTTTGTAACATCTATCCATTGTGGAGCGTGAAGTGTTAAAATACAATGGCTGTATGTCTGCCTATCTCTTTCTTAATGTCCTCCAATATTTTCTTTATATATTCAGGCATACCTACGTTGGGTACATATATGTTTACAAGAGTTATATAATCTTGTTGGACTACTCCCTTAAGTATTATGAAGTGACCTTCTTTGTCTCTTTTTATTGCCTTTGTTTTGAAGTCTATTATGTTTAAATATTGTTACTGTAACCAAGTACAATGGGGCCTATGCACATGGTACTTTGATGCATGATCCAAAAATTAGTGTTGGATAAAACATATTTTTATTTATAGGGGTGAAACCTTGGGGTGGGGAATAAGAGCACCTCTGCATAGAGCCCTGTTCTCCCATGAGACCCAGCACTTTCTTTGCTTCTCAATCAGCTGTAAGTCAAAACCAAGGCCAATAGTTCCCTGTATCCTTATCTGTCTTAAGCTGGTTACATAATAGTATTCTACCACCTCTGGAGAGAACACTCATTGGTTTCAAAATCGTCATCCTTTCGCAGCAGTGCTCTCCTTCAGGATCTGTGTTACGTTGTCTTCAGCCTCTATTTAATCGTCCAGGAAAACATGTGTCTTGTTACACTGTATCATGGTGAAGTCTGGGAAGGCATGAGTCCCAAGAGAGTACCTCTATGTCTCAGAGAAGCAAAAATCTACAGTCTCAGCATTCTGGGCCACAATTCAGCATTCCAGGCATCTCCCACATATCCATGTTTGATTTGGCAGGTTCCCACAATCCCCATCTCCATTAGCTTTGCCAGCATCTTCTTCAGGCAAGTTTCTCAGTGGGTCTCCTCTTTCCTACTCCAGCTCCTACTCACTACAGATTGGCATGCCTGCTTCCTATACTACAGACCACTTGGCTACATCTCCTCATAGCTGCCTCTTCCTTAGTTCATGGCTGCATGACGAAAACCTGACTACAGACTGCATAGCTGCATGATGTTTTCTCTGTCAGACATCATGGCTGAATTCCTCATGGCCCCTTCCTCATGGCTGCCTGGTGAAAGGAGCAAATGTTTTCATGTCTATTTGTGTGAAATATTATTTTCTATCCCTTCACTTTCAGCCTGTGTATATATTTTGTTCTAAGGTGGGTCTCTTGTACACACCATATATTTTAGTCAAGTTTTCTTAATCATTAAGCTACCCTATGTCTTTCAATTGGACCATTTAATTGATTTACATTTAAGTTTATTATTGATATTGATATTATTGCTATTTTTCCTGTACCTGTGTTTCTCTCTCTCTCTCCCCTTCTTCTCCCCTTCCTCATCCTCCTTCACCCCCTCCTCATCCTCCTTCTCCCCCTCCTCCTTCTCCTCTTCCCCCTCCCCTGCCCCCCCCCCCACCTTCTTCTTCACAGTCCCTTTGGCATCTTTTGCACTGATGGCTTGGTGGATTTTTACTTTTTTAGCCTTTTTTTGGTCTGGGAAGCTCTTTATTTTGCCTTCTATTTTAATTGAGAGCTATGCTGGGTAAAGTAGTCTTGGTTGCAGGTCCTTATTTTTCACTTTGCATTACTTGGAATATTTTGTGCCAATCCCTTCTGGCTTGTGGTGTTTCTGTTGAGAAATCAGTCGATAACCTTATCAGAGATCTGTTGTATATTACTAGCTGTTTCTCCTTTGCTGCTTTTATGATTCTCTCTTTGTCCTTAAATTTTGCCATTTTGATTGTAAGGTGTCTTGGAGTGGGCCTCCTTGGGTTGATCTTGATTGGGACCCTCTGTGTTTCTTGGAATTGCATGACATCATCCCTTCAAATTGGGGAAGTTTTCCATCATTTTTTTAAAATAGGTTTTCTATTTCTTGCTCGTTTTCTCCTCCTTCTGGTATCCCTATGATGCAAATATTATTGCATTTCATGTTGCCTCAAAGCCCCCGTAGACTATCCTTATTCTTTTTATGTCTTTTTTTTTTCATTTTGTTTCACTAACTGGTGTTTTTGCCCCACTTTGTCTTCCAACTTGCTGATTCGGTCCTCTGCTTTAGAAAGCCTGCTCTTAATTCCTTCTAGTGTGCTCTTAATTTCAGATATTGCATTCTTCATTTCCATCTGGCTCTTGTTTGAGGTTTCTATGTCCTTTTCATGCTGATGTAGGTCCCACTAAATTCCTTGCAGTTCTCACTAAGTTCCTTGAACATCCTTATAACCATTACTTTGAACTGTAAGTCTGACAAGTTGCTTGCCTCAATTTTGCTTAGCTCTTTTCTTGATAGTCCTCCTTTTATTTGTTTGGAGACTATCTATGTATCACTATTTTAGTTGTCTCTATTTTTGTTTCTATGTATTAGATTAATTTGCTTTGACTCTTTCTTGTGGAGTGGCTATGTGTGTTAGGAGTCCTGTGGGATCCAGTGGTGTAGAGTCCTTGATACCTTGATATCTAGGAGAGACCTGGATACTCTAGGAATGAACTATGTATGGGTTATGTAGACTCTATTGTTGTATTTTGGGTCCTGATTATAACTGCTCATTCATTGGTGATAGCCCCCCTCTACCTGGCTGGCTGAGAGGCTCAACCCCCACCATGTCTTGTATGCTGTTGTATAGGTGCTGGCCAGAACAAAATAAAACAACACAAAGTAACACCAAAACAAGCAAACTCCCTGGTTGCCACAGTGATATCAACTGCAAGAGGCAAAGAATAATGAAAGCAAATAGAGAAATGGAGTAGTAGGGAAAGGGAAAAGGGGAAAGGGAAAAAGTATATGAGAAGACCAAAGGAAAGAAAAGTGATTATGAGAGGAGAAAGGGGAAGAGAGCTATTACTCATAATAAACTGAAAGAGGAAAATGGGGGAAAGGACACAGTAAAGGTAATAAAAGTAATAAATGGAGAGAAGGGGACAGTAGAATACTTAAGAGAGGAATAGAATAGGAGATATGAAAGAAAAATTAGGACACCAAAAATAATTGAAAAAGAAAAAATAGATGAAAAGTATAACTATGAAAAAGAAAAATTAACTAAGACAATGAAAAGAGAATGAAGTGGATTTGTCTCAGCTCACCTTACATCTTACCTTCTGGCTTCTCCCTTTGGATACCACTCTGATGTCTGAGCCTGTTATAAGCCAATGTCTGGTGCTGTCCATGTCTGGCCATTGGCTGCCTTTTTAAAGCTACTGGGAATCCACAGTTTGTGGCTGATTACTCCAGGCTTGGCTGCTCCCAGGTTGCACCAAGCTACTCTGCAAAGCTGGCCTTTATCAGCACTGGGTCCAGGGGTGGTCAGCAAATGTCCCAAGTCATCACAGAATCCACCTTTGCCAGTCTATGCCTGATGTCCTGCTGTAAATCTTAGCCTAGTCATAGACCAGACTGTTTTTGGGAGACCTTTTGGCAGAAATGAGGGGCTGTGATTCTTGGATCTCCAATGGCAGGTGCTTTTCAGACTTCAGGGAAGATGGTGAGTTTGTTCCCTCTCCCCTGAGCCCCTAGTCTGAGTCTGTCTGGGATTATCCCCCTGAACTCAGCAGGGCGAGACCCCTATTAGGGTTCCTGGGCCCAGATTTTGGGTCTGCCAAATGCTGGAAGGGTGTTTCTGTGGTTCTTCCATGGGGGGTGAACACCAGTCTGTTTCCCAGGATAGTGTATGGGTTGGCTGTGCCCTACCGCCAGTCTCTGATGACCCCTGCATCTATTTATGTTACTGTCTCCTCAGCAAGTATTAAGATGCAGGATGGGAGAGAAGGCGGGGAAAGAAAGAAAGAAAAAAGAACACCAAGACACAGTAAAACTGACAACAGAGCAAACGGGGGAAAAAAAAGAATGTGCGGAGCATAGCAAACAGGTTTACATAGGTGGCAAGGGCATTTCCAGAGGATGAGGGGAGCAGTATTTTATGGGTAAGGTGATTGATTTTCCTCTGAGAGGGGTTAGTTCTTCTCAAAGAAGATGGTTGTTGTGGAGCCCAGGTATATTGGGGCCCTGAAAATCCCACAGTGGCTCTCCCAATACTCTCCCTAGTACCTTCCGCTCCCAACTACTCTACTCTCCCTTCATTGGGGCCCAAGGTAGGTAGGTAGCCTCACACACAAAATCTGTGCTTTGACCCTTTAAAAAAGGAGGAATCCCCAGAAGATGGTAGGTTTATGTCCAGTGGCTTTCATTTCTCCCCAAAATGCAGAGCCCACTTATTAGTGGGAACTTTTCCCTGTCTGGCTGACTATGGGGCTCAGCCCCTACACAACGTCCTCTGCCTTGAGAGGGCTTCTAGTTATAGATTGAATCTCCAGACAGGGCACATACAAGAGGCCATCTATCCATGCTTCTCTCTCACACCTGTGCATTTTCCCCTCTCTCACAAATCAATAGATTATATCTTGTATATATCATCTTCTTTCAAGTCTCATATCATTCTGATGGGGTGGGGAAAGGAAGGGAAGAATGCAGCAGCTATATTATAATGTGGGGCTGTGCTGGGAGCACTTGCACTGCTTCCTGCCAGTGAATCAGTCTTAGGCTACCACTGAGCCGAAGCCTGTGCTCCCAGGGTGATGTCTGCAGCCAGCTCTGCCCCTGCTACCTCTCCTCCCTGGCGCTCCAGGCTTGCTCACAGTTCCTGAGCCAGTCTGAAGCCTCCTCAGTCATACTCTGCCCTATTTGTGGTTTCTGTGGCACCCTGGGTCAAGGAGGCAACAGCTCCCTTTCCAATAAGTACTGAAGTCTCCAGACCCTGGCTCCTGGTGGCAGCAGAGTGTCTGGCCCTGCCCAGGGTTGGAGAGCACAGAGACAAGTCTCGGCATCTGGGTATAGGCCCTTTGGAGGCTTCTTCCTGAGGAGGATATTTTAAATTCCTCAAAATGGCTCCTACCCTAAATCTGTGCCACCAGTGGCACTGGGCTGGGCAGCTGCTCTACCAGGAGAGCCTGGGCCACACTTTCACACATGCTCACACACTTACCCATGTACATACTCACTCACACTTACTCTCACTCACACTCAGCTGGATTTTCAAGTTGATTGGTCTATGATTTAGCTGCAAGACTGGTGTGGGGCTGGAAACAAGTGGATGGAGCTTCCAGCTATCCTGCAGCCATGTTGGAACCTCAAATTGCACACTTTAAATGTGTGCAATTTATTGTTTATCAATTGTACCTCAAGAAAGCTGTTTAAAAAATCAAGATCTTTCCTTGTATTTTAAAGCCATCTTGAAAATGCTGGTTTAGAGATAATGGCAATGTTCACCCAGAATATGAATGTCTGAAATCCCTGAGTCTGTGCCTGTTGCAATTTACTATTCATATGGTAAAATGTATAAATTAGAAAACAATCTTGCCATGAATGCCTTCATGTTTATGGACAGAGAAAGAGCCAACATAGGAAAATCACTAGAGGAAGTAAGCAATTTACACAAAGTAATGCAAGCTTGCATGTAAATGCTGGGCCCAACCACTGTATTTATAGCACTACTTGTGCCAATAGCTCACCAGATTAGCAGAACAGGGAAACAGAGAAGGTACTTATCTACATTGTATGATTTGAAATGCACCAAGTACCCCAAATAACTCCTTTGGCAGGGCCTAAATGTTTCTAACAGGTCAGAAGCTGATGTTTAAAGCTCCTTTCAGCAGAGCCATTAAGATATACTGTATTTAAAATAAAAACTCATGTAAGTGAATCTGTTCAGTTCAAACTCATGTTGTTTGAGGGTCAATTCTTCTTTTGTTGCCTGGGAACTTGTATGTCTTTAGTCTTTCCTATGGCCTTTATTTCATTAAGTATGCTTGATAATCTCATGAATTAAAAAAAATAGTAATTAAGTATTCTATAGAAAATTGGCAGAAAAAGTAGTAAAAATTTTCAATCCTAGATGTTTTATAGGATGTTAAGAATGAAAATTGGGGAATCTCTAGTTCACTTTTGTACTTTGTTATATTAAACAGTGTGTTGGGAGAATTGCATCTACATTTTTTATTTACGAGAATTCCAGTGGGAACTCAATAAATGTATTGCTAATTGCTGCATTTCCATTCTATTCTAAAGCAAGAAGGTTAATGTATTCTTTAACACTTTAACAAAACTAGCCTGTTGGGCAAGAACAAAACGTGTGGTTTCTGCAAAACAAAACTATGTCTTACTAATTTATTAATCATTCTGAGGCAAGTAGATGAGAGAAACCCATGATTTGACTAACAGAAATTTATTCATTATCCATAATGTCACTGGTAATTAGAACAAAGAAAACTAATTCTAAAAATGTCTTTTAAAGTTTTAATGTCAAATATTATTAAAAATTGAACTACTTTGGCACTATTGGCACTTTGGCATTGGCAATGAAAAACTAAAGGAATACTTCCTGGAGTAGCAAAGTTTTAATGGGGGCTTTGTTTAGGACCTGTGCTTGAGCTGATCTCAATTACAGTTTACAAATCAGGAAACTAGTATTTAGAGAAGTTAAATGAATAGAGTGATACAACCCTCAAGTAACACAGTCATGTCTTCTGTCACATTGTGCTTTCTACTTTGCTACGCAACCTCTGTGATTTAGTGCCATGGATAATAAACTCATTACCCCCCAAAAGGAATACTTAAAGGAAGTGTAGGTAGGTAAAATGAAAAGGGTAAGAAAATTAACAAAAAACTGAATCTTAAATGCTCCCTTGAGATAATCAGGATATGCTAAATGAATATGTAGAAATAATTTATTATTAATAATAAAATAAAATTAAATAATTAATTATTAATATGAATAATCAGGATATGCTAAATAAATATGTAGAAATAAATAGGACAAAAGCAAAGACTACTGTAGAAAAACCCCTGAATTGAGTACCAAAGAATAAAGGGAAGGAGCCATCAAGATAGAAAAGGGTAAAGAAAGAAAATTTTACAAAAAGCTGATCATGTACATGTAAAAGATATACCTGACCCCTTAGAAAGCTACACACCAATTGTAACAGCACTTAAAATTGGTCTAGATTTTCATTTTGCAAAAGTTTTCAGAGATTACAATACTTTCTTTTAATTAGAAAAATATGATTCTTTGTAAATGATGCTTTTAGAAAACATCCCAAAGTTATTTGAAACAAGTTATTTTTGGAACAAATGCAGTGAGTCATGTGAGCAATATAGTTAGGTAATACCATCTGGGGTATATGGTTCCAAGATTTGTGTTCTTGTGTGCCTAGAAAGTTGACTGGAAAGGAAACAGGGACAGAGCTGGGCTTCTCTTCAAGACTTCCTGTTTGGAATTGTGGTCACACTCCACATAATCTCCCTCTCTCCTTGACTCAGTTGCTGGGAGGATATTCCTAGGATAGAGTGGGTGTTTCATGATTCTCTTTATTGGAGTGAATAATTGAAAGTGGAGAGTCATATGTTAGTCTTTTTTTGAAAGATGCAATTAGGTAATATCATGTAAGAAGGAAACTGTCATGAAGGTAATAAAATGCAGATCAGAAAGGACTGCAGCACTGCTCATCTGCATCATCTCATTTGCAGAATTTAAGGTGAAATAATAGAGATGAACCAAGTTACATATTTTCATTAGAATTGCTGCAGTGTCCTGACCTCTGGCCATATATCAAAAGGGAGCATCTACTGCTGAAATACTATCTTCACTATACTTAGATCTGAAATAGAAAGGAAGAGTGATAAAAGCGGTATTCTGAATGGATTAGATGTAATTTTGTTACTATATCATTGTTCTCAAATGTTTCTAACTATGAACTATTTGGGAACTATTTGAGAACATTTGAGTATAAAGTCAAACCACACTTGAATTCTTGAGCTCACATGGATGTCAAGGAAATACTTATATTGGCTCTTCTTTTCTTTTTTTTTAATTAGGGTGACATTGATTAATAAAATTATAGAGGTTTCAGGTGTATGATTCTATAATATATCATCTGTATGTTGCATTCTGTTCACTACCCCAAGTCAAGTCTTCTTCCATCACCAGTTATCTCTCCTATACCCTCTTCTACTACCCTACACCTTTTCCCTCTGGCAATCATGATACTGTTGTCTGTGTCTATCAGGGTGTTTTTGTTTTGTTTTGTTTTGTTTTGTTTTGTTTTTGCAAAATCCCTTGACCTTTCTTATCTAACCCTGCAATTTGTCTCCCTTTTGTCAGCTGCCAGACTGTTCCCTGTCTACAAGTCTGCTTCTATTTTGTTTGTTTATTTCGTTCATTAGACTTCACATATGAGTGAAATCATACAGCACTTGTCTTTCTCTGAGTAGCTTATTTTACTTAGCATAATGCTCTCCAGGTCCATCCATGATCTTCCAAAAGATAAGATTTCTTTCCTTTAGTAGGTTTTTAATTTTTCAGTATATTTTATTGATACTATTTATCTATAAATGGTATATTTATTGACACTATTACACATGTCCTGACTTTTTCTCCCCTTTATCACCCCTCTGCCCTGCATCCCTACACCATCTAGCATTCGCCCCCTTAGTTCTTGTACATGGGTTGTACATATAGGTTCTTTGGCTTCTGTATTTCCTATATTATTCTTAACCTCCCCCTGTCTATTTTATGCCTACAAATTATGCTTCTTATTCCCTGTACCTCTCCCCCGCTTTCTTCCCCTCCACCTCCCCACTGATAACTCTCCATGTGATCTCCATTTCTGTAATTCTGTTCCTGTTATAGTTGTTGGCTTAGCTTTTGTCTTTGTGTTTTTTAAATATATTCTATTGATTATGCTATTACAGTTGTCCCATTTTCCCCTCTTTATTCCCCTCCACCCTGCACACCCACATTCCCCCCTTTTAGTTCATGTTCATGGTTCATATATATGTTTTTGGCTTCTACATTTCTTATAATATTCTTAACCTCCCCCTATTTTATACCTACCATTTATGCTATTTGAATTTGCTATTCTCCTTTGAGTCTTGGAGTTTCTCCTGCTGCCTCAACCCCCACAGGTTTTTTTCAGTGAGAGGTTTTGAGGCTTTATTTCCTCACACTGGAACCCTGGGTTGCGTGGTCTGTCTTGCTCCCCAACTGTTCCTCCTGGTTTATCTGCATGCAAATGTGGGACTGCCCAGTCCACAATCTACCACCTCGCTGGGTCTGCCAGCTGCCACCTTGCCCACCAGCTGCAGCCTTGCCCACTCTGGTCCTCCAGCCACTGGCTTGCTGCAAGTCTTCTCTGCCCAGCTGCCCATTTCTGCCCCTCCTACCAGTCTGGATGAATATTTCTTCTTTAACTCCTTGCTTGTCAAACTTTCACACAGTTTGATTTTCTGTCAGTTCTGGTTGTTTTTTGTATTTAAATAGTTGTTGTCCTTCTTTTGGTTGTGTGAGGAGGCACAGTGTGTCTACCTATGCCTCTATCTTGGCCAGAAGTCTGTTTTTGTTAAGTTCAGTTGTTCATAATTATGAGTTGTTGTCACTTTATTGCTCACAATTTTTGATCTTCTATTTCTTAGAAAGTCCCTTTAACATTTCATAGAATAAGGGCTTGGTGATGATGGAACTCCTTTAACCTGACCTTACCTGGAAAGCACTTTATCTGCCCTTACATTCTAAATGAAAGCTTTGCTGGAATAGAGCAATCTTGGATGTAGTTCCTTGCCTTTCATGACTTGGAATACTTTTTTCATCCCCTTCTTGCCTATAAGGTTTCTTTTGAGAAATCAGCTGATAGCCTTATGAGCACTCCTTATAGGCAACTGCCTCCTTTCATTTTGCTGCTTTTAAGATTCTCTCTTTATCTTTAATCTTGGATAACTTAATTTGATGTGCACTTGGTGTGTTCCTTCTTTGGTCTTACTTGTTGAGACTCTCAGCTTCCTGGACTTCCTGGAAGTCTATTTCCTTCACTGGATTGGGGAAGTTTTTCTTTATTATTTATTCAAATAAGTTTTCAAGTTCTTGCTCTTGTTCGCCTTCTGGCAGCCCTATGTTTTGCATTGTTGGAGCTCTTAAAATTTTTCCCAGATGTTCCTTAGCCTGTCCTCATTTTTTTTAAAATTCTTCTTTCTTCATTCTGTTCTGGATGGATGCTTATTTCTTCCTTTTGTTCCAAATCATTGATTCGAGTCCCAGTTACCTTTTCTTCACTGTTGGTTCCCTGTATATTTTGCTTTATTTCATTTTGTCTAGCCTTCATTTCTTCCTTCATTTTGTGACCAAGATCAATCAATTCTGTGAGCATCCTTATTACCAGTGTTTTGAATTCTGCACAGCTAGGTTGGCTATCCCCTTGTTGCTTAGCTCTTTTTCTGGGGTTTTGATCTGATCTTTCATTTGGGCCATATTTCTTTGTCTCAGTGTACCTGCTAAGCTATAAGGTGGCAGAGCCTTAGATATTGGTTATTTCCTTCCTTCTACTCATTCTGGGCTTTGTTTGTTGTTGTTCCTCTAGCTCTTGTAGATGTCTAGCTCTTAGGTTTTTTGTCTGAAATTTTCCTACCTTTTTTTAGTGTGCCTTTTTTGCTATGAACTTCTGTCTCAGGACTGCCTTCACTGTGTCCCATAAGTTTTGGACTGTTGTGAGTTCATTTTCATTTGTTTCCAGAAATGTTTTGATTTCTTCCTTAATCTCATTCTTAACTATTCATTGTTTGACAACGTGCTATTTAATCTCCATGAATTTGAATGTTTTAGAGTTTTTTCACTGAGGTTGGTTTTTTGTTTCAGTCACTTGTGGTCATAAAACAATGCTTGATATGATTTCAATTTCTTTGAATTTGTTGAGGCTTGTTTTGTGTCCTATCATATGGTCTATCTTTCAAAATGGTCCATGTGCATTTGAAAATAATGTGTATATTCCTTCTTTGGTATACAAGGTTCTCTATATATTATCAGTTAAGTCCATTTGCTCTAGGTAATTATTCAATGCCACAATACCCTTGTTGATATTTTATTTGGAAGAGCTATTCATTTTTGACAGTGGGGTGTCAAAATCTGCTAGTATAAGTGTGTTGCTGTCTATATCTTTGTTGAGTCCTCCAAGATGATCCTTATATATTTGGATGCTCTTATGTTGGGTGCATATATGTTTATGATGTTTATGTCTTCTTGATAGATTTTTCCCTTGAGTGTTATGTAGTGTGTTTCTATGTCTCTTTTTATGGCCTTTGTTTTGAATTCTATTTACTGGATATAAGTATTGCTGCCCCAGCTTTTTCCCCCTGTCCATTCACTTGAAATACTTTTTTCCCCAACCCTTCACTTTTAGTCTGTGTAGATCTTTTCTTCTGGCGTGAGTGTCTTGTAAGCAGCATGTGCAGGCCATGTTTTCTTATCCATTCAACTACCCTATGTCTTTTGATTGGACTATTTAAACTGTTTACATTTAAGGTTATTATTGATAGGTACTTATTCATTGTCATTTTACTCCTTTTGTACCTGTGTTCCTCTCTCACACATGTTTTCTTTGTTTTCTTAAAACAGTCCCTTTGGCATATCCCGCAATGCTGGTTTGGTGGAAGTGTATTCTTTTAGCCTTCTTTTATCTGGGAAACTCCTTATTTCACCCTTCATTTTAATTGAGAATCTTGCTGGGTAGAGTAGTCTTGGTTGCAGGCCTTTGCTTTTCATTAGTTGGAATATTTCTTGCCATTCTCTTCTGGCTTGTAGTGTTTCTGTTAAGAAGTCAGCTCCTGGCCTTATTGAGGCTAGGTCCCCTGCATGTTACTTCCCATTTCTTCCTTGCTGTCTTTAAAATTCTTTCTTTGTCTTTGAATTTTGCCATTTTAATTATGATGTGTCTTGAATTGGGCCTCCTTCAGTTTCTCTTGATTGGGGTCTTCTCTGCTTCCTGGATTTGTGTGACTTTTTCTCTCCTCAAATTAAGGAAGTTTTCCATCATTCTTTTTCAAACAGGTTTTCTATCCCTTGCTCTTCTTTTCCTTCTTATATCCCTATTATATGGATATTATTACATTTCATGTTGTCCTGCATTTCCCTTAATTCCACTTCATTCTTTTTGAGTCTTTTTTCCTTTTGTTGCTCTTTTTGAGAGTTTTTTTCTACTTTGTCCTCCTGTTGCTGATTCAGTCTTCTACTTCATCTACCCTGCTTTTGATTCCTTCTACTGTGTTCTTCAGTTCAGAAATCGTACTCTTCATTTTTTCTTGGCTCTTGATTGTTTTTATGTTATTTTTTATGCTGGTGTAATTCACAGTAAGTTTCTTGTAGCTTCTCTGTATTTTTCAGTAATTCTCAGTGAACTCATTGAGCTTCCTTATAACCATTGTTTTGAACTCAATATCTGATAGTTGTCTTGCCTCTATTCCATTTAGCATTCTTTCTGGGACTTCCTTCTTTCCTTTTGTTTGGGGTTTGTTTCTTTGTCTTCTCATTATTTGTGAGACTCTTCTTGTTTGCCTCCGCTTCTTAATTGATCTGTTTTGACTCTCTGAGTTTGTGATGTGAGCTTCTATTGTAAAAGTCCTGTCCGATTTGCTGGTGCAGTCTCCTTGATCTCCTGAACTTGCTGCTTTTGAGATGCCCTTCATGCCATCTGTGTTGGCTCTCTGGATGTAATTGGGTTTTGATTATTGTTGAGTCATTCTTTGATGGGTTCTTCCCTCCAGCTGATTGACTCTGGGTGATTCCATCCACCATGTCTTGTATGCTATTGTTCAGGTGCTGCCAGAACAAAACCATAAAGCCCAGGGAACAAACCCACATCTGTAAAAATATCTCCTACCTCCCATAATCCCACTATCAACAGCAATGAACCACTATTAATATGGGCATAAAGAGATTAAGACTATTATAAGAAAGGATAGAATAAAGTATACTATAAAACCTAGTAACTTAATATGTACAAACTTGATGGAAAAGAAGTAAATGTTAAAAAGCTATGCAGGAAAAGAGAATATCACTAATCATGGAGAAGACCACAGTGGATTTCATCTCCATAGCCTCTAGTATTTACCATTATTTTTCCTTTCTGGATCTGCCTCTGGTGATGTCAGATGTTGACCTCATCTGAACTTAGGCAGCCTGCTCTGGGACTGCCAGGGGTCTACTGTCTGTGGCTGTCTTCTCCAGTTGTTAATCACACTTTATTCAGCAGTCAAGCTTAGGCCCCACAGGGCAAGGCAAAATCACTCCTGGGGTCAGGGCTATTGTTTCCCCTCAGGCTGTTACTGTTTGGAGGGTAGTGGTCTGCCTGAGGAGGAGGATGGGTGCTACTGTAGGGGTGATGACTCAGCATGAGGATCTTGGGCATCCATTCTCTCAGTTCTCTCCACAAAGCCTCCAACCCCCATCTCTCTTCAAGAATCTCTAGTCCACTCTGCCCCACCCCTTGCCAGGGATCTACTGTCTGTTGCTGTCTCCTTCAGTTGTCAGTCTAGTCACTCTGCACTCAGCAGTCAGGGTTTAAGCACCACAGAGCCAGGGCAAGAGTGTTCTCCTGTGGGTGGGGCTGTTGTTTCCCTCAGACGCTGCTGCTCAGAGCTGAGTGTTCTGCCTAAGCAGGACAACTACTGCCTTGTGGGGGATGACTCAGCAACTGGATCCCTGTGGCTACTCTCTCAGCTCTCTCCACAGAGCTTCTGTCTGCAGTCTCTTCTCAGGTGTCTCCAGTCAACTGCGCCCCTACCTTTGCTGGAGCCCTAGGTAACTGGTTGCAAATGAAAATGTGTGCATTGTCCCTTTAAACTGGTCTTTGTGCCTCCAGCCATCTGTCTCTGGCAGAAAGCAACCCTGCTGCTTTTTACTGCTGGTTGTTATCTGTGTAGTTTTTGGCCTCTGGTGCTCTAGGCTGAGGACCTCAGCTTAGAATTTAGAGCCCACACTTCTCAGGGGTATCCAACCAGGTCCTTAATTATCCCTCTGATGCTGCAGCCTATGATTGCCCAGCCACCCCTCTCAAGTCTCCACTGCACTCCTATCAGTCAGTGATGAAGAGGATTTTTCTGTCTGTCTGAATTTATGTCTTTTCTCTTGCTATCGTTCAATTGTTTGTTTCAGGTGATTTCTCCACAATTTAGTTTTAATTCCAGATTGGTCCTGGGAGGAGGTTAACGTGGCTTACAGTTACTCCTCCACCATCTTGCCTCTCTCTCTAAATTATCTATCTACGTATGCCACTTAAGGCCACAATTTCCTTGTTGATTTTCTGTCTGGAAGATCTATCCATTGATGTCAATGGGTGTTAAAATCTTGTGCTATGACTTTGTTACTGTCAGTCTCTTCCTTCATGTCCATCGAGGTTTGCTTTACATATTTATGTGTTCCTATGTTGGGCATATAATAGTCTATAAGGAATATATGTTTTTGTTGGATTGATCTCTTTATCATTATGTAGTGTCCTTCTTTGTCTCTTACTATAGCCTTTGTTTTAAAGTCTATTTTGTCAGATATTAGTATTGCTCCTCCAGCTTTTTTTTCCTTTCCATTTGCATGACATACCTTTTCCCACCTCTTTACTTTTAGTCTATGTGTATCTTTTGTTCTGAGGTTGGTCTCTTATAGACAGCAGATATATGGCCTTATTCTCTTATCTATTCAGCTACCCTATGTCTTTTGATTGGAATATTTAAGCCATTTATATTTAAATGGAATATTGATAGGTATGTATTTATTGCCATTTTATATTTTAACTATGTTGTTTCTGTTCTATTTCTACTTCTTTTTATAGTAGGTTCTTTATCAATACTGGATGGTTGTACAAGCACCTTTGGTTTGCCTCTTTTTTGATTGGGAAATTCTTTCTTTGTTTCTTATTTATTTTTTAGTTTATACTCTTTACTCATGACTATACATGGAATGAGTAGAATGTGTTATCCCTTACCAAAATGAGCCTTTTTTTGTTATTGTTTCTGTTGGCTTTTCAGCTATTATGACTTGTTTAAAAGCAAACTATATTATTCCTTTTTTGTAAGCATCATAATATCTACACATTCCATATTTTGTCATTATCTCTTTCAGAGACTTCTTATTTCTTTTTAAATTTTAATGCTATTTTATTACAATAGTCCCAATATTCTTTCTTTGCACTTCTCCACCAGCCCACTGCCTGCTCCTACAGTCAATCTCCACACCATTGCCTATGTCCATGGGTCATTTATACATGTTACTTGGTTAGTCCCCTCCCCTTCTTTCCACAATTATCTACTCCTCTCCTCCCTTCTGGCAGATGTCAGTTTGTCCCATGTTTTCATGCCTCAGCTTATATTTTGCTAGTTAGTTTACTTCATTAATTAGATTCCTTTTATAGGTGAGATCATATGGTATTTCTCTTTTACCAACTCACTTGTTTTATTAGCATAATATTCTCCAGTTCCATCCATTCTGTCACAAAAGGAAAGAATTCCTTCTCTCTGCTGTGTAGCATTCCATTGTGTAAATGTACCACAATTTTTTGATCCTCTCATTTACTGATGGGAACACAGGCTGTTTCTAGGGTTTGGCTGTTGTGAAGAATGCAGCTATGAACATAGGAGCGCATAAGTTCTTTTGAATGGGTCATCCAAGATTCTTAGGGTATATTCCCAGCAGTGGAATCACTGGGTCAAAAGGCAGTTCTGTTTTTAATTTTCTGAGCAAATTCCATACTGTTTTCAACAGTGCTATACCAGTCTGCATTCCCACCAATACAGCACTAGGGTTCCATTTTTTCTACATCCTTGCCAGCACTTCTAGTTTATTGTTTTATTAATAATGACCATTCTGACAGGTATGAGGTGCTATCTCATTGTGGTTTTAATTTGCATATCTCTGATATCTAGTGATGTTGAGCATCTTTTCATATATCTATAGGCCATCTGTATATCTTCCTTGGAAAAGTGTCTGTTCAGGTCCTTTGCCCATTTTTTAATTCGGTTGTTTATCATCCTGGTGTTGAGTCACATGAGTTTTTTATATAATTTGGAGATTAAACCCATGTTCAAGGCATCATTAGCACATATGTTCTCCTATATGGTCAGTTCCTTTTTCATTTTTATGATGGTTTCTTTGGCCATGCAGAAGCTTTTTAATTTTATGTAGTCCCATTTGCTTATTTTTTCCTTTATATCCCTTGCCCTAGGAGATATGTTGGCAAAAATATTGCTACATGGGATAGCTGAAATTGTATTGCCTATGTTTTTCTATAGGACTTTTTTGGTGTCGTGGCTTGTATTGAAGTTATTTTATCCATTTTGAGTATATACTCTGTATGGTGTAAGTTAGTGGTTTAGTTTTTTTTTTCTTTTTTTTTTTCTCACATGCTAGTCCAGTTCTTCCAACATAAGTATTGAAGAGGCTATTTTTACTCCATTCTATGCTCATGCCCCTTTTATCAAGTAACAACTGACCAAAAAGACATGGGTTTATTTCAGGGCCCTCTATTCTGTTTCATTGGTCTATGTGTCTGGTCTTATGACAGTACCAGGCTGTTTTGATTACACTGGACTTGTAGTATAGTTTGACACCAGATATTGTGATTCCTCTTATTTTGTTCTTCTTTTGCAAAATCTCTTAGGCTATCCAGGATCTTTTTTGGTTCTATACAAATGTTTGAAATATTTGTTCTAGGTCTGTGAAATATACCATAGGAATTTTAATAGAAATTGCATGGAATCTATAGATAGCTTTGGACAGTATAGACATTTTAACAATGTTAATTCTTCCAATTCATAAACAAGCTATATGTTTCCACTTATTTGAATCTTCCTCAATGTCTTTCTTCAGTATTCTATAGTTTTCCCAGTACAGGTTTCTACCTTCTTGGTTAAATTTATTCCTAGGTACTTTATTCTTTTATTACTATAGTAAATGGGGTATTTTTCTTGTTTTCTCTTTCTGATAGTTCATTGTAGTGTACCAAATTGCCATCAATTTCTGAATAATGACTTTGTATCCCACCAGTTTGCCAAATGCATTTATTAGGTCAAGTAGTTTTTTGGTGGAGACTATAGGGTTTTCTCTGAACGGTATCATGTCATTTGCAAATAATGAGGGTTTTACTTCATCCTTTCTTTTTTTTTTTTAAGGTTTTATTTATTTTTAGGGAGGGAAGGGAGAGAGAGAGAGAGAGAGAGAGAGATATCAATGTGCGGTTGCTGGGGGTTATGGCCTGCAACCCAGGAATGTACCCTGGCTGGGAATCGAACCTGGGACACTTTGGTTCCCAGCCCGCGCTCAATCCACTGAGCTATGCCAGCCAGGTACTTCATCCTTTCTAGTTTGGATACCCTTTATTTATTTTTTCTTATCTGATAGCTTTGGCCAGAACTTCCAGTACTATATTGAATAAGAGTCGTCAAAGCAGATACCCTTCTTTTCTTCCGAATCTTATAGAGAAAGCTTTATTTTTTGGTTGTTGAGGATGGTGTTGGCAGTAGGCTTCTCACATATGGCCTTTATTATGTTGAGGTATACTCCTTCCACTCATACTTTACTGTGTGTTTTTATCATAAATAGATGCTAGATTTTATGAAGTACTTTTGCAGCATCTCTTGATATAATCATGTTTTTGTCCTTTATTTTGTTTATGTGGTATACTATGTTTATTGATCTGTGATAATTATATCACCTTGCATCCAAGGGATGAATCCCACTTGATCATGGTGTGTTACTTTATTACTGTATTTCTGGCTCCAGATTGCCAATATTGTGTTGAGGATTTTAGCATTTATGTTCATCAGGGATATTGGCCTGTAGTTTTCTTTCTTTGTTTTGTCTTTACCTGGTTTTGGAATAGGATAATAACATCCTTGCAAAAGGAGTTTGGGAGTCTTCCTGAATTTTTGTAATAGTTTGAGAAAGATGGGAGTTAGTTCTTCTCTAAAAGTTTGGTTAACTTACCTGTGAAGCCATCTGGTCCAGGACTTTTGTGTGCCTGGAGTGCTTCAATTTTTCTAGTTGGTTTTATTCTGTTCATGCTTTCTACTGCTTCTTGATCAGTTTTGGAAGATTGTATATTTCTAGAAATTTATCCATTTCATCCAGGTTGTCCAGTTTCTTGGAATATCATTGTTTATAGTGGTTTGTTACAATTATTTGTACTCCTGTGCATCAGTTGTAACTTCTCCTGTTTCATTTCTGATTTTATTTATTTGGGTCCTCTCCCTCTTTCTCTTAATGAGTCTGATTAAAGGTTTGTCAATTTTGTTTATTTTTTCAAAGAAACAGCTCCTAGACTTATTGATCCTTGAAATTGTTCTTTTAGTCTCTATGTCATCTAGTTCTGCCCTGATCTTGATTAGTTCTTTCCTTCTGCTTGCTCTGGGCTTTATTTGTTGTTATTCCTCTAGTTCTTGTAGATGTAGGGTTATGTTGTCTATTTGAGGTTTTTCTATTTTCTTTTGGTAAGCCTATATGGCTATAACCTGTCCTCTCATAAATGCCTTCACTCTGTCCCATAGGTTTTGGATTGTTTTGTGTTCATTTCATTCATTCCAGATCCTTTTTGATTTCTTCCTTGATTTCACCATTAACCCTTTTATTACTTAATAAATTGTTATTCAGCCACCATGAGTTAAAGTGTTTTTGAGCTTTTTCCTTGAGGCCATTTTCTAGTTTCAAGCTACTGTGATCTGAGAAGACACTTGATATGATTAGTTTTCTAGAATTTATTGAGGCTTTTTTTTTTGTATCTCACCATGTGGTTTATCTTTGAACATATTCCATGCACACTTGAATAGAATGTATATTTTGCTTCTTTGGGGTGATATATTCTGTATACATCAATTAACTGTATTTGATCTAGAGTGCCATTCAATGAGACAATATCCCAATTGATTCTTTGTTTGGAAGATCTATCCATTGTTGACAGTGGGGTGTTGAAATTCCCTGCAATGACTTTTTAGTTGTTAATATCTATCTTGAAGTTCTCCAATATTTTCCTTATTTATTTAAGTGCTGTTATGTTGGTTGCACATATGTTCACAATGGTTATATCCTCTTGTTGGACTATTCCCTTAAGTATTATGTAGTGACCTTCTTTGTCTCTTGTTTTGGAATTTGTTTTGAAGGTTTTTTTTGTCTGATATAAGTATTGCTACCCAGCTTTTTTTTTCATATCTGTTTGCTTGAAATATTTTCCCATCCCTTCACTTTCAGCCTGTCTATATCTACTCTTCTGAGGTGGATCTCTTGTAGAAAGCATATATGTAAGTCATATGTTCTTATCCATTCAGCTACCCTATGTCTTTTGACTGGAGCATTTAATCCATTTACACTTAAGGTTATTATTGATAGATACTTATTCACTGCCATTTTTACCCATAAATGTCCTTTTTCCCACCTTGAATTTTCATCAACTTTTCTTCTTTTGTAGAAGAAGCTAGCAAATTCAGTGTGCTTTCTTAAAGCATCAGCATCATTTTGCTGTAAGTAGAACCTAATCAACAAAACAAGCAAACAAGCAAAATATAACCAGAGACATTTAAATAAAGAATAAACTGACCAGAAGGGAGGGGAGAAAGGGATAATGGGGGGAATAGGGGAAGGGCTGTCAAGGAACATGTATAAAGGACACATGGACAAAGCCAAAGGGGTCTTTCAAGGGTGGAAGGCAGGGATGGATGGGGTGGGGGGAGTGGTTGGGAAATGGAGACAACTGTACTTGAACAAAAATTAAAATAAATAAATAAATAAGTAAATAGTGATTTTAAATAATTAATATACATAGTTTCATAGAAGGATTGATAAATATAACATTATTTTAATACAAATAATTTTATTTTTAAAATTTTATTTTAGAGGGAGGGAAGGGAGGGAGGAAGAGAGGGAGAAAACCTCGATGTGAGAGAGAAACGTTGGCTGGTTGTTTTCCTGCAAGGGCCCAGACCAGGGATGGAGCAGGGTTGGAGCACAGAGCCCACAACCTAGGTATGTGCCCCACACTGGGAACCTCTAATCTACTGGTGACCTTTTAGCTTGTGGGATGATGCCCAACCAATTGAGCCATGCGGGCCAGAGCTGTTTCCACTTTTTTAATGAGTGGAATATTCTCTGAGATTGACATTGGGAAATTATGTGCAGTAGTTACACATAATTTGACAAATCAGGACACAGAAGCATTCTTTTGAAGTGCTCACCACACTATTTCAGCATCCAGAATTCAGGAATTAATATTAAAATATAATTGACATGTGAGTGGTTGGAGCTGCCTTTGAAACTCAGCTGCTCTTATCTCCAAGACCCAAGGTTTTGGTTTAATTGTGTTGAGTTAAAAAAGAAAAGATAAAGTGGTTATGTGTGCAGGACAGCATGATTGGACCAGAAAATTTAACTAGGTTATGGGTAATGTCAAAAGCTGGTAACTTTGGAAGAGGAAAGCAATAGTTTCATTTCTGCCTTTCCTAGGGCGTCACTAGATTTTAGAAGAAAGTGTGACAATAGAGCTAGCTTTCCTGAGCTGCCTCTTCCAGGAAGTGTTTCATGTTTATGTTTATGATTAATGTGTTAGATTTACTATGTTACACAGTTAGGAAAAATAAAAAGGATATGTTCTAATCATACTATTAGGTAAACAAAAAGTGCTGGCTGCTTTGACCCAGAGGTACAGAAAATCTTTTTTAGATCCCTGACAACATGTATATAAATCACCTGAGTGTTTTTCCCAAGTGAAATAAAGGCTGTTTTTTTTTTTTTCACATTTACCTACATATGTTCCATGTTTTTTCTTTTAAAATGTGGGGTCTACCCCCATCATTGTACTTCTTTCCTAGAGAACATCTGTGATGGCAACAATACTCATTTTAAGGATTTTGGTCAGAGTAATTAAACAAAAAGGACCTGTTTGATGAAACTAAACATGTAAGAGGAGACATTAAAAGTGATTAACTTTTGTGTATTAACTACTTTGGCAGTAAATTATCTGGAAGTAAGCCTGTCAAAGCTCACTGGCATTCAGTTGTTAACTTTATTTTAAATCAACTACTTGGTGTAAACAACTTGAGGAAAAAACATAGTTATATACAAAACAACTGGCTGATGGACTTGTTGCTTTTCAGCTCATTGTTGGAAACCATAGAAATACAATTTTTTGTTTTGTGTTTTGATATAAGGTACAAGCTAAGTTGGTCATCTTTGGCCTTGAGTTTAGGTTACCAACACTGATTTTCTTCTATATTGTTGCTTAGCTGTAGAATTACTTGGCTGACCCTAATGGAGAAAGTGCTTGTGTGTGCTCATCCAAGGACTGGGCTCTTAGGAAGCAAGCCATTACTTATAGAAGAGGTCATATATTTCTGTAGAAAGCACTCAAACTGAAGAGTCAAAAAGGACTGGTTCTGAACATCAGTTTCTCTCCCCTATAACTGCATTATTTATACAAAAAAAATAGAGGAAGCATTGTCCTTTATCACCTTCTGGCTGACATTTTCTCTATGCTAGCACATTGCATCTCCCTTTCAGCCCCATCCAATATAGTCTGTTACAAAAGACAGCCTGTGCCTGTTCCTGATGATTCAAAGTTGCTCTTGAGACAATATCTCGAGGCTGCAAAAAAACTAGAAATCAATAGAAAAATCATCCCACTCTTAAAGCATTGTTTTTTCTTTAGCTTCTCTAATAAAAAGGCACCTCAAGTTGTTTATTTTCCCTCTTATATTGAGTCAGGATATAAGATATATATCCTACTGATGCCTTACTTATAGCTGGGTTACTTTTATCACTTTTCTTAGGATAAGACAAAAATAAAAATTTCATAAAAATCTCAGTGTTATGAACTTAATATTTATACATTAAAATTCACATGGTGAAGCTCTTACCCCCAACGTTATTTGGAGGTGGAGCCTTTGGGAGGTAATCAGCTTTAGATAAGGTCCAGAGGATGGAGTTCCCATGATGGGATAGGTGTCTTTATAAGAAAAGAAATAGACTAAATTCTCTTTCTTCCATGTAAGGATACATCAAGAAGCTGGCCATCTGCAAGCTGGAAAGAGAATTATCACCAGGACCAAAATACACTGATGCCTTAATCTTGGACTTCGCAGTCTTCAAAACTATGAGAAACAAATGTCTGTTAAGTCATCCAACGTATGATATTTTGTTATAGCAGCCTGGACCAAGATACTCTGTTACACATTCTTTCTCTGGAGATTAATTTATCAACAACCTCAAATGTATATAACACAACTGAGAAATAAAAAGTATTCTTAAAAAACCCTAAAAATCCCCTATGACCATAAACTTGCCACCACCAATACATAAAATGTTAAAAGCTGACAAGAAATGTATATCTCTGCTAGTTACAACTGCATTGACACACATGCAATAGCTGACAGCATGACAACAAAGAGCGAGCCACAATCACTTTAAAAACAGAGATAACTATTTTGTCTGTTTATTCTTATTTTTTTAATTGAAATATAAATGACGTGAATCAAAATTGCCATGGAGTCATTCATGTCTAGGGAACTAGAATGGAGCCAGGATGTAATGAAGAGTTTGCCTTATACTCGTCCTGTCTATGAACTTTGAACCAGCTGTAAGACCACATCCTGAAATTCACTTCCTCTTCACCATGATAACCAGACCATCTGTAATCTTCATCCAGTTCACCAGCCAGTATCTTCATCTGCATAGAGGACCTAGATGAGGTTTGAACTCTTGGACTTTCTGTGCTCACTGTAGAATCAATCACATCCTAAAACTTGCATACCCCAGAGTCTTACCAACCAAGACCTGACCAATACTTTTTACATTAGTCATTGCTCCATGTTAGGTAGCCAATAGAAAAAGTTTCCTATGTTACAAACTTTGTGGGTTTTACCTTTATAAACCCTACATTTCAGTTCTCTCCAGAGCACAGTTTGGGTTATTACCTGAATCTGTGTCTTCTGGATTCAAATCCTTTAAGACCCCAAATAAAACTTTAAATTTTTTTATTATTGTTCAAGTACAGTTGTCTCCATTCCCCCCCACCCCAGTCATCCCCACCTCTCACCCTTGAACCTACCTCCTTTGGCTTTGTCCATGTGTCCCTTATACATGTTTCTTGATGTCACTTTCCTCCTTTCCCTCCCTGTTTTCCCCTCCCCCTTCTACCTGGTCACTGTCAGTTTGTTCTTAATTTCAGTGTCTCTTGTTATATTCTGCTTACTTGTTTGTTTTGTTGATAGTTCCACTTATAGGTGAGATCATATGGTATTTATCTTTCACCGCCTGGCTTATTTCACTTAGCATAGTGCTCTCCAGATCCATCATGACATACTCTCCTTGATGACAACATGGATGGATCTGGAGAGCATGTTTATTTTGTTTCTTTCAAATCTGCTATCACATATTTGTCCTATTTAAGTAATCCACAAACAAAAAGATTTTCAGTGTCATTGATATAAAAAATAAAAAATAGGTTATTCTAGATCAGAATCCTGCTACCTCATTTCTAGAAATTTGTTGAAATTTCTTAACTGCTAATATCTACTTTATCACTACTCTGAGCTCTTTAAGTCTTCTTCTCTTGTGCAGGTCATCTAGAAAAAAATAAATTAAACAAAATGAGTATAACCAGTATAATATACACTGGTTAATGAGTTAAAAAAAACCAGTGTATATTAATTATAGTAAAGCACAAAGAAAAGTCAACTTATTCCACACTCACAGGGCATAAGAACTGAAAGACATGCCCTTCTAATAATCTTTATATAAACTTAATTTCAAATATGTATATATATTTTACACATATGTATGCATAATTTTATTTTTATTTTTTTTAAAATTTTATTTTAATCATTGTTCAAGTACAGTTTTCTCCCACCTACTCCCATTCCAGCCCACCCACCAAACCCTCCCCCCTTCCCCCCCATTACCCCCACCCCTAGTTTTTGTCCATGTGTCCTCCAAATTTGTTCCTGTAAACCATACCCATTCCCCCCTGAAATTCCCTGTTCTCTCCCCTCTGGTCACTGTCAGACTATCCCCTATTTCAGTGTCTTTGGTTATATTTTGCTAGTGTTTTTGTTTTGTTGTTTAGATTCCTGTTAAAGGTGATATCATTGTGGTATTTGTCTTTCACTGCCTGGCTTGTTTCACTTAGCATAATGCTTTCCAGCTCCATCCATGCTGTTGCAAAGGGTATGAGCTCCTTCATTCTTTCTGCTGCATAGAATTCCATTGTGTAAATGTACCATAGTTTTTTGATCCATTCATTTACTGATGGGCATCTAGGTTGCTTCCAGCACCTAGCTATTGTAAATTGTGCTGCTATGAACATCAGAGTGCAAATGTTCTTTTGTATTGGTGTTTCAGTGTTCTTAGGATAGAGTCCCAGCAGTGGAATTGCTGGGTCAAAAGGCAGATCCATTTTTAGTTTTCTGAGGAAGTTCCATACTGCTTTCCATAGTGGTTGTACCAGTCTGCAGTCCCACCAACAGTGCACTAGGGACCCCCTTTCTCCACATCCTCTCCAACACTTGTTTGTTGCTTTGTTTATGATGGCCATTCTGACTGGTATGAAGTGGTATCTCATTGTGGTTTTAATCTGCATCTCTCTGATGGCTAGCGATATTGAGCATCGTTTCATGTGTCTTTGGATTTTCTGTATGTCATCCTTGGAGAAGTGTCTGTTCAAGTCCTTTGCCCATTTTTTAATTGGGTTATTTGTCTTCTTAGAGTGGAGTCGTGTAAGTTCTTTATATATTTTGGAGATTAAACCCTTGTCTGAGGTATCATTGGCAAACATGTTTTCCCATACAGTTGGTTCTCTTTTTATTTTGATACTGTTTTCTTTAGCTGTGCAAAGCTTTTCATTTTGATGAGGTCCCATTTGTTTATTCTTTCCTTTATGTCCCTTGCTCTAGGAGACAGTCAGTAAAAAAGTTTCTGCGTGAAATATCTGAGATTTTCCTACCTATGTTCACTTCTAAGACTTTAATGGTGTCACGCTTTATATTTAAGTCTTTATCCACCTTGAATCTATTTTTGTATAAGGTGTAAGTTGGTGCTCGAGTTTCATTTTTTTGCACATAGCTCTCCAGTTCTCCCAACACGATTTGTTGAAGAGGCTATTTTTATTCCATTTTATGTTGCTGCTTCCTTTGTCAAATATTAATTGACCGCAGAGGCTTGGGTTTATTTCTGGGCTCTCTGTTCTGTTCCATTGGTCCATGTGCCTGTTTTTATGCCAGTACCAGGCTGTTTTGATTACAGTGGCCTTGTAGTATAGTTTAGTGTCAGGTATTGTGATCCTTCCTACTTTACTCTTCTTTCTCAAAATTGCAGCAACTATTCGGGGTCGTTTATGGTTCCATATAAATTATTGAAGTGTTTGTTCTATGTCTGTGAAGTATGCCATTGGTATTTTAATAGGTATTGTATTGAATGTGTAAATTGCTTTTGGTAATTTTGGGCATTTTGATGATATTAATTCTTCCAATCCATGAACACGGTATATGTTTCCATTTGTTTGTGTTTTCCTTGATTTCTCTCCTCAGTGTTATGTAGTTTTCTGAATACAGGTCTTTTACATCTTTGGTTAGGTTTCTTCCTAGGTATTTTATTTTTCTTTTTGCTATTTCAAATGGGATTTTTTCTTGATTTCTGCTTCTGCTGTTTCATTGTTGGTGTACAGAAATGCCTTTGATTTCTGGATATTGACTTTGTATCCCGCTGTTTTGCCAAATTCATTTATTAGGTCAAGCAGTTTTTTGGTGGAGCCTATAGGATTTTCTATGTACACTATCATGTCATCTGCAAACAGTGACAGTTTTGTTTCCTCCCTTCCGATTTGGATTCCTTTTATTTCTTTTTCTTGTCTGATTGCTGTGGCTAAAACTTCCAGTACTATATTGAATAGAAGTGGTGAAAGTGGACATCTTTGTCTTGTTCCTGTTCTTAGTGGAAAAGATTTTAATTTTTGCCCATTGAGTATAATGTTGGCTGAAGGTTTCTCATATATGGCCTTTATCATGTTGAGGAATGCTCCCTCTATTCTCACTTTGCCGAGTGTTTTTATCATAAATGGGTGCTGTAACTTATCAAATGCTTTTTCTGCATCTATTGATATGATCATGTGGTTTTTGTCTTTGCTTTTGTTTATGTCATGTATTACATTTACTGATTTGCGAATATTGTACCATCCTTGCATCCCTGGAATGAATCCCACTTGGTCATGGTGTATGATCTTCTTAATGTACTGTTGGATGCGGTTTGCCAGTATCTTGTTGAGGATTTTAGCGTCAATGTTCATCAGCGATATTGGCCTGTAGTTTTCTTTCTTTGTTGTGTCTTTATCTGGTTTTGGAATTAAGATGATGTTGGCCTCATAAAAAGAGTTTGGGAGTCTTCCATCTTTTTGGATTTTTTGAAATAGTCTGTGAAGGATAGGTGTTAGTTCTTCCTTAAATGCTTTGTAGAATTCTCCTGTGAAACCTTCTAGTCCAGGGCTTTTGTGTGTTGGGAGTTTTTTGATTACTGCTTCAATTTCTTTTGCTCTTATTGGTTTGTTCAGGCTTTCTGCTTCCATTTTATTGAGTTTTGGAAGATTATGTTTTTCTAGAAATTTGTCCATTTCACCTAGGTTTTCAAATTTCTTGGCATACAGTTCTTTGTAGTAATTTCTTACAATCCTTTGTATTTCTGTGGTATCTGTTGTAATCTCTCCTCTTTCATTTCTGATTGTGTTTATTTGGGTCATCTCTCTTTTATTCTTGATGAGTCTGCTTAAAGGCTTGTCGATTTTGTTTATCTTTTCAAAGAACCATCTCTTGGATTTATTGATCTTTAGAATTGTGCTTTTAGTGTCTATGTCATTTAATTCTGCTCTGATCTTGGTTATTTCCTTCCTTCTGCTTGCTCTGGGCTGCCTTTGTTGTTGTTCCTCGAGTTCTTGTAGACGTAGGGTTAGGTTGTTTGTTTGAAATGTTTCTAACTTTTTTAGGTGGGCCTGTATTGGTGTGAACTTCCTTCTCAGGACTGCCTTGGCTGCGTCCCATAAGTTTTGGGTTGTTGTGAGTTCGTTTTCATTTGTTTCCAAAAACCGTTTGATTTCTTCCCTAATATCATTCTTGACCCATTCATTGTTTAATAGCATGCTGTTTAATCTCCATGAATTTGAGTGTTTTGGGTTTTTTTCCTTGGGGTTGGTTTCTAGTTTCAGTCCCTTGTGATCCGAGAAATTGCTTGGTATGATTTCAATTTTTTTTTAAATTGTTGAGGCTTGTTTTGTGTCCTATTGTGTGGTCAATCTTTGAAAATGTTCCATGTACATTTGAAAAAAATGTGTATTTAGCTTCTTTGGGATGGAGGGTTCTGTAAATATCAATAAAGCCCATTTTGTCTAGGGTATTGTTCAATGCCACAATATCTTTGTTGATATTTTGTTTGGAAGATCTGTCCATTTTTGTTAGTGGGGTGTTAAAATCCCCCACAATAATTGTGTTGCTGTCCATATCTTTCTTGAAGTCCTCTAAGATTTTCTTTATGTATTTGGGTGCTCCTATGTTGGGTGCATATATATTTACAATATTTATGTCTTCTTGGTGAATTCTTCCCTTGAGTATTATGACATGACCTTCTGGGTCTTTCTTTATCGTCCTTCTTTGGAAGTCTATTTTGTCAGATATGAGTATTGCTACCCCGGCTTTTTTTTCCTGTCCATTTGCTTGGAAAATTTGTTTCCAGCCCTTCACTCTCAACCTGTGCAGATCTTTTATCCTGAGGTGGGTCTCTTCTAGACAGCATATATGTGGGTCATGTTTTCTTATCCAATCAGCTATTCTATGTCTTTTGATTGGAGTATTTAATCCATTTACATTTAAGGTTATTATTGATAGGTACTTATTCATTGCCTTTTATGTACGTGTGATCCTCTCTCACTCTCTCTTTTCCTTTCTTTCCTTAAAGCAGTCCCTTTAGCATCTCTTGCAGAGCTGGTTTAGTGGAGGTGTATTCTTTTAGACTTCTTTTGTCTGAGAAGCTTCCTATTTGGCCTTCTATCTTGATTGAGAGCCTTGCTGGGTAAAGTAGTCGTGGTTGCAGGCCTCTGGCTCTCATTACTTGGATTATTTCTTGCCATTCTCTTCTGGCTTGGAGTGTTTCCATTGAGAAGTCAGCTGTTAGCCTTATTGGGGCTTCCTTGTATGTTACTTACTGTTTCTTCCCTTGCAGCCTTTAAGAATTTCTCTTTGTCTTGAAATTTTGCCATTTTAATTATGATGTGTCTTGAGGTGGGCCTCTTTGGGTTCCTCTTGATTGGGACTCTCAGTGTTTCCTGGATTTGTGTGACTTTTTCTCTCATCAAATTAGGGAACTTTTCCATCATTACTTTTTCAAATAGGTTTTCTATCCCTTGTTCTTCTTCTTCTCCTTCTGGTATCCCTATTATACGGATATTATTACGTTTCATATTGTCTTGCATTTCTCTTAATCTTTCTTCATTCTTTCTGAGCCTCTTTTCCTTTTCTTGCTCTTTCTGTGTGTTTTCTTCTACTTTGTCCTCTAGCTCGCTGATCCGATCTTCTGCTTCATCGATCCTGCTTTTCATTCCTTCTACTGTGTCTTCAGTTCAGAAATTGTATTCTTCATTTCCTCTTGGCCCTTGTTGAGGAGTTTCTATTTCCTTTTTATGCTGATGTAGTTTTCATTGAGTTCATTGTAGCTTCCCTGTAGTTTCTTGTAGCTCATTGTGAGCTCATTGAGCTTCCTGACAATCACTGCTTTGAATTCAATATCTGATAGTTGAATTGCCTCTATTTCATTTAGCATTCTTTCTGAGGCTTCCTCCTTTCCTTTCATTTGGGGATTATTTCTTTGTCTTCCCATTGTTTGTGAGACTCTTCTTGTTCGCTTCAGCTTCTTATATTGATCTGTTCTGGCTCCCTGGGTTTATGTTGTGAACTTCTTTAGTAGAATAGCAGTGAGTTTCAGTGGTGCTGTTTCCTTGATCTCCCAAGCTCACTGGTCTTGGGCTGTCGTTTAAGTTGGCTTTGTGTTTGCCTTTGGCTTTTGGTTGTTGTTGTGTCCTTCTTTGGTGGTTCCTTCCCATCAACTGGTTAAATGAGGGTCACTCTGTCCACCACCTTCTGTATTTTGTTGTGCTGGTGAGGGCAGGTTGTGTTGAAGCTTGTTCTTCTGTGTGTATAAGGTTTAAAGAAATCTTGTTCAGTTGTTTGTATTGGGTACTGTCTGTACTGTTTAGTTGTATTTCCAGATAAGTCCCGGATTGAGGTTTGTGTGGTTACTACTCCCTCCTTCACCTTCTTCTGCTGTTATCTGTTAGTGGTTCCTTTGTTGTTGGGTTTCCTCTTCCAGTGGGTATCCTGGTGTTCACCTCCTCCACCTATTCTTTTTTGTCATCAGTTGGAGGGGGAAGGCAAAATGGTTTAAGACAGCAACAGAGAATTCTATGCTATTTACAGTAGTAGCAAGTAGGGAAGATATAGGAGATCCTTTCAGTATGTATAGTGTTAACCATGATCTTCCACCCAGCTAGCTGATTTTTAGAAAGGATGGAAAGAAGATAAGACTCTTGTTGGGGGAGGAAGGATTGTGAGTTGGATCTATAAAGCAGAGAGGTTGTGGGCAGTCAGATTCTGGGGTAAGGTGAGAGTAAAGGATAGTAAATAGGTGTAATGTGTGAGAGAATAGAGTTAACCACTACAGTAATAGAGTTCAGGAAACTTTGAAATGGGCTAAGACCTGGGGGCGGGGGGGGGTGTTGTGAAGTAATTACAATTGCATGGAACAGCAGTTATTTACAATAATATTATGGCAACATTCATGTGACAGAGCCTATGAGATCTAGGTAACAAGAATAGGGAGTACAGAGCATCGAGTAGTGTGCTGATGGGACACAGGTGAGTTAAAGGACAGTAGATTCGTAATACAGTATAGAAAGAGGTATCAGGGGAAAGCTGTCAGGTCATACAATATATCCAGCCTAGCAAAGCAGGCTATACAAAAAGAAGGGGGATATAAAAATACTATTTAAAAAAGATGTAGGAACACTGCAAAAATAATAATAATACAAATATGCAATAACTTGCAGGTTCTCTGTAATAGCAGAGTGACATTTATCTCACTGTCCCAGCTGTTGTGATGCCCCTTCTTTGGGTTCAACTTTGGTCTTTTCACAGATCCAGGATTTTGTCTCACTTGTAGGTATTTAGGAAAAAATTTAAAAAGGTAAAAAATAGAAAAGGCAGACAAAGGAAGGAAGAAGAGATAAAATTGGAGGACAGGAAGGAGGAAGGAATAAAACAAGAAATCAGGTAAGAGAGGAAAAAGAAATCAAAAGAGAATAAAAACAATAAAGCTTAAAAAATTAAAAATTGTTAAAAAAATAGAATCAAATTAAAAAGTCTCTTGATTTCAAAGTGGCGAAACCGGTTTTTCTGCTCTTGCTGGTTGAGGCAGGCTGAAGGATGATTTGTTTGGCTTTTCTTCCTTGGCCCGTGGAGTTCGCACTGGCTCCTCAACCTTGGGCCCTGGGTGTGGGAATCAGGTCTTTCCCCAGGGTTACTGCTGTAGGCTGGTGTGCGGGGATGTTCTCCCTGCAGGTGCGCCCGTGCACCGGTGGGCCCGTCCGCCAGTGGGGTGGTGTGCCGGTGGGCCGGTGCGCCCGTGCGCCCGTGCCGGGGCACCCACAGCTGGGTAGCAGAGAGGCTGGAGCCACTGATCACTTTAGGAGAATTCCCCAAACAGTGTCTGTGTCTATTCACTCCTTCCTCTTAAGAAATTCCTCCCGTTCAAGCCCGCTGTTCCCCACAGTGGCCTGGCTTCTCCCACCATGGCCTGGCTTCTCCCACTGCCAAACGCTCCAGCCAGACGGGTGACCGTGGGAGTCCGGGTCCGCTGTGCGACTCAGCCCCTCCGGTGTCCACCGCCTCCAAAGGTGCTGTGTGTTTGCCAGCACCTGGATTCCTCCCAGAGCCGCTCAGACCTTGCTCAGCTGGGGAGGGAGCAGTTGACCTGGCTCTCTCCCAAGGACCCTATGGCAAACCCAGCAGAGGCTCCGGGCCTGGGGTTGCAGCCCCGGGACCACACGCGTGTCCTGGGACCCTACCTTGTTGCAGCACTCCCCTTAGAATCCGTTCTTTGTTCTTTCGGTTCTGCCACGATCCTTGGTCCTCTGTTTTCAAAAATGCTGAAATATGTTGGTTGCTTGCCTTTCTACTCCATAGATCGGTCAGGATTTTCTCCCCTGAGCAGAGGAAAGCTGAATCTGCTCCTTTCTACTCCGACGCCATCTTAGATCCTCCTTATTTTTATTTTTCAATTACAGTTTACATTTACTATTATTTTGTATTAATTTCAGGTGTGCAGCATAATGGTTAGATAATCATTTACTTTATAGAGAGTTCACCCCAATATTTTTAGTACCCACTTGGTACCATACCTAGTTATTATAATTTTATTAATTATATCCCTTATGCTGTACTTGACATCACCATAACAGGTTTGTAAAAATTAAATTGTAATTCTTAATCCCTTCACCTTTTTCACCCTGTTCCCCAAACCCATCCCTTCTGACAATCATCAGCCTGATCTCTGAATCTGTTACAGTTTTGTTTGTTAGTTTATTTTGTTTTTTAGATTTCATATATAAGTGAAACCATATAATATTTGTCTTTCTCTGACTTATTTCTATCTCTATTGTTTAAGTAGTAAAATTTCATTATTTTTTATGGCCTGAGTAATATTCCATTGTATATATGTACCAGAGATTTTTTTATCCATTTGTTTATTGATGGGCACTTGGATTGCCTCCAGATCTTGGCTATTGTAAATAATGCTGCAATGAACATGTGGGTGCATAAATTCTCTCAAATTAGTGTTTTAGGTTTCTTCAATATACACCCAGAGGTGAATTGCTGGGTCATAAGGCAGTCCTATTTTTAATTTTTTGAAGAACCCCAATACTGTTTTCCATAGTGGCTAAACCCATATACATTGCCACCAAGAGTGCACAAGACTTCCATTTTCTCCACATCTTCAACCTATTGTTTGTTGATTTATTGGTGATAACCATTCTGACACATGTGAGGTGACATCTCACTGTGCTTTTAATTTACAGTTCTTTGATTAGTGATGTTGAACAACTTTTTATATGTCTATTGGCCTTTTGTATGTCCTTTTTGGAGAAATGTCTATCCAGGTCTTCTGTTCATCTTTTTTATTGAATTGTTTATTTATTTGGCATTGAATTACAGGAGGTCTTTATAAGTTTTGGATATTAACCACTTATTGGATGTTTCATTTGCAAATATTTTCTCCCACTTAGTAGCTTGTCTTTTTCTTTTGCTGATGGTTTACTTTCCTGTGTATTTTCTTCTTAGTTTGATGTATTTATTGACTTTTTCTTTTGTTTCCCCTGCCAGAGAAGATATATCAGAAAGAATATTGCTTAAAAAAAGTCAGAGATTTTACTCCCTATGTTTACTCTTAGAAGTTTCATGGTTTTGAGTTTTACAAATAAGTCTTCAATCCATTTTCCGTTTATTCTTGTATATGGTGTAAAAAGGGGTCATTTCATTTTATATTTTGCATATGTCTGTCTGATTTTTCAATACTACTTTTAGAATAGGCTATCTTTACCCTAGTGTATGTTCTGGATTCCTTTGTTGTAGATTAATCAACCATAGAGTCATGGGTTTATTCTGGTCTCTCTATTCAGTTTCATCAACCTATGTCTGTTTTTATGCCAATACCATACTATTTTGGTAACTATAGCCTTGTACTATAGTTTGATATCAGGTAGTGTGATACCTCCCACTTCTTCTTTTTAAATGATTTTATTTATTTATTTTTAGAGAGAGGGGAAGGGATGGAAAAAGAGAGGGAGAGAAACATCAATGTGTGGTTGCCTCTTGAGTGGCCCCTACTAGGGATATGGACTGCAACTCAGGCATGTACCGTGACTGGGAATCAAACCAATGACCCTTAGGTTTCAAGGCTGGCACTCAATCCACTGAGTCACACCAGCGAAGGCCCACTTCCTCTTCTTTTTCATGAATTATGTTGCTATTCAGGGTCTTTTGTATTTCCATACAATTTTAATTATTTGTTCTGCTTCTGTGAAATATACCATTGAATCTTGGTAGAAATTGCATTGAATCTATACAGTGCTTTAGGTAGTATTTTTTATTGTTGACTGTATTACAGGTGTCCCTATTTTCTCCCACTTGCCTCTCTCTACTTGCCTTGCACTTCTAGACATGTACATATTGTTGTCTATGTCCATGGTCTATACATATATACATATATGCTTTTTTGACAAATCTCCTCCAGTCCCCTCCACCCCCTGCCCCACTGAGATCTGTTCCATGTATTTATGCCTCTGGCTTTATTTTGTTCATCAGTTAATTTTGTTCATTAGATTCCACATATGAGTGAGACTATATGTTATTTCTCTTTTTCTGACTGGCTTATTTTGCTTAGCATAATATTCTCCAGGCCCATCCATGCTGTTGCAAAGGATAAGAGTTCCTTCTTCTTACTTACTTATTTTTTTACAGCTGTGTAGAATTCCATTCTGTAAATATGCCATGGCTTTTTTCTTCACTCATCTACAGATGGGGACTGGGGCTATTTCCAGACCTTGGCTATTGTAAATAATGCTGTTATGAACATAAGGGTACATATAGTCTTTCTGATTGGTGTTTCTGGATTCTTAGGATATATTCCAGAAGTGGGATCACTGGGTCAAATGGTACTTTCAATTTTAGTGTTTTGAGGAAACTCCATACTGTTTTCCACAGTGGCTGAACCAGTCTGCAATCCCACCAATGGTGCACTAGGCTTCCCTTTTCTCACATCCTTGCCAGCACTTTTGGTTTGTTGATTTATTGATAGTAGCCATTCTGGCAGGTGTGAGGTGATACCTGATTGTAATTTTAATTCTCATCTCACTGATGATTCATGATGTTGAAACTTTTTTATATGTCTATGGGCTATATGGTTGTCCTCTTGAAAAAGTGCCTATTCAGGTCCTTTGCCCACTTTCAAATTGTATTATTTGTCTTCCTGTTGTTGAGTTATACAAGTTCTTTATATATTTTGAAAAGTAAACCCTTATCAGATGTATCATTGGTGAATACGTTCTACTGTACAGTGGGTTCCCTTTTCAATTTGTTGGGGTTTTTTGCTGTGCTGAAGCTTTTTAGTTTGATGTATTCCCACTTGTTTATTTTTCCTTTGTCCCCTTATCCTAAAAGATATATCAGCAAAAATATTGCTATGTGAGATGTCTGAGATTTTACTGTTTATGTTTTTTAAGGACTTTTTATGGTTACATGCATTACATTTGTCTTTTATCTATTTGGAGTTAATTCTTGAGTAACACATATGTTGGTAGTGTATTTTTAATTCTTTTGCATATACCGGTCCAATTTTCCCAACACCATTTATTGAAGAGATTGTTTTTACTCTTTCATATGCTTTTGTCTCACTTTTCAAATAATTAATTGCCATAAAGGCATAGATTGATTTTGGGGATTTCTGTTCTATCCCATTGATGTACATGTCTGTTCTTGTACCAGTACCAGGCTGTTTGATTACAATGGCTTTGCAGTATAGTTTGATATCAGGTATTGTGATCCCCTCAACTTTGTTCTCTCTTGTGTGATGAAGTTATTCACGGTCTTTTTTTTGTTCCATACAAAGTTTTGGGTTATTTGTTCTAGATCTGTGAAATATGCCATTGTTATTTTAATAAGAGTAGCATTGAATCTATAGATTGCTTTGGTAGCATGGACATTTTAATTATGTTAATTCCTCCAATCCATAAACACTCATCTTCCACTTGTTTGTGTCTTCTTCCATTTCTTACTTCAATGTCCTATACTTTTCCAAGTACATGTCTTTTACCACCTTCGTTAAGTTTATTCATAGGTACCATACTGGTGTTGTTGTTGTTGTTGTTGTTGTTGCAATGATAAATGAAGTTGTTTTCCTGGTTTTACTTTCTATGAATTCATTATTGGTATATAAAAGTGCCATCAATTTTTGGTATAATTTTGTATTCTGCTACTTTGCCAAATTCCATTCTTAAAACCATTAGTTTTTTTGGGGGGGGGTGGAATCTTTAGGCTTTTCTATTTACAATATCATGTCATCTGCAAGTAATGACAGTTTTACTTCCTACTTTCAAATTTTATTGCCTTTCATTTCTTCTTTTCTTAACGCAGTACCCAGGGCTTTCAATATTCTGTTGAACAGTAATGGTGAAAGTGGATATTCCTGTCTTGTTCCTGATCTTATAGAAAAATGCTTTTAGTTTTTATCAATTGAGTATGATGTTGGCTATAGTTTTTTCATATATAGCCTTTATTGTGTTGATGTATAATTGCTCTAGTCCCACTTATCTGAGAGGTTTTTTTATCATAAACAGGTGCTGGATTTTCTCAATGCTTTTTTCTGTGTCTATTGACATGATCATGTGATTTTTTATCTTTCCATTTGTTTATGTGAGGTGTGACATTTATTGATTTGTGAATATTGTACCAACCTGGCATCCTCAGAATACATCCCACTTGGTCATGGTGTACAATCTTTTTCATGTATTACTGGATCTAATTTGCTTCCAGGTGTTTGAATGTTTTTGAGTTTTTTTAATTGTAGTTAATTTCTAGTTTCCTGTCATTGTGATCCAAGAATATGCTTGGTGTGATTTCAATTTTCTTGAATTTGTTAAAGCTTCTTTTGTGTTCTCCTATGTGGTTTTATCTTAAAAATGTTGCATGTGCACTTGAGAAGAAAGTATATTCTGATTCTTTGGGATAAAATATTTTGTAAAGATCAATTAAATCCATCTGACCTAGTATGTGACTTAAGGTCACTGTTTTCTTGTTGATTTTTTAAACTCTTTTTTTTTAAGATTTTATCTATTTATTTTTAGAGAGGGGAGAGAGAGAGAGAGAGAGAGAGAGGAGAGAGAGTAACATCAATGTGCGGTTGCTGGGGGCCATGCCTGCAACCTAGGCATGTGCCCTGACTGGAAATTGAACCTGTGATGCCTGGTTCGCAGCCTGCACTCAATCCACTGAGCTATGCCAGCCAGGGCTTTCTTGTTGATTTTATATCTGGAAGAACCTTCCTTTGATTCCAGTGGGGTGTTAAAATTCCCTACTATGATGTATTGCTGTTGATCTCTCCCTTAATGTCGAACAATAGTTTTAAAAAATATATTTAGGTGTTTATATATTGGGTGCATATATGTTTACCAGGGTTATATCCTCTTACTGGATTGATCCATTTAGTATTATGCAGTGATCTTCATTGTGCATTGTTATGGCCTTTGTTTTGAAGTCTATTTTGTCAAATATAAGTAATGTTACCCTAGCTTTTTTTGTTTCCATTTGTACAAAATATTTTGATAATTTCTTGACTTTCAGCCTGTGCAAATCATGTTTTGACGTGGGTCTCTTGTAGACATCACATAGATAGGTCGTGTTTTCTTATCAGTTCAGCTACACTATGTCTTTTGACTGGAGCATATAATCCTTTTATATTTAAAGTTCTTTTTGATAGGTACTTATTTGTTGCTGTTTCATTCTTTATAGTTATGTTCTCTCTCTATTTCTTTTTCTTCTTACAGTAGTTTCTTTAACATTTCTTGCAATGTTGGTTCAATGGCAATGAACTTCTTGAATATATCATATCAATCCCTTCTGGCCTGTAGTGTTTTGGTTGATAAATCAACTGGAAGGTTTATGGGAACACCCTTACTCGTAACTTCCTCTCACTTGCTGCCTTTAGATTCTATTTGTCTTTAACTTTTGCCATTTTATTTATGATATATCTTGGTATGGGTCTCTTGGATTCATTTCGATTTGGTACTCATGTGCTTCCTGAACTTGTGTGACTTTTTCCTTCACCAGGATATGGAACTTTTCTCTCATTACTTCTTCAAACAATTTCTCTCTGTCCCTTGTTCTCTTTCTTTTCCTTTTAGTACACCTATGATGCAAATGTTGTTACATTTTACATTGTCCCAAAGATCCATTAAACTACCCTCCTTCTTTTTAATTCTATTTTTTCTTCTCTGACTGATTTTTTCTATCGTATCTTCTAATTCACTGATTTGATCCTCTGCTTCAATCAAGCTACTAATTATTCCTCCCAGTGTATGCCCTATTTCAGATATGTTATTCTTCATTTCTAATTATTTTTATTGTTTCTATGTCCTTTTTCATGCTGTTTAGCATAATTATAATCATTACTTTGAACTCTGGTTCTGATAAATTGCTTGCCTCCATTTTATTTAGCACTTTTTCTAGAGATTCCTTCTGTTGTTTCACATGGGGCCTATTTCTTTGTCTCCTCACCTTGGCTCTCTCTTTGTGATAATGTCTATGTATTAAATAGAACTTCTATGACTCCCAAAGTTAGTAGGGTGGCTTCCTGTAGTAGGTGTTCTATGAGACCCAATGGTGTAATCTCTTTTATCACCTGAGATGGGTGCTCTTGGAAAAACCCTTACGTGTGTTATGTGGGGCCTCTTGTTACAATTAGTTCTTGATTACTGTCATCTTATTCATGGGTGCGTTTAACCATCCAGCTGATTGACTGTGAGGCTCCACCCTGACCACATCATGCAAAGTGTTGTACAGCTACTAACTGAAGAAAAAGAAATAAAAAACAACTTACTAAAAAGCCACCACCAACAACTAAAACAATAACAAAATAATCAGAAAAGAAAAAAAACAAAAAGAGAATAAATAAATAAATATATAAATAATAAAAGATAAGAACCAAAAAGAATTAGAAAAGGAGAAAAGAAACAAAGAAGAGAACATGAACCATGAAAAGGAAGAGAAAGAAACAAAAAAAAATCATAGAAAAAAGAAAAATGAAATGCAATAAAGAATAGGAAAATAAAAATGGGGAAAAATAGAGTAAGAAGAGCAAAGACAGGATAAAAGATAAGGAAGAAAAAAGAAGAAAAAATGAAGTAGGAAGGAGAAATTAAAAATTTAAAAAGAAGCCCTGGCTGGTGTAGCTCAGTGGATTGAGTGTGGGCTGCGAACCAAAGCATCACAGGTTCAATTCCCAGTCAGGACACATGCCTGGGTTGCAGGCCATGCCCTCTAGCAACCGCACATTGATATTTTCTCTCTCTCTCTCTCTCCCTTCCTTCTCTAAAAATAAATAAATAAAATCTTTTAAAAATTTTCTCTTTAAAAATTTTAAAAAACGAAAAAGTGTGGTTTGCCTCAGCAGATTTTTGTGTCTTCTGTGATGATCTGGATATGTTGTCTCAGGCCGGCTATTTGTTCTACTGGTCTCAGGCCTCCCAAGAATTTCTCTGCACTAAGCCAATGTCAGATGCTTTCCCTGCCAAGCCCTTGGCAATCTTTTCAGGGAGGAGCTTTTGGTAGATCAGCAGATGGGGCCTCCAAAGTCCAGAGGTTGTGTCTGCTTTGAGTTTTACCCTTTAAATGTCTTGCTCTGAGCTGCTGTCTCTTCTCCCATGGAACTGTGCTCAGTTGGGGTATCCAAGACCTGGCAAAGGTGATTCAAACTGTATCAGAAGTGGTGTTTACACTCTATTGAAGGGGAATGAGCACTTTCCTTCCTTCCTGTGGTTACAGGGGCTGAACTCCTTAGGGAGTTTGGCTCTGCTTCCCTGTAATGCAGCTGCAGAGTCCAGAGCATGTCTGTCTGACTCCCAGACAGAAGCCTACATGAGAGACACAGTCACAAAAACCTAGCTCTGCATGGCTTGCTGCCACTTACGCACCACCAAACCAAGCAGAAGGAAATCAAAAGAAAGTAAAAAAAATCATTCCTGCTTGCTACTCCAGTCTTTCCATGCATGGCTGGTGACAGCAGCGCAAGGCCAAAACTTTTTCCACCTGGGCTCCTAAAGGGCCAAATATCCTACTCTTCCATGCTAACTGAGCAGAATGTGACTAAATTTCCAGCCCAGCGTTTACCCCTTTGCCTTGGAAGTCTGACTGCAGGACAGTGCATACCAAACTGAGCAATCAGCAGATGGAGGAAAGGGCACTGCCTGTGCACCTGATGTGGGCAAGAATGGTCCTCTCCCTCAAGCCCCACACTCTAGACTCTGACAGGTTCTCTGCCCAGAATCCTTCCAGAGAAAAGAGGGACCCTCAAAATCCTGCTGGGTTTATCAAGCAGACTCTTCCTTTTCCCTGCACTGCTATGTGGCCTCTTTAGCAGTCATAGATTGAAGCAAACCTCCCAAGCTAGTGTTGCAACAGTGGGCTTGCTTCCTCTCTGAGATGGTGTGCGCTGTGTCTCCCAAGTGGATTGAATCCCCGCTGATTCCACCTGATGCCACACAGGCTCCCCTTCCCAGCTCTTGCTGTTCTGGATTGGGGACCCCTGCAGGGACTGAGATCCATGATCCTAGGGGTAGGGAACATCACTGTTGCAATATCCCTCCAGCTTTCCAGTCTTTGCATCTGCTCAAGGGGCCTCACCCTCTCCTTATCTCTTCCCATCTTCCTCCTGTTTATGCAATTTTAAATTAGCCACACTTCAACTAGTTTTCAGTTGATTTCTTGTCAGTTTAGCTATAAGTGCAGCCTGGAGCCGGGAGCAAGCAGATAGATCTTCCAGCTGCTGTCTGGGTGTATTATGATGTTAATTCTGTCTATCCATGAACATGATGTATGCTTCCATTTATTTGCATCTTCTTCAATTTCTTTCTTCAATGTCCTAAAATTTTCTGAGCACACAAGTCTTTCCCTCCTTGGTTAAATGTATTCTTAGGTTTGTTTTTTTTTTTATGTGATTGTAATTGTTTTCCTTTCTAATATTTTATTATTGCTTTATAAAAATGCAACCAATTTCTGGATAATTTTGTATCCTGCCACTTTACTGAATTCATTTATCAGTTCCAGTAGGTTTCTGATGGAATCTTCAGGATTCTGTATTAAAACATCATGTCATCCGCAAATAGTAACAGTTTTTCTTCTTCCTTTCTAATTTGCATGCCTTTTATTTCTTCTTCTTGTCTGATAGCTGTGGCTAGGACTTCCATTACTATGCTGAATAAGAGTGGAGGAAGTAGATATCCTTGTCTTATTCTTGATCTTAAGGTTAATGCTTTCGGTTTTTCTTCATTCAGTATGATGTTAACTTTGGGTTTGTTATATACAGCCTTTATAATATTGAGATGTGTTTCTTCTATTCTCATTTTTCTGAGAGTTTGTAGTATAAACGGGTGCTGGGTTTTGTCAAATGCTTTTTCTGCATCTATTGATATGATCATATGATTTTTATTTTTTAGTTTTTTTATGTGGTGTATCATGTTAATTGATTTGCAGATACTGTGTCAATCTTGCATACCAGGAATAACTCCCACTTTACAATGGCATATGATTTTTTAATGTATTACTGAATCAATTTGCTAATATTTTGTGATAATTTTGCATCTATGTTCATCAGGGATATTTTTCTATTTCCTTTAGGTGTAATGTTAGATCATTTATTTGAGATTTATTTTGTTTTCTGAGGTAGGCCTATAATGTTATGAATTTTCCTCTTATGACTTTCACTAATTCCATAGATTTTTGGTTGTTGTGTTTTTGTTTTCACTTGTTTCAAGGTAACATGATTTCTTCCTTGATCTCATTGTAAACCCATTCATTACTTAGTAACATATTATTTCTCCTCTGTGTCTTTCTGTATTTTTTAGTGTTTTTCCTGTAATTGATTTCTAGTTTCATACAATTGTGGTCAGAGAAAATGCTTCATATGATTTCAATTTTCTTAAATTCATTGAGACTTCTTTTGTCTTCTAACATGTTGTCTCTCCTGGAAAAAATTCCCTATTCACTTGAAAAGATTGTATATTCTACTACTTTAGGGTGGAGGGCTCTGAAAATATAAATTAAATTAATCTGGTCTAGTATATCATATAAGGCCACTGTTTCCTGGTTGATGTTCTGTCTGAAAGATCTATCCATTGATGTCAACAAAATATTAAAGTTCTCTACTATGACTATATTACTGTAGACCCCTCCCTTTATGCCCATAAAGATTTATTTTATATATTTTGGTGCTACTAGCCAGCAGACTCCTCTGCAGGTTGTGAGCTTGGCAAGGAAGGGTCATAGGGAGTTAAGAAGCTAGGACTAGTGCATTTCCCCAGGGTGATGTTCTATGGAGGGGAATATGGCATCTTGGTGGTGTGCCATAAAGGAACTCAGCACAGCTATCCCTCTAGTCCACTCCTTGAAGCCACACAAACCAATCCAATCTTTCCTTGTACAATTCCAGTTTGCTGTGAGCCACTATTTGTGTGCCAGAGTGTAGTTTGGGAGCCCATGAATGAGATTTTTTTGCACTGGCCTTTTTTTTTTTTAAAGATTTTATTTATTTATTTTTAGAGAGGGAAGGGAGGGGGGGAGAGAGAGAGAGAGAGAGAGGGAGAGAAACATCAATGTGCGGTTGCTGGGGGTTATGACCTGCAACCCAGGAATGTACCATGGCTGGGAATCGAACCTGGGACACTTTGGTTCCCAGCCCGCACTCAATCCACTGAGCTACGCCAGCCAGGGCTGCACTGGCCTTTTAAAAGGGCACCTAGAATCCAGCCTCTCACTGGAGGACAGAATCCCTGCTGATTTTCACAGCCAGATGTTATACAGGCTTTTTTCTCCTGCACTTGTTCTATAGGCTGGGGTTGAGACCCCTCACTTCTCAGGGGGGACTTTTGCAGCTGAGATATCCCTCTCGATTCTCAACCACAGCATGTAGTGCAGGGCCTACCCTTTTAGAGACTTCTCATTTCCTACCAGTCTTTAAGTGCCTTCTTCTGTAAATCCTTGGTTATAAGACTCCTGTTTTGCTAGTCTTCAGTTGCTCATTCAGGTTGTTGTTTTTTTGTGTTTTGTTTTTTTTTAATAATTTACTTGTAATTCTGATTTGGTCTTGGGAGGAGGTGATCCTCCTACTTTGCCACCATCTTGAATCTTTGTATTTATGTAATTTTATAATGTGACTTTTTCCACTAATATATTGTAATACCATAATTTTATTCTTTTTAACACCATAATTTTAAATGGCATATTATAATTAATTTAACAAATCTTTTTGTATTAACTAATGCAACAGCTAAAAGACAAATGAAAAAAGTAATACATGGGTTTTTGATTAATAGTTTCCAGTGAATATACTGAACTTCCCTAAAATGAGTTACTTAAACCATTTTCAACTCTCAGAGTAAAACTAATTATTCAGAAAAGCATCATTAAAAACTACATCACCACAAAAAGCTGAAGGAACCTCTAAAATTATCATTTAAATGTTCATATCTATAATCTGTCAGGCAATCTGTGAACCACAAGACTTAACTTTTTTCCATTTCCCTTTATCCACAAATACTGCCTAAATTTATTTTTGGCATGCTTATCTTCCTAGTTTCTCCATATTCTTTCTTTCTTGCTAAAAATTCACTGAATCTATTCTGACTGGTTTGAATAAGTTGGCTGGGCATTGTCTCACAAAATCAAAGGTCACATGTTCAATTATTGGTTTAGGCCCAGGCCTAGGTTGTAGGATCAGTCCCTGGTCAGAGCATGTACTAGAGGCAACTGATTGATGTTTTACTCATATCAATGTTTTTCTCCCTCTCTTTCTTCCTACCTTCTCCTTTCTCTAAAAAATGATTAATAATTAATTAATTAATTACAATAGAAAACCACTGAATCTGGGGCTTCACCAGGTGTTCACTAAAGACAACACAATCATACCCACTTTTTATTTATTTTCTGCTACATTAATATTGTATACAATTTTCCTAAAATCCATTCTGACAGTTTTACTTCCTGCTTTATAACTTTGATGTCTTTTATTTATTTTTCTTGTATGATCACTGTGACTAAAACTTCTAGTACTGTGTAGAATAAGAGTGGTAAAAGCAGATACCTTTGTTTTATTTCTTATCTTAAGGGGAAAGTTTTAATTTTTGCTTATTGAGTGTACTGTTGGCTGTAGCTCTCTAGGATATGGCTTTTATTATGTTGAGCTATGCTCCCTCTATTCCCACTTTGCTGAGTATTGTTATAATAAATGGGTGCTGGAATTTATCAAATGCTTTTTCAGCATCTATTCATATGATCATGTGGTTTTTGCCCTTTGTAGAAAACATGATAGTACACATAGAAAAACTTATAGTCACCACCAAAAACTACTTAAACAAATAAGTGAATTCAGCAAAAATGAGGGATAAAAAGTCAATATTCAGGAATCAATGGCATTTTTTGTACACCAACAATGAAAATTCACAGAAACTAGTAAAAATAATCTGATTTACTAGATCAACAGTAAAAATAAAGTTCCTAGGAATAAATTTAACCGAGCTAAATGACCTTCATTTGGAAAACTATACAACGCTGAAGAAAGAAATTGTGGAAGACATGAATAAATTATAGTATATACCATGTTCATGGATTGAAAGAATTAACATCATCAAAATGTCCATACTAAACAAAGCAATTTATAGATTCAACGCAATCCCTATTAAAATATCAATGACATATTCCACAGATATAGAACAAACATTTTGAAACTTTATATGGAAACATAAATATACCCTGAACAGCTGCAGCAATTTCAAGAAAGAAGAACAAAGGAGGAAGGATCACCATACCTGACATCAAACTATATTACAAGCCCACTGTAATCAAAACAGTCTGGTACTGGCATTAACACACACATAGATCAATGGAATAGAATACAGAATTCAGATATAAATCCAAGTCTCTATGGTTAATTAAAATACTCAAAAAATGTGCAGAAGCATAAAATAGAGTAAAAATAGCCTCTTCAACAAATGGTGTTGGGAGATCTGGACAGCTACATGCAAAAAAAAAAAATGAAATTTGACCACCTATTTACACCATACACAAAAATAAACTCAGGATGGATAAAAGGCTTAAATATAAGTCAGGACACCATAAAAATCCTAGAGGAGAACATAGGTGGGAAAATATCAGATATTCCACATAGCAATATTTTCAGTGATATGCCCCTACATCAAGGGAATTAAAGGAAAAAATAAACAAAATGGGATCTCAACAAATTAAAAAACATCTGCATGGCTAAAGAAAACAGCAAAATGAAAAGGGAACCAACTGTATGGGAAAATATATTTGCAAATGATACCTCAGACAAGGGTTTGATCTCCAAAATATATAAAGAACTCACATGAGTTCATTCCAGGAAGACAAAAAACCCAATTAAAAAATGGTCAAAAGACCTGAACAGACACTTCTCCAAGGAGGACTTACAGAGGTTCCAGAGACATATGAAAGTATGCTCAGCATCACTAGTCATCAGGGAGATGCAAATTAAAACCACAATGAGATACCACCTCACACCATTGAGAATGGCCACCATAAACAAATCAATAAACAATAAATGCTGGTGAGGTTGTAGAGAAAAGGGAACCCTAGTACATTGTTGGTAGGAATGCAGACTGGTGAAGCCACTGTGGATAACAGTATGGAATTTCCTCAAAAAACTAAAAATGGAATTAGCTTTTGACCCAGTATTTCCACTGCTGCGATAACAGACCAAGAACCCTGCAACACCAATTCAAAAGAGCCTATGCACTCCATTGTTCATAGCACCACAATTTACAATAGCCAAGTGCTGGAAGCAGCCTAGGTGTCCATCAGTAAATGAGTGAATCATAAAACTGTGGTTCTTTTACCCATGGAATACTACACAAAAGAAAGAAATAAGGAACTCCTACCCTTCATAACAGCATGGATGGAAGTGGAGAGCATTATGCTAAGTGAGTGAGCCAGGTGGTGAAAGACAAATACCATATGATCTCATCTATAAGTGGAACTTAATTAACAAAATAAACAATCAGGCAAAATATAAACAGAGACACTGAAATTAAGAACAAACTAACAGCAACAAGAGGCGATGGGATAAGGAAATAATGGGGGAAAGAAGGGAAAGAAGATGTATAAAGGGCCCATGGACAAAACCAAAGGGGGGTAGGATTGAGAGTGGGAGGTGGGGGTGGGTGGAGCAGGGAAAAGTGGTAGTGGGAAAATGGAGACAACCATATCTGAACATTAATAAAAAATGATTAAACTTCAAAAAAAAAGGAAAGAAAAAAATTGAGGAAGATACAAATATATGAAAGCATATACCCTGTTCAGGGACTGGAACAATTAACAACATTAAAATGTCCATACTACCCAAAGCATTCTATAGATACAACACAATTCCTATTAAAATACCAATGGTGCCCTGGCTGATGTGGCCCAGTGGATTAAGTGCCAGCCTGCAAAACAAAGGATTGCCGGTTTGATTCCCAGTCAAGGCAGATGCGTGGGTTGCAGGCCAGGTCCAAAGTGTATGAAAGGCAACCACACACTGATGTTTTTCGCCCTCTTTTTCTCTCTCTCTTCCCCTAAAAAAAAAAATAATAATAAATACATAAATAAATAAATAAATAAAATATTTTTTAAAATACCAATGACATATTTCACAGATCTAAAACAAATATTTCAAAAATCTATATAAAACCAAAAAAAGGCTTGGAATAGCCTTAGCAATCTTGAGAAAGAACAACAAAGTAGGATGACCATACCCAAAATCAAAGTATACTACAAGGCCGCTGTAATCAAAACAGTCTTGTAATGGCATAAGAACAAGCACATAGATCAATGGAGGAGACTAGAGAGCCCAGAAATAAATCTATGCCTCTACAGTCAATTAATATTTCACAAAAGGAGCATGAGCATATAATGGAGTAAAGATAGCCTCTTCAATAAATGGTATTGGACTGGTACATACCAAAAGAAAAAATAGACCACTAATATACAGCATACACCACAATAAACTCAAAATGGATGGAAGACTTAAATATAAGTCATGACACTATAAAAGTCCTAGAGGAGAACATAGGCAGAAAAAATTCAGATATTCCACATAGCAATATTTTTGCTGATATATCTCCTAAGGCAAGAGAAATAAAAGAAAAAACAAATAAATCGGGCTACATCAAATGAAAAAGCTCCTGCACAGCTAAAGAAACCATCATTGATATAAAAAGGAAACCAACTGTATGCTTGTTTGTTTTGTTGATTAGGTTCCAGTTAAAGGTGAGATCATATGGTATTTGTCCCTCACCACCTGGCTTATTTCACTTAGCATAATGCTCTCCAGTTTTATCCATACTGTTGCAAAGGTTAGAAGCTCCTTCTTTCTTTCTTTCTGTTGCATAGTATTCCATTGTGTAAATGTATCATAGTTTTTTAATCCACTCATTTACTGGTGGGCATTTGGTTGCTTCCAGCACTTTGCTATTGTAAATTGACAAGCAAGGAAAATATAACCAGAAACATTGAAATAAAGAACAAACTGACAGTAACCACAGGGGAGGGGGTAGAGGGATAATGGGGAAATAGGGGAGGGTCCACAAAGTAACATGTATAAAGGACACATGGACAAGCCAAAGAGGGTAGGTTCAAGGGTGGGAGACAGGGATGGGTAGAGCAGGGGCCACGTGGTGAAAACGGAGACAACTGTACTCAACAATTAACAAAATAAAATGAAATGAAATCCACTCTGATTATAGTCTCATTAGCCAAAATTACTCCAGACCCAATAAAGAAGATTTAAAACAAGATTTTGATGTAAGGGAATGCGTTGACTTTCATATTCTGATATTAACTGCTGAACCCATTGAAGGTCTAGCTCTTAAAGAGATGAGAGGTAAATTAAGGCTGATAAGACATGGGCAAAAAGAAATAAGGGTTTTTAAACTATAAATATAGTGTCAGAATTTAGGTTGAAATTATTATGTTCTTTGCTTTTTTGTCTGGTTATTGGATTTCTAACAGGCATGTGAGATGAGAATAAGAACCAAAATAATTCAGGCAGCTCTTCAAATATAGATATTGAGACTTTTATGATGAAAAAAAGGGGAATGAGAGAAAACAGAAAGGAGGGAACTTATTGTTTTTCATATGATCTTCATCCAAGATCTCTATAGTCAATTCTTTGCAGAGGTTGTCTAAATTGCCTAATAGCCTACCTCGGGAATATTCAATGCTAGTCAGTGGCAATTAAAAGTTTCATTGGGCACTATTAAACTCAAAGTCAATGACTTGGAGTAGCAATGGCAAATGAGTGGTGATGGGGGCTGTTAAATAGTTTCCATTTGCAAGATACACCAGTGGTAGAAGTGTGCAAATAAAAAGAATTTTCCCGCAACACCAAGTAATTAGGAAACTCATCTAATCACATCCCTAATAATTAAAAGCTCCATGGCTTCATTAGGAACCAAAATAAGTGCTTGCACCATGTGCAAGTAAATGACATCAGGGACATGCAAAGTTGTTTTCCAGTTCAGACTCAGAGAAATGTCATTTTTGTTGGTTAAAGATAAAAATTCCCTATAATAATTTTATGCTAATGCTCTCATTAGGAGTCATGAGAGATCTCAAGGAGCCCAGAGCTCTCATAAAGTATCATGTTATTTCCATATTCTCCTCAATAACAGTTTTATGGTAAAACTAACATAATGAGACTAACTACTCTTTAGCCCTTTTATCTTGGGATTCTCAGTGACATTAAATACATTAAGGTTAAGATGAGCCTCACAGCAAAAATATCAGGTGTCCCAAGATCTACACAACTAACATTTGATAGATCTTATTCAAAGAAATTATACCTAAGGTTCTTTGGAAGTTGGTTTGGAAAGGAATGCAGAGGTATAGAAAAATAAGTTCTTTTGGCTGTTCTTTTATGGGAAATAAATGTCCAATCAACTTCATTCAGTTCTGGAAAATTATATTTTTCTAGAAAGTTGTTCATTTCACCTAGGTTATCAAATTTCTTGGCATATAGTTCTTCATAGTAATTTCTTAAAATCCTTTGTATTTCTGTAGTATCAATTGTAATCTCTCCTCTTTCATTTCTGATTGTGTTTATTTGGGTCCTCTCTCTTTTTTTCTTGATGAGTCTGCTTAAAGCCTTGTCAATTTTGTTTATCTTTCAACAAACTAGCTCTTGGATTTATTGATCCTTAGTATTGTGCTTTCAGTCTCTATGTTGTTTAATTCTTCTCTGATCTTGGTTATTTCCTTTCTTCTACTTGTTCTGGGTTATTTTTGTTGTTGTTCCTCCAGTTCTTGTAGGTATAGGGTTAGGTTATTTGAAAGTTTTCTTTCTTTTTTAGGTAGGCCTATGTTGCTATGAACTTCCCTCTCAGGACTGCCTTCACTGTGTCCCATAAGGATATGGATTGTAGTGAGTTCATTTTCATTTGTTTCCAGAAACATTTTGATTTCTTCCTTGATCTCATTCTTGACCCATTCATTGTTCAATAGCATGTCATTCAATCTCCATGAGTTTGAGTGTTTTTGAATTTTTTCCTTGAGGTTCATTTTTAGTTTCAGCCCCTTGTGGTCAGAGAAAATGCTTGATATTATTTCAATTTCTTGAAGTTGTTGAGGCTTGTTTTATGTACTATCACGTGGTCTATCTTCAAAAATGTTCCATGCACATTTGAAAACAATGTGTATTTGCTTCTTTGGGATGAAAGGCTCTTTCTGTAGATATCAGTTAAGTCCATTTGATTTAGGACATTGTTCAATACCACAATTTCTTTGTCAATATTTTGTGTGGAAGATCTATTCACTTTTGACAGTGGGGTGTTAAAATCCCCTACTATAATTGTGTTGCTGTCAATATCTTTCTTGAAGTCCTCCCAGATGTTCCATATATATTTGGGTGCTCCTGTGTTGGGTGCATATACATTTACAATGTTTATGTCTCCTTGATGGATTCTTTCCTTGAGTATTACGAGTGACCTTCTGAATCTCTCTTTATGGCCCTTGTTTTGAAGTCTATTTTGTCAATAAGAGTATCACTGCCATGGCTTTTTTTTCTACCCATTTGCTTGGAATACTTGTTTCCAGCCCTTCATTTTCAGTCTGTGTAGGTCTTTTGTTCTGAGGTAGGTCTCTTGTAGGCAGCATATGTGTGGGTCATGATTTCTTATCTGCTCAGGTACTCTATGTTTTTTTTTATTTCAGCATCTAAACCATTTACATTCTAGGGGTTTTTTTTTTTTGATAGGTACTTATTCATTGTCATTTTATTCCCATCGTACCTGTGTTTCTCTCTCTCTTACTCTATTTTTTTCCCTTTTCTTAAAACAGACCTTTTAGCATCTCTTGCAGTGCTGGTTTTGAGAAGGTATATTCTTTGAAACTTCTTTTGTCTGGGAAACTCCTTATTTGGCCTTCCATTTTTCATTGAGAGTCTTGCTGGATAGAGTAGTCTTGGTTGCAGGCCTTTGGTTTTCATTACTTGGAATATTCCTTGCCATTCCCTTCCGGCTTGGAGCATTTCCATTATCAAGTCAGCTGCCAGTCTTATCGGGGCTCCCTTATGTTACAAGAAGTATGTTACTTTCTGTTTTTTCTTTGCTGCCTTTAAAATTCTCTCTTTGTCTTGGAATTTTGCCATTTCAATGATGAGTTTCTTTTAGTAGCCCCTTCAGGTTCCTCTTGGTTGGGACTCTCTGTGTTTCCTGGATTTGTGTAACTTTTTCTCTCATCAAATTAGGGAAGTTTTCCATCATTACTTTTTCGGAGAGGTTTTCTACCCCTTGCCCTTCTTCTCCTTCTGGTATCCCTATTACATGGATATCATTACATTTCATGTTGTCCTGCAGTTCCCTTAACACCTCTTCATTCTTTCTGTGTCTCTTTTCCTTTTTTTGCTCTTTCTGGGTGTTTTTTCAACCTTGTCCTCCAGCTCACTGATTCAATCCTCTGCTTCATCTAGCCTGCTTTTGATTTCTTCTATTGTGTTCTTCAATTCAGAAATTGTATTCTTCATTTCCTCTTGGCCCTTGCTGATGGTTTCTATTTCCTTTTTCATGTTGATATAGTTTGCAGTGAGTTCATTGAAGTTTCCCTGCAGCTTTTGGTAATTATCTGTGAGCTCATTGAGCTTCCTGATAACTATTGCTTTGAACTCAATATCTGATAGTTGACTTGCCTCTATTTTATTTAGCATTCTTTCTGGGGCTTCCACTTTTCCTTTTGTTTGGGGTTTGTTTCTTTGTCTTCCCATTGTTTGTGGGACTATTCTTGTTAGCTTCTGCTTCTTAAATTGATCTGTTATGACTTCCTGGGTTTGTGGTGTGAACTTCTATGGTAGGAGACCTGTGAGATTCAGTAGAGCAGTCTCCTTGATCTCTTGAACTTGCTGTTCTCTGGATGCTGTTTATGTTGGCTCTCTGGATGTAACTGGGTTTTGATTGTTGTTGGGTCTTTCTTTGGTGGGTCCTTCCCTCCAGCTGGTTAACTGAGGGTCACTCCACCCACCATGTCTTGTATGTTGTTGTACAGGTGCAGACAGGTTGTGTCAAAGCTGGTTCTTCTGTCTGTCCAATGTTCTGAGGCTTCTTTTTCACTATTGTTCAGCTGTTTGTTCTGGGTTATTTCTCCACCCATTAGATGTAATTCCAAATTGGTCCTGGGTGGAGGTTAGTGTGGCTTTCACTCAGTCCTTCTCTTTCTTCTGTTGTTATCTGTTGGTGGTTCCTTTGTTTGTGGGCTGTCTCTTCCAGTGGGTATACCGGTGTTGATAGCTCCTCCTTGCTCTTTTATGTGATCATTTGGAGGGGGAAGACAAAATGGATTAAGACAGTGGGAGTGTATTCTATGGGACTTAAAGTAGCAACCTGTAGAGAAGAGATAGGAGATCCTTTGGAGAAGTATAATGTTAAGCATGCTATTTCTCCCAACTAGTCACTTTTTAGACAGGGTGGGAAAAGATAAGACTCTTGTTAGTGGGGAAAGGATTGTGAGTAGGATCCAGAAAACAGTGAGCTTGCAGGAGGTGAGATTATGAAATATAGTGAGAGTAAAAGATAGAAAATAGGTGTATTGTGCAAGAGAACAGACTTAACCACAACAGTAATAAAGTTCCAAAAGACAGTGAAATGAGCTAAGATCCAGGCAAGGTGCTGTGTAGTATTTACAATTGTATGGAACAACAATTATTTACAGTAGTAATGAAGCAACAGTCATGTGACAGAATATATGTGATGTGAATAACATGAATAGGGAGTACAAGACCTAGAGTAGTGTGCTATTGGAACACATGTGAAGTGGAAGAAGGAGAATTAAAAATACATCATGAAAGAGAGAACAAGGGAAAACACTCAAACAATCCAATTATATAAACAAAATGAAGAAAACTAAACAGAAAGAAGAAAAATTAAAAAATACTAATAAAATGAAAGCAGTAAAAATAATGAAAAAAAATGAAATTTAACAATAACTTCTAAGTTCTCTGGAATAGCCAAGTGAAATATGTCTCAGTTTCTCATTTGTTGTGACGACCCCTCTTTGGGTATGACTCTGATCCTTTCACAGCTCCAGATTTTATTTTCTCACTTGTGGGGAAAAAGAGACAGACAGAGAGAGAGAGAGAGAGAGAGAGAGAGAGAGAGAGAAGAAAGAATGGCGGGGAAAGCCTCCTGCTGGCTTTAACCTGACCAAGTAAGTTTCCCTGTGTTTCTGGCTGTAACAGGCTGAGGGGGGTTGGGTTTCACTTTTCTCCCTTCCTGTGCTCATGCAGGATGGTGGCCAGGTCTGAGCAGCTCTCTTCACAGTTGTCCAGCCTCCAACCCAGTTCCTCAGTTTGTTGCTGGGCCCCCAGTACCCTTCAGCACCAGGCCTATGTCTTCAGTCCACCAGTTATGGTGTCCTTGAGGTGTACCAGTTAGGGGCAACTCACACACCACCTTCTCGTTCTTTGCTGTCCTAGGTGCTAGGGACTCTCAAAGTCTCTTCAGGGTAATCTGGCTCCCCCACTGAGTTAAGTCCTTCTGGGGACTGTTGACTCCCTGAGCCCTGCTGCTCTCCTCTGTGGGGGGTGCCTCTGCCTTCCTCTTAGCTAGCCATTCTGGCCTTGGCCAGGGCAGAGTGCCACTATGGCTGCTGAGGTAGGCATGGATGCATGCCTCTGGGGCAACAGGCATGTGTGTGCAACCTCCTCTAATGCTGCTTTGGGGGCAGCAGGGTCAGACACATGGCGCTCCTGGGGCTGCAGGTGTGAGCTCAATTAAATATATTTTTAAAAAAGAAATGGAGATCACATGGAGGGTTATCAGTGGGGAGGGGGAGGGGAGAATGGGGGAAAATGTACAGCGAATAAAGCATAAATGGCAGGTACAAAATAGACAGAGGAGGTTGAGAGTAGTAAAGAAAATGTAGAAGCCAAAGAACTTATATATACAACCCATGGACATGAACTAAGGGGGAGAATGCTGGTGGGTGGGACAGTGCAGGGTGGAGAGGAATAAAGGGGAGAAAAAAATGGAACAACTATAATAGCATAATCAATAAAATATATTTTTAAGTAAGTGTACAACCTAGCATTGAATCAGTATCATTGACAGGGTATTTGCTTTTCTACAGGAGCATGTACTTGAAACACAGTTTTCTGCCTTGAACTTTGTGTTTTACTAGCTAACCTCAACTTCAAAGTCAGAGACTATTCCCCTACGGATTAAGGATTGGGCATTTTTTGTAATGTTACTCTCACTAGTATATTTTATTACCATAAAATAGTCATCATACTCCTTTGAAATCTTCAGTCAAAAGGGGGAGTCCAGATCATGCATAAAGTCTCTGCAGAAACAAAACCACAAAATAAACAATAATCTTTCACACATGTAGGGACAACGGAGTCAGTCAGGCTCCCTCACCCAGATATCCAGGGAACAGGGACTTAGTAGTGTTTCTATAACTGTGCTTAGGGGCCTACATGTTCAGAATCAAGGTCTGTTATATGACCAGTGATAGTCTATGTTGCCACCCAGCTGGCTTTGTGTGCACTTAGTATATAAGGGAGTCAGGACTTTCCATGGTGCAACTCATTTGCTGCATGCATGGATCAGCCCCAACCCAGAATAAAGTCATGTCATATCCTCAGGGCTCCACACATTTTCTTCCATCTTCTCAAATTCCCTGTGAATCTGCCTGGCCCTGAATGGCTACAGGACAATTGGTGCAGTTGGCAGGATTCATCGCAGTACAGTGTGAAGCCATTGGGACCCACAGGGCAGGAATTAGAGGGGTGGCCTGCCACCAGTATGTGGTATTCAGTGGCACAGCTCCTTGTGATGTGGGCTCGCCCCCAGGACTGGCCCACAAGACCCTATAGAGAAGTCCCTGTAGGTAATAGGGGAGACCCTGCAGAAGCCAAGTGCCTAGTTGGCTGCAGGACCCATGGGCTGGGTGTTTCTTACAGCTTTGTGGGCTGTGATGGAGACTACACTTCAAAATGTGGTAAAGTTAGAACTGAGGGAGAGAAGGCTGCACTTCATGGTGTGTAGAACTCCATGAGGGAGCGCAAGCCTTGGAGGCTGGGGTCTGTGCCCAGGATGAGGACCTCAGGACAGTGGAATCATGGTGGTCCTCCTTCCCATCATAGTGGATGATTCAGAGGAGGGAGAAGAGGAACTGAGTTCCCTGTGGCCCACCCTGTAGTAATACAGAAAATGAAATCACAGCAACCTATGATGCCTGGGGAGAATCTGGCTGGCCCCACCAAAATGGCTGAGCATACAACAGTACTGTTCCTATGTGCAGACTGAACTAGTCGATCTGGCGAAGCAGTTTCAGCAGCAGCCTAGGGAGCTCTTGGCAGCATGACTCCTCTGCCTTTGGGATTTAGGGGAGGATAGTATTATGTGCACTGATTGTGAAATGGAAAAGTTAGCTTCCATTACAACTCACCCCTCCCTGGGCCAGTGGCTGCAAAATAGCCTATGCAATGGGAGGGGGCAGGGATCTCATTCTTTGCTAGAATGGGTCATGGTCACTATTCCCATGGTCTGGGTGGATATAGACCTGCCAGGCACTGTGAGTAAATAGCAGTCCTATGCAGACTTAGTGCAGATTCTACAGGAATTGGGCATGTGCCAGGCCATGTTTAATCTTAATACTTGTGGCCCTGATGATGAATGTTTTATGTCAGGAATGAGGGATCTAGTACTGCAGCATGCCCCCTCCACTTCTTTTGGATCCCTCATGACTACTTTTGCCTCACATTGTCAGGTTCCATATTAATGATGTCACCACAATGGTACCATCCAAAGCTTATAGGACATGTGGATCCCCCCATCCTGGAATAAAGGCATGTCAGACATCCTGACAGCTCCATGCATTTTCTCCCCTCTGCCCGAATCATGTGTGAACCTACTCAGCCTTGAATGGCTACGAGATAACACCCTCTTCCCACAGGAGTAAGTGCAGAGGTATGACTACAACTGCATGCTTTGGGTAAGCGGAAGCCCCTTCTATCTAGCATCCTGGTTTCTTTTCTTTGCCTTACTGACCCTTAGATAAAATAATAGAACTCTCAGCTTCTCCTAGTGGCCAAAGAAGCTTCTTCTTATTAAGCAGAGCCTGAAAATTGGGGAGCAGATCCAGGCACCCCTTCCTACCTATGGCCATATCTACTTGGTTTATGTCTGGCTGAATGGGAGTAGAGTAAGGGTCTTCTCCCAGGTCTATATCCCACTTCTTTTTAACATTTTTAAATGTTTTTTATTTTTAACATATTTAATTGACTATGCTAATTACAGTTGTCCCATTTCCTCCCTTTATTCTGCACACCCCAATTCGGCATACCCCCTCCCACTCAAATTCCCCCCGACCTTAGTTCATGTCCATGGGTTGTACATGTAAGTTTTTTAGCTTCTGCATTTCCTATAATATTCTTAACCTCCCCCTGTCTATTTTCTACCCACTGAAACTGGAAAAGACATGGGAGTTCAGGCTGCCTGTCACTACCAAACCCAATAAGCAATGACAGCGATTGAATCTTTATGCGCGCTTTATTCAGTTGGCCGGCAATCTGAGAAGATGGCGGGTTCATACCCTAACAGACCATCTGGTCTTTTCTTTCTAGGCCAAGGTTTTTATGGCAGGGAATAAACGAGGTGCAATGAGGCGTTTTGAAATTCAGGGAAGGTCAAGTAGAAGAAACGGCAACATTTCTGTATCTGTTTCCAGGGGCAGGTGGTCATTTGCCCCTCCTTGAAACACCACAGGTGACTTGGGTATCTCTAGTTCTCCCCAGGCAGTGATCTTTAGCAGTGCCCCTGGAGGTCAGCTGTTTTCCCAGGAGCCAGGGTGGGCTTTATCTATAGTTTCTGAAACAAAAGGTTTAACATATACATTACTTGCTAGGTTTATAACTATTTATCTTAAACCAAAATTTTCTAACTCTTAAGTCCCATATCATTCCCAAACATTAGTATTAAACTATCTCATTTCTATGAAATCAGCTTCATATGGAAGTATTCATTTTGTTGCTGGGAATGTAACTTAGCATTGGACTGTCCAGTGGAGGGGTTAGGAATACACCTAATTGCAGACCCACATAAGGAGGCACACTGTATGCATCAACAAGCTATGATACTGAAGAAAATCACAAGGACAAAAACAATAAACACCTCTAGAAGACCAGGTATATGAGGCAGCCAGGAGGTTAGTTTAGAAAAGTCAATACCAAAGAATCCTTCTCTCTGTTTTACTTTGGGCACCACACCATTTACTTGCTTTACTTTATGATGTATGAGCTGTGAACTATCAGTTAGGTTAAAATAGCACAGTCCTTCAATTTCTTCACATCCATGGTTATACCTTAAAAGGAGGTAGTTTATCGCTGCACGATTTTCCAGTACTGCTTCTCTGACTTGTCCTAGTTCTTGACTAATGGCACAGATGGCTTGCAAGGTGGCATTTGAAGCTTTCAATATAGTGCAGGCTAATCTTCTTATTTCTGCATTCAAATAGGTTACCCTCCTTTGGAAAGGAGGGTATTACAAATATAGTTAAAGACAGATATTCAGCAGAGCTAAAAAGGCATAAATCACTATTACAATGAGATGTAACAGGGCATAAGAGAGAGGTCCTGTTGAACCCAGGTCAGGTGGGGCTTCTGAGGCATAAACACCATCAGTCTTTCCAGAGAGCATGGTCGCCTAGAGCTGTTTTCTGGAACACAGGAATAGACAGTAATTCTGTTACAGTACAACAAGGTGGGGTGCCTAAGGGCAATATACTATTACTAAAAGGAACCCCCCAGGTTCGTTATGTTCACCACCTTATAGGAAAGACATCTCTCAGTGCTAGAGATTTGTGAAAAGGAAAGGAAATGTTTATTTAATGCTGTACAGACTTAAAATAGTGACCTAATGTCTTCATCAAAATCCCAAAGTCCCTTAAAACACCCACAAACACACACAGTCCTTCCTTCCCCCTTTTGTCCAGTCTGGGATACCATATCTCAGGAAAAGAAATAGAAGTCCGTGACTCAGGCAGCCTCCAGTTCTTCCCAGTAATCCGGGCTCAGCTGGTAGTCCTCCCTCAGTTCCCAGCACCATCAGCTGTGTCACCAGGTTCTCTGCTAAAGCCAGGTGGTGGTTCCCCCTTCTAAAGCTGCAGGGGTCCCCACTCTGGCAAAGCCACATGACTCTCTTACATGTCCACAGCCATGTGGTCCTCTCTGCACAATGGCCGTGGGAGTCTCCACTCAGCCAAAACCGCGTGGTTCTCCCTCCAATGGCTGCCACGTCTTGGTTTAAATCCCCGTGACAATCTTTCTCTGCAGCCTCATTTCTGACTCCACCCACAATTGGCTACACTTGCCAGCACTCTCATATCCTTCCAGCTTTACTGGGCTGTCATCGTGAGTCTGGGCAGACATGACCCAATATCATTGAACCAATCATCTCCAAGCTCTCACGCAGGAGCTGTAACTCAGGGGACCTCCCCGCTGCAGTTATGGTTTTTGAGGGGGAAGTTACTTCCATTCCCCTGGCTCAGAGCAAGGCCACAGCTATTTAACATATCTATGAAACCAGTTAAAGGTAATAGATATGTTAAGTGACCATGCCAGAGGTTAGCTGCAAAGCCCTCGCTATGCAGAACAGCTCTTAATGGCCCTGCTCCATGTGTCCCTTCCCCTAGTTCACATCTGTGGGGGAAGGAGCTGAGGACATCCTAATATTTCCTGAATACCTTGAGTTCTGGACACCATTCCAAATCCCTATTTGGGGTCCCCCATCTTGGCTGGACCCTGTTACAATTCCACATATAAGAAACGATCCTGTTGGCAGTTTAACATGAGCATAAGCATAAGACATGTCAGTGGTGGTGCAATTCCTCTTCACACCCACTGAGAGTATAAGACAGTTTTAGTATAGTTGACAGAAGTTGCACACTCTCTAGCTTGGACTACATTAGCAACCTTCAATGAAACATTTCCCTGTCCTATATAGTTACTGCTGGTCCCCAATTATAAATATCAGACTAGGTCATTTTGGTCATTTTCTTTTCAATATGCTCAAACACAGTATAATTTCTAAGGCTTTCCAAAGGAGTGCAAACACCTATAAGACATGAAGTGAATGTTTGTTCAACGTAAGTTCCTCCTGCAAAGCAAAAATCAGAAATATTCAGAACAATTTTTGCTAAATATACCCAAATATTTTCATCTTATTTGAAAGGAGTAAGTTGTCCATAACAAGGGGTTAAACAAGAGGTAATGAAGAGAACATAAGCCATTGTTTTCAAAAGATGACTTTTAGGTTTTCCCCCAGTGCTTTGTTTATTCTGGTGTGATGAGTCCAAGGTTTTATTTCTGCCAACTTCACCATAGTGGAGGAGGTGAGGAGTATGCCCCAAGGTCCAGTCCACTTTCCTCCTAGTTGGCTTTCTGGAGATGCTTTCACCAAAATCTTGAGTAGCATCTTATCTGAAGATTCAAAGGAATGCAGCAAACCTTTGGGGGAGAAGTCAAGCAAGGTCATTTATCACAGCTAAGGTCTGACTTAAATGTACATATTTTTACCTTCATTTCTTGATCTATATACATATCTTCCACCCCAACTGTGGCCTGAAATGGCCACCCATACACAATTTCACAGGGACTCAACTGAATCCTACTTCAAGGAGCCACCCTTATCCTGAGCAGGGCAATAGGCAAAGCTTGATCCCAATGGAGATGAGTTTCTTGACATAGATTGGCCATATTTTTCTTGAAGGTATGATTCATCTTCTCTACCTTCCCAGGTCTCAATGCTATGTGGAGTCTCCACTTGATTCCTAAAATTTGCTAACCTCCTGTGTAATTTCTGAAACAAAAGCAGGTCCATTATCAATCTGGATGCTGTCAGGGAGGCCAAAGTGAGGGATTGTTTTTTTGGCTCCAAGGATTTCTCCATTCTGGTAGGATAAGCTTCTATCCATCCTGAAAAAGGTGTCAACAAAGACTAACAAATATTTCCACTCTCAGACCCTTGGCATTTGAGTGAAGTCTATTTGCCAGTCCTCAAGTGGGCACTGTCCTTGGTATTGCTTTCCTTCTCTCCTTTGATGGGATCTGTCTTGCAGTTGTTCTTTTGGCACACAACACATCTATCAATTACTTTTCTTATGGCTCTAAAAATTCAAAGACCTGTGAGCCACAGTTTGACATAGGTGGTTAATGAGTCTCCTCTATAGTCTGTGGCCTCACACAAATGCTTCATGACTGGCTCTAATAAATGTTCAGGAAAATAGTATAGCTCCTTTCTTATTCTTTTTCCATCTGCTATCAGGATCTTCTTCATCAAAACCCCAACGCTTAGCTTTCTCTAAGTCTGCAGTTGAATATTCAGGGACAAATTGTGACAAGTCCAGAACAGGTACTAAAAGCATTATAAACATTCCTTTAGCAGCCTTTTCTGCTGACTGTTTAGCCAGATTATTTCCTCTAGCCGTTTCAGTGTCTTTTTTCTGATGCCCTGGTCAGTGCATAACCACCACCTGTAAAGGTACCTGAACAGCCTATAATAATTTGAAAATTTCTGCTGCATGCTTAATCTCCTTTTTATTGGAGGTTAATACTCCTCTTTCTTTCCAAATTGAACTACATGCATGCATGCAAAATTAAGAAAGCATACCTTGAGTTGGTGTACACATTCACTCTTCTTTCTTGTGATAATTCCAGTGCCCTCATCCATGCAATCAGTTCAGCTTTCTAAGCAGAGGTTCCTGGCAGCAGAGACTTGGCCTCCACTGCTCCTTGAAGAGTCCTAACTGCACACCCAGCCACTCTGTTTCCTTTGTCCATATAACTGCTTCTATTCGTATAGAGAGCTCAGTCTGCTTCTTTTAAAGGATGGTCCTGTAAATCAATTCTGCTAGAATACACTACATCAGTTATTTCAGTACAGTCATGTATTAGCACAGCTGAGTCAGGCTCCAGAAGAGAGGCAGGATTTACCTTACTTACAGTTTTGAGGGAGATGTTGGGATTGTTGAGAACAATGGCTTGGTACCTGCCCATTTTTCCATCAGTGAGCCACATATTTCCCTTTTGCTATAGCAAGCTCAACACTGGCTAGGGCACATAACTGATATAAGCTGTCCCAAGGAAAACTTTTTCAGCTTCCTGCAAGAGCTCACAGGTGGCTGCCACTCTCAAGCAGGCTGGCCACCCCTGGACAGTGTGATCTAATTTCCTTGACAATTATGCAATGGGCTGCAAATGTCACTAAGCATTTGGGTGAGGAATCCTAGGGCAATGCCCTGTCTCTCACGCACATATTATTGAAAGGGCTTCAGTAGGTTTGGAAGCCCCAAGGCTGGTGCAGAAGCCAGGTGTACCTTTGTTACAGAACAGACACAGGGGAGTGAACAATATATTATTACCAAAAAGACCCCCCTTTTTCTCTGGGGGTTCCTCCCCTATACTAGGTTCCCTTTGCCCACTGCCAGAGGAAAGACATCTCTCAATGCCAAAGATTGGTGAAAAGGAAATTAATTACTTATTAGAAAGTTATACAGACTTAGAATAATGACTTAATGTCTTCATTAAAATACTAAAGTTCTTTAGAATATCCACAAATGCACAGTCCTTCCTTCTCCCCTTTGACCAGTCCAAGGTACTGTATCTCAGGAAAAAGAAGTAGAAGTGCATGATTCAGACAGCCCCTGAGTTCTCACAGCATCCACTGTGTTGCCCCTGAGACCTCCATGTGGTCCCAACCTCTGCCAAAGCCGTGTGGTGATTCCTCTCATGGCTGCTGTGTCTGGGTTTAAATCCCAGCACCAATCTTCCTCTGCAGCCCCATTTCCGACTCCTCCTACAATCAGATACACCTGCCAGCATTCCTGTATTCATCCAGCTTTACTAGGGTGCCATAGTAAGTCCAAGCAGGCATGGCCCCATGGCATGGAGCCAATCATCTCCAAACTCTCATGCAGGTGCTCTAACCAGGGGAAGTTGCTTCCCAGTTACATCCTGGGTTGAAGTCACTTCCATCCCCCTGGCTCAAATCATGGCCACAGCTATTTAACATATCTATGAAACCAGATAAAGGTTATAGATATGTTAGGTGACCATGCCAGCACTTAGCTGCAAAGCTGTTGCTGTACAAAACAGCTCTCAATGGCCCTGCTCCAGGTGCCCTACCCCCAGCTCAGACTGGTGTGGATGAGGACTTCGTAAATATACATATATTTCTAATATTTCCTGAACACCCTGAGTTCTGAATCCCATTATAAATCCCTATTTGCCATCCCCTCCACCTTGGCTGCACCATGTTACACCTTCAGGGACTCAAAAACCTGAGTGCACTCCTTTGTCCACTTTAAAGGGCTATATTCTGGTCCTTTCAGAGCCTCATACAGTGCTTTAGCAATGAGCCCAAAGTTTGGAATTCAAATGCAGCAGTCACTAGTCATCCCCAGGAATCTTCTTAACTGTTTTCCTGGTGTTGGGAGGGGCCCTATGTGGGCTTTCATTGCACTGCTTGCACCACATTCAGACTTTTCTGCTCGGGGACACCTTTCCCAATTCCCTCAAGGAGGCATCTCTTATAATGCTCTAAGAGAGGAAGGCCATTCCCCTCAGGGTCCCAATTGGGCTCAGTTACAGGTATTGCCCTAGTAGGATCAAGAGCCCCCTCTGGATTTTCTTGGTGTAACCTCTGAGCTTCTTCATTTGCCTTATCCAACACCAGCCTCTGCTCATCCCCAGCAAGCAAAGAATTCAATAAGGCTTGTATGTCTGCCCAATTGGGATGATGAGTGGCAAAAATTGGTGCAACCAAGTCAGTCATTTTAGCAGGATCATCTCTATAAGAAGGGTTTGAGCTTTCCCAGTTTAACAGATTTGATGTAGAAAACAGAGTATGTGCCCAACAATATCCAGCAGGCTGGCCCTCTGACCCTACTCCCACTGGAAGTCTCTGAAAAGGATATTGCCCCATCCTGGTAGGGGCTTTTCCTCCACGGAATCTTGAGACAGTGCTGCCAGTTCAGGCACACTTTCCCTATTTCCCTTATCAGAGTAGATCCTGTGGGGCTGTGGGAACTCTGACCAGCTCCAAGAGGTCCTAATATCTAGATCTTCCTGGTCCCTCTCCTCTGAGCTTCTATCTTTCATATGGAAATTTCCTTTTCTTTTAGCCATTAACTTACTTCCTTGTCTTTTTTTTTAATCTGTGTCTTTATCATATGAGCTCAAAAAAACTTCTAGGCAAGACATTTTGTCCCACTTCCCTGACTTTTGACAAAACAACTCCAGTTACAGTATAATACAGTAATTTCAAGACCCATTCAGTAACCAGCACTCTCCTGAGTCTAAATTATACAGGACACAAGCAGAACAGTACTACAATAAAACTATATTCGGTCTAGTTATATGCTCATAAGTCGATGAGTTAGCCAGAACTGGCCCCAAAGGGCTGTTTCCTGGAATGGAGGCTTTACCCCTCATTCTACCAGATGGAGCTCCAAACAACAGGTACCCAAACCAAATCAAAAGAGGTTCTTTTCCAGACAGAGAGCTCCTCCAGACCAAAGGTACCCAAATCAAATTGGATGTCATTTTTTCAGAATGAGCTCTGTAACCCAGAAAGGTACCTTTACTAGATGACCTAACTTGTCACCTGGGATTCTAACCTGAACCAGAAAGTGCAACAATTCCATCAAATGTGATGCACAACTAGAAGTGCTGGGAGTGAGGGGGAGAATCCCCAAGTGAAATCACTTGACAGCTTCTTGGGATTCTCCGAATCCAAACCCCTGGGGCCTCTTATGCCAGGCAGCCAATGGGACTCCCTGCCAGATACCCAGACTTACTGGAAAGCCCCAAAGTCAGTCCCAGAACAGAGTCGCCAAAATATGAAACTGGAAAAGACATTGGCGTTTGGGCTGCCTGTCACTACCAAACCCAATAAGCAATGATAGCGATTGAGTCTTTATGGGTGCTTTATTCAGATGGCCAGTGATCTGAGAAGACAGTGAACCGTCTTCCCTTTTCTTTCCAGGTCAGACTTTTTATAACAGGGAGTAAACAAGGTGTGGTGAGGGCTTTTGAAATTCAGGGAAGATTAGGTGAAAGAAACTGCAACATTCCTGTCCTGGGCAGTTAGCTGTTCCCAGGGGCAGGTGGTCATCTGTCTCTCCCTGGAACACAATGGCCTGGATTCCTCCACTTGTCCCCAGGTGGTGATCTTTAGCAGTGCCCCAGAAGGTTGGCTGTTTTCCTAGGAGCCACGGTGGGCCTTATCTATCTGTAGTTTCTGAAACAAAAGCTTTAACACATACATTACTTGCTAGGCTTATAACTATTTACCTTAAACTAAAATTTTCCAAATCTTAAGTCCTGTATCACTACCATTTATGCTACTTATTCCCTGTAACTCTTCCCCCTTTCTCCCCTCTCCCTCCCCTGCTGATAACCTTCCATGTGACCTCTATTTCTGTGATTCTGTTCCTATTGTAGTTGTCTACTTAGTTTGTTTTTGTTTTTGTTTAGATTCAGTTCTTGATAGTTGTTTGTTCTCATTTTACTGTTCATAGTTGTGATCTTTTTCTTAGATAAGTCCCTCTAACATTTCATATAATAAGAGCTAGGTAATGATGAACTCTGTTAACTTGACCTTATCTGAGAAGCACTTTATCTGCCTTTCTATTCTCAATGATAGCTTTTCTGGATAGAGTAATCTAGGATGTTGGTCCTGGCCTTTTATGACTTTGAATACTTCTTTCCAGCACCTTTTTGCCTGTAAGGTTTGTTTTGAGAAGTCAGCTGATAGTCTTATGAGAACTCCTTTGTAGGTAACTGTCTTCTTTTGTCTTGCTGTTTTTAAGATTCTCTCCTTATCTTTAATCTTGGCTAACGTAATTATGATGTGCCTTGGTGTGTGCTTCCTTGGGTTCAACTTATTTGGGACTCTCTGAACTTCCTGGTTGTCTTGGAAGTCCTTTGCCAGATTGGGGAAGTTCTCCATTTTTTTTCAAATAAGTTTTCAATTTCTTGCTCTTCCTCTTCTCCTTTGGGTACCCCTATGATTTGGATTTTGGAATGTTTAATCATCTTGCAGGTTCCACAGCCTGTCCTCATTTTTTTGAATTCTTGTTGCTTCATTCTGTTCTGATTGAATGTTTATTTCTTCTTTTTGTTCCAAACCATTCATCTGAGTCCTGGTTTCCTTCCTGTCACTGTTGGTTCCCTGTATATTTTCCTATATTTCACTTTTCATAGCCTTCACCTTTTCCTCTATTTTGCAACCATACTCAACCAGTTCTGTGAGCTTCCTGATTACCAGTGTTTTGAACTCTGCATCTGATTGGTTGGCTATCTCTTCATCACTTAGTTGTATTTTTTTCTGGAGCTTTGATCTTTTCTTTCATTCTGGCCATATTTTTTTTGCCTTGGTGTGCTTACCATGTAGTAAGAGGCGGAGACTTAGCTATTCACCAGGGTCAGATAACGCATGTCACTGCCATTGCAGCAGTGTATGTGGGGGATGCCACTTGTTCAGCTCTTGGCTGGCTTTCAGTCACTGCTGCCACTACCCACAAGCAAACTGAGCCTTTCTGGTGCTGATTCCTGCATGGGTAGTTTTGTGTATATTCTCTCTCCAATGAACTCTCCTGTGAGGCTGGCATTTTCTCCCACCATCACAAACCCTATAGGTTTTTTCAGGCAGAGGTTTTGAGGCTTTATTTTCCTACACTGGAACCCTGGGTTGCATGGTCTGCCTCGCTCCCCAGTTGTTCCTCCCTGTTTATCTGCATGCAAATGTGGGGCCACCCACTCCACTAGCTGCCACCTTGCTGTGAGTCCTCTCCACCCCATCTCTGCCCCGCCTACTGGTCTGGATGAATGTTTCTTCTTTAACTCCTTGAGTGTCAGATCTCCATACAGTTCTATTTTCTGGCAATTCTGGTTATTTCTTTGCTTTTAAATTTGTTGTTGTCCTTTTGGAGGCACAGTGTATCTATGTATGCCTCTATCTTGGCCAGAAGTCCATCTATAGCCCACTTACAATTACTATTCACTTTGGGCATCTTACTGTCTCTTTAAGCCTAAGCTTTCTCATCCATACAATTGGGGTAATAATAGTATTTAATCTTTAGGAGTGTTAGAGTAGTAAGTGAGATAATACACAGAGTTTGGGACATAGACTACTCAGTCAATATTAGCTATTTTTGTTGATATTACTCTCTTTCCTTACCTAACTGTAAGCAGAAAGAGATTTAGCTACTAGTTGAGAACATCAAGTGATAAATATAAATCACCAGAAATAGAACAGTCTACTTTTCACTATATTTTGAAAATATAGAGCTCCACATCGAATTAATGAAAAGAAATGGTTTTCTTTCTAGAATCATTTGGCTCAACTTAATAACTCACCAGGTGACTGTGGGAAACCTATAAGTATGTCCTCCACTGACTGTCTCATCACTGATTAATAAAGGAAGTAGTGACTACAAAGGAAGAACATTAAGTGTAGGAGTGTGGGAAGAAGGAGGCTTCTTACATAGTCCCTCTGACCCTGGTTTTCCAAGAACAGACCTAGAATTCATTCACTCAGTGCCTCAACTAGGTATTTTGCCAGTAGGTTTTGGTATTTCTGTACTTTTTTGGAGTTGGGGAGAAAAATGACATTGGAAATGAAATGCTGCAATGTGATTATGGCACATGAGTGTTCATCTGATTTTCTTCATGGAGGAGTGTGATAAATTGGGGTTACTGAACATATTTGTTGTAAAGCATTGATACATTGTAATTTTGCTTGTGTTGTTTTTTTCTCAAAGCTTGTCTTATATAAAAAGGCACATAGTTCCTATAACTGGAAGCACTTTGTTTTTACAATTTTGTAGAGCAACTGTTAGAGAAATAATTTTATGCAAATGTAAGGGCTTCCTAGAGAGGAAATACTGTTCTAGAAGAGGAATATCTATTCTTTCCTGAGGAGGATAAATTATTCCCTTATTGTGAAAAAAAATAGTCACAGAGGTTCGTGCTACTAATACAAATAACTAACATGATTAATTGTTCCATTTCCACTTATGCTGTTTATAAGAGAAGTTAAAGAAACAGGAGCAGGTAAGTCAGAGGAGAAGGCAGAGGAGTTCTGTATTTAGTCCTGCAAGACAAGCTTGCTAAAGCAATCACTTGTGGCTGGGACTGAGGGAAGTTGTGGCAGATGGGTAAACTTTGCTACCAACATAGCCTGAAATCCCTGATTCATTCCAATGAGATATTCCAGGAATGAAAGCAAAATAAAAACTCAAGATGAGTTAGAAGGACACTATTACCAGAGAAAAAGACTCTGGCAAGATGGTGGCAGAATAGGAGAATATATTGTGCACTACTTCCCAGAACCAGACTGGAAATATTGGGTTAGCCAAAAAGTTTGTTTTTTTCCATAAAATGGCTCTAGTAGTGCTTAGTTGTCTTTAATATCATTTGAAGAAAATTTGTTAGATTGTATTGTGACAACTGTCATATCAGTGTGCATTTTAAAAACTTATCAAAATTGGTAAATTTTCATGCAGCCATTTTAATATTGAAGCTGGAAGAAGATATGCAACATGTCTAGTGTACTATGCTTTAGTATTTCATGAAAGGTAAAAATGCAACTGAAAGGCAAAATAAAAAAGATTTTTGCCATATATGGAAAAAGTGCTGTGACTGATCAATGTATCAAAAGTGGTTTGCAAAGTTTTCTGGTACTATTGACATTTTGGCCAAATAATTATTTGCTGTAGGGCTTTCTTATGCATTGGAAGATGTTTAGCAGCACCCCTTGTCTTTATTCACTATAAGCCAATAAAAGGAGGTAGATGACATACTCAAAGTATCTAAATCAATAAGTTATTGGTGAAAATGAAAAATGTGTCCTTTGTTTTACATTAAATGTCATGCAAACTCACAGGTTTTGAGTTTGTGGCTACTCAATTTGGCCCCCAGTGAAGGGAAAGTGGAATGGACTGGAGTCACATGAGGAGAGTTTGTAGTGAGAGGTACTGAGGAGAGACCTGGGGGAGTGGCTGTGGGATTTTCAGGACTGGGATATACTTGGGCTCCACAACAGCCATCTTTCTTGAGAAGAGCTAGACCCTCCTAGGGGAAAATCAATTACCTAACCCTGTGGGATACTGCTTCTTCCACTTTTTAGAATTCTGCTGGACACACAATCCGAAATCCTGTGCATATTTTTTGTTCTTTTTTCAGTTTTGCTCTGTCTTGGTGTTTCATTTTGTTTATTTTTTTCTTTACCCTTTTTTCTTTCTTTTCTCCCATTCTGCACCATAACATTTGCTGAGGAGACTGTAACATAAACACACCCAGGAGTTGTCAGAGGCTGGCTGTAGGGTGAAGCCAATCCATACACTTTCCTAGAAAAAGACTGGTGTTTCCCCCTCATGGGAAAGCCACAGAAACACACAGCATCCAACAGACACAAAACCTTGGCTGTAGAGGCCCTTCCTAGCAGAGTACAGGGAAATAACACTGGACAGACTCAGACTAGTGGCTTGTGGAGTGGGGGAACACATGCACCATCTTCCCTGAAGCCTGAAGGGCACCTGCCGTGGGAGATCCAGGAATCACAGCCCTTTGTTTCCACCAGAAGCCTTTTCAGAAACAGTCAGGTCTGCAACTAGTCTAAGACTGATAGCAGGCAGAGACACGGAGAGGCAGATCCTGTGGTAACTTGCAATGTTTGCTGACACACTCCTGGACCCAGTGCCGATAAAAGCCAGCTCTGCAGAACAGTTTGGCCCATCCTGAGAGCAGCGAAGCCCAGAAAATCAGCCACAAACTGTAGGTAGCCTTTAGCTTTGAAAATACAGCTGAGGGCCAGACATGGAGAGCACCAGACACTGGCTTACAGCAGCCTGAGATATCAGAGCAGTATCCAAAGGGAGAAACCAGAGGTAAGAATTAAACTCTGTTGAGACAAATCCACTTAGTTTTTTCTTCATTATTTTTGCTACTTTTCTTTTTCATATGCTTTTTAATATTTTAATCTATTTTTTTTCTTTTATTTTGGTGCTCTAATTTTTCTTTCATAGCTCTTATTTTACTCTTTGACTACACCACTGTTCCCTTCTTCTCTCCTTTTATTTTTATTTTTATATTTTTAAAGATTTTATTTATTTATTTTTAAAGGGGAAGGGAAGCGAAGGAAAGAGGGGAAGGGAAGGAGAGAGGGAGAGAAACATCAATGTGTGGTTGCTTCTCATGCACCCCCTGCTGGGGACCTGTCCCACAACCCAGACATGTGTCCTAACTGAGAATTGAACCATGATCCCTTGGTTCGCAGGCCTGTGCTCAATCCACTGAGCTACACAAGCCAGGGCCTTCTCTCCTTTTTTTGTTTACAGTTTCTATGTCCCTTTCCCCCATTTTCCTCTTTCAATTTATTACTAGTATTAGTTCTCTTCCCTTTTCTCTCCTCATAATCACTGTTTTGTCCTTTGATCTTCTCATACACTTTTTCCCTCCCCCCTCTCTCTACTATTCCATTGCTTTTTATGCTTTTGTTATTTTTGCTCTCTTATCATTCACATTACTATTGTGGTTGTGGGGGTTGCTTGCTTTTGTATTGTTTTGCTTTGCTCTGCCAGCACCTATAAAATAGTATATAAGATATGGTGGGGGTTGAGCCTCTTAGCCAGTTGGAGGGGAGTTACCACCAAAAAATGGGTCAATAAAAATCAGGACCCATATAGAGGAGGATCCACATAACTGACACAAAGGACATTCCTGGAGCATCCTTATAGTGAGATAAAGGAGTCTGCAAAACTGTGCCCCACAAGACTCCTAACACATAAGACCACTGCATGAGACAGAGACTCAACACAAACCAATCTAATACATAGAAACAAATACAAAAAGACAAGTAAAGTGAGGAGACAAAAAAAATAATACCCAAATGAAAGAAAAGAGGAATCTCCAGAAAAAGAGCTGCCCGAAATTGAGGCAAGCAATTGATCAGACATAGAGTTCAAAGTAATGGTTATAAGGATACTCAGGAACTTAGTGAGAACTACAGGGAACTTGGTGGGAACTATACTATATGGAAAAGGACATAGACCCTTGAATAAGAAGCAGTTGGAAAAGAAAAATGCAATATCTAAAATGAAGAATACACTAGAAGAAATTAGAACTTCTTAGACAAACCAGATCATTGAATCAGCAAATTTGAACACAAGGGAGAAAATAAAAGACCCAGTCAGAGCAACAAAATGAAAATACACTTTACAATAATGATTGTTTAAGAGAGCTTTGGGACAACATGAGCTCTAACAATATCTGCATCATAGGGATACCAGAAGTAGAGGAAAGGGAAAAAGGGATAGAAAACATGATTAAAAATGACAGAAAACTTTTCTAACTTGGGTGGGGAGAGAGTCGTGCAAGTTCTGAAAGCACAGCATCTCACTCAAAATGAACCCAAAGATGCCAACACCAAGACACATCACAATTAAAATTTAATGGCAAAGAGAAAGTTTAAAGGCAGCAAGGGAGAAACAGCTAGTAACATACAAGGGAGATCCAAAAAGGCTATCAGCTGATTTCTCAACAGAAACACTACAAGCAGAAGGGACTGGCACAAAATATTAGCATTAGTGAAAAGCAAAGACCTGCAACCAAATTACTATACCCAGCAAGGCTCTTATTTAAAATGAAAAGCAAAATAAAGAGATTTTCAAGCAAAAGAAGGCTAAAAGAGTATATCTTTACCAAGCCAGCATAGCAAGAAATACTAAAGGGACTGCTTTAAGAAGAAGAAATAAACAGAGAGAGAGAAACACCGAATATGAAGGAGTACCTATCAATAACAACGTTAATGTAAATGAGTTAAATGCTTCAGTCAAAAGACATAGGTAGCTGAGTGAATAAGAAAATATTACCTGCATATATTTGGTCTACAAGAAATCACCTCAGAACAAAATATTCACACAGGCAGAAAGTAAAGAGATGGACAAAACATTCCATCTCTCATGCAAACAGGCATGGAAGAAAAAACAAGCTGGGGTAGCAATATTTATATTGAAAAAAACTGACTTTAAAATGGCCATAACAAGAGACAAAGAAGGTCACTACGTAATAATTAAGGGAATAGTCCACCCTGAGGACACAGCCCTTGTAAACACATGTGCATTCAATATAGGGACACCTAAATATATAAATAAAATCCTGAAGGATGTCAAGACAGATATGGACAGCAATCCAATCATTGTAGGATTTTAACAGCACACTGTCAACAAGAGACAGATCTTCCAAACAAAAAATCAACAAAGATATAGCAGCATTAAACAACACTCTGGATCAAATGGATTAATTGATATTTACTGAATATTTCTACCCAAAGAAGCAAAATATACATTCTTCTCCAATGAACATGGATCATTTTCTTTTTTAAAAATATATTTTATTGATTATGCTATTACACTTGTCCCATTACCCCCCTTCATCCCCCTCCACCCTGCACACCCCCTCACACCCACATCCCCCCCCCCTTTAGTTCATGTCTATGTGTCATACATATAAGTTCTTTGGCTTCTACATTTCCCATACTATTCTTACCCTCCCCCTGTCTATCTTCTACCTACCATCTAAGCTACGTATTCTCTGTACTTTTTTCCCCTCTCCCTTCCCACTCCACTGTTGATAACTCTCCATGTGATCTCCATTTCTGCTGTTCTGTTTCTGTTCTAGTTGTTTGCTTAGTTTGGTTTTGTTTTTGTTTTAGTTGTGGTTGTTAATAACTGTGTTTGCTGTCATTTTACTGTTCATATTTTTTATCTTATTTTTAGACAAATCCCTTTAACATTTCATATAATAATGGCTTGGTGATAATGAACTTTAATTTGACCTTCTCTGAGAAGCACTTTACCTGCCTTTCCATTCTAAATGAAAGCTTTGCTGGGTAGAGCAATGTTGGATGTAGGTCCTTGCCTGTCATCACTTGGAATGCTTTTTTCCAGCCCCTTCTTGCCTGTAAGGTCTCTTTAGAGAAATCAGCTGACAGTCTTATGGGAACTCCTTTGTAGGTTACTGCCTCCTTATCTCTTGATGCTTCTACAATTCTCTCCTTCATTTTAATCTTGGGTAATGTAATTATGATGTGCCTTCTTGTGTTCCTCCTTGGGTCCAACTTCTTTGGGACTCTCTGAGCTTCCTGGACTTCCTGGAAGTCTACTTCCTTTGCTAGATTGGGGAAGTTCTCCTTCATTATTTGTTCAAATAAGTTTTCAATTTGCTGCTTTTCCTCTTCTCCTTCTGGTACCCTTATAACTCGGATGTTGGAACACTTAAAGATGTCCTGGAGGTTCCTAAGCCTCTCCTCACTTTCTTGAATTCTTGTTTCTTCACTTTTTTCTGGTTGGATGTTTCTTTCTTCCTTCTGGTCCACACTGTTGATTTCAGTCCCAGTCTCTTCCCACCACTATTGGTTCCCTGTACATTTTCCTTTATTTCACTTAGTGTAGCTTTCATTTTTCCATCTAATTTGCAACCACACTCAACCAATTCTGTGAGCATCCTGATTACCAATGTTTTGAATTGTGCATCTGATAGGTTGGCTCTCTCTTCGTTGCTTAGTTGTATTTTTTCTGGAGCTTTGATCTGTTCTTTCACTTGGGCCTTTTTTTTTTTTTTTTTGTCTTGACAAGCCTGTTACATAGTGAGGGGCAGAGCCTTGGGTATTCAGCTGGGTGGGGTAACCCACGTGGCTGCATTGTGATGCTGTATGTGGGGAAGGGTCTGGGAGGGAACAATGGTGTTTGCTGTGCTGTCTGCCAGATTTTAGTCAACTCCACTACTACCCACAAGCAAATGGGACCCTTCTGGTGCTGATTCACGTATGGGTGGGGTTGTGTATGTTCTAGGACTCTGTGGGTCTCTAGTGGGAACAGAACTGCAGAAATGGAGATCACATGGAGAGTTATCAACAGAGGAGTGGGAAGGGAGAGGAGAAAAAAGTACAGAGAATACGTAGCATGGATGGTAGGTAGAAGATAGACAGGTGGGAGGGTAAGAATAGTATGGGAAATGTAGAAGCCAAAGAACTTATATGTATGGCACATGGACATGAACTAAAGGGGGGGTAATGTGGGTAAGAGAGGGTGTGCAGGGTGGAGGGGGATGAAGGGGGGTAATGGGACAAGTGTAATAGCATAATCAATAAAATATATTTTTTAAAAAGAAAATGATCCATGTTCATTGGAGAAGAGTGTATATTTTGCTTCTTTGGGGAGAAATATTCAGTAAATATCAATTAATATCAATGAACTCTCCTGTGAGACTTGGAGTTTCTACCACTGCTGCCTCAACCTCCACAGGTGTTTTCAATCAGTGGTTTGAGGCTTTTTATTTCCCCATGCTGGAGCCCTGGGTTGTGTGGTCTGTTTCACTCCCCAATGTTTCTCCTGGTTTATGTGCTCATGAATGTGGGACCACCTGCTCCAACCACAGCCACCTCACTGGGTCCACCAGCTGGTGCCTTGCCAGCCAGCTGCAGTCTTGTGTGCCCCACTCCACAATCCTCCACCTCACTGGGTCCACCAGCTACTGCCTTCCCACAAGTCCTCTCTGCCCAACTGCCCATCTCCATCCACCCCTCCTACTGGTCTGGATGAATGTTTTTTTAAGTCCTTGGTTGTCAGACTTCCATACAGTTTGATTTTCTCTCAGTCTGGATGTTTTTTTGTTTTTAAAATTTTGTTGTCCTTCTTTTGGTTGTGCAAGGAGGCAGTTTGTCTACCTACACCTCAATCTTGGCTGGAAGTCTCAAAGTTTCTCTAAAATTTACAGGGCCATGAAAGTAGAAAAAAAATCAGCAATCAAAATCTCAATGTTCCCATGGCAGCACTTTCTGTGCTATCCCTGAAATATTGCCAGGACTCCACCTATTATACTTAGAATCATCTAATATTGCTGAAGAATGTTTTTAAAGGTATTGTCTTACCTTCCTAATTAGCAATGGAGCACATCTCCAGAGAACTGAAAAAGAATGGGTATCATGGACACCTCTTTCTTTCACATTTTGTCTCCATTTTCCCTCTGCCACTACACCCACCCAGCATCCCACCTCCCACCCTCCATCCTACCTCCCTCTGGTTTTTGTCCAGTGTCCTTTATACATGTTCCTTGACAACCCTTCCCCCCTAACTCCTCCAATATCCCTTCCCACCTCCCCTCTGGTACTGTAAAATTGTTCTTAATTTCAATGTCTCGGTTATATTTCCTTGTTTGTTTGTTTGTTAATGAGGTTCCACTTAAAGGTGAGATCATATGGTATTTTGTCTTTCACTGTCTGGCTTATTTCACTTAGCATAATGCTCTCCAGTTCCATCCATGCTGTCATAAAGGGTAGGAGCTCCTTCCTCCTTTCGGCTACATAGTATTCCATTGTTTAAAGTACCTCAGTTTTAAAATCCACTCATTACTGATGGGCACTTAGGTTGCTTCCAGCACTTGGCTATTGTGAATTGTGCTGCTATGAACATTGGGATGCATAGGTTCTTTTGGATTGGTGTTTCAGGGTTTCTAGGATAGAGTCCCAGAAGTGGAATTGCTGGGTCAAAAGGCAGTTCCATTTTTAGGTTTTCTGAGAAAATTCCATACTGTTTTCTGCAGTGGCTGCACCAGTCTGCATTCCACCAACAGTGCACTAGGGTTCCCTTTTTTCCACAACCTGTCCAACACCTGTTGTTTATTGATTTGTTATGGTGGACATTCTCACCCATGTGGTGTCTCATTATGATTTTAATTTTTCATCTCTCTGATGGTTAGTGATGCTAAGCATCCTTTCATATGGACTCTGGGCCCTTTGTATGTCCTTCTTGGAGAAGTGAAGTCCTTTTCCCTTTTTTAAATGGCTCATTTGTCATCTTGGAGTGGAGTCGTGTGAGTTCTTCCTATATTTTGGAGATCAAACACTTGTTCGAGGTATAATTTGCCAAATATGTTCTCTCATATGGTTGGCCTCCTTTACATTTTTGCTGACGTTTTTTAGCCTAGCATAAGCTTTTTATCTTTGATGAGACCTATTTGTTATTCTTTCTTTAATTCCCTGATGTAGGGGACAACATTAGTGAAAATATTGCTGCATGGAATATCTGACAATTTCCTACCTGTTTTCCTCTAGGACTTTTGTGGATCCTGACTTATACCTTAGGCCTTTTGTCCACCTTGAATGTATGTTTATGTATGGTGTAAGTTGGCAGTCGACTTCATGTTTTTCCATCTAGCTGTTCATATCTCCCAAAACCATTTCTTGAAGAGACTATTTTTACTCTATTTGTTTCTGTCCCCTTTATCAAATATTAATTGATCATAGAGACTTGGGTTTATTTCTGCACTCTCTATTCTGTTCCACTGATCTATGTCTGTTCTTATGCCAGTACCATACAGTTTTTATTACAGCGGCCTTGTAATATAGTTCAATATCAGGTATTATGATCCTTCCTACTTTGTTCTTTCTCAAAATTGTTGTGGCTACTCAGGGTCATTTACGGTTCTATCTAAATTTTGTCATGTTCTATATTTGTGAGGTATGTCATTGGTATTTTAATAAGAATTGTGTTGATTCTATAAATTGCTTTGGGTAATATGAACATTCTGATGATGTTAATTATTCCAATCCATGAAAAGTTTAGGCTTCCACTTACTGGTCTCTTCCTTAATTTTTCTCAATGTTGTATATATTTGTCTCGATGCACCAGTCTTGTTGTTCTGTTTGATTGTTTCTTTAATTCCTTGGTGTCAGAGTTCCTTGCAGTTTGATTTCTGGCAGTTTTTGTTTTTGTAATTGCTTTTAGATTGGTGTTATCTTCCTTTGTTGTGCAAGGAAGCAATGGTTTCTACCTACATCTCCATCTTGGCAGTATATCCCCTATTTCCTAATTTCTGACTTCTGGTCTTTCATTGTGTGTATAAAAATGGCTTGATTTCTGAATGTGACTTTGAACCCTGCTATTTGCCAAATTTGCTTATCGGGTCCAGTAGTTTATGGGTGGAGACTATAGGTTTTTCTATGTACACTATCATATCTTCTACAAACAGTGACAGTTTTACCTTCTCCTTTCCAGTTTGGATGCTTTTATTTCTCTTTCATGTCTAATCACTGCAGCTAGGACTTCCACTACTGTATTGAATAGGATTGGTGAAAGTGGGCATCCTTGTTTTCTTGATCTGAGTGGGAAAGCTTTTAGTTTTTGCCTGTTGAGTATGATGCTAGCTGTAGGTTTCTCACATACAGCCTTTATCATGTTGAGGAATGCTCCCTCTATTCCCGCTTTGCTAAGTGTTATCATAAATGGGTGTTCTACCTTATCACATGCTTTTTCTGCATCTATTGATATGATCATGTGACTTTTGTCTTTGCTTTTGTTTATGTGATGTATTATGTTTATTGATGTAATAATTATTACCTTATTACCTTATTATTGATTAACAGGTAAACAATAAAATACAAGTTCTATAGGATAGCAACGTGAAATTTGTCTGTTTCTCAGCTGTTGGGGTTAGCCTTATGCTTCCTCTATGGATCTGTCTCTGACCTTTCACAGCTCCAGGTCATATTGTCTTACTTTGCAGCATGGTCGGGGAAGGAGGGAAGTGGTGGAAGCCTCCTGCGACTTTAAACCACCAAGTCAGTTCTGCTGGTCTTCTTGGATACCATACGCAGAGGGGAGCTGGGTTTCACTTTTCTCCCTTCCTATAGTTTTTTGAGAATGGGAGCCAGGTCTGGGCCACAATATTCACTGTTGCCCAGCCTCCAGCCCAGGTCCTCTTGTGTGCTGCCTGTACTGCCGCACCTCCATTGTTCTTCTGCACTATGCCAGCATCTTTAATCCACCACCTGTGCTGCCCATCAGATGCACTGATTAGGGCAACTCACACACCACCTTCACCCTCTTTGTTGGCTTGGGTGCTGTGCACTGTTGAAGTCTCTTCAGGGCCATTCAACTCCCACACTAAATTAAGTTTCTCTGGGGACTGCTAACTTCCTGAGCCCTGCTGCCCTCGGCTGGACAGTTCCTGCAATGCGCTGCCTCCTTCCTTTTCTCTAGCCAGCCACTGTGTGAGCCCATGGCAGTGGGAGCCAGCTGCCTTGCCAGCCTGCCACCACATGACCCAGCTGCCCTGTGAACCAGCTGTTGCAGGAGCCCACCACCACATGCGAGTTCCTTAAACAGCAGCTGAGGGCCTTTCCTTGAATAAAACCCACTTGATAAGCCTGCCATTCTTAACAAGTGCCCAGCTTTTCACACACAGCCCAACTTTCTAACCAGACTGGAGATTATCATGGTCAGGGTCCCACATAACCCGACACTTCTCCCTTCTCCAGGTGTTACCCTGTTCCCCACTTTCTCTGGTAATGACCTAGCTGGCGTCCACAGTCCCAGCAGGTGAACACAGCCTCTGTGTCTCTCCCACTTCATCTTTATTCCCCCCAGCAACTTCAAGTATCCAGGTCTGTCCTGGTGCCAGTCTTCCTTTGGTAGGATAGAAAGCTGTTGATCCAGTTCTTCTCTGAAGATCCTATGGCCACCAGCGACCAAGGCATTAGGTGCCTGCCGGGGGCTACAGCGGCCTTGGTCCCATGCAGGTCCTAAGGACCTTACCATCCCAACACAATCTCTTTACCATCTATTTTTCAATGTCCTCTACAGTTTTGGTCTCCAAACTTCATATATATTGGGATTCCACTGACTGTTCACTCTGTTCCTGTGCAATGTATATTCTGCTGCTTTGGCATGAAATGCTCTGAAAAATATAATTAAATATATCTTGTCTAATGTGTCATTTAAGACACTGTTTCCTTGTTGATTTTGTGTCTGGAAAATCTATCCATTGATGTCAGTGTATTGTTAAAATCCCCTACTATGAATTGCTAGCAATCTCTCCTTTATGTTGATCAAGTTTTTCTTTGTATATTTAGGCAGTCCTATATTTGGTGCGTGTTTACAGGGTTATATCCTCTGGTTGGATTAATCCCTTTATCATTATGTAATACTCTTCTTTATCCTCTTATTATATATAGCATTTGTTTTCAAGTTTATTTTGTCTGAGTATTGGTACTTCCCTGGGATGTTTGACTATTCCATCTGTTATTGTGCACTATCAAAGTGTGAGTGTCCACATCCTAGTCCAGATGTCCAGATTCTCAACACTAGTAAGAAAGCCTTAGACAATACAGATCCACTGACTTTATTACTGCTTTATTTTTTTTACCCACCTAGCAATTCCTAAGATCTAAACTTTACCTTTGAACCCTCAAATGAAAATAAACAGTGTTGTGGGGAGGGTCACTTTCTCTATTGTTATATACCAGCTCTCTGCATGTGAAGAGAAAGGAGTGTAGATATTAAGACCACTTATTTCCAGTCCTTGGATGCAAGATGTTGGTCCTGCCTTGATTTTACCCCTACAGGTATCTGGTCTTAAATTTCTACAGGCATGTGGGAGGTAATAATGAATCCAAGGGAAAATTGGGGTAGGGGGGTTAGGGGGTGGGAAAAGTGGCATGACTGGAACAGCTCTTCTTGGAAAGCCTACCAAAAGCCACATCAGCCACAAACTACACATACACACCAGTTCAAAAAACTTTGTCTTCCCTGAGATTTCTCATGTTTGAGTTGTTTTTTCTAAGATGCCATGCTTCCATTTTTACTTCTCCCAGGATTGATTTTGGAAGAACACATGCTAACTTGACATTTTGGCCCAATATATTTGAAACATGAAGTTGATGGATGCAGAAAATAAGTCATATTAAAGATTTTAGAGTTTGCCCTAAAAACAATGAGAAGCCATTGAATATTTTAAGATGGACAATTACTGAATAGATTTTATTTTGAGAAGACTGTTCTGGCTACAATATGGCAACCAGATTGAAGGAAAGCTAGAGTCAATACAAAGACAGAGTTAGAAGGCTCTTAGTTCACCAGGTGAAATATAATGGTGGTGTACACTAAGGTGATGGTGGAGATAGAGAAAAGTGGACGCATTCAAGAGATACTTATGAAGTTGCTGGATCTAAAGATAGATTGAATTTATGGGGAATGTGAAAAATATCAAAGATAACTTTTAAGCTGTAGGCTTACATAATAACTAAGTGAATATATTTATTTCATTTTAGAGAATGGGGAGTGAAATTAACTGTTTGGGTTTGTAAACTTGTGGTCTGAAATATTCAGAAGCAATGTCTGTTGGGCAGCTTATTATATAGGCTAGGAGTTCAGAGACAGGTGAGATAGAGATATGAGGAAATGACTTACACATTTATAAATGAATGCATTAACCTTGGGGGAGAGTTCAGAATGGAAGAAGGGGGCACCTGGGAGTGAGCCTTGAGGAATGACAATCTTTTTTTAAATATTTTCTTTTAGAGAGATGAGGAGAGAGAGAAACATCGATGTGAGAAACATCAATCAGTTGCCTTTTACATGCACTCTACCCAGAGACCAAACCCACAGTTCAGGCATGTGCCCTGACTAGGAATCAAACTGCTGACCTTTCACTTTGTGGAATGACACCCAACCGAGCCACATTGGTCAGGGAAGGAACATCAGTGTTTAATGGCTTGGTATTATGGGCAGAATTGTGATATCCAAAATTCTTATGTTGAAGCATTAATCCCCAGTACCCCAGAATGTGACTGCATTGATAGATAGTGCTTTTATAGAGACATTAAGTTAAAAGAGCCTGTTCAGGTGGGGCTAATCCAAGCCAAGAGGAAATTTGGACACAACACCAGGGATATGTGTGCAAAGAGGAAAGACCAGGTGAGGATATACGGAGAAGGGAGACATCTGCAAGCCAAGGAGAAGGGCCTCAGAAAAAAATCAGACTTGCTAATATCTTGATTTTGAACTTCAAGTCTCCAGAACTATGAGAAAATAAATTTTTTTGAAGCCACTCATTCTGTGGTATTTTGTTATGGCAGCCCTACCAAACTAATATACCACATAAAAATTTATGGGAAAATTGTATAAAGATGGTAGAAGATAAAGTCCCAGAGATTATGCTGCAGTACCTTGTCACAAAAGCCAAGACAAGCATTTCAAGAGGTAGGAAGCAGTCAATGGTGTTGAACTCTGCAGAAAGGGCAAAATGAGAGCTGAAAATGTTCTCTGGTATTAGTGACTCAGGTCGTTGGTTCTTAACAGACTCTTGGTGGAGTGATGATAGTGCAGAAAGTCAGAATGTTGTGGGTTTATAAGTAAGAGGTGAAGAGGCAGAAACAGTGATTATAGACACTGTTTTGAGCTTTGACTGTGATGGGAGAGAATCAGGAATTCAGGGATTTTTTTTAATAGGAGAGATTTGACCTTGTTTATAAATCAATGGAAATGTTCAAATTTAAAGGAAGAAATTGAGTACATAAGAGAAGTAATTGGTAGAATAATATTCTTGAGAAGGCTAGAAGGGACAGAGCTCACAGCAGAGGTTGAGGGGTGGGGGTTGACCTTCTTGCTAACATAGGGAGAGTATAAAAGAATGGTTGCTTATTTTCTGGCTGATGACGGCCCAAGGTTTTAAAGCAATCTTTGCTTCCTAAAGTGAAATTTCAGTTTAACTTTGCCTTATAACATTTCCTCATATTCTGATGTTTGGCTGTCTATTTCCAGTGTGGTTATTAGTTTTCACCTTAATGCCACTGAGTATTTTAGTAAGAAGCTTCTAAGGGCAGTTGCTAGTCAGACACCATAAAAATGACAAGTCTCTTTCCCTATTCTTAAGTTTTATATTTAAATACTTAAGCCATCTGAAATTTATGATATATGCAGGAAGTCTAACAGTTTCTCCAAATTGCCAGCCAGTTATTCTCATAACATTTCACTATTTAAGTACCTACTAATTGCTTTGTGTGATATGAAAAGTAAATGAGAAATCATCTTTCTCAAATACCTTAGTATTTAGGCAAGGGTTAATATACCAATGAGTATAATAGGAAATGCAACAATTTTTTAAAAAAAAATTTTGTTATTCTATTACAGTTGTCCCATTTTTCCCCCTTTGCCCTCTTCTACTCAGCCCACCCCCACTCTCAGTTAATCCCCTAACTGTTGTCCATGTCCATAGGTCATACGTACATGTTTTTTTGACTACTCCCTTCCCATTCTTTTCACCATTATCCCCCTTTCCCCACCCCTTTGGTCACTGTCAGTCTGTTCCATGCCAGAAACCCAATTTCCATTTGTAGTTCCAATACAGAGATTACATTTTTCTTGATTCTTAAAAATACCAGATTTGACAGGGGAATTAGGGGGCTGGAGATAGGGGAAGAGGTTTAGAGGAGTAAGGTAGCCTAGGGAGAGGCACCAGTAGGACCAAAGGCCCCAGTGAGAAACTGCAGAATGTCTTTGGGAAATAAGGCAGATATGGATGGTAACAATGCTGGAGTGAGTTTATACTTCAGTTAGTACAGGGAAAAACATGGAACACACTGGTCTAGAGATGATTTGGGGCTCAAAAATAGCTGATTCAAGGACTACTTGGAGTTAATTAACAATGTAGTTTAAGTTGCTGGGACAAAAAATTCAACAAGTTATGAGCATGTTACAAAGTAAGTTTACAAAAAACCAAGAAAACATAGTATTTCACATGTAGAAAAATTTCAGTAGACTTAAGTTCTTCATTATTTCAATAAGCAGAGTTTTTATACTGATATTTGGGGCACAAACTTCTCTACACAAGCTCATTAGTGAATTAACTCTTGTAGTGTCCTCTTGGCCCTGCCTTAGCCTCCTCAAAAGGAAGGGTCAGATGTCATCAAAGATGTGTGTGGAAAAAAACATTACAAACCCCTTGGGATAAATATAACAGGCAGCTTCTCTCATTCTTCCTTCCCAGAGAATGACACCACTTTGATGGGAAGAGTGAAAAGATAATAAAAGACATGAAAGACAAAGAGAGATGTAGTAGGGCAGTGTTTTTCACTCTGAAGAGCTCAGCAAGGTAGACAAGAAAAGCAGGGGGCTGCCACTGAAGGGTGACCCCACACCTAAGGGGAAATGCGCTATGTGTTTTCTGACCTCCTTCTGTGTTGTTCTGCCCAGCTTACCAGGAGATAGTGATTCAGGGCCCAGGGCATCCATCCAGAGAAAAAGCCCCTGTGGCTGAAGCATGGAGGACAGAGTGTAGGGTGAAAAAGAAGCCACTCTCTCCTAAAATAAACAACAAAAAAATCAATTGTGCCCCTGAAAGGGTCAGCTAAGCTCTCTTTGGGAGTGAATTAGCTGCTCTGATGAATCTCTCAAATGTTCAGAACCTATTACAGCTATCCCTATGTACCATGCCCTCATAAGCAAGTACAGGCAGCTTTTCAGGAGGATATACAGCTTTTAGATAATCAAGTTTCCCCCCCCCCCTAATATCCCACCTACTTGGACTTTGGCTACTATTGAAGGCATGGCAACTTACCTGTTCACGAGGTTAGGTTTCACTACAGTATCCCTTTTTGGATGGATTCCAATACTGCCTCTAATTGCAGGAGAGACTTAAGATGCTAGTCAAGAGGTTAAAGTCCTTATAACAACCTATATGTCAGGGGCTGGTGGTAGAGTAGTAGGCAGGAGGCAGTAAAAATGAAAGAATTTCAGAAGATAAAAATGAAGGAATCATGGATTTAAGATCTAACAGGTCTTCAACACAGATGTTGAAGGGTGCTAGATGCTAGATGTTGAAGGGTGACATGTGCCAGTGAGTCAAATAGAACTGCATAACCCAGGTACTACAGGTACACTAACTTCTTTAGAGCATCATGGTTGTGGCTCTGAGTCTTCCATTAGCCAGAGTTCCCTGATCAAGGGCCCAAGGCTTCTGAAGAGGCCTTTGTAGCACTCTGGTTGTTTAGGGCCTGGGGGAACAGAAATCAGGCTGGTTGAGGATAGACAACCAAGACTGAGACTTCATGTACAAAAGTGTGAAAAGCCACAGCTTAAACTTAAAACTTAAAAAAAATAGGAAACAGAGGAAAAAAAGTATAGAATGCCACCAAACAAAAACAACAAACACAAAGAAGAACCACTGGAGGCACAAAGCTACCAGAAAACAAAAGATAAAATGGCTATAGAAAATCCTCATATATCAATAATTACCCTAAATGTAAATCAACTGAACTCACCAGTAAACAGGCAGAGAGTAGTACACTGAATTAAAATAAAACCCAACCATATGCTGCCTTCCAGAGGCACACCTCAGCAGCAAAGACAAGACAGACTCAAAGTGAAAGGGTGGAAAGTTAATTCTCCTAGCAAACAGAATCCACAGAAAAGCAGGTGTAGCCATATTTATATCTGACCAAATAGATTTCAAAATAAAAAAGGTAACAGGAGAGAAAGAGGGACATTTTATAATAATTAAGTAGACACTGTCAAGATGACATAAAACTTCTCCATATATACATACTCAATCAGAGAGTACCAAAGTATATAAAGCAACTAGAAACTAATAGAACTAAAGAGAGAAACTACAGAGACAAAAGCACAATCATAGTTAGTGACCTAAATACCCCATCGACAGCTATAGACAAATCTTCCAAACAGAAAATCAATAAAGAAACGTCAGCCATAAATGACATATTAGACCAACTGGACATAATGGATATTTATAGAGCCTTTCATCCCAGAACACCAAATTATACATTCTTCTCTAGTGCACATGGAATATTTTCAAGAGTAGAATATGTTGGCATACAAAACTAGTCTCAACAAATTTAAGGAAACTGAAATCATACCATGTATATTTTCTGGCCACAATGCTTTGAAATTAAAAATCAACTGTAAAAAGAAATTCAAAAACCTCATAAATATGTGGTGATTAAACAACATGCCACTAAAAAAATGGCTGGGTAACAATGGAAATAAATGGTGAGATCAAATGATATATAGAAATTTTTAAAAATGACAATATGATGTATCAAAACTTCTGGGATACAGTAAAAGCAGTAATAACAGGTAAGTTTATGTCATTACAGGCCTATCTCAAGTAAACAATTTAACATTTTATCTTAAAGAACTAGAAAAAGAACAACAAAAGCAACCCAAAGTCAGCAGAAGAAAGGAAATAATAAGAGAGTAGAATTAAGTGAAATAGAGAACAAAAAGACTATACAAAAAATAATGCAATAAGATCTGGTTCTGTGAACATATCAATGAAATTAACAAAACTCTGACTAGACTCACTAAAAAAGAGAAAAGGCTCAAACAAAATAATAAATGAAACAGAAATTAACACAGACCTTACAGAAATGCAAAGGCTCATAAAAGAATACTATGAAAGACTACATGCAACCAAATTCAATAACCTAGAAGAAAGGGATAAGTTCCTAGAAATATATAACCTTCCTAGCCTGAATCACGAAGAAATAGAAAATCTAAATAGACTGATAAACAGTGAACAAATTGAAAAAAACCATTAACCACCCCCCAAAAAAAGTTCAGGACCAGATGGCTTCACTAGTGAATTCTACCAAATATTCAAGGAACACTTGATACCTATCCTTCTCAAACTCTTCAAGAGAAAAATGAACAAGAGGCAATATTTCCTAACACATTTTATAAGGCCAACCCTTATAAAAACCCTTATAACCCTGATATCAAAATCTGACAAGGATAACATACACACACACACACACACACTCAGACACTACAGGCCAGTATCTTTGATGGGTATGGAAGCAAAATCCTAGCAAATCAAATACAACAATACATTAAAAAATAATACATCACAATCAAGTGGGAATTATCTCAGGGGGAAAAGGATGGTTCAACATATGCATAGCACTCAATATAATACACCACATTAACAAAACAAAGGATTAAAATCATATGATCATATCAATAGATGCAGAAAAAGCATTTGATAAGATACAATATCCATTTATAGAAAGAAAGTACCTCAACATAGTAAAGACCACATATAACAAACTCTCAGCCAATAGCATGTTCAATGGTGGGAAACTGAAAACTTTTCTTTTCAGATCAGGAACAAGACAAGGATGTCCATTCTCACCACTCTTATTTAACATAGTAATGGAAATCCTTGTAATCAGGCAAGAGAAAGAAATAAAAGACATCTAAATTTGGAATGAAGAAGTAAAAGTATCACTTTTGGCAGATGATACGATTCTTTATACAGAAAACCCTAAAAACTCCACCAAAAAACTATTAGAAGAAATAAACAAATACAGTAAAGTTGTAGGATACAAAATCAATATACTAAAATCCACTGCATTCCTATACACTAACATGAAACTTAAGGGAAAAAAATGGGAAAAAACATTTCCTTTTGCAATTGCACCAAAAGAATAAAATACCTAGAAATAAACTTAAAGCATGTAAAGGATCTACATACTGAAAATCACAAAGCATTATTAAAAGTGATTGAAAAAGAATCAACATAGTTAAATATCCATATTATCCAAGGCAATATACAGATTTCATGCAATCCCCATCAAAATCCCAATGCCATTTTTTAAAGAAATAAAACAAAAAATCATCAGATTTATATGGAACTACAAATAGACCCCGAATAGCAAAGCTATCCTGATAAGGAAGAAAAGAAGCCATAGGTGTCACACTCCCTGACTTCACATTATACCACAGAGCTATGATAATCAAAACAGCATGGTATTGGCAGAAAGAGAGATATGCAGACTCATGGAACAGAGCTGAGAGCCCAGAAATAAACCCACAAGTAAATGGGCAAATAATTTTTGAGAAAGGAGCCTAAAACATACAATGGAGAAAAGAAAGCCTCTTTAATAAATGATACTGGGAAAGTAGAAAGCTACAGGCAAAAGAATGAAACTGGATTACTGCTTTTTCCCATATATAAAAATTAACTCAAAATGGATAAAAGACCTAAATATAGGACCTGAAACAGTATATTACACAGAAGAAAACTTACAGACCTTGGTTTTAGAGAGGATTTTATTAATTTGACCCCAAAGGCAAGGGAAATAAAGGTGAAAAAAAATCAATGGGACCATACCAAACTAAAAAGCTTCTGCACAGCAAAAGAAATCAAGATAAAACAAAAAAGTAACTAACTGAATGGGAGAAGAAAACATTTTCAAACAACAGCTCTGACAAGGGGTTGATATCCAAAATATATAAAGAACTCATACAAGTCAATACCAAACAAACAATCCAATTAAAAAATGGGCAGAAGCTCTGAACAGACACCTTTCCCAGGAAGACATATGAATGGCCAACAGATACACAAAAAGACACTCAACTTCACCATTAGGGAAATGCAAATCAAAACCACAATGAGATACCACCACACTCCTGTTAGGATGACTGTTATCAACAAGACAGGTAATAACAAGTATTGCAGAGGTTGTGGAGAAAAAGGAACCCTCATTCACTGCTTGTGGGAATGTAAACTGGTACAGCCACTATGGAAAGCAGGATGGAGGCTCCTCAAAAAAATTAAGAACAGAGTTACCATATGACTCAGCAACCCTCTTCTGGGTATCTACCCTCAAAATTTGAAAACATTTATTCACAAAGACAGATACACCCCTATATTCACTGCAGCAGTCATAAGTGCTAGTCAAGACATGGAAACAACCCAAATGTCTTTTGATAGATGGTTGTATAAGAAGATGTGGCACGCATACCAAACAGGATATTACTCAGTCACAAGGAAAAGACACAATACCACAATTTGTGACAACATGATGGGTGTTTTTAAAAAAAACATTATATATTAATTTGGGGTGTACAGCTTAGTGGTTAGACAATTGTATAGTCTACATACTGTTCCCCTTGATATTCCCAGTACCCCGATGGGCACCATGCATAGTTATCACAATACTGTTGGGATCTTGAGAATACTGTGCTAAGCAAAATAAGTCAGGCCAAAAAAGTTAAGAACTATATGATTTCACTCATATGTAATATAAAAACTGAACGTGACAAATAGACAAACAAGAAAACACACACACACAGACAACAGTGTGGTGGTTACCAAAGTAAATGGGAGTGGGGGGTAGTAAAAGGATAAAGGGGTTCAAATATATAGTGATAGAGAAGATTTTGCTTTGGGTGATGGGCACAAGTTGTGACATACAGATGATGTATTATAGAACTGTACACCTGAAACCTATATAAAATCTTACTGTTACCCCAATAAATTCAATAAAAAACTAATAGTGACAAAAAAGCTACAGTATATAGTATCTACCCCATGACTCCTACTCTGGTGGTCTCAGACCCTTCCCCTCCCCATTCAGACCTTCTGTGTCAGCTTTTGGCATTTCCACAATCTCCTTTTCTCAAAGTTGAACTAAATTTAGAGGGAGGGAGAAAGGAGATCTTGTTTTTCTGATGTCACATTTGAAGGGTTCCTAGGCCAATGTATATTCTTAATGTGTATTCTTAATTTATTAATTTTTTAATCCTCATCCAAGGATATTTTTTTCATTGCTTTGAGAGAAAGAGGGATACAGGAACATCACTGTGAGAGAAAAATATTGATTGGTTGCCTCCGGCATGCACCCTGACCCAAATCCTAGGTATGTGCTCTGACCAGGGATTGAACCTGCAACCTTTTCTGTTTAAAGGACAATGCTCCAACCAACTGAGTCACACTGGCCAGGGCCAATGTATATTCTTTTAGCTCCATAGGCTGAGGAGAGTGAAAAGAAGGACAGGAGAGCCCCTACTTCTCTGGATCAGGAGCCTCATTTCTCAGCCTCTGCCCCTCAATCCAATCTTTCCAAGGCATGAATTGGCTGAGGGTGTTTCCTTCTCCCAGTGTAAGCCTGCTCTATTATCTTTTATTTCTTCTTAATTCATATGGCCTTTCCCTTAGTAAAGAAATCAGTCTGATGGAGAAAAAGAAAACTAGATTGGGGGAAAGAAAGCAATAAAACCACTAAAGATAGAAAATTTATTATAATTCAAATAGCTATGCAAACTAAGGCCCGAAGAGGGTGACAAAGGACTTTCCCAACTAAGTTGTGCATGTCTGTACTACAGGTACCAAATCAGAGTAACACATCCAGGAGAACAAATTAGAATTCAGAGAAAGGAGTAACTCAGAGGTCCACCAGATCCCAATTCCTTTTTGAAATACTCTATTAGTAGTTCTGGCAAAAATCTTATCTGGTTGCTGAAGTCTGGATCTGACGCTGGGTGGACTAGCTGTTAAGGCACCAGCTGTCCTGAGGAGGAAGGCGAGGACTGTGCATGAGGGATGGCAGACTTGTTTCTAGGAAAGTAATATCTGATATGGATAGTTAAGGAAGCTATACTTCATATATTTAAGATGGACTTCACTAAAACTACTAGTTATCTAGTTTAGTAATTGTTGAAATAGCCACTTTAGAAGTAGTATGCCTTTAATTACCTTTCACCATATCATAAATCCTTCAGATGCTGTTAGTACTTATTACTGCTATTGTTGATGTGCTGGTACATTTTTGACACTGCTTGAACTGTGCACAGGTATAAAATTTAGCTTCTTTGCTAAGTTTTTATAGTGATTTAAATACCTTGAAAACAGCCACTGAGTGAGCTAATTTCAGTAAGTAAAAAGAGTTTTTATATAATTATAACACTTATGTGTCAATTCTGCTTCTTCTAATGATTTTGGACTGAGTGTAATAGTTTGAACAATTCTAACTTACACAGCAAAGAGGTCATTATAACAAAATACTGGTCTAGCAAAACTAGATTATATCCTAATGGTCAATATGAATTTCCCAGTGCTCCTTAGGGATACACTGAAAAGGTTCAAAAATAAAGTAGTTTACTTGTTTATTTTAGTAAACTGAGTGAAGTTACCAGTATTAGACCTGGGTCTATATAGGTCTGAAGGTGCTCTAGGGAAGTGATGTGAAAAGATTCAATGTTACCAAATGGCAACTGTTCAAACGTATCTTTTAGTCTAGCTGTTGGCACCCAGAAAGGCTTGGATGTATTTATTTCCTTCCATATATACAAGTGAGAAAGTGCTTCTTAGAATTTCTCTCATTAGAGACAGGAAGAATGAAAAGCGTGGCAGAGGAGGACTTGGTCTTGGATTAAATAGTGATACCAGAAAATGTAAGACATTTTCATTTTTGAGCTGGGAGGGGACACTATTAGAGTAACAAAAGGATACATGTAAGTTGGGATGCCTTTTGCAGCCAAGTATTTCCGTATAAGTCGCTCAGTACCATACCAGTTAAAACCTTTTGTGGCATGTCCAATGCGTGGAAGATGGACACTTGCTGTTGAAAAGAAAAGAAGATGATAATGTCTTCCTTCATCAAAAAATGACAGATGGGTGTAATATATTCATAGGAGAAAATAATTTTTACTTAGTCACTGTGTAGTTCCCAATGAACCAAATGTATATAATCATGGAGTGTCACACTCAAAGCATACAATTATGTCAAAAAATACTCTGGGGAGGGATTGTAATACAGAAAAATAATTTTATTGAACACAAGGATCTATGGGACTGGAAACAGAACATGACCAGTGGTTGAGATGTAATTAAAATAAACAAAGACTCTTTAAAACTACGGTCTTTGACAGAGAATTGTCTGCTTACATGAACTGTGACCCTCCAAAACAGGACATGATAGACAGTATTTTCCAACTGCCTATGACCAGTTCATCACTGGTGCTCTGCTTCCTAACCTGTAAAATCATGATATAAATATCCCAGTGATTTGGAAAGGAAAAAGGGCTTTACAAATACAAAATGACAAGCTGGTTACTTCTGTTGCCTCTCATATCGGGACTTTTACCATATAGATTGAATGGATTCTTGACTCTCACCACCCCTTAAAAATCACACCACATGCTTGAAAAAAGAAATCCATGTACTCCTGAGCACAAATTGAAGAGTTTACCTTTCTTTTTCTTTGCTGCTAAAAATATCTTCTTCAGACCCTCTTCTAGGGCTGCCACCTTGATGCCAGACAGGACATTGGAGCGATCACGGTGCTGAGCCACAATCAAGGCCAACTAGGAGAAACCATCATTAATGGCTGACATGGCATGAGATGGCTACCCAGCCAACTAAATGACTTGCCCTTGGAGGGGGTGTGAGCAGTCTCCAAATAGGTTTAGCCCTTTATGGATCATTCAGGCTTTGTCTCCTCCTCTTTGAAATGCTTTGCCTGAATAGCCATGCACTACCAAATTTATGATTTCACAACCCATCATAACTGTTTTATCTTATTTTGTGGCAACTTTATATAAGCCTTTCTTACTCTTGTCAAGATATATTAAAACCTGAATCCAGGACATGCTGGCAATGCTTTCCAAGATAAAGAAGGAATTTTTGAGCATCTTAGGAGCAGAAAAACCTTTTGAGGTTCTTGTACTCCAGCCCACTAGCTGATGCTCAAGGTCAGCCCCCCCACTAGCTGATGCTCAAGTAAGCTCTGCAACCACTGGGATAAGCAACCATTCTATCTCTGTTCAAAATGCCAAGTATTTCCCACCCTCCTAACTTAAGTGGAGTACAGTTGGAGAGAATGTCAAGGGCACGTCTGGGGCTGACATCACTAGTCTTGGTGTTCTCCTCACTGTAAACAGTTTTCTTGAGTCACTGGACTCTGAGCTGCTTATGCACAACCACTGTGTCATTCTCATTTGTTTAGCATTTATGAAATGAATAAATGAATGACTGAAAAAGCAGAAACCACTTTGTTGTTAGGCGTGCAGGCCACTAAACTCAAGAACACATGCCCCTCAGCCTAGTTTCTAAATGTCTTTTCTAAGTTAGTAAAGTTTGGCTTGAAATTTGAATACGAATTCAGGCCTTGAAGAAAAAAGTAGGTATGGGAAGTAAAACATCTTACAAGAATTCCAAATGACAGGCAAGTGGGAGACACTTAAGATGGAAAAGAACTTTAACGTAGGCAGAGGAAATGTGGATTTGTTCTTCTTGGCTAGAAAATAAGATCTTTTATAGAACTTTTGATATAACAAATGATGAAACCCTAAGAGTTTCCAGTCATGTTTTCTTATTTGTTCAGTAAATGTTTATTAAGTATTTCCTATGAGCCACACATACTTCATGAGGTGTTGAGTATAAAAAGACCAAAATTAAACTCTCTGCAATTAGGAGGGGCCTACCCTCTAGGTAAGTGGAAGGTACAAGGAAGTAGGGGACAGTGCTCCAGAAGCTGCATGGGGGCTGGGGGAGAGCAATGGAAGGCAAGGCTCCACCTGTTTATTATGGGCTGAATTATGTCCCCCAAATTTTATGTGTCGAAGCCCTAAGCCCTCAGTACTTCAGAAAGTGATTCTATGTGGAGATAAGACCTTTAAAAAGGCAATTAAATTAAAAAGGCCTTTAGGGTAGGGCTTAATTCAATCTGACTGGTGTCCTCATAGAAAGAAGAAATTCAGATTCAGACAGAGGAAAGAACATGTGAGGACACATCATGAAGCCAAATACCTGCAAGCCAAGAGAGGACTCAGAGAAAACCAACCTTGGCAGCACCTTAACCTTGGACTTGTGGCCTCCAGAACTGTGAGAAAGTACATTTTAGTTTTTTAAGCCACCCAGTCTGTGGTATTTTATGGCAGTCCTAGCAAACTGATATACAACCAGAGGCCAATGCAAGTAAGAGCAGTTTCAAGAGGAGGTGATAGGAGCCACATTTTAGCTCTTGTAAGAATTACAGTTTTTTCACTTACCAAATCTTGACCTTTGCTTCTTGACTCTTTATCATCAATAGGAAATAAAAGGACACTTCCCAAACTCAAGTCTGAGGCAACATAAAAAGGGGCAACAGGAAGAACATTAAGGTCACTAAAGACTGAGTCCAGTCAGGTTTCAAACCTGCCTTTTCCCACTCTCCTGGGCTCACTCAGTGTGAGTAGTTTACTATTTACATTTATTGACCACCCTACAATTCTAGGCATTGTGCTGTAACCCTGGGGATTCAAAGCTGAATATGACAACATTCTGTGTAAGTGCCCCAATTTCTGTGTCTTTAAGGAGTTCAGTCCTCAGAGCAGCTTCCTGCTCTCAATTCAGTATCACCCAAGCCATTTACAAGCTGAATCATTTTTGCCTGATATTTATATTTACCACTGTCATGAAGGTAGTAGGGCTTACTTCCCAAAAAAGATCAATTTTGACAAAAATATGCCTCCAGATCCTGGCACAGTATTTTACACACAGAAAATAATACAATAATACTTTTTGAATAGAAATTACTTCGCAAAGGTCGATTAACAGATTTCTTTCCTGCCTTATGTACAAGGTTTAATAGTATAAAAATGTTACTCTTTATTCAGAAATACAAATGGAATCGCTAAGGATTGAAAGAAAAATGTCTGTTAAATCTGTTTAAAAGTTATCTGATAAATTTCAAGGTAAAGGCTACAATTGGAATAATTCACCCAAACAAATTGGCAATTCACTTTTTCTTGTTTGTCTATAGGAAAATAAAAGCAAGAAGAAGAAAGTATTACCTTTTAAAACTCTCTGCAAGCAATTAAAATGGTGCATTTTTAAAAATAAGTAAGATTCAGAACAAGTCACCTGTTTCTTGGGCAAGGACTATACACAGGTTTGGCTGCAGAGGGCCTGACATATTCTGGAACTCACGTTTAGCATTAGGTTGTAAAGGTATTTCCACGTTTTTTTCCCCTACTCTGTGACCAGAATGTTGAAGTGAGGAATATTGTTAGAAGCACTTTTAAGTTTTTTTTTTATTCCCATCCTCCTACCTTCCCCCAACCCTTTGGCAACCATCAGCTTATTCTCTATATCTATGGGTATATTTCTGTTTTGTTTTTGTTTATTCACTTGTTTTATATTGTTTTCAGATTCCACATATGAGTGAAATCATAGAGTACTGGTATTTGCCTTTCTCTGACTTATTTCATTTAGTATAATACCCTCTAGGTCCATTCATGTTGTCATGAATGGCAGAATTTCATTCTTTTTTTTATTGCTGAATAATACATACACATGTACCACATCTCGATCCATTCATCTACTGATAGACATTTGGGTTGCTTCCATAATTTGGCTATTGCTAATAATTCTTCAATAAATATAGGAATGCATATCTCTTTTTGAATTAGTGTTTTTGTTTTCTTTGATAAATGCCCAGAAATGGAATTGCTGGATCATGTGGCAGCTCTATTTTTACTTTTTGAGGACTTTCCATACTGTTCTCCATAGCGACTACACTAATTTACAATTCCACCAACAGTGAACAAGAGTTCCCTTTTCTCTACATCTTCACTACCACTTGTTACTTGTTTATTTACTGGTGCTAGCTATTCTGACAGGTGTGAGGTGGTATCTTACTGTGGTTTAATTTACATTTCCCTGATGATTAGTGATGGTCAGCATCTATTCAAGTCTGCTGGCCATCTGTATGTCCTCTTTGGAAAAATGTCTATTCAGGGCCTCTGCTCATTTTTTAATTGGATTGCCTACAATTTTGGGGGTGTTAAGTTGTGCAAGTTCCTTATATATTTTGAATATTAACCCTATATCTGATGTATCATTTGCTAAAATTTTCTTCCAGTCAGTTTTCTTTTTGTTTAAATGGTTTCCTTCTTTTGTGCAAAAACTTTTTAGTTTGATATAATTCCATTTATTTTTCCTTTTGTTTCCCTTGCCAAAAAGACATATCCAGAAAGATATTGCTAAGAGTAATATCAAAGAGTTTACTGCCTATGTTATCTTCTAGGATTTTATGTTTTCAGGTCTTACATTTACATCTTTAATCAATTTTGAGTTTATTTTCATATGTGGTATAAAAAAGTGGTCCGATTTCATTCTTTTGCATGTATCTTTCCAGTTTGCCCAACACCACTTATTGAAGAGATTCTACAAACTTATCCATTAAGGATTATCTAATCTCTTGTAATCCTACATATTTCTGTAGGTTCAGTTATAATTTCTCCTCTTTCATTTCAGATTTGAGTTTTCTGTATTTCTTTGTCTCACTAAAGGTTTGTCAATTTTATTTATCTTTCTGAGAAAAACAGCTCTTAGTTTTGTTGTTTTTTTTTCTCTTGTTTTTCTGGTCTCTAATTTCCTTCCATTCTAATTTTTGCCATTTTCTTCTTTCTGTTAATTTTGGGCTTAACTTCGTTTTCTTTTCTAGGTCCTTGTGGTATATGTAACATTATGTTGATTATTTTGCAATCTTTCTAATTTTTTAGTGTACTCATTTATCACTATAAACTTCCCTCTCAGAACTGCTTTGGCAGCATCTCATAGGTTTTGGTATGCTGTGCTTCACTTTTTTGAGATATTCTTTGGTTTTCCTTTTGATTTCTTCTTTGACCACACTGGTTTTCAAGATTGCGTTATTTAATTACCACAGAATTTTCCAGCTTTCCTCATGTCGTTGATGCCTACCTTCATACCATTGCAGTTAGAAAAGATATTTAATATGATTTCAGTTTTATTTTGCTAAGACTTGTTTTGTGTCCTCTCATGTGAACTATCCTCGAAAATGTTCCATGCGCACTGGAGAATATTCTGCTGCTGTTGGATGAAATGTCCTCTAGATGTCTGTTAGGTCTATTTGGTCTAATGTTTGGTTCAAGCCCATTACCTCCTTGCTGATTTTTTTTTGTCTGGATGCTCTGTCCATGGCTGAAGTGGGATACTGAAGTCCCCTACTATTATTGAATTGTTGTCTATTTCTTCCTTCATATTGCTAACATTTGCTCAACATACTTAGGTGTGCCAATGCTGGATACTTATATATTTATGACTGCTATATTTTCTTGATGAATCAATCCCTTTATCATTATATTATGACCTTCCTCATCTCTTATTACCATTTTTGGCTTAAAGTCTATTTTGTCTGATATAAGTATAGCTATCTCCTCTTTCTTTTGGTTTCCACTTACATGGAATCTTTTTCTAACCCTTCACTTCAAGTTTGTGTGTTTTTAAGGCTCAAGTGAATCTCTTGTAGGAAGCATATAGTTAGGTCTTGTTTTGTTTTGTTTTTTTTAATCCATCTAGCCACTCTGTGCCTTTTGATTAATAAATTCAATCTATTTACATTTAAAGTAATTACTGGCATGTAAAAAGAACTTACTAAAGCCATCTTGTTAATTGCTTTCTAGTTATTTTCTATTTCCATTCTTTCTTCTTTTCCCTTTGTTTCTGCCTACCTTTCTAAATTGGTTATTGTCTATGGTGATATGCTGTCTTTCCTCTTTCTTTGTCTTTTCTGGATCTGCTCTAAGTTTCTGTTTTGTGGTTACAATGGGATTTACATAAAAGTTCTTATATATAGAACAGTGCATTTTAGGCTGATAGGACATGTATTCTGTCCGATCTCCATCATGTTTCCCTCGTGGTTTCAAACAAGGGTCTAAACTGGGTCCTTAAGTCTACCCTTTGGCTCTGACCTCCCCTGGACTCTGTTTTTCCAACTGCCCAATCAATATCTAGATCTGGGTTAATTATTTCAACACATGTTAAAAATCTTCTTCCAGTAATTTGTTTTAGTACAAAGAGTATTGTATTCATTTTAAGTCTTTAATTACTTTCCACCCTAGAGAAATGACAGAAGAATTAGGAAAAACCAATTTCTGAGAAATATGAAGGGCCCTTCTCATCAGATAAGGTCCTTCAGCTTAAGTTTTCTGTGAAATAATCACAATAATAGTTTTACTCCTTTTGCCACTTTGTGATTTTTGCTCATAAAAGAAGGTGCACTTACCCCTTCTCTACACCAAAGGAGAATACTGTTCAGAATTCCAGATCCCCCTCAAACCAAAAAGCTTTATCACAGCCTGTGCTAACCTTATATATAACTTCCCTCCCTCAGCACCCAGCTCTTGTTAACACATTAATGATGTGTCTGATTTCTCTCTCACAGGCTCTCACATTTTCATGAGAGATTCACTTAAGAAAATGGAGTAAGTTGGGTAAGTAATAAAATGCTAAACTTTAACATGCATGCAGGGATCAACATTTATCAAAATACTTGCAAATTCCTTATCTCACTATAGTTCCATGAGGTAGGTGGAATAAATATTATTCACAAATTACAAATGAGAAAACAGGCACAGGGAGGGTAAAGGATTGCCTCAAAGTCACATTACAATGAGCTCATTGGTGACAGAATTCAGACTCCAACCAGCCTTTCTGACTCCTTATCTACTGCTTTTTAAAGCCACATGACACCTATCTTAAATGTCCCCTAACTCCATCCCTAACCCTTCTTTCTTCTGTGCTCCTTACCTTTCATTTTCCCAGCCAGCTCATATATTTTTCTTGGCTCAGTGGATCGTTTTTCCAGTGCTGTGAATAAGCCACCTCTGCCCCAGTGGCCAGAGTCATCTGATAGAAGAGAAAATTTTCTTCTATAGGAGGCAAAGTCCAGTACACAATTTAAAAAACAAAAACAAAAAAAACAAACAAACAAAAAAGAAAGGTACACCAAATAGACTTGTAGAAGAACGTTTTTTCTTCCTTTGAAAATCAATCTGATCTCCTAGGCATATCATAGGTTGTACTTCTCAAATATGTTTAGGTTTTCTGTAATACACCTGGCCATCACAACAGGAAAGCACTGAAAAAAATTAGTGTACTGAAAGAGCAGTATCTCTGCGGTACTTCTGTAATTCCTGGAAGATGACTGAGGAAGGATGGAGAATAAATACAATATAACAAAGAGCACTGAAGCACTGCTACTATAACAACACATGACTCCCATTTTACAGGTAAGGAAGAGGAAAGGTTAAATGACTTATTCAAGCTGGTGCTAACACAGCCAGTTAGTACCTTGCATTTAGAGTTACTCATTCATACTACTGAAATTAGTTAGCATGTATTATGTATCAGGTGTTGTTCTAGCACTGGGGTTATAGCAGTGGACAACAGAAAACCCCGCTCCCATGAAGCTTATTTTCTAGTTCCATGAAACAGTCAAATAAGCAAATACATATGTAATATGTCAGATGATGATATGTGTCATCAAGTAAAATAAGGTAGAAAAGGGGACAGAGAAAAATGGAGGGATGAGGATGGGGTCTGTTCTATACAAGGCAATCAGGGGAGATCTCTCTGAAACACAGACATTTAAACAATGCTTGACAGGTTCCAGACAGAGGAGGTAAAAAATTAAAAGTGCAAAGATCGTTAAGGCGATAAATGCTTGGAATTTTGTTTCTTCCGAAAGAGTACATTTGTCTTCTACATGTTGCCTGTTTTTACCCTCTTAAAAACCTTGTGAGAAGAATAATGTAGATATTATCCCATTATATGGATAAGGAAGTTGAGGCCCAGGGAGGCTGGATTACTCAAGGAGGTAAACAAGAGATAAGAGTCAAATCCAAGTCTCTTAATTCTAAAATTCACATTTTTTGTGACCACACCAGACTGTACTGGGCCCATCAGTCACCACCAGGTCAGGACTCTGCTTCATCCTCCCCGGTTCTTGGCATCATAAAGATTAAGGACCCCACCCTGGGCCCGTATCACTTCTCCTACCTACGCACTGCACGATCACAGCATCCTCCACCCCGGCCTGTGGGTGGGTAACATCACCAATGACATACTTGATGGAGTTTGAATCTGAATCTTCGTAATCTATTTGAGCTGAGCTCTCATGTTCCCCATCCTCTAGGTCTTCTGATTCACTCTCTTCCGAGGGCAGGCAGAAAGACTGGTAATTGTTGGACTCCCACCAGGCCATTCTTCAACCAGACAGAGAGAAAAGGAAATTAACTGGGCAAATCACAATTTCTCTTGGAGTACAGTTTGTATTACAATTTACAAACAGTAAGTGCCAAGTGGAAATGCAATTAGAAACTCAACCTGATTGAGTTTTCTGCCTATTTATAAATAAACAAGCAGGCTTACCCAATTAGCTTAATGCTTCCTGACTATACTTCAATAACAAGCAGGCACCAGATATTCCTGTTTTTAAGAATATGACTAAAAGAGACTGTGAGTAAACTACTTTTTGTTAGCTACAGTAAAATCTTAAATTTTCTTCCCTCACCTGAACACTTCTCTGTCTTAGGCAGTCAGGACTTTTCATTTAAGTAAACTGTTTAGGTTAAAGTTTAGTCTCTAAAAAAATATTCTAGTACCAATAGGAAATACCAGCTTTATAGAAATTTTCTGCAATTTTAAACTGATGTTCAAGCCCTGGCTTGGTAGCTCAGCTGGTTACAGCATCGTCCTGACATGCTGAGGATGTGGCATGCCCTGGTCAGGGCACATACAAGAATCAACCAATGAATGTATAAATAAGTGGAAAACAAACTGATGTTTTTTCCCTCTCTCCCCCTAAAATCAATCAATAAAAAATTTTTAAAAAGTGATGTTCAACTGTGGACTCACTATACAGTAGTGATTCCTTTACCAATTGTGACTCTCTGCTTTATCGAATAATACAGCCAAATAGTACACACATACTTTTTCTTACGTTCCACTTTTTCCTTTATCCTCTTCTTCTCCTCTATTAGTCTCTTTCTCTTGGCTACTGCTTCTTGTCTTTTCTGCCTTCTGTCCTCCAGCTCTTCTGGACTTAGAATCTGCTTCCTCTTGGTAGACCTTTCCACAAGGCCTGGGATGAGAACCTGTAGGAAGAACAAGATCCATAAGCAAGAACTTTGGGGGCTGCCTGTTCCTTCATGAACTCCATTTATCCCTACAAGACACTCTGTATGGAGGCAACATGCTTAAAATTTCACAAAACACCACATCTCCATGCCACCTGGTGTGGTAGGAAGACATTTGAATTTACACTTCCATCATACGTCTCTGCACAGGCATGGCAACCACGACATGGTGCTCTAAACTCAGCCAAAGCACTGGAATAGTTCATATAGCAGTATATCACTTTGGTTAATTTCATTAGGAATAAGGAACTTCAGAAAAGTAATTTTTAAAAAATTGAAAGCTTACCTTGCGGGATGTCATTTTAGATTTAACAATTTTTAATGGGAATCTTTCTATAATGTATCATATTTCTTTCTTAAACACAGTATTTCAACATCATGATTATCTTAATGGTAGCTAGTATTCAATGACCACACACTAAGTGCCAATTAATGTGGAAATTGGAGATATTGATTGCTAGTGTCTCCCATGACACGGGGTCATGATTATTAAGAGCAGTGTATGTATTTTGCTGTAATAAAGTGATCCCCCCAAGGGAGGGGGCTTAGATGGACAGGGATGCTTTTACCTACATTAAATGGCAAAATTGATTCTCCTGGCCAATGTTTTTTATGCCAACTTTCTACATGGTTTTTATACTACAGTACAGTGAGTTACACTTATACTTCTTGTTTTTAGTGATTATATGTATTATTTTATTGCTACATTAGGAATTAAAATAAACTGTGAGAAGCTGCAAAAGCAAGTCATTTCATGAAGATTATGAAGCAATGACAAGTGACTTATCCATGGGGGTGCAAGGACTACTACATACACAGAGGTCATCAACAGTGAAACTGTCAACAGCATCTACCAGTGTAATTTATGCACAAATGGAAAGTTTAAAAAATGTATGTAAGGGAATACTGGTCACCCCTGATATGTCAGCCAGGGAGTATGGGTGAGAAAACATCAGAAAAGGCCTAAAATCTCTACAACACAAAGGTTTACAAAAAAACATGCTCAAACCCATATTTGTTCTTGGGAGAAGATCCTCGTTTTATGATGCTTAAACATGCTCTTTCTCCTGCTGCATAGTTTCCTTTGTGGGGAGAATACTTTTTCCTTCAGTATGAGTTTTACTCAGTTTTGATTTGTCAAACTACACCTCAAACAAGTCTGGCTCATCATTCATCTTGACTAAAGAAAGATTGAAGGCTTGAAGGCTGGAGAAAGGCAGAGGGCTGGAGGGAGACCACTCCATACACTAGCTGAGGTAATTATACTTACATTTCAACAATTACTTACAAGTTCTTTCTTAATAAATCACAAAAAGCATCATTTTTATTCTCTTAGAATGAGAATTTGGAAAAGTTTATTATTTTACATAAATTAATAGTTCTTACACTGCCTTTATTTCGGAGTAACCGGCCCTCTTGACTAGTTTTCTCCAAAAGGGTTTTCTGAAGATTCACCAGTTGCTCAAACGATTTTCTGTCTTCTTTACTGGGCTCCCTAGAATAGTCTTTCCCTTCAAATAAGTACATATGATTTTCTAAAAACATAAAACACACAAAAAAGAAATGTTAGATACTAAAGAAAAGTGAATTAGTTCTATTCAAAGCAATAATTAGGGTGAACAAAAGAACAGCCTATCCCTGGCTGCATGACTCAGTTGGTTGAAGAGTCATCCTGGGAACCAAGGAGTTGCAGGTTCAATCCCCAGTTAAGGCACATACCGAGGTTGCTGGTTGATTTCCAGTTGGGGTGTGTATGGGAGGCAACCAATCAATCAATGTTTCTCTCTTACATTGATGTTTCCCTCTCTCTCTATCCCCCGTCTCTCCCACCCTTCTTTCCCCCTCCCTTCCCCTCTCTCTAAAATTAATAAACATGTTCCTGGGTGAGCATTACAAAAAAGAACAGCCTGTATTCTAAATTGGCTAAGACTAGATTATGATGAAGGTATTGCATTGCCAATGCCACTGGCACTGACAGGTTTGGGATCCATATGGAGGTCTCACATATTTGCTTGTCATAGGACAGGATATGGCTAAAGCCTTTTTTGTCATCTCTAGATGGTCTGTGATACGTCCATCCTGTTGAGTCTTGAATCACTCATCACTCATCATGTCACACTATTCCTCAACATAAGTCTCCTGACATTAAGGTAACCAAGAACATATTCTGAATGCACATTTAATACTCAACTTTTCCCCCCTTTTTATAATATTTTTAAAAGTGGCAAATTGATGAGAAAAATGAAGAATCATAAATATAATCCCTTAGATTTACAATAATTTTTCTAGATCTCATGAAGCATTTTCATGAGCCTCACCACAATCCTGGTATAACCCATCCCACTTAAGAAAGGGAAAACTGAGACTCAGACAGGGATTAAGGGACTCCCCAATTCTTATTGCTAATACATACAGAAGGCAGAACTTTCTGACCCTAAGACCTGTGTGCTCACTTCAGTATATTATTGTCTATAAAAGGAGGGAGAGATAATAGGCCAGCAAATAATAACTATAGCAATAACAATACCAAGAGTATAATCTTGAATAGCACTGTATGCTATCAGAGCAGTGTCACATCATTATCACATTTGATTTCTGCAACTGTAAAAAAAAGAGAAGCAGACATTAACAGCACCAAAAGTTCAAAGAGGTTGGGTGATAGACAGGCCAAGGTCATGAATCACTGATAAAAGAAACTCATGACAAAACAAAACTAGCAACCAAAGAGATGTGGGATAATGATTCTAAGTGAAATGTATTTAATAGCATATGATACCAAAGAAAGTATTTTCAGAGCATCATGAAATTAGCTATAAGTATGTTTTCTCCAGAGAGTATGAAAGCAAAACATTTTAATTCCCCAGAGATCAACTGCTTCACACTTGTACCCGAATACAACCAGATGTATTTCTAATGACATTTGCTAATTAAATCAGCAGTGGACTTTCAACGAGGTACTCTATCAACATGAGGAAAAGATAAAGAACTGAGAAGTATCAAATATAATCAACACATTTAGCTACACATTGCATGAATTCTCAATGTACAAACATGCTGGACTGACTGAAAAAAATAATTGTTTTTTTTTTTTGCAGTTGAACTGTCAAAGAAATATAATTATTTTTCTAAAAAACAGTGAAGTTTATTTTGTTCTAGTAAACATTAGAAAAATAAGCTGAAATTAATCTAGTGAGTGTAGAAATGAGTCAAAACTTCAGTATTTAATGTAATCAAAATGCAAATTAAAAACTACCACATGCATCTATTTCTTCTCCTACCTAAAACCACTAAATGGCAGTAAGGGGATTTTTAAAAGATATGCAAGGCAACAGTAAATGAAAAGTTCAACTCATTGGAAAATGGAAGTTGGCTGGAGGATGATAACAGGTCAGGAACAGTGGAAGCAAAACACAAATGCCTAGCCAAGGGGTGATTATGAGATAGAGACCCTTTCAATCCTCTAAAAGCTTAAGACATTACAAGGACAAGGTACCACAGGGCAGGGGCAGTGAGAGAAATTCTGCACACCAAAAATGGGAGTACTATGAGCCCTGACTCACACTGTCTCTTCAATTTGAGTAAACAGGTTTATTCCAACGCTTATCCCTTGTCTTCCAAGAAAGATTTTGAAGGACTCATCTTTGGAGAAACTGAGTTACCCAGTGAATAGACTTCACATACAGATATGTGGGAAGGACCCTCAATGCGAAAGCCCAGCTTGCCAGCCAGTAATGCTGGAATAAGGACCAAGGGCCCATATACCTGTTCAGGCCAGAGCTGCCCGTCAGCCATAGCATTTCACCAGCACATGTGATCAGATAGCCAGAGTACACCTGATATTTCAAGGAAATTACCAACAAAAGCATGTGATTCCAAAACAAATTTTGAAAAGAAAAAAAAAAAAAACAGCAGCAGCAGTAACTGGAAGAAAGAGAGACAATGCAGGAGGCAGAGGAATACTTTCTAAAAAGATAAAACTTTTTAAAAGTATTCCAGAGAGAATATTTATTACAATAAATGTCCTCAGAGAAGATATTACATCCCTGAAATAAAACAGGATACAATTATAATTGTTATAATTGCATCTAGCAGAGAAGAAAAAGAGTATTGAAGAATAAAAAAAAAGATAGTAACATTAAAAAATGTAAAAGCTTGTTCCACCATGTTGGAGCCTATGAAGGTTTCTAGAAACAGGACTTCAAAATGACAAACACATATCGAAGGCTGTGGTCCAAGGTAATTTCTGCTGGCTTAAGTGGTGTGTCTGGAACCAGAGGGAGCACACAGCTCTTCTTAAAATTGAAGGTGTTTATCCCTGAGATGAAACTGAGTTCTATCTATGCAAGAGATGTACTTGTGTCTACAAAGCAAAGTGACTCCTTTCATGGCAAACCGAACAAAACCAGTCATCTGGGGAAAGGTAACTTTTGCTCATGGCATGGTTCATGCTAAATTTTGAAACAATGTTCCTGAAAAGGCCACTGAACAGAATCCTTGTAATGTTGCAACCCTTGAGGATTTAAACTTAATGAAAGGTAAATTTAAAAGGTAAAAGAGAAACTACAAGAAAAGTCAAAGACTGGTATCCAACAGAACAGTGCCAGCTACCTGCATGCCAGTCTCCCCACATCCTGTAAGAACCATCCAGATAAAAAAAAAAAAGATAAAACTACCCAAACCCATGCTAGCTATAAAATTAGGAGTCAGAGAATACTACCAACTTCAATTTACAGGTAAATAGAGAAATGAACATTCAAAGCCAGATGGAGCCACTCCCACACCCACCTGGAGTACAGAGTGACAGGAGAGACTACAGAAAGAGGAGAGGCTGAACCTCAAATACAAAAATAATGAGGATAGGTCTCAGACCTGACAGATCACAGCAGTGGCTACTAAGAAATTGAAATGAAGGAGCTAGAAAGTACATACAGGCAGCAATTTGGAAAGAAATTGCTTCTGGGGATGAGAGTGAGACATCATAGAAGAGGAAGATATGCTTTGGCAGCTTTATGACAAAGAATAAGAAGCAAGCAAGTGGGAACAGACAAGATGGAGGGGGAGTGAATGGAAGATACATTAACCTCCACCCAGAACTAATCTGGAATTATAACTGAATTATGGAGAAATCACCCAGAACAAACAACTGAATAACAGAGAGAAGAAGCCTTATAACCTCAGACAGACAGAGGAATCAGCTTCAGCACAACCTGACTGGTAAGGAGTGTGGTGGAGACTTGAGAGGGCTGGCTGGGCGCCCACGGGCAGCAGCTCCAACAGGACAATTAAGCAGCCAATTGGATCCCCTTGAGAAGAATGGGGTCTAAACCCTAAGCTGGGATCCCCAGCCTAGAGCACCAGAGCACAGAAAGTACACAGATAACAACCAGTGACAAAAAACTACAGTTTTGCTCTCTGCCAGAGATGGATGGCTGGAGATTCAAAGGGCCATTTTAAAGGGCCAATATACATATTTTCTTTCCTTTTTTTTGTTTTGTTTTAATTTTTAATTCATTCATTTATTTATTTATTCATTTTTCACATTTTCTTTATTGTTGTTCATGTAGTTGTCTCCATTTTCCCCCCACCACTCCTACCACCCACCCATCCCCAGTTCTCATCCTTCATCCTACCCACCTTTAGATTTGCCCACGTGTCCTTTATACATGTTCCTGAAAACCCTGCCCCCTGTTCCCCCCATTATTGCTTCCTACCTCCCCCTAGTTACTGTCAGTTTGTTCTTAATTTCAAAGTTTCTGGTTATATTTTGCTTGCTTGTTGGTTTTGTTGATTAGGTCCCACTTATAGGTGAGATCAAATGATATTTGTCTTTCACTGCCTGGCTTATTTCATTTAGCATAATGCTCTCCAGATCCATCCACGCTGTTGCAAAGGGTATGAGCTCCTTCTTTCTTTCTGCTGCATAGTATTCCATCATGTAAATGTATAATTTTTGATCCATTCATTTACTGATGGGCACTTAGGTTTCTTCCAGCACTTGGCTATTGTAACTTGCAACACACACATTTTCATTTACAGCCACTTACCATGAACTCTGGCAAAGGTGGGGGCACAGTGGGCTAGAGACGCCTGTGAAGAAACTGAGGTCAGAAGCTTTGGGGAGAGAACTGAGAGAGTAGCTGCTGGAATCCCAGTGCTGAGCCATCCCCCATACAGCAGCAGCTGTATGTTGTCCTGAGGGACAACAATAGCCCCAACCACAGGAAGGACTCTGTCCCCGACCTGTGATGCTTAGGCCAGACTGCTGAGTACAGAATGATTAGATTAACAACTAAAGGAGTCAGACACAGACAGTAGGTCCCTGGAAAAGTAGGGGCAGAGTAGACTAGAGATGCCTTAAAGAGACTTGGGACAGAGGCTTTGTGGAAAGAACTGAAAGAGTAGCCGCTGGGATACATCCCGCAGGCAATAGCCTGCTTGCTCAGGCAGACTACTCCCCTTTGAGCAGCAACAGCCTGAGGAGAAACAGCAGGCTCAAACACCAGGAGAGACTCTGCCCTTCCCTATGGTACCTAAGCCAGGCTGCTGAGTACAGACTGACTAGATTAACAGCTGATAGACTCAGCCACAGACAGCAGATCCCTGGAAGTCTGGATCAGGCTGCCTAAGGTCAGAGAGATGGGGACATCTGACATCGCCAGAGGTGGATCCAGAAAGAAAAAATGGTGGTAAATAATAAAGGCTACCAAGATGAAACCAACTGTGGTCTTCTCCATGATCTGTGATATTTTCCTTCATGTATAGCTTTTTAACATTCATTTCTTGACCATCAAGTTTGTGTATATTACGCCTCCTTCATTCCTTTTTTTATTCATGGTGTAAATTTTATAGTCTCTCTTCACATTGCTCCGACTCCCAACTATTAGTGCTCCTCCCTCTACCCTCTCCAAATAATTTTTCTTTGAGTAGCTCACCTCATAGTCTCTCTCATTTCTTATAATAGTCTTAATCTCTTTACACACTTATTAATACCAACACGTTTGTTGTTGACAATGGGATTGCAGGGGGAAAGGGACTTTTTTTGCGGGTGTGGGTTTACTTCCCAGGTTTTCTGGTTTTGTTCTGGCAGCACTTGCACAACAGCATATAAGATGTGGCAGGAAGAGTGAACTGTGTCAACCAGCTGGAGGGAAGGACCCAACAAAGAAAGTTCCAAGAACAATCAAAACCCAATTGCATCCACAAAGCCAACATAAAGGGCATCCCAACAGCATCAAGTTCAGGAGATCAAGGAGAGTGCATTGCTAAACCTCACAGGTCTCCTACCAAGAAGTGAGTCAAAAGAGATCAATTTAAGAAGCAGAAGCAAACAAGGAGAGTCTCACAAGTAATGGGAAGAAAAAGTAACAACCTCTAACTGAAAGAAAAGGATGAATCTTCAGAAAGAGTGCTATATAAAATAGAGGAAAGTCAACTAGGAGATACTGAGTTCAAAACAATGGTTATAAGGCAGCTCAATGAGCTCAGTGAGAATTACGAAAAACTACAGGAAAACTTACTGCAAACTATATCAGCATGAAAAAGGACACAGAAGCAATCAACAAGAGCCAAGAGGAAATGAAGGATATAATTTGGGAATTGAAGAACACAGGAGAAAGACTCAAAAGCAGGCTAGGTGAAGCAGAAGATCAAATCAGCAAGCTGGAAGACAAGGCAGGAAACTCCCAAGAAAGCAAGAAAAGGAAAAAAGATTTAAAAAGAATAAAGAGGGGTTAAGGGAACTTCAGGACAACATGACACATAGTAATATCCATGTAATAGGGATACCAGAAGGAGCACAACAGGAGCAAGGGATAGAAAACCTGTTAGAAAAAGTAATGGTGGAAAACTTCCCTAATTTGGCAAGAGAGAGAGTCATACAAATCCAGTAGAAACAGAGGGTCCTGATCAAGAGGAATCCAAAGAGGCCTACTCCAAGATGCATCATAATTAAAATGGCAAAGTTCCAACACAAAGAGAGAATATTAAAGGCAGCAAGGGAGAAACAAGAAGTAATATAATATAAAGGGAGCCCCAATAAGGCTAGCAGCTGGCTTCTCAACAGAAACACTGCAAACCAGGAGAGAGTGGCAAGAAATATTTCAAATAATGAAAAGCAAACACCTACAACCAAGACTACTCTATTCAGCAAGGCTCTCAGTTAAAATGGAGGTGAAATACAGAGTTTCTCAGACAAAAGAAGGCTAAAAGAATACAACTCCACCAATCCAGCACTGCAAGATTACGCTAAAGAGACTGCTTTAAGAAGATGAAGAAAAAGAATGAGAGACAGAGGAACACAGGTAAAAAAAGGGAGTTAAATGGCAATGAATAAGTACCTATCAATAATAACTTTAAATATAGATTAATTAAATACCCCAATTAAGGCACATATGGTAGCAGAATGGATAGGAAATCATGACCTGCGCATATGCTGCCTAGAAGAGACCCACCCAAAAGAAAAGACCTATGCAGACTGAAAGTGAAGGGGTGGAAAAAAATATTCCAAGCAAATACACAGGGAAAAAAAGCCAGGGTAGCAATACTTATATCAGACAAAATAGGCTTCAGAACAAAGGCCATAAAAAGAGACATAGAAGGACACCTCATAATACTCAAGGGAAGAATCCATCAAGAAGGCATAAATAATGTAAACATATATGCACCCACCATAAGAGCACCCAAATATATAAGGAAAATCTTGGAGGACTTCAAGAAGGATACTGACAGCAACGCAATTGTAGTAGGAGATTTTAGCATCCCACTGTCAAAAATAGATACATCTTGCAAACAAAATGTCAACAAGGATATTGTGGAACTGAATAATGCGTTAGATACAAAGGACCTAACTGATATGTACAGAACTTTTCATCCCAAAGAAGCAAAATACATGTTCTTTTCAAATGCACATGGAACATTATCAAAGATAGACCACATGATAGGACACAAAACAAACCTCAACAAATTTAAGAAAATTTAAATCATATCAAGCATTTTCTCAGACCACAAGGGCTTGAAACTAGAAACCAACCTCAAGGAAAAAACTCAAAAACACTCAAATTCATGTAGATTAAGTAGCATGCTATTAAACAATGAATGAGTTAAGAAAGAGATCAAGTAAGAAATCAGAACGTTTCTGGAAAGGCATGAAAATGAACAAACAACAGTCCAAAACCTGTGGGACACAGTGAAGGCAGTCCTAAGAGGGAAGTTCATAGCAACATGGGCCTATCTAAAAAAGACAAAAACATTACAAATAAACAGTCTAACCCTACATCTACAAGAACTGAAGGAACAACAACAAACAAAGCCCAGAATGAGTAAAAGGAAGGAAATAATAAAAATTAGAGCATGATTAAACAATATAGAGATGAAAAGAACAATTCAAAGGATCAATAAATCCAGGAGCTGGTTTTTTGAAGAGATAAAACAAAATCAACAAGCCTTTAACCAGATTTATCAAAAGAAAAAGAGGACCAAAATAAGTAAATTCAGAAATGAAAGAGGAGAAATGCCAACTGAAACCAGAGAAATACAAAGGACATACAAAGGATTGTAAGAAATCACTATGGATAATTATATGCCAAGAAATTTGAAAACCTGGGTGAAATGGACAAATTTCCAGGAAAACATAATCTTATGTTGGGAACTGCCCTGCCTGGTATCAGAAGCTGAAACCCCCACCTAGGCTAAGGCTAAGGGAACGCCCTTGGAACCCTAAGCCAGCAAGGAGACAAAAGCTTGTCTCCCTGGCAGGAATGCTGCTTCTGCTGCTGAACCCCAAAAAGCTTGGTCGGTTAGCCAAAGATGGGTAAGATTCCCCATGGGGGGAACGACCTAGGACAGGCATGATCACTTTGGGAGGCCCCCCAAAAGAAGGACTTGGGGGCTGCAGCAAAAGAGGGTGACGGACCCTCGCTCCTCAGCTTTGACATAGCCTGAGTTCTCATCGTCTGGGAGAAAATCTCCTTATTGCCTTAGTTCCCGAGCTAAGCCTGAAACAATGACAGGGTGGTGCAGCTCTGTGCTGAAAAGGGGCGGATTCCCTGGGTGATCAGGCCTAAGAAAGAACATGTAAATTACTGTGAAACCTTCTTTGTTTAGAATGCTCTCAGTTGAATGAGAAGGGTCCAAGGAGGAAGTTTGTTCCTCAAAGTCTTACAGCTCTTTGACCCCGACTCAATAGACCAGCAGAGTTCCTTGTTTTCTATAGTTCCTTACTTCCCCCTAATGAGTACTGTACTTTACCTGAATTATTATGCAAAATGAGCCCAATAAAAGCAAGTGTGGATGGTAAATCAGGGTGCCCCCCACTAGGGGGGGTGGCCATTTCGTCCCTACTTCCCCACAGAAACTAGTTTGTCTCTGTGCATGTTTGTTTGTTTGTTTCTCGCGTGTTTTTCGGCGAGCCATCCACAGTGTTCCATGGTCACTGCTGGCCGGTGACCCATGCGCAACAATCTTACAAAACTGAATCAAGAAACAGAAAGCCTGAACAGACCAATAATAGCTGAAGACGGTGAAGCAGTAATCAAAAAAAGCCTGGCACACAAAAGCCCTGGACTGGACTGTTTTACAGGAGAATTTCACAAAACATTTAAGGAAGAGCTAACCCCTATCCTTCTCAGACTATTCCAAAACATCCAAGAAGTTGGCAGACTCCAACACGTTTTATGAAGGCAGCATCATCCTAATCCCATAACCAGATAATGACACAACAAAGAAACAAAACTACAGGCTAATATCGCTGATGAACACAGATACTAAAATCCTCAACAAAATATTGGCAAACTGCATCCAGCAATACATTAAAAAGATCACACACCATGATCAAGTGAGATTCATCCCAGGAATGCAAAGATGGTACAATATTCACAAATCAATAAATGTAATACATCACATAAAGAAAAGGAAAGACAAAAATCACATGATCATATCAATAGATGCAGAAAAACCATTTGATAAAGTACAGCACCCATTTATGATAAAGACACTCATCAAAGTGCAAGTGGAGGGAGCATATCTCAACATAATAAAAACCATATATGAGAGACCTATAGCCAACATCATACTCAATAGGCAAAAACTAAAAGTTTTTCCACTAAGATCAGGAACAAGATATGGGTGTCTGCTTTCACCACTTCAATTCAATATAGTACTAGAAATTCTAGCCGTAGCGATCAGACAAGAAAAAGAAATAAAAGGCATCTAATTTGAAAAGAAAGAAGCAAAACTGTCACTGTTTGCAGATGACATGATAGTTTACATAGAAAACCCTATACACTCCACCAAAAAACTATTCAACCTTAAGTGAATTTGGCAAAGCAGTGTGACACAGGTCAATATTCAGAAATCGAAGGCATTTTTGTACACCAAGAATGAAATATCAGTAACAGAAATCAGGAAAAAAGAATCCCATTTGTTATAGCAAAAGAAAAATAGTGTACCTAGGAATAAACCTAACCAAGGAAGTAAAAGACCTATACTCAGAAAACTACACATCACTGAAGAAAGAAATTAAGGAACATACAAACAAATGGAAGCCCATGTTCATGGATTGGAAGAATTAACATCATCAAAATGTCAATACTACCCAAAGCAATTTATAGATTCAATGCAATCCCTATTAAAATACCAATGACATATTTCACAGATATAGGACAAACATTTCAAAAATTTATATGGAAACACAAATGACCCTGAATAGCCGAGGCAACTTTATGAAAGAAGAAAAAAGTAGATGGGATCACAATACCTGACATCAAACTATATTATAAGGCCACTATAATCAAAACAGTCTGGTACTGCCATAAGAACAGACATATAGATCAATGGAACAGAATTGAGAGTCCAGAAATAATCCCAAATTTTTAAGATCAATTAATATTTGACACAGGGCACAGAAGCATAAAATGAAGTAAAAATAGCCTTTTCAACAAATGGTATTGAGAGAATCAGACAGCTACATGCAAAATAATGAAACTGAACCACCAACTTACACCACACACAAAAATCAACTCAAGATGGATGACACACTTAAATATAAGTCACAACACCATAAAAGTTTTAGAGGAGAACATAGGTAAGAACATCTCAGATATTCCATGAAGCAATATTTTCACCGATATGTCCCCTACAGCAAGGGACAAAGAGGAAAGAATAAACAAATGGGACTTCATCAAAATAAAAAGCTCCTGCATGGCTAAAGAAAACATCAGCAAAATGAAAGCGGAACCGACCGTATGGGAAAATATATTTGTCAATGATAAGTCAGGCAAGAAGAGTTTGGTCTCCAAAACATATAAAGAACTCACATGACTCCATTCCAGGAAGACAAACAAACCAATTAGAAAACGGGCAAAGGACCTAAACAGACACTTCTCCAAGTAGGACATACAAGAGGGTCCAGAGACATGAAAGGATGCTCTGCACACTAGCCACCAGAGAGACAGAGAGATGCAAATTAAAACTATCATAAGATACCACTTCACTCTGGTCAGAATGGCCATCATAAACAATACAGCAAACAAATGCTGGCAAGGTTATAGAGAAAAGGGAACCTTAGTACAGTGTTGGTGGGAATGCAGACTGGTAGGAAATAGCATACTGTTTCCACAGACACTGTGGAAAATAGTATGAATTTTCCTCAGAAAACTAAGAATGGAACTGCCTTTTGACCTGGCAATTCCACTGCTTGGATTATACCCTAAGAATCCTAAAACACCAACTGAAAAGAACCTATGTACCCCAATATTCATAGCAACACAATTCACATTAGCCAAGTGTTGGAAGCAACCTAAGTACCCATCAGTAAATGAGTGGATCAAAAAACTCTGGTACATGTACACAATGGAATACTACACAGCAGAAAGAATGGAGGAGCTCTTACCCTTGGTGACAGCATGGATGGAACTGGAAAGCATTATGCTAAGTGAAGTAAGTCAGACGGTGAAAGACAAATGCCATATGATCTCACCTATAAATGGAACCTAATCAATAAAACAAATAAGCAAGCAAAATATAATAAGAGGCAATGAAATGAAGAACTGACAGTGACCCAAGGGGAGAAGGATGTGGGGAGGGGGATGAAGGGGGAAAGAAGGGAAAGGGTCATCAAGGAACAGCTATAAAAGACCCACAGTCAAAACCAAATGGGGGTAGGATTGAGGGGGGAGGTAGGGGTGGTGGGGCAGGGGAAAGCGGTGGCAGGAAAATGGAGACAACTGTAGTTGAATGACAATTAAAAAAATAGATGGAAGCAAGTGATGGAAATTCAGGGCCCTACAAAAACAAAAGAGAACACAAAACCAGAAGTTACAGCAACCCTACTCCCCACTAAGAAAAACAGAAGCACCATCTAGTAAAGACACTGTACTTCTCTGTACCCATGAAATAAGGTTCTCTTGAATTAAGACACCTAGTAAGAGGTGTCTTAACCTCACACCTGAGTCCACATTGAATTCCTGCTGCCACTGGTACAGAAAATTAAAGTCATTTAAAAAAAACACAAAAACTATAGATATCAGAGAACATCCTTACAAAGCTATCATGTGAAAAACTCTTCAAATCAGAAATTGAAATATTCAGAACAGAAACAGACAAATGTTAACCAAATTCAGAAAAATTAAGAGAAAGACAAAATCATCTCATGATTTACATGTATTGCTTTGCTAATAAAATACAATTAATGGTACTTATACCACATGGGGTATTGTGAAGATTAAATGAAAATACAGGTATAAAGCACATGACACAATATACACTTTTGATTGAGCAAAGAATAATCAGTGTTAACTATAATTTAAAAAACAAATCACTGTACTATTCATAAAGGAATCACTATGTGAAAAGCACCATACTAGGGACAGTAGGATTTACTAAAAAAGGAGAAGATGTTTGCAACCAAGGGAGGAAAAGTACAAGTTAAAATCCTTGAGATTGATACTACCATGGCATCAATATCATCAATTTGGTTCAAAGTTCAGCTATAAGAGAACAGCCAGACAATGTCTGATCTGTCTAGAAAGGGTTCTCAGATTAAGTCAGTCTTAAACAGTTTACAAGATGAGAACAGGTCTGGGTAGGAAAAAAATGTCCCAGGGAGCAGCACTAAGGACTTTCAATGGGGACCACTCTCATGCTAGTTTAGGGTGGCTGTGCCCTTTGTGCTGCTCTCACCCCCTACTTACTTCCTTCCTCTTGCTCTCTGCTTCCTTCTTTTGCTAGAGGCAAGGCACCAGAGATCCACTGGCCATCTTTGGTTTCTCCCAGTATAGACTCCAGGTCTATTTCATCTATGGAGCTCCCCTCAGAGGACAACAGTTTATCCAAACCGAATTTGAGTATCTCACCCAACTTGAATGGAGAAAACAAAGTTCAGTCAGTTCTCATGAAAACAAACATTGCGTATCCAGGGGTTTGCTAAGTGGCTTAAGGACACTAGGCATATTCCTTCCTTAATGTTGGCCTTTCTTCTCTCCCCTAAGAAACCAATAGGGTCATTTAGTATCTGGATGATGGATAAATGGAAAGGTGATAAATGATCAGAGATGTTGACTTTGACAATTCTCATTAACAAAAAACAATTTATGAGCCTCCAACCTTTTCTTTGAATAACAGTAATTTCTTGCATTACCTTAGCACTTCTGACTGAGCCTCTTTCATAAGCATTCCCAACCACCACATGAGAAGTCAGAGATGCTATTAGCTACTCTCCCACCTCTCCTACTGCCAAATTTCTTGGAAAAAGAAGGCTACATACACAAGGTACTTAACCTCTGCCATTAACTGTTTTTTTTTTTTCCTTTGGTAATTTGGTCTCCTACCACAGTGCTCTATGGAAACCATCCTCACAAAAACCAGTTACAACTCTTGACTGCTGGATGTGAAGACCATTTCTCATTTTCCCAATTGTTCCTCTGGTGCTGTGCTATACTGCTTCTCTTCCCTCTTGCTAGTACCCTCCGCATGCTCCCTAGGGCTATAGGAACCACCCAAAGAAGTTCAGATCACTTTTCCTAACTTAAGCATCCTACTTCCAACTGTGCACTAACTCTGAGATTCTAAATCAGCTGCATTCACATCTTGACTCCTCATTCACACCTTGTCCTTTTAGAGATAATTGGGTCAGTTATCTCTAGATGGTCTATTCTGTGAGTAACTTGGAAATCTTAAGGTATTCTGTAATAGCTTGGAAAAAACTTTGCTCTAAGCATGAACACACCTGGCTACACATTTATTTAACCTTGGTATATAGGACATGGTGACTGGCTTTGTCAACTGGCATCAAAAACAGAAAAATGTCCACTATTTATGATAAAGATTGGTCCATACTGGGGCACTCCCTTCAGTTCACCTGTATTTACACTTTCACTTGTGATATGTCTCAGTCATTAAGGGACTCCATGTGTTTTCAGAGAAGCAATACATTGCAGTAATTATGGGCATATGCTTGGAGGTTAGGGCGTACTTGCAATGGAGTCCTAAGTGTGAACGTGCTTGGGCAAATTATTTAACATGGGAATAAAGATAGTGCCTATCTCATTATGTTGTTGTTCATACTCAGAAAAAAAAACAACTGGAAAGAAGCACTTCATGTAATAAAATACTTAGCACACAATAAGCATTCAATAAATCTTCACTATATCTGCATCTCTCTTAGTTTCTACTGTGTTCTCTTGCAGGATGATGAACCTCTTTTGAGGGCTTCAGAATCCTAAATGGCTTAGAATTACTAAACCACACTCACTTTGCTTACTACTGGATTCCTTTTGTTTTACAAACCCCCCCCAAAACCAAAACTGCTTTCCTCTGAGACAAGGGCAATAGTTGACACCTTTGTTTTTAGCAACCAGAGATAATGGGTATAGTCTGTGTAGGGGAAGAGATCCATCAGACATTGGAGCCAAAACATAGCCTTCCAGTAACCATGAGTTGGACAAGATTATGACAGAGACCCTCTCAAACAACCAGTGGTCTACGATCCCACTAGTATTCAGCCATTGCACAGAGGTATGTCTATACAATTTACACTGATGTGCCCAGCAGCCTGCTTCACATGGACACCCTGACAGAATCCTCTAAGCTCTACCCCTTCTGGGAGAGAGCTCAAAAATTTTACAACTTTTTGAGCTCTCTAACAGCTAGAACATGGGCACTCTTGAGGCTCTGTCATTCACCCCTTTACCTCACCCAACTTGAACTTATCACTGAACTCATCACTATCAAGTTCCTATGGAGAACTGGTGTATGGAGAACTGTATCTAAGAATTTCTACATTTTACCTAGTCAAGCTTTCATCCAACATTTATAATTATCTCCTAAGCAATGTGAAAACAAAATGTACAGCTTGCCCTGCCACCACCATGGTTAAACATGTAAGTATCAGTTGGGAACCAAAGGGAAAATACAAAAAGAGAAAAAACACACTTTACACTTTAAGATAAGCAAAAACCAAACAAGTGAACACATAAAACCCAGGGTAACTCTTCCTAGCACTAGTCCCAAAATAAATGAAACCTTGAGACTTTCCTGTGAGCTACTGACTCCCTAATAAAACCAAAGTAAGCCCTGTACTTTGCAGAGCTAATGTGTAAAGATATGTATGGCCTTTGTCATATAAAATCATGTTAAGAAAATGATTTATTTGTTTTTAATCCATGCTCAGACTAATTCTAAACCTGGTAACTTCCCTTATAATATTGTGTAACTTTTTTCTTATAAATACTTGTTGTATTTTGTTTGATAAATCAGCCCTTCTAAAACTGCTCTCACAAACTTTTGCAAATGAAATTCCTGTCTGTCGAGTTTTCCTCTAACAGTAGTTTGTTCGTATTTTATCGTTTATAGAAAACTGTTGACTAAAGCCTAAATTGCTTCATTTTCCTAGAACTTTGCCCTACCTTCTATCTCCCTAATTCCTGTCCTCATCATCCAGGCTTAAAACCTTATAGCCATCTTTGAATTTCCATTTCCTTAGTTACCCACCTCTAAACAGTGATGCCTATCATTTCTTCTTTTGAAATGTTTCTCACCCAGACCCTCCCACTGCTACTGCCCCTCTCAAAGATTTATTGCTCACTTCATGCCTAGACCTTTCCTGTATTCTATGTGGACCTTTCCTGTATCTTAGCTGGTCATTCTGCTTCCAGCCCCTCATCCCTGAATCATAATACTGATTGTAATTTTAACCCAAGGGCTGCAACAGAGCAACATTAAACCATCTTCCAGAAAAGAGCTTTCTCTAAAGTCTTTCAACCTTGCATTTGTTTCCAATCCAGTATCCCCTTCTGGTAATTAACTCTAGTTCTTTCCTCCATTCTTCCTATATAAATATACATCCTTCTCTGATTAGAAAGTAAGTAATATAAATCTCTAATCAAAGGGTGTGGGGTTACGATGGATGCATGAGATCAACCAGTATTTATTACATGGAATTCTTTATTTTACCTAATTCTCTTAACATCCCACTGAGGTAACTTGCAGTACCCTTTTTCAGAAAAGTTAACAGAGCAGATCTGGGAGATTAAGACATCTGTTCGAAGCTACAGTCAGTAAGTGACAAGGCTTGGATTTGAATCCAAGTCAGATGGATCCAAAGTGTATCATTATTCTATGGTCTTCTGCCTTTTAATGTCATATTTATGTCTATCTCCTACAGCAGCCTGCACACATTAGGTACTTCGGAAGACAGAGCCTGGCCAGGGAACAGATGTGTAATTAGGAGAATGGGTGGTTAATGCTAATTCCTTTCATTTACTTTCTCATCCACAGAGAGCACTGACATATTCTGACACATTCTGAAGTGAAGAACAACCTCTTATACCTGGAAATCAGCATCAGCTGCAGGTTTCTGGGCTCCCAGAGTAAAATGGCCACCCTCTATGATTGTGCTGGTAAGCTGCAGCTTGGAGGTGGCCTTCCGACAGATTATTTCTTCCACAGTGTCTCTGCCAATCAGCCGAATAACTTTAACAGATCTGTACAAAAGTCAAAGGAGAGGAGGTGGTATGAGAGTCTGCAAAGATGGGTGCAAACATGGAAGGCTGATGCAGCGAAAAGTAAGTAAACCCAACATGCTATGTATGATCCTTAGGTCAAAAAATAAGACCCATCTTTTTAGCTTAGTTCCATAATACCCTAATTCTATATTTTAACTTAATTACATATTAACTCAGGAAGGATGAGTTAAATAATTTCTGAAGGTTCCTTCTAGTTCTTTCACAATTTGATTTTGCTCTTTTATTTTATTTTAATCATTGTTCAAGTACAGTTTTCTCACCCCTACTCCCATTCCAGCCCACCCACCCAACCCTCCCCCCTTCCCCCCATTACCCCCCACCCCTAGTTTTTGTCCATGTGTCCTCCAAATTTGTTCCTGTAATCCCTACCCATTCCCCCCTGGAATTCCCTATTCTCTCCCCTCTGGCCACTGTCAGGCTATCCCCTGTTTCAGTGTCTTTGGTTATATTTTGCTAGTTTTTGTTTTGTTTTGTTTTGTTGTTTAGATTCCTGTTAAAGGTGATATCATGTGGTATTTGTCTTTCACTGCCTGGCTTGTTTCACTTAGTGATTTTGCTCTTTTGAACCAAGCAAGTCTGGAGTGAGAATGTGCCCTGCCCAGTGAGTAGCAAACCTGGGCTAACATCTACCGAGTGGTCTCTCAGCCTCATCTGGGACTGTCACCAGGACTGTGGTCTTCACCTTCCTCCCCAACCCAGAACTGCTGAGGAGCCAAGAAGTGGAAAAAGCTGATGCTTAAGTCTCTTACTTGTTCTGGCCAATTCGGTGAGCCCTGGAAGCTGCTTGCAAGTCATTCTGAGGGTTGAAATCACTGTCAACAAAAATAACAGTATCGGCTGCCGTTAAGTTCATGCCAACTCCACCTGAAAACAATGCACAAAGGAATGTGACCAGCAGTACATGGACTAGGCTCTGGAAAAGAAAGACATAGGCTACAGAGGTCAGATTATAAACTGGGATCATCAAAATAACTGGCTCCTTCCTTCAAACTCACCTCTACCTCCAACACCAGAAACTTGTTGTGGTTAAAAGTACTCCCTGAATTCCTACTGTCTGACTTGGAAAATTTAACTACTGAAAGTAACAGAATGCAAGGAGCAGGGGTAAGCAGAAAAAGTGGATACTTAAGTTAGTGCTATGAAACCATTTTATATCTCTTGTTTAAAAATCTTGATTGGTTCATTTAGAACAGTCTGTGGAAAAGGATGCATGCTCTTTCAGAAAAGTTTTAAACCTGAGAGAGCTCTTCTGCTGTGGGCACTGTTAAAAGAACAGTTCTTAACATCCATTTCAAGTTATAACTAAGTACTAAGATCTCTGACATAAGCTAATGAGAAGGAAGGATGATATTTATTAGACTCCTAAGCAGAGCAGGAAATACCTCCCTCTGTACTTGCTTCCACATTAATCAAAGAAAAAATAACAAAGCTAACCTCGGGACAAGAATATTCCATGCAACAGCTTTCTGATCTGCCTTCAGCACTGCTGGAAAAGGGCTCCTTGACTATGAGAATTAATTAAAAGCAGCATGAAGACAAATTACAACCTTCTCTTCGATTAGTGTGGAAACAAGTAGAAAAGGGACTTCTGCTGGTCAGGGTTGTTACAGCTCACTGCTGAAACAAGCAAGCCGAAAAAGGCTTGTTCCAAGAGACTGAACTGACGACTAACTTTTGAGACTGGCTATGAACTCTATGATGGATCTCAAAACAAGTCAGGCAGGAGCATTCTAATTAAAGCCTTCAAATAAAGTTAAAGTTGGAATAAAGAGATAATAAAGACTGATCACTGAAAGATGTTATATTGTGCCTTATAATAACACCAGCTTACTACTTGTTAGGCACTCTTTTAAGCAATTTACATATACTAACAAGTTCACAGGGTATTAACAAATACCCTATGAGTAGTTACTATTATTATCCTCATTTTATAGATGCTGAAATGGAAGCACAGAAAAGTTAAGGGACTTAATCAGAGGCTGCACGGTAAGAAAGTGAGAGCCAGGATTCAATCCCACATAGTCTGGCTCCAGAACCTATACTTTTACCCACTGTACCATATTTCCCAGGCACTATTTCATTTAAGTGTTCTACATAAAAATAACCTTATTCTAGGGTTAATGTTGTCTAAGTTCAGTTCTTCTTCATTTAAAAGTTGTACAAGATATTTGATAAATAAGCTTATCTCCATATTTGGGACATGTTTCTGAGCTACCTGCCATCTGGTGGCAATATGACTCAATCACAGAGATATTTGAAAGTTGGAGAAAAACCTGTTGACTAAATGATAATACTGTAAATCTGCAGCTAGAAAGTGATAGCAAACACGACAGTATTTGGAAAAGGCTCATATCTGGGTCTGCTTCGGTTCCTGAGAACTCTATTTTGACTGATTCTGAGTACTCTAAGGAGATTAATTGAAACAAAGAGGTCTCTTTCTTCTTAATTTTACACATAGCAAACATAATGCTGCTCTCAGAATACAAAGATAAATAAAACCACTAAGGCATAAATAGAGCTGTGTTCCCAACACCGAAGATATGTTTCCAGGATTCTGACAGTTTCATCCAAGACTACCCCCTGAGACAATGACAACACCAATGTAGGGCTGAGATTCAAAATGCAATCTATAACTTTGGTAGAGTGAGGCCAAATAAATCTGGTTATATCTTTTGAAATACAGAAAAAACACTTACACAGGTGAAACAATCTCCTTAACAGTCAAGGATTATATCTAACACTTCTTTTAAAGTGTTAGCACTTTTAAAGTACTAGACACTTAATGAATGCTTTCTAATTAACACCAAATTCCATTTTTATAAAGATATTGATCTCTCTATATAACAGAGGATACATATTGCTTTAGTGTTCCTGCATCTATCCAGATCTATCAAGATTTAGATCTACCAAAAAAAAAAAAAAAGGAAATAATGAAACTAAGAGTCTATAAGTTCAAAAATGATTTGAGGTCCATTTACTTCATGTTGTGAGAATAATTTCCAGGAACAAATTTCAAATGATTTAACAGTATAATGAAAGCATTCTCTAATTGGTAAAGCAATACACATGTCATATGTAGTATCTATGACTTCAGTCATAAAGATACTTTTATAAATAATTCTAAAGACCTGGCAATTTCACTATAAACATTTACATTTTTTTAATTTTTATTTTATTTCATTAAAAATTATATTGTTTATGCTATTAGAGCTGTCAGTTTTTCCTCCTTTGTCCCCCTCCACCTAGCACACCTCACCCACTCCCAGTCAATCCCCACAACGTTGTCCATGTCCGTGGGTCCTTCATACATGAACTTCAACAAATCCCTTCACCTTCTTCCAATCAGTCCCCACCTCCCCCCACCCCTCTCTTACAGTTGTTAGTCTGTTCCATGATTGTATGCCTCTGGTTCTATTTTGCTCATTAGTTCACTTTGTTCATTATATTCTTCTAATGAGATCATATGGTGTATGTCTTTCACCGACTGGCTTATTTTACTTAGCGTAAGTCACCAGTTCTATCCACGTAGTCACAAAAGGCAGGAACTCCTCTCTTTCTGCTGTGTAGTATTCCATTGTATAGATGTACCACCATTTTGTTTTCTAATCAACTCACCTACTGAAGAGACTTAGGCTGTCTCCAAATCTTGGCTACTATGAAAACTGCTGCTATGAACACTGGGATGCATAATTCTTTTGAATTGGTGTTTCGGGACTCTTTAAGTATATTCCAAGTAGTGGAATTGCTGGGTCAAAAGGCAGTTCCATTTTTACTTTTTTGAGGAAATTCATACTGTTTTCCACAGTGGCTACACTAGCCTGCATTCCCATCTTTTCTCCACATCCTTACCAGCACCTATTGTTTGATTTATTAGTGACAGCCATTTTGACAGGCGTGAGGTATATTGTTTTAGCTTTAATTTGCATCTCTCTGATGACTAGTGATGTTGAGCATTTTTTCATACATCTATGAGCCATCTGTATGTCCTCCATGGAGGTGTGTCTGTTCAGGTTCTTTGCCCATTTATTAATTGGACTGTCTGTCTTTCTGGTGTTGAGTTGTATAAGCTCTTTACATATTTTGGAGATTAAACCCTTGTCCGATGTATCACTGGCAAATATGTTATTCCATGCAGTCAGTTCCCTTTTCAATTTGGCATTAGTTTCTTTAGCTATGCAGAAGCTTTTTAACTTGATGTAGTCCCATTTATTTATTTGTCCTTTATTTCCCTTACTCAAGGGGACATATCAGCAAAAATATTGTTACTCGAGATATACAAAATTTTACTGCTTATATTTTCCTCTAGGACTTTAATGGTATCACGACATATTTAAATCTTTTACCCATTTTGAGTTTATTTTGGTGTATAAGATGGTGGTCTAGTTTTGTAGATATCAGTCCAATTCTCTGAACACCATTTATTGAAGAGATTCCATTCTTTATTCCATTGTATGCTCTTGCCTCCTTTGTCAAACATTAATTGACCATAAAGACATGGGCTTATTTCTGGGCTCTCTACTCTGGTTCCATTAATTTATGTGTCTGTTCTTATGCCAGTACCACACTGTTTTGATTACAGTGGCCTTGTGGTATTGTTTGGTATCAGGTATTATGATCCCTCCTACTTTGTTCTTCTTTATCAGGATTGCTGAGGCTGTTAGAGGTCTTTTTGATTCCACATAAATTTTTGAAATATTTGTTCTAGTTCTGTAAAATTTGACATTGATATCTCAATAGAAATTGCATTGAATGTATAGATTGCTTTTACTACCATGGATATTTTAATGATATTAATTCTTCCAATCCATGAATATGGTATCCTTTTTCCACTTATGTGTATCTTCATTTTTTTCTTCAGTGTCCTAAAGTTTTCCAAGTACAGGTCTGTTACCTTCTTGGTTAAATTTCTTCCTAGGTACTTTATTATCTTTGTTCCAATAGTAAATGGGATTGTTGTCTAAGTTTCTCTGTTAGATAATTATTGGTTTATAAAAATGCCACCAATTTCTGAATATTGACTTTGTATTTTGCTACTTTACCAAATTAATTTCTCTGGTCAAGCAGTGTTTGGGTAGAGCCTATACGGTTTTCTATGTACAATATCATGTTGACTGCAAATACAGTTTTAATTCCTTCTTTCAAATTTAGATGCCTTTTTATTTCTTCTTATCTGATCATTGTGGCTAGGACTTCCAGTACTTCCAGTACTGGAATAAGATTGGTGAAAGTGGACATCTCTGCTTTGTTCCTAATGCTAATGGAAACACTTTGTTTCTGTCCATTGACTATGATGATGGCAGTAGGTTTTTTCATATATGGCCTTATTATGTTGAGGTTTATGGCCATAAATCTCCCTTTATTCCCACTTTACTGAGTGTATTTATCATAAATGGGTGCTGTACCTTATCAAATGCTTTTTCTGCATCTATTGATATGATCCTGTGATTTTTGTCTTTCATTTTGTTTATGTGATATATCACACTTATTGATTTGTAGATATTGTACCATCCATACAGCCCTAGAATAAATCCCAATAGATCATGATGTATGATCTCTTTCATGTACTATTGGGTCTGGTTTGGTAATATTTTGTTAAGGATTTTAGCATCTATGCTCATCAGATATATTAGCCTGTAATTTTCTTTCTTTTTGTGCTTTTGCCTGGTTTTGGAATTAAGACAGTACAACCTCATAAAAAGAGCTGGGGAATCTTCCCTCTTCAATTCTTTGGAATAGTTTCAGGATAGGTGTTAGCTCTTCTTTGAATGAATGGTAAAATTTGCCTGCAAACTGATCTGGTCCAGGGCTTTTGTGTGCTGTGAGCTTTTCTATTACTGCTTCAATTTCATTAGTTGTTATCAATCTATTCAGGTTTTCTGGCTTTCCTGATACAGTTTTGGAAGACTGTATGTTTCTAGACATTTATCCTTTTTGTCCAAGTCATCCAATTTCTTTTTATATAATTGTTCATAGTAATTTCTTACAATCCTTGAATTTCTGTGATATCATTTGTTCCTTTTTCCCATTCATTTCTGATTTTACTTATTTGAACCCTCTTTTTTTCTTGATGAGTCTGGTAAAAGGTTTGCCAATTTTGTTCATCTTTTCAAAGAACCAGCTCCTGGATTTGTTGATCTTTGGAATTGATTTTTTTTTTGTCTCTATGTCATTTATTTTTGCTGTGATCTTGATTATTCCCTTCCTTCTACTCGCTCTGGGCTTTGTTTGTTGTTGTCCCTCTAGTTCTTGTAGAGTTATATTGTTTGAGATTTTTTTCTGTCTTCCTTAGTTAGGCTGGTGATGCTTCCCTCTAAGTACTGCTTTCATTGTGTTCCATAGTTTTAGGTTGTTGTGTGTTTATTTTCATGTTCTCAGATACTTTTTGATTTCTTCCTTGATCGTACTATTAACCCATTCATTATTTAATAACATGTTATTTAGCCTCCATACATTTGAATGTCTTGGGTTTTTTCTTCAGGTTGACTTCAGTTTCAGGCCATTGTGATCCAAAAAAATGCTTCATATGATTTCAACTTCCTCAAATTACTTAAGACTTATTATTGTGTCCTACCATGTGGTCCATCTTTGAGAATGATTTATGCACATCTGAGATGAATGTGTGATTTGCTTCTTCGGGATAAAATGTTCTATAGATATCAATTAAATGCACTTGATATAATGTTTTTTAATGCCACTATATTGTTGATTATTTCATCATACTATATGTCCACTGTTGGAAGTGGGGTGCTAAAATCCACTGCTATGACTGTATTGCTGTCAATATCTTTATTAAAGTGCTCCAGATTTTCTCTACATATTTAGATTATCCTATATTGGATGCATGTATGTTTACAACAGTATGTCTTCTTGTTGGGTTGAACTCTTAAGTATTTTGTAGAGATCTTCTTTGTCTTTATTATGACCTTTGTTTTGAAGTCTATTTTGTCAGAAGTATTGCTACCCCAGCTTTTTTCATCTGCATTTGCATGAAATATTTTTTCCTCCCTTCGATTTCAGCCTGCGTGCAGCTTTTGTATTGAGGTGGGTCTCTTGTAGATGGCATACATGTGGGTTGTGTTTTCCTATCTATTCAGCTACCCTATGTCTTTTATTGAAGCATTCAGTACTTTTACATTTAAAGTTATTATTCATGGATATTTTTTCCTTTGTACCTGTGTTCCTCTATTTCTACTTCATCTTAAAGCAGTCCCTTTAGCATCTCCTACAATGTTAGTTTGGTGTTAATGTACTATCCTTTAGCCTTTTTATATTTTTGTTTTGTTTTGTTTTGTTTTGTTTTGTTTGGGTAGCTCTTTATTTTACCTTCCATTTTAAAGTAAGAGCCTTCCTGGATAGAGAGATTTTCATTGCATATGCTTCCTCTTCATTACCTGGAATATTTCATGCAATTCCTTCTGGCCTTTAGTGTTTCTGTTGAAAACTCAGTTGACCCCCTTATCAGGGAACTCTTGGAGGGAACCAACTGTTTCTCTCTTGCTGTTTTTAAGATTCTCTCTCAACTTTAAACTTTGCCATTTGAATTGCGATGTGCCTTGGTGTAGGACTTTTTTTTTTTCCTTTTCAAAAAGACTTTATTTATTTATTTTTTTAGAAAGGGGAAGGGAGGGAGAAAGAGAGGGAGAGAAACATCAGTGTGTGGTTGCTTCTCAAGTGCCCCCAACTGGGGACCTGGCCTGCAACCCAGGCATGTGCCCTAGACTAGGAATCAAACTTGCAATCCTTTGGTTCGCAGACTGGCACTCAATCCACTGAGCCACACCAGCCAGGGCCTAAGGATTCTTTGGGTTCATCTTGCTTGGGATTTTCTGTGCTTCCTGAACTTGCATGACTTTTTCCTTCACCAAGTTAGGGAACTTTTGTCATTATTTCTTCAAACAGGTTTTCTATCCCTTATTTCCTTTCTTCTCCTGTTATCCCTATGAACTAGTATTGATACATTTCATGTTGTCTCAAAACTCCCTTAAACTCTCATTCCTGCCAAGTCTTTTTTTGTTGCTCTGACTGGGTGTTTTGTTTGTTTGTTTGTTTGTTTTTTGAATTGTCTTCCAAATTGCTGAGTCTATCCTTGGCTTTATCTAGCCTGCTTTTAATTTCTTCTAGTGTATTCTTCATTTTAGGTATGGCATCTTTAATTTCCAACTGGTTATTATTCATAGCTTCTATGTTCTTTTTCATGCTGATGCAGTTCTTCTTAAGTTCTTTGAGCATCCTTATAACCATTACTTTGAACTCTGTGTCTGATAATTTGCTTGCCTCAATTTCACTTAGCTCTTTTTCTGGGAATCCCTCCTTTTCCTTCATTTGGAGATTGTTTCTTTGACTCCCACTTTAGCCATCTCCTTTTCTTTGTTTCTATGTATTAGACAGATCTGCTTTGACTCCACGTCTTGTGTGGTAGCCTTATGTGGTAAGAGTCCTATGGTATCCAGTGGTACAGTCCCATTGATCTCTTGATGTAGATATTCTAGGGATGCTCTTTGTGTGGGTCATGTTGACCTTCTGTTATATTTGGACACTGATTGTTGTGGGCTCACTCACTGGTTGTATCTCCCCTCTGGTTGGCTGGCTGTGAGGTTCTACCTCTACCATGTCTTATATGCTGTTGTGCAGATGCTGACAGAATGAAGCAAAATGACATAAAAAACATAAGCCAAACAAGAAACCCCATCCCAACTACAACAGCAATATCAATGACAAAAGAGCAAAGAACAAAAGTGGGAAGAGAAATAGAATAGAAAAAGGGAAGACAAAAATAAACAGAATTAGAGAAGACCAAGGGAAAGAAAGTGATTATGAGAGGAGAAAAGGGATGAGAACTAATACAACAAATAAGCTGAAAGAGGAAAATGGGACAAAGAAAAGTAACAAAAAATAAGAAAAGGAAAGAAGGGAAAAATGGGTTAACCAAAGGTAAGGGTAAAATAAGTATATGAAAAAATATATATTCAAAAAATAGAAGAAAAAATATAACAAGTCTATGAAAGAGAAAACATCGTGAAAATAATTAAAAAGGGCTCAGTGAGAAATTCAGCAGAGTTCAGTGCTTGCCTGCTGGGCTCTCCCTTTGGATATGACTCTGATGCATCTGAGGCTAGTGTAAGCCAGTATCAGGTGCTACCCAAGTCTAGGCCTCAGCAGCCTGTTCAAAGCTATAAGAGACCCACAGTTTGTGGTTTATTATTCTGGCCAAACTGTGCCCAGGATGGGCCAAACTGCTCAGTAGAGCTGCATTTTATCACCACTGGGTCCAGGTGTGTGCCAGCAAACAACCCAAGTCATCACCAAATCCACCTGTCTGTTTGCCTCTATCTGCTGTCCTGCTGTCAGCCTCAGACTAGCTATAGACCAAACTATTTCTGAGAGGGCTTCTGGTGGGATTTGGGGGAAGGGACTACTGAATCTCCTGTGGCAGGTGCCTTTCCACATCAAGGAAGATGATGAGTGTGATTACCACTGAAGCAGTAGTCTGAGTCTGTCCAAGATTATTTCCCTTAACTTAGCAGGACGGAGCCCCTACGGGGCTAATGGGTAAGGCCTCCAGAGTCCAGGTTTTGGGTTTTCTGGAAACAAGGAGAGTGTTTCTGAGTCTCTCCCATGAGGGCGAAGCACTAGTTTGTATCCTGGGTGAGTATATAGTATGGCTGCGCCCTACAGCTAGTCTCTGACACCCTGAGTGTGTGGATATTGCTGTCTCCTCAGCAGGTGTTAAGTTGCAGGATAAGAGGAAAAAAAATAAAAGAAAACCCACACAAAACAAAAAACTGAACAAACCAAATAAAAAGGGAAAAAAGATGCAGAATTCTAGAGGGAGAGGGGAGTAGTATAGGTATGGTAATTGCTTTCCCCTTGGGAAGGGCTTGCTCTTCTCAAGAAAGATGGCTGCTGTAGAATCCAGGTATATCCCAGCACCAAAAGCCCTACAGCTGCTCACCCACATCTCTCCTCAGGCGCTCCCTCTCTAGACTCTCCTAGCACAACTGCAGTCCATGCTGCCTTCCCTTTAGTGGGGCCCAGATGACTGGTTGTGAACACAAAATCTGTGTTTTGGCCCCTTTAAGAGTTAAAGGGAAAAAAAAAATAGTGGCCTTGTCTCCAGCAGGTTTCATCTTTCCCCAGCAGAGAAAAACCCTGAAGCCTTTCACTGCTGGATGCTGGGTGGTCAGCTGATCCCACTGTCACACTCCAGCCCTGGTGGCCCCATTTGTGGATCTGGCTTCCTTCCTCTTAAGGGGAAGCTCCCACAGCCGTGCTACCACCTCGGACTGCCACCCATGTGAATGGAGCTGGGCTCTTAATTGAGCCTTCCCTTCCTACTGTTCTCAAGGTGGTTAAGTCTCTTTTTTAGATGGTTTTGGGTTTATTTCAGGTGACTACTTCCCTCTTTAGTTTTAATTCCAGGCTGGTGCTGGAGGAAGTGTGCAATCTACCCTCCCACTCTACCATCAAGCACCCTCTATAGTCTAAACCTTTTTAAAATTACAGTTTACATTCAACATTCTGTATTAGTTTCAGATGTATAGCACAGTGGTTGGAAGATCTTGTACTTTACAGAGTGGAACCCCCAATGTTTCAAGTACCCAGCTGGCACCATAAATAGTTATTACAGTTTTACTGACTCTATGCCCTATGCTATAATCTACATATAAGTGACTGGTAATTACCAATTTGTACTTAATCCTTTAAACTTTTTCACCCAAACTCCCAAGCCACCTACCCTTTTACAACTGTCATTCTGTCCTTTGTATCTTTGAGTTCTTTTCTATTTTGTCTGTCAATTTTGTTCATTAGATTCCATACAGAAGTGAAATCGTATAGTATTTATCCTTCTCTGATTTCATTTAGCATAATACCCTCCAGATCCATCCACGCTGTCACAGATGTTAGATTTCTTCCTTTTTTAGGCTAAATATTATTCTATTGTATAAATGTCCCAGAGCTTTTCAACCTACTCAATTATCAGTAGATACTTAGATTGCTTCCAAATATTGGCTACTGTAAATAATGCTGCAATGAACATGAGGCGTTTACACACACACACACACACACACACACACATTTATTTGGGTTTTTAAAGAGTTTTAGCTTTATTCAGTTTTATCCCCACAATTTAATCACTGGATCATAGGGCAGTTCTATTATTAATTTTTTGAGGTAACTCCATATTGCTTTCCACAGTAGCTGTACCAACTACATTCCCAACAAGAAAGAGTGCATGAAGGTTCCCTTTTCTCCACATCTTCAATGACACCTGTTGATTTTTTTATGACAGCCAACCCGAGAGGTGAGGTGGTATCTCAGTGTGATTTTTACTTGTATTTCTCTGATGACTAGTGATATTGAGCAACTTTTCATATGTCTATTGGCCATCTGTATGTCTTACTTGGAAGAGTGTCTATTCAGGCCTTCTGCCCACTTTTAATTGGGTTGTCTGGTGTTAAGTTCTCTGAGTTCTTAATAAATTCTGGATATGAACCCCTCATCAGACATACTAGGGATGGTATCATGGGATAGTATCTCCTCCCATTTCATAGATGGTCTTGTTTTCTTAATGGTTTCTTTTGCCCTGCAATAAATTTTCAGTTTGGTGTAGTCCCATTTATTTTTTTCTTGATTTTCCCTTGTGTGAATAGATATATCAGATAAAATATTGCTATGACCAATGTTCAAGATTTTACTGCCAATATTTTCTTCAAGGAATTATATGGTTTCAAGTCTTACATTGAAGTCTTTAACCCATTTTGAGTTTATTCTTGTATGTGGTGTAAGAAGGTGGTCTAGTTTAATTTATTTTGTATTTATCTGTTTAATTTTCCCAGCACCAAATTTTGAATAGACTATCTTCACCCCATTGCATGTTTTTGCCTCCTCTGTCAAATATTAATTGGCCATATAGGCATGGGTTGATTTCTAGGATCTCCATTCTGTTCCATTGATTTTTACTTTTTATGACACTCTCATGCTGTTGTGATTACTAAGGCCTTGTAATAAAGTTTGACATCAGGTAATGTGATATTTCCAATGTTGTTCTTCTTTCTCAAGATTTCTATGGCTATTCAGGGTTTTTTGTGGTTCCACAAAATTTTTAGATTATTTAATACATTTGGTAAAGTACACTACTGGCATGTTGATAAGATTCACACTGAATCTATAAATTGCTTTAGGTATTATGATCACTTTAACGGTGTTATTTCTTCCTATCCATGAACATGGCTTATTGGTACCTTGTTCAATTTCCTTCTTCAGTATGTTATAATCTTCTAAGTACAGATCTTTTACCTTCTCAGTTAAATTTATTCCTAGGCACTTTATTTTTTGATGCAATTATAAATGGATTGTCTTCTTAGTTTCTGTTTTTTATAATTCATTATTGGTGTATAAGGTGAACCAATTTCTGAATATTAATTTTGTATCCTGCTACTTTAGTGATTTATTAGTTCTAGTAGATGTTGGTGAAATATATAGGTTTCTCTATAAACAATATAATTTCAACTGCAAATAATGAGTTTCATTTCCTTTCCAATTTGGGTGCCTTTATTTCTTGTCTAATTGCTGTATGTAGGACTTCCAGTACCACATTGAATAAAAGTTGTGAAAGTAGACATCCCTGTCTTGCTCCTGACTTAAATGTTCTGTTTATTCCCCCAAGGAATATGACATTGGTTGTGGGTTTGCCATACGTGGCCTTTATTATGTTGAAGTATGTTCCCTCTATTCCCACACTGCTTAAAGTTTTTATCATAAATGGGTGAACTTTGCAAAATGCTTTTTCTGCATGTACTGATATAATCATATGAGTTTTATCCTTTATTTTGTTTATGTGGTGTATCACAAAAACTGGTTTGCAGATATTGTATAAACCTTACATCCCAAGAATAAATCCCACTTGATCATGGGGTATGATCTTTCTGATGTTCTGCTGAATTCAATTTGTTAGTATTTTGTTGAGAATTTCTGCATCTATGTCCATCAGGGATATGGGCCTATAATATTCTTCCATTGTTAGGTCTTTATCTGGTTTTGGAATTAGGACAATGCTAGCCTTGCACAATGAGCTTGGGGGTCTTCCCTCCTACCAAAATTCTGGAATAGTTTCAGAAGGATAGATGTTAATTCTTGAAATGTATGGTAAAATTTACCTGTGAAGCCATCCAGTCCAGGACTTTTATTTATTTATTTTTTTGAGAGTGAGTGTTTTTTCCACAGCTTTGATTTCATTAGCTGCAATCAGTCTGCTCAGGTTTTCTGTTTCTTCTTGATTCACTTTTGGAACACTGAATTATTTCTAGTAATTTATTTATTTATGTCACTTTGTCCAAATGTTGGCATATAGTTCGTTTTTCATCATATTTTCTTATAATCCTTTGTACTTCTGTGATGTCACTTGTTATTTCTCCACTCTCATTTCTGATTTTATTTGGGTCTTCTCATTCTGTTTCTTGATGAGTTGGTTAAAGATTTATGAATCTTGTTTATCTTCTCAAAGAACTCTTGGTTTCATTGATATTTGGGATTGTTTTGGGGGGGCTGTATTTTATTTCTGTTCTGATCTTTATTATTTCATTCTTTCTATTCACTTTGGACTTTGTTGTTCTTTTTCTAGCTCATTTTGGTATAAGGTTAGATTGTTTGAGATTTTCCTTGCTTCTTGAGGTAGGTGAGTATTGGAATAAATTTTCTTCTTATGACTACTTTTGTTGTGTTCCACAGAATTTTGGGTGTTGTGTTTTTCTTTCATTTGTCTCATGGTAACTTCTGATTTCTTTCTTGATCTCATTGTTAATTCATTCATTGCTTAGTAAGATGTTATTCAGCCTCCATATATGTGTATGTTTGTTCATTTTTTTCCTGTATTTGATTTCTATTTTCATAACATTGTGGTCTGAGAAAATACTTGGTATGACATTAACCTTCTGAAATTTACTGAGACTTGTTTTGTGTCCAAACATGTTGTCTATGCCAGAAAATGTTCTATGTGCACTGGAACAGAATGTATATTCTGCTGCTGGGGGATGAAATGCTCCAAAAATATCAATTAAATTCATCTTGTCTAATGTCATTTATGGCCACTGTTCCCTTGTTAATTTCTTCTTCTGGATGATATATCCATTGATGTCAATAGAGTGTTAAAATCTCCTACTATAATTGTATTACTGTCATTTATTTCTCTCATTGATTTCATCCATTGTTTCCCGAAGTTCCCTGAGCATTGTTATAAGTGTTCTACACTCTGCATCTGGTAGCATGGTTGCCTCCATTTCTTTCAGTTCTTTTTCTGGGTCTTTCTCTTCTTCTTTCATTTGAATCATGTCTCTTTATCACCCATTTCATCTGCCTTTTTGTTTTGTCTCTGTGTTATTAGGTAGATCTGTTATGTCTCACAATCGTGATATGGTGGTCTTATATAGTAGATGTCTTGTGGGGCTTGGTGGTGCAATCTTCCTGATCATCTGAGCTAGGTGTTCCAGGATTGTCCGTTGTGTGGGTTATGTGAGGGTTCCTATTTTAGTTGAGTCTTGAACTGATTGCTCTTGACCTCTCCATGAGTGGGGCTGACTCTCAGTCTGGCTAACTACAAGGATTGACCCTGACCACAGTAATGAGTCACTGTGTAGATGCTCCCCTTCCCCCAATAACAGAGTTGGCCCCAGCAGGGTCTGGTGACTGCCAGGATCTCCCTTGGGGTGTGCCACTTGTGTGGCTAGTTGGGTCATGCTCTTGTGTGGTCCAAAGCCCACCACCTATTGTGTTGGTTCTGGGTACTCTTGGGAGGGACACCAGTGCCAATCAATGTCAGACACTACCTATAACAGGCCTTGGGCTACCTGTCTGGAGCTACCAAGCAATTCTCAATTTGTGGCTGCCTATGGTGGGCTTGGGTACATGTGGGAGGGACCAAGCTGTGTAGCAAGGTCTGCCTCCACCAGCTCTGAGCTTGGGGGCAGGTCAATAAAATGCCCAAGGTACCCTGAGTACTGCCTCCACCTGTTGGCTACTCTGCTGCCCTGAGGCAGCCTGGACTTCCTCAAAAGCCTTCTGAATAAAGTCTATAGGGTGGGTCCAGGGTGGCTGCAACCCACAGTCTCTTCCCAAAGATGCAAATTCAGCAAGGTGAAGAAACCAGGGGTCAGGAGGACCAGTCTAAGAGAGCTCCAGTGTGGGGACAGCTCTGGTCAGTCACTGGAGGGTAGGAGGTGGAGAGTACAGTGGGAATAGCACTTACTCCAGATCCACACAACTCAGTCTCTGCCCAAGTCTTTGACCAGAGCTCCCCAACAAAGAGAGCACGCAGATCCAGGTTGGGTGCATCCATCAGACATTTCTACAGGGTGTGAGCTCAGTAGGGCAGGGCCACCAGTAGTTAGGAGGCCAGGGTGAGTGGATCTCCAATTGGGGTACAGTGCCAATGACGTGTGTGCAGGGGAAACAGCCCCCACTCCAAAACCACAAAACTCAGTGTCTCCCAAGTCTCCAACAGAGGTTCCCAAGTAAAAGTGCACCACAGGTCCAAAGTGGGTACAGCCAGCAGACTTTTCTGCAGAACATGAGCTCAGCAGTACAGGGTTACCAGGAGTTGGATGAATGGAGCTAGTAGTATATGGGGCGGGGGCGGGGCAGGGGGAGATGGCCCCCACTCTGGAGCCATAAACTCAGCATCTCTCCAAATCTCCAACAAGAGCTCCTCAAGAAAAAAGCACACCAAATGTCCTGGCTGGATGCAGACAGAAGACATTTCTGCAGGATGTAAGCTTGGTGGGGAAGTAACACTGGGAGCTGGGAGGACAGAGTTAGCAGGTCTCCTCTTGGGGGAGCGGCACCAGTGGCACATAGGCGGTAGAGAAATGGCTCCCCTTGAGAGCTACATAATTCAGTGACTGCCCAAGTCTCCAACAACTCCTGGGTTTGCCTGAATCTCATTAATTGCTCCACAAGACAAAGCACACTGCACCCAAGCTGCAGCAGACTTTTCTGCAGGGCATGAATTCCGTAGGGTGGGGTCACTGAGTCAGGGGCATAGAGTTAGTATACTCTACAGGCTGGTGCTATATGTATTGTAGAGTCCAACGCAGGAAAGATGGCAACACAGCACAGGGACTTGGTGGCTGACTCTCCAAGTCTTTCCTTAGGATCACACAACACAGTTCTCTATATGACTCCAATTTGTTCTGAATCACCTTCCCTTTCCTCTGAGCACTGGATAAGTGGCTGAGAATGAGATTTTGAGTGCTGGCTCCTTAAGAGAGTACCTGAGTTCCTATCAGCCTCCCATCTCTCGCTAAAACACAGAATCCCCACTGATTTTCACGGCCAGATATTATGTGGGTTCCTCTTCCTGGCTTTGGTGTTCTAGGCTGGGGATCCCAGCAATTGCCACACATGGGTTTAGGGCCAGCCCTCCCAGCATCTCCATTCTTCCTACCAGTCTCTATATGGCTTCTTTTGTAAATTCTTGGCTACAAGACTTTGGGTTCAGCTAGTCTTCAGTTGGTAATTCAGGTTGGTTGATCTTTAATTGTAAATCTGGTTTAGCACTGAGAATAGGCAAGTGTAGCTTCTACCTACTCCATAGCCATCTTGGAAATCCATAATCCTAATTTTTAAAAAAACTTAGATTTTTAACCTGTTACATTATTTCAGAGCTACTTATGGAGAAGGGAGCTAGGTAGTGGATAAGCTGTTATCTCATTTTGCAAATTCATGGCTGAGGAGAGCTACCTCTACTGAATTATGAATAAAACTTTCCACAAAATTATTGAAATCTGAGACAATCCCAGGTCAATGGTTAAAGCAGATTAGAATTATTCCTCAACAACCTCAGACTTCAGCCTTACTTCTTCGGTGACATGAGGGCTTACATAGGATGAATATAAAGGAAATACCATGCCAGATCCAGTACCTTTATAAATTTTTGACAACTCCCTAAATTCCCCTTTTTTATACTTTTGGGTTAGTGACCTCAACTTTTAGAGAAATAAGGAAAAACAGACACCAAGTGTTCAGATGATAAAGCCCTGGCTTACCTGCTCTGGTACTCAGAAGAAATATAAAAATGGGCTGCTGACCAAAGTTCTTAATGGCCAGGTATCTCTCTTCTCCTCTCACAGAACCATCCACACGCTCATAGCTGTAACCTTCACACATGGGAATAAAACAAATATTAGCCCTTTTCAAATACTCTGTACAGAATAAAACATTGTCAGATCAAAACCAAATGCTACTTTTTGTCCCTTTCCACATACAGGCATGTCCCTACTTTAACCAAATCCCATGGACAAAATATAAATCTATGGGTCATTTTATTGTTTTACCAAAGAACTTACCATAATTACTCTTACTCTCCATTACTCTCCTCTGGATTTTTTAAATACACACAGTTGATCTACTTGTCATTCCTGGACTTAATATTCAATTCTGACTATCCAAGCAACCCTGAAGCACACCGTGAACATGTTGTGGGGCAGTTTCCAATTTTGCTAAGACACAATTCTCAGATACATAAGCAGTAAGACAAACACTTAGGAGATGGTAAGTGAGCCTGATCGATGGCCCAGCAGCTGCCTTTTATTAACACTCCAGGCTCTACCACAGATCCATGTTGAGAAGGGGAATTACATGTTCAAGTCGTGTTTGTAAATCTGGAGATTCCTTAATGTGCCAATGGCATTTCCTGCAAATGTCCACTGAACTAGGTGTCCACTGGTGGGGCAGCAAGTGGCTCTGAAAGACTAACTATGAGTTCATTTATTTTTTAATCATTTTTAATTTTTCAATTACAGTTGACATAAAATATTGCATTAGTTTCAGGTTTGTTTATAGGTATTAGGTAGAGCTGCTATGTCACCCAGTGATTAGACATTATACAACTTACTAAATGATCACCCTGATAAATCTCATACCCATCTAACACCATACAGTTATTACTTTACATCCGCATGACTATTCTGTAACAACCAATTTACACTTCTTAATCCCTTCGCTTTTTCAACCCATCCCCTCACACTCTCCCTATTTGTCAACTGTCAAAATGTTCTCTGTACCTATGAGTCTGTTTCTGTACTAGTTGTTCATTTGTTTTTTAAATTCAATTATTGATATGCACTTATTGCAATTTTATTTTCATGTTTTTATCTTTTTCTCTTTGTCTTAAAGAAGACCCATTAACATTTCATGTAATATTGGTTTGGTAGTGATGAACTCTTTTAGCTTTTTCTTGTCTGATAAGCTCTTTATCTGTCTTTCAATTATAAAAGATATCCTTGCTGGGTAGAGTAATCTTGGTTGTAGGTTCTTGCCTTTTACCATTTTGCCTATTTCTTGCCATTCCCTTCTGGCCTGCAAAGTTTCTGTTGAGAAATCAGCTGGCACTCTTTTATTTAAAGATTTTATTATTTTTAAAGAAAGGGGAAGGGATGGAGAAAGAAAGGGAGAGAAACATCAATGTGTGGTTGCCTCTTGCATGTCCCCCACTGGGTGGCCCACAACCCAGGCACATGCCCCAACTGGAAACTTAACCGACAATACTTTGGCTCACAGGCCCATGCTCAATCCACTGAGCTACACCAGCCAGGTCAGTTGACAATCTTAATGAGATCTCCCTCATTAACTAACTGCTTTCCTCTTCTTATTTTTAAGATTCTGTCTTTAACCTTTGCCATTTTAATTATGACATGTCTTGGTGTGGGACTATCTGTGCTTCCTGGACTTATATGTCTATTTCCTTCACCAGGTTCATGAATTTTTTAGTCATTGTTTTTTTAAGTAGGTTTTTATTTTCTTCTCTCTCTCTTTTCCTTCTGGCACCCATGATACAAATGTTGGTAAGCTTGTAGTTTTTCCAGGACCTCCTTATACTATCTTTGTTTTTTTTTAATTTTTTCTTTTTGCTGTTCTGATTGGGTGTTTTCTGCTTCTTATATTCCAAATCACTATTTGATTCCTGGCTTCATCTACTCTACTGTTAATTCCCTATAAATTATTCTTAATTTCAGTTACTATATCATTTATTTTTAACTGGTTCTTTTTTATGGTTTCTACATCCTTTTTCATGCTATTTAAGTTCTTACTAAGTTCCTTCAGCACCCTGATAACCATTTTTTTGAATTCTGTATCTGGCAGTTTGCCTCCATTTCATTTATTTCTTTTTCTGGAGATTTCTCAAGGTTTTTCATTTGGGACCTGTTTCTGTCTCCTCATACTGGTTGCTTCCCAGTATTTGTTTATATATATTAGGTAGAGCTGCTACATCTCCCAGACTTGGTCTTGTGAAGTAGGTATCTTGTAGGGCCCCGTGGCACAGCCTCCCCAGTCACCCAAGTTGGGTGCTCCAGGTGTACCCATGTGGGCTGTATGCACTGTTCTGTTGCAGTTGAGCTTTGATTGTTGTTGGCATCAAAGGAATTGACCCCCAGGCCAATCAGCTGCAGGACTGGCTGCAACAATAACATAGGAGTTGCACACAGCAGAAATGGACCCTACAAGAACTTGCTTTAGTGGGACTTTGGTACTCACTGAGTCTGCCCCTTAAGAGTGTTGCTTGTGGAGGTGGTAGGTTGTAATTGGCAATGATCTAAAGCTGTCCAGTGCCCTGGCTGGTGTAGCTCAGTGGATTGAGTGCAGGCCTGCAAACCAAAGGGTCATTGTTTCGATTCCCAGTCAGGACACATGCATAGTTGCGGGCAAGGTCCCCAGAAGGGGCTGCACGAGTGTAACCACACGTTGATATTTCTCTCCCTCTCTTTCTCCCTCCCTTCCCCTCTGTCTAAAAATAAAATTTTTTTAATCTTAAATAAATAAATAAAGCTTTCCAGGCGCACTGGTTCTGGGGCCTCCCAAGAGGTACAAGGTCAGCCACTGTCCATGTCCTGCCTGAAGCCACCCAGCACAAGCTACAGAGTTATCTTCAGATGGCTGCTACTTGTGCTGAGCTTGGAGGTACCCAGGAGAGGCCAAACTACAAACCAAGGACAGCTGCTGCTAGTGGCTGGCCTGAGGCCACTTAGCAAAAGGTATGGGGTTTTCTGTGGCCAGATGCATTCTGAGGCCAGATGCTAGTTGTTTGAGAGATTTTAGAAAAGTCCAAAGCACAATGCAAGAGAGGACATTTGTATGGAAAAGCCACTGGAAACAGCTTGGGTGTGTCCACAAGTAGGGTGGAACAAACACTGTGAGCCAAGTTGACAAAAGACTCAAATATGGCACCTGCCTGCCAGCTCTATAGAGACAGGTCTCAGAAGAGGAACAATGGCCTCTGCCAGCACTTTTATCCAGCATAAAGCTGCCCCCCACCACCTCTAGCCAGAACAATTCAATTCCCCCATAACCCATGCTTCCTTTCAAGCTGCTGCCCCAGTGCTGGAGTTCAGAGAGAGTGAATGTGAGTAAGTATGTACACAGGCCCTTTAAGAGGAACTGGCTGGGACTCCAGAAGCCTCCAATCCTTGCTAATTTTTACAGCCAGTAGTTATAAGGACGTCTCTTTCTGACTCTGGAACCCTGGGCAAGGTGGCCTGGTGTCGGGCTGGGACCCCATGCTCCTCAGGGTGGACCTCTGCAGCAGAGATAGCCCTCTTGTTCTTAAATTACTACACTTGGGTGTGGGACCAGCCCATCTGGGCCTCCACCCTCCTACCTATCTCGATGTGGCTCCTTCTTTAAATCTCTACTTGTAGGACTTCCATTCAGGAAGATTTAAGGTGGTTCTGAATAATGGTTATTTGTAGTTTAGTTATAATGTTGATGTAGTTGTGGAAGGATTTGAGAACCTCATTTACCTACACCACTATCCTGACCAGAGTCTCAAGTTCATTTCTTAAATAGGAAGGTCTGGAGTGGCTACTTATTCACAACTGATCTTAATCAACCAATATTACAGCCACTTCCCATCATCCCACACAAATTTTATTATACATTAAATAGAGTCTCTGGTAGTAACTCACATTCCTTATGTCTTTGTCTATATAGAATAAAAATTTCCTTTACCTTTTTCTTGGTTGATAAGTGGGATCTGTATAATTTCAGTATGCATCTTTTCTACTGATCCTGAACAGTTATTCAACTGTTGAGATAAATGTTACAGAACACTGACAGCAACTGTAACTGAAACTGTTATATCATGTATTTTCAAAAATTCTCAACATTTCTTCAACACACATGTTCTCCAGTACCCATATTTTTAAATCACATCACCAATGGGAATATGTGTTTAGTTCTGCCTACATGTCTCCACCCTGCTATCAATCCTTATGTCACACACTCCTCTCCTTACTTTCAATCTTCCTTTGGTTCTGAGTAATTTTCTTTTACTACTTTCCTCTGTAACATTCCCATACCCTAGATTACTCTTCATGGACCTATCTGAACTATTAAGTCTAAAATAGGCTGAGTAACGTAGCAGCCAAGAAATCTCACCTCTATAATCCATGTAGTCTTGGAGAATGTCCAACATCTGGGTCATTTGGGAGAAAAGTAAAACTCGATGGCCCCTAGCAAGAAAAATAAAAGTTTCAGGTGAAACTTACCAAAGAATGCAAGTTTGTAAATACATGAAATACTAAACTAGAAATATAAATGTCATAATCATTGACAGAGACTTTCTCAGAAATGCTAAATGCCTTATGTAAGGACATAGGTCCAAATGTAACTGTATCCTTCAGAGCAATAGTTCTCAAACCAGAGTGGGGATATTCCCAGAGGCATGTGTCAGTGCACCAAGGAGTGTACAAAGCCCTAGGATAACCAAGGTGCCTCTTTCTATATCAATTTACAAAATGGAAAAAAATACACTTTTAACAGCAAATAAAGATATGTTAAAAGTAAAATGCAAAATTTGACTGCACAAAAACAAGCAAAAAAACTCCAAAAATTGAAAACTCTAAAGAGCTTGTGGTCAGCCATCTACAGCTATTCTCTACTTGGAGGTATAAAGTCACTATCCTCTTCTATACAGCTATGATTGTTGAAAAGTCTGTGAAACATCACTTTAGAGATACAAGGGGCAGGTTGTATCCCATATGATACATGAGAAAACTTACATATTAGGGAGAAGAGAGGAGAGGAGGAGACAAAATGGATTAAGTCAACAATGAAGTCAAGCCTAGAGCCCCATGTTATCACCTGTTATTTCAAGTTTACATAAAGAAGTATGGCACTGTCAAATAAATACTCTCACACTAGGAAACCTAATTTAATCTGAGCTTGCAATGGTTGTAAGAGGAAGAATTATGAAGAATTCCTTAAAGATTCTAGTCCAAAATAGGAAAAGGCATTAAATTTAAAAGTTGAGGACCTCAATCCTAATCCCATCTCTGTCAACTGCTGGCTATACGACCTTAGACAAGTCACACAACCTCTCTAAGCCTATTTCAACACCTGTGAAATAAAATGATTAGAGAGAAGACAGTTATGGGTCTTTTCCAACTCTAATACACTCACAGTAGATATATCAAAGCCAAAAAATATATAGTAAGACATGCAATTATTTGACTAGCACATTCCTAATGTTGGGTGCTTTTGCCAAATTTGAGGTATTAGGTTGGTCGAGGCCCACTTTGGGTAGTAGTTCCTAGGGACAACTGTGAAATTCTTTGGAAACTGAGACTTCTCTGGGGACTAGGAGGATCTGATACAGGCTGCACACCAGGATACTGAACACTTAGCTGAACTCTCAGAAGCTCCAAAAATGACTTGGTCTTCCAATGCCCAACTCATGTCTCTGAGATCAAGTCTCCCAAGTTCTAAGTTAAAACCAAAACATCACCCTAACCTGTGTGGCTCAGTTGGTGGGTGTCGTTCTACAAAGTGAACGCTGCCAGTTTGATTATCAGTCAGGGCACATGCCTGGGTTGGGGATTCAGTCTCAGGTCAGGGTACATATAAGAAACAATCAATAGATACTACTCTCCCTCTCTTTCTTCCTCCCTTTCCCTCTCTCAAAAAATAAATAAATAAAATCTTTTAAAAAAAACACACGTTAACAAAAGTGAATATTTACTATGCCCTTACTATGTATCAATTCAATACAAGGCACCAGAAGTAAACTAAAAAAGAAATGCTTGATGTTATCTCTGTCCCTGTGGAACTGAACAACATGGCTGGAGTGATACAGTTAATATACTGCCAATTAATTATCTAGCAGATTAAGGCAGCGTATGGCCAAGTGCTGGATTAGGATCCTAAGTGCTGTAATAATTCAGGAAAGGAAAGGATGATTATGGAGGAGATGGGGTGGGATGGGAAGGAATGGGGTAGAAGGTGTAGTACAAGTAGAACCTGAATCATGGTCTTGAAAAATGTAAAACTGGAAATAGTCTCAAAAAATCAGTGAGTTGCTGATTATACTGGTTTCAACAGTCACCAGCTCAGAGCAGAAAATGTGATCCTACCACCTACCTGGAATACAGGTATGCCAACAGCTTATCCAGCAGATGAAGTTTCCCACTGGCCTCAATCAGGTGTTCTCCAATTTCAAAAGGCTCTGGTTCCACACCTGGAAAAGAAAGAACCCACTCTCAATAGTGTGTCCTCAGTCAGGCCAGACTCTGAATGGAGAGGCCCATGGCCCAGCTCCCTCTAACTGATAATGGGCCCAAGTCTCATCTCTTTGAGGCAATTTATAATTGTTTGCATGAAGATCTTAGTGCTGCTTATCATCAATCACAGTGCCTGATATACCTATATGCCTAATAACTGTTTATCCAAGGAGCAAACCAACTCTAGAAAACTGAGGCACAGGGAGACCAAAGACACCCAAAATTGAAATCTAGAGTCTTTTGCTCTAGAAAACAAATCAAGAAATAGGCCTAGCTGTATAAACTAGTAATTCTCAAGGTGGAGGACAGCAGTCAGATTAACCTGGAAGGCTTCTTTCAAAATGTACATGTTCCCAACATACCCCTTCCTAGAAAAAAAAAAGTCCCAATATGCACCTAATTAAGATGCTGTGACATTTTAAAACAATTTTTAGTGCTACTTGGCAAAGATGCCCTTAAAATGACTGCAGCAACCTTCTGCATTGGTCCTATCCATAGTAGAGCCCCTACCACCACAGGAGTCCTGAAACTTTCCCAAAGGCTACCAGAGTGAATAAAAAAAAAGCAGTTTGACTGGCAGTGACCAGAGAGGTGGGGGGAGGAGGATATAGGTGAAAGAAGGGGAAGGGGCAAGAAAAGGAACACAAATAGAAGGCTCATGGGCACAGACAATGGGGGGACTGACTGTGGGAGTAGGAGGGGAGTAGGGGTGAGCAATGGGAAACAAGGTGGGACAACTGTAAGTGAGCAACAATAAATTAAAAAGAAAACAAAACAGTTTGAACGAAAATGAAAATATTACATATCAAAGTGTACAGAATATAGCTAACATAGCACTTAGAGAGAATGTACAGACATCTGTAAGAGGAAAGGGAAGCAGCAAAGTAGGCTGAGAAGAAGCAGATGTAACAAGGCAGAGAAGAGAAAGTACTGTCCCAAAAACCAAGTGAAGAACAAGAAAGAAGTGATCAACTATGTCAAAAGTTTTGAGACATTAATTAAAGTGTAAACTGACAGCCTGGCTGGTGGGGCTCAGTGGATTGAGCATGGGCCTGCGAACCAAAGGGCTGTGGTTCGATTCCCAGTCAGGGCACGTGCCTGGGTTACAGGCCAGGTCCCCAGCAAGAGGCGCACAAGAAGCAACCACACATTGATGTTTCTCTCCCTCTCTTTGTCCTTCCCTTCCTCTCCCTCTAAAAATAAATAAATTAAATCTTTTTAAAAAATGCACACTTTGTTAATAAAAAAAAAGTTAACTGCCAATCACTGCTTGGGCAACATGGAGAACATTGGTAAACTAAGAACAGTAGTAATGACAGGCTGAGTGGGTTCAAGACAAAGGGATATCTTATCATATAAAAATGATTAGATAAATCCAAATTATAAGACATTCCCCTAAAATAAATGGCCTTGATTCTTCAAAACTGTCAATTTCATGAAAGGCAAAAAGGGCTAAACAAGGTAAGAGATGATTCTAAATTACAGGAAAATAAAGAAACATGACAAACGCAAGCAGGGTTTATGAATGGATCTTAAATTGAAAAAGGAAAAAGGAAAACAGTCTTAGGGATACTATAAGGGACAACTGAAAAAAATTGAATATGATCAATATATTAAATAACATCAACATAAAATATTAATAAAATGGCGAAAAATAGACAGCAAATACAAGCAATTCTTTTGAAAAAATTTGTTATGTTGGCCACAGAAATATTAACAAAAAGTAATGTGAGAAAAGGGGAACTGCCTCACCATCAAATAAATATGGGTGATCCACACACTTTCGAAGCTGGGACAAGACATTCTGAAGTTTAACTTTCTTTGCCATCTCATTTTCAAATGCATCTGAAATGTAAAAAAATAAATAAATAAAAAGGAGGCAGAGAGATGGACTACTACTGAACAAAAAAACAAACCCTCTAAGTTTCCATAAATAATCTTACTCATTTTAATATACCTTTCAAACCTATATTAACCTCCCAAATTTCACTGAATTACAGTAAGAATTAATAGTGTGTCCATATGAAATTTCCTCAACCACCACTTTGTGTTAAGGACCCTAACCATAATTTAAACTCAGGAGTACTTTGTTACTCTTTTGTATTCTAAATTTCCTTCTTTAATCACTGCTCTAGAGCCAAGGGACAGAAAAATACGAACTTAGAAACTGTTCCACTTCTATTTCTCCTTTTCACTCCCAATTCCTCCCAGTAAACTTGATTCAACAAAAACATTTTAAAAATTAAGTATCTAACAAGGTAGGAAAATGAAAGGTATGACTGCAACACCTAGAAGTGTGTGCTTAACCACAGACAATAACAAAAATTGAGCTGGGGGGAGAGGGAGGAAATTTCATAACTGCAGCAACAAATAAAGTGTGAGCTATACTAAAGACACTCAGCCAGTTTCGCTGCAGCTGACCTGAATATATGCCAAATACAAAATTCCATCCCATAGTTTTCCCATACAAAGCAACTGTGATTATAAAATAATTCCCTGCATGAAGACCACATCTTTATTTAGTTTCCAAACAGACAAATGCCCTCTGAGTACCTAGATCTTTCATCAAAATGGCCTTGTAGTATTTTTTCTGCAATGCTGACATGCCATGGTATATCACTACTTCTGTCTTCTTAGGAAGCTCAGTAGCTACATCAGCTTTCACTCGCCTCAGCAGAAATGGCTGCAAAACTTTATGTAGTTCACTTGCTGCATAAGAAAAAAACACAAGAAATGTGAAATGGAAGTAAGACAAACTATTAGAGAACATACAGCAATTTATGGGTATTATTTTTATTTCTCATTTTCATGCCAATTCCTCATTCTAAGCCAATATGGTAATTTTTCAGTGTTTCTTCCTTCACTGGGTTCTTTCTAATCCTTCTGAAATCATTACTAGCTCTTAACAAGAACTAGGAACACGCAAAGAACTTCATATTTACCAATAATCTCATTGATCGGCATAGCATCTTAGAAATTCAGGGCAGGTATGTAATCTTGTCCCCATTTCTAGAGATAAGTGAAGCTCACAAAAATTAAGCATCTTACCCAAAGTCACATAACTAGATGCCACTGTTGCTAGCATTCAAACTTAGTTCTTCTGACTTAATCTCCCCTGTTCATCCCCCAAGTGTGATAAACTCCAAAAGCTATCCAAAATTGGAATTACACCAAATGTACAACTGCCAGATACATCAAATAAAAATACAAGAGCCAAGATAAGTCTGAATTTCAGATAAATAACAAATAATTTTAATATGAGTATGTCCCATGTATTACTTGACTAGGTATCATGTATTTTATCTGGCAACCCTAAGCATGTGGGCAATCAGAGCAGGTTCCCCAGGGAATCTTCAACCTGAGGTACTGGGATTTTTGTGTGAGAAGGCTTTCCAATTCATATTCAGTAAATACATTCAAACTCACTAAGCAGAATGCCTACCATTTGTCTTGAATAAACAGCCTAGGATAACATTACAGGGATATAGAGATAATTCTATGAAGCAGAGGTACAAAGATGCGAGAGGAAGAAGGCTACAACTGGCAGATGTATGAATGAGGAAGACTTTCCTCCTTCACTCTCACCACCCATCCATCCCAGACTTTTGGTTCTGGTACCATGTTGAAAGTGCCAGTGCTATGGAATGCTGACAGTAGTTTGGGGCTATAACACCCAAATACTTTCCTGCCTCAGGAAGTAGCACAGAAACTTAACAAAGTTCTTACAGAAATTATATGTTGGAAAAAAAAGTCTGAAAATCAGCAGACACCTTCTATTTCTTCCAAAAATGACCCAAAGAAGGCTAATTGTAGACTCATATAACAAATAAGAGAGTCACGATAGCAGACAACTGGGAATAACATGAGTAACCTACCATCATCTGATTTTTGTGTGACTCTTTAACTTCCTGGAAGGTATCCTCTGGATATTGATTCTCTCTTTTCTATCTATAACCATTATTTATTTTGTACTAGGGCAGTTTCTGGGCCCAGGTTTCTTGGGAACAATTTGTCAGAAGGGCACTTGCCTGACTCAGACTCTTGCTCAATATCCTGGTAACGCTGAACAAAGTCTTCTACCTGCTCCTTGGAAAAGACATCGGGCTCCACAAAACTGAGAAGGGAGTAGAGCTCTTGGAGGCTGTTCTGGATGGGAGTTCCGGTCAGCAGGAGATTGAAAACTACTGAGAACTCAAATACATTAAAAAAATAAAGCTAAAAATCTATAACACTGGAAAGCAGGATTGATTTTCCTATCACAACCTTTATCCATACAAAGAGAGGCATTACTTAATGGAATGACCACAGGGATATGAAATCAAAAGGCTCAGGTTCAAGTTGTATACTGTTTGATGTATGAAATAATACTTTTAAGGTTCAACTCTGACAAGGAGATAATCCTACAATGGAGATACTGTTAAAAGGATGTAAGTAAAATCATTTTGTAAACTCTGAACTACTACATGAGTATTCAATATGGTCATTATTATTTAATCTATGTGAGGATTCAAGCCATCTTCTCACCTATGTCAGGGAGTCTACTGAGGCACCGGAAGTACATACCATATACTCAGGCAGTTTGAGAAGCCCAAAATTATAGCAGCAGGCCCCACCACTCCAAACACAAACAAGAAGATCTATACTAACTTTACAGTTCATCACATGTAACACATCAAGACTTCTGATGTTTCCAGACATAGGGCCATATACAGCCCAAAATGCAAAAAAATTCTTTCCATTTGAGCAACAGATGACAACACCATGAATAAGTGACTAATGAAGTAAAAGGTTAGGAAAAGCAGTAACAATACATATTAGATTAATCAAAGAACAACTCCTGACCTGCCATTAACAAGAATAGACAACATTTGAATAAAACAGTACAGCAAAATGGGAAAGCCATATCCGATGGATGTATGTATGTATGTATATTACTATTATTTAGATCCTCACCAGAGGATAAATTTACTGATTTGAGAGAGAGAGAAAGGAAGGAAGAGAAAGAGAAACATCGGTTGAATGCCTACTACACATACCCTAAGGATCAAACCTGCAACCTAGCAACGTGCTTGGACTAGGAATCAAACCTGCAACCTTTTGGTGCATGGAAAGAGGCTATGACCAACTGAACCACCCATCCAGGGCTGTGTATTATTTTAAGTACCAAAATACAATATGTATATGTGTATACTTATGTGTGTGTGCATACCATATTTTGGTTTTAAAATAATTTATTTTAATTTTAAAAATAATAGACATGCAAATTTATATATCCATGTGTAAACAAGCACAGCAAAGGATATCGTTGTAGAAACACCAAATGTTAATATATACAGAGGGGCAGGGTATTTAGAAGTTTTTATTTTCATCTTATTATTTATATTGTGATTTGGGAGAAAGTTATAAGAAGATACTGTTTTTGTCATAAGAAAAGGTAACAGATGAAATAACACAAATGATTAAAACTGACTTGAATATGTTTTGAGTTTTTGGTAATCTCCTTGTTTCTCTATTAAAATAATTTTCTTTCTTCTTCTGACTCTAAAGGGGAAGGGAGGGAGAGAAACAGCAATGTGAGAGAGGAATATCAACCAGCTGTCTCTAGTCGGCACCCTGACCAGGAACCAAACCCACAACCCAGGCATGTATCTTGACCAGGAATCGAACCTGATACCTTTCAGTTTGCAGGACAAAACTCAACCAACTGAGCAACACTTACCAGGACTGTTTCTTTGTAAAATGTGTAGGCAATGTCTACCCATTCGTGCCTGATTGGCTTTGGGGGCAAGGTTTTCATAGTATTACAAGTGTGGAAACTGGTGGAAAATAAATTTCCAATAACCAAATCACATTTTTGCAACGTGTGTTCACTAAGCAAAGAGTTGAGATGACCAAAGAACATGAGGTCATAAAGATAACCGAGGCTGTTTTTTGGTCACTAAAATCAACTTCTACTATCACATCAGTTAACATTTTTATTCAAAGCAGTGTCTGTTTTGGCATCAAAACTTATAACTGGGTTTAAAACAATCCAGAGACAATCCCAGTTTGTATATAATATTTTGTAAACCTTTTTGTGTAAAATATTTTATAAATATCATCCATGTTATTAAATATTCTTCCACATAATTTTTCAGCATAATCTTACCTTGTAAATGTAGTGTATGAATGTAGCATAAATTGTATAACCAATTCCCCATGTTTCACATTTAGGCTACTTCCAACTTTTATAAACAAGCTAAAAACAGTATTAGGAAGGGGAGAAAAGGCACTTCTCAGCTCTATTAGTAAGTGAATTTTCTCAACCAATTGGTTGTCTGCAATTTAAACCTCACCTAAAAAGGATGCTTAGATGACATAGAACAATTTCCTCACATAATCCCTCTAAGCTATAGTTTCCTTATGAATAACAAGAAAAGGCTCTCAAACCAGCCACAGAACTTGAGTTTTCCCACTCCAAACTTAGTGTTCTTTTACTATACGTACTTCTACTCTTGTAAATTAGTAAACCAACTTGGTGGTTTATGAAGCAGTCTGTTATAAACTTGGGAACCAACATATATAAACCTCTTGGGGAAGGGACACTGTTACAAGGCCCTAAAAGGAAGGCAAAGGAAGGGGAAGCAAGATGACGGATGAGTAAATAGACGCCACATCCTCCCAGGACCAATCTGGAATTACAACTAAAATGTGGAGAAATCACCCAGAACAAACAACTGAACAATAGCAAGAGATAAGCCTGATAACCTCAGTCTGACAGAAGAATCATCTTTGAGCACTAACTGACTGGTAAGGAGTAAAGCAGAGACTCAAAAAAGCTGGCTGAGTGTCCACAGGCAGCAGCACCAGAGGTATAATTAAGCAGCCAGTTGGATCCCCCTGAGAAAAATGGGGTTGAAACCCTAAGCAGGGTTCCCTAGCCTAGAGTACCCAAACCCAAAAGTACACAGATAACAACTGGTGGTGAAAAGCAGCAGGGTTGTTCTCTGCCAGAGACTGATGGCTAGAGATACAAAGAGCTGTTTAAAGGTCCATTGCACAAATTTCATTTACAACCACTTACCCAGGGCTCTGGCAAAGGTGGCTGCAGAGTGGAATGGTGATGCCTGAGGAGAGACTGGGGACAGAAGCTTTGGGGAGAGGACTGAGAGAATAGCCACTGGGATCCCAGTGCAGAGTCATTGCCCATACAACAGCAGCCATCCTGCTCAGGCAGATCACTCCCCTCCAAACAGCAGCAGCCTGAAGAGAAACAATAGCCCCAACATAAAGAGGGACTCTGCCCAGGCCTGTGGGGCTTAAGCCTGACTACTGAGTGTGGAGTGACTACATTAATAACTGAAGGAGACAGCCACAGAGAGTAGATCCCTGGCAGTCTCAGGGGAGGCTGTCTAAGGTCAGAAGGGGTCAACAAATGACATCTGCAGAGATTGATCCAGAAAGAAAAAACACTGGCAAATACTAGAGGCTACCTAGACAAAAGCCACTATGGTCTTCTACATGATTAGCGATAATTTCTTTCCTGCATAGCTTTTTAACATTCATTTCTTCTTCAGCAAGTTTATGCATATTAAGTCACTAGATTTTATACTACAGTTTATTTCTCTCCCTTCCTATAGTAGTCTTAACCTCTTTACACTCTTATTAATACTGGTTCATTTGCTGTTGATAGTGGCATTACTAGGGGACATAATTTTACAGATGTTGGTTTGTTCCCTGGGCTTTCTGGTTTTATTCTGGCAGCACCAGCACAACACCATCTAAGATATAGTGGGTGAAGGGACCCTCACTCAACCAGCTGGAGAGAATGACCCAACAAAGAACTACTCCAAAACAATAAAAAAAAAAACAGTTACATCCAGAAAGCCAACATAAACAGCACAAAGGGCATCCCAACAGCAGCAAGTCCAAGAAATCAAGGAGACTGCACTGCTGAATCTCACAGGTCGCCTACCACACAAGTTCACACCACAAACTCAGGGAGTCAAAACAAATCAATTTAAGAAGCAGAGGCAAACAAAAGGGGTATCTCAAATAATGGGTAGACAAAGAAACAACACCCAAACTATAGGAGAGGAGGCATTCTCAGAAAGAATGCTAAATGAAGTAGAGGCAATCAACTATGTTGAGATGTTGAGTTCAAAACAGTGGGTATAAGGAAGCTCAATGAGCTTACTGAGATTTACCAAAGACTACAAGGAAGCTATAAGGAACTTACTGCAAATTACACAGGTGTGAAAAAGGACATAGAAGCTATCAACAAAAGCCAAGAGGAAATGAAGAATACAATTTCTGAATTCAGGAACACAGTAGAAGGAATCAAAAACAGGCTAGATGAAAGAAACAATGTAAATTAGCAAGCTGGAGGACAAGGTAGAAAAAACACCCAGAAAGAGCCAGAAAATCAAAAAGAACAAAGAGGGCTTAAGGAAAATGCAAGACAACATGACACATAATAATATCTGTATAATAGTGACACCAGAAGAAAACAAGAGGACAAGGGATAGAAAACCTGTTTGAAAAAGTAATGATGGAAAACTTCCCTAATTTAATAAGAGAGAAAGTCACACAAATCCAGGAAGCAGAGAGGGTCCCAATCAAGAGGAACCCAAAGAGGCCCACTCCAAGACACATCATAATTAAAATGGCAAAATTTCAAGACAAAGAGAGAATCTTAAAGGCAGCAAGGAAGAAACAGGAAGTAACATACAGGGGAACCCCAAAAAGGCCATCAGCTGACTTCTCAATGGAAATGCAACAAGCCAGAAGGGATTGGCAAGAAATATTTCAAGTAATGAAAAGCAAAGGCCACCAACCAAGACTACACTCTCCAGCAAGGCTCTCAATTAAAATGGAAGGGGAAATAAGGAGTTCCCCATACAAAACAAAGCTGAAAGAATACTCCTCCACCAAACCAGCACTGCAAGATATGCTAAAGGGGCTGCTTTAAGGAAGAAAAAGAGCGAGAGATAGAAGAACACAGGTACAAAGGGAGTAAAATGGCAATGAATAAGAACCCATCAATAGTAACCTTCAATGTAAATGGATTAAATGCTCCAAACAAAAGACACAGGGCAGCTGAATGGATAAGGAAACATGACCCCCACGTATGCTGCCTGTAGGAGACCTACCTCAGAACAAAAGACCTACACAGACTGAAAGTGATGGGTTGGGAAAAAATATACCAAGCAAATGGACAGGGAAAAATAACCAGGGTAGTAATACTTATATCAGACAAAATAGACTTCAAAATAAAGGCCATTAAAAGAGACACAGAAGGACACTTCATAATACTCAAGGGAAGAATTCATCAAGAAGACATCGACATTTTCAATATATATGCACCCAACATGGGAGCACCAAAATCATATGGAAAATCTTGGAGGACTTCAGGAAAGATATAGATAGCAATACACTTACACTAGGGGATTTTAACACCCCACTGTCAGAAATGGATAGATCTTCCAAACAAAATATCAACAAGGGTATTTCAGCATTGAACAATGCCCTAGATCAAATGTACTTAAATTAATATAGAACCTGTCATCCCAAAGCAGCAAATTACACATTCTAGTCAAATGCCCATGGAACATTTTCAAAGACAGACCACAAAACAAGCCTCAGCAAATTCATGAAAAATGAAATCATACCAAGCATTTTCTCAGACCACAAGGGCTTGAAACAAGAAACCAACCTCAAGGGAAAAATTCAAAACCACTCAAATTCATGTTGACTGAATAGCATGCTATTAACAATGAATGGGTTTAGAATGAGATCAAGGAAGAAATCAGAACTTTTCTGGAAACAAGTGAAAATGAACTCACAACAATCCAAAATTTATGGGACACAGCAAGGGCAGTCCTGAGAGAGAAGTTCATAGCAATACAGGCCCACCTAAGAAAGATAGAAACCTTTCAAATAAACAACCTAACCCTATGCCTACAAAAACTGGAGGAACAACAACAAACAAAGCCCAGAGTGAGAAAAAGGAAGAAAGTAACCAAGATTAGAGCAGAATTAAATGACATAGAAACTAAAAGTATAATTTTAGGATCAATAAATCCAAGAGCTGGTTCTTTGGAAAGATAAACAAAATTGACACACCTTTAACAGGCTCATCAGGAAAAAAAGACAGGACCCTAATAAACACAATCAGAAATGAAAGAAGAAAGATTACAACTGATACCACAGAAATACAAAGGA